>NC_082641.1:167272488-167882521 GCF_028023285.1 Balaenoptera ricei
CTGGATTAGGCCCTGAGGCTGCAGAGAAAACTCAGAATAAAAATGGAGGTAAATTGGAGGAAACCTGATTCCTGTGTGTTTGTGGGAGTATGGCTGGGTTATTTGTCTTTCATTTTATTTCATAAGTACTTTTGCAGCCATTAAAAGGTACACGCATAACCTTCTCTGTTCTTTGCAAATATTCACTCATTTAATCCTCATAGAAAGCCTGATGGAAGGTGTTATGACTACACTCATCTCACAGAGAAGGCACTGAGGCACTGCATTGGCAACGACCCTGAACAGGGACCCACAGTTGTAACTTCAAAGCTAGGAATGAGAACCCGGCACTGTGGTGTCTGGGTTTATGACCTTCACAGATGTTCTAGGCTGCCACTTCCATGCTTGATGGATGTTTCTCACAAATTTATGGTTTTAATGGGATTATGTGTCTACTTTGATATTTCATTTAGGAAGAGTATTTCTCATCTCTAGAAGTTCCATATAGGCTGCTTATATCTTCCTATTATCTCCTTATGCTACTGCTTCTCCACACTTGATCACAGGGAGTCCATTTCTAGTGGCTGCTTTAAAGCCCTTCTCTACTAATTCTGCCATCTGTGTCACTTCTGAGTCTATGCATCAATTTTCTGCTAGTGACGAATTGTATTTCTGTTTTGTTGCATTCCAGGTAATTCTAAGTGGGAGATCCACATTGGGCATTTTGGGGTGCTGGATATTCTGTGTTCCTTGAACTAATGTTGGACTTTGTTCTGGTGCAGAGAAGGTACTTTAAAACAGTTTGAGCCTTTTGAGGATTGCTTTGAATCTTTGTTAGTTGGGACCAGAACAGGCTTCTGTCTGGATAATTTGGCCGCAGTACTGAGGCAGTACCCTTTCTGAGCAGTCTATGTATGGAAACCCTTGGATTAGGGTTTTTGTTTTCACTCTGGCTGCCGTGGACAAAGATTCTTCTTGGCCTGAGTGACCCCAGCAATCTCCCAACCTGCTCTTTTCCAGCGGCTCTTACCCAGTCCAGGCAGTTCCTGCCCACACAGGGCTCATATGTCCTTAGACAGGGGACCTCCCTGTAATCTTCAGCGTTCGCTTCATCTCTCTATCCCTGTCCGTCTGTCTGTCTCCTGTGCAGCTTCCTTGTCCTGTACTTGCCATTGTGATACGAGATATCCAGCAGCATTCACTCCTCCAAGATCTCAGCCTGGACTCCCAGGCCCCGTTTGGGTCCCTCTCCTTGCTCTAAGGTTTGGACATCCTGAGGGACTCTGTGTGGCCCTTGTGGATCCCCTTCACTTGTTTTTTTTCTTTCAAACCACTGTCCTGTGTTCCTGTTGTCCTGTGTCTGAAAACCTTTGGTTCAGTAGTTCCTCTGGCTTTCTCCTGGTTCAACGTCAGGGTGCATAAAGAAAGCACTCTGCTTTGTTTTGAAATAACTTATTTGTTAATAGTTTGCAACTAATATTCTCTGTTATTGCAGAATGTTTTCTAGATCTGTTCTTAAGATTGATTTTTATTTTCATTGCTGTGATTGGATAATTATTTAAGCAATCACAAGTAAGTTGTTAAGAGATTACCTACTGTGTCAATAGTCATCTTTTATTTTTATTTTTCATTAGAAAGTGACATTTCAGGCTGAAATTACTAGACATCTCCAGGAAGTAGAGAAGGTAAAAGAAACCCAGGGAGAAGAACTGCCCTCAGGTAAGATGTTCTCAGTCATGTTCAATTAGAGAAAACTTTCTGTCTCACCTCCTTCAGCTTCCCAGTCGGAACTGCTCATCTCAGGCCCCAGGGAGGACAGGGCTTCCTCAGATTCCTGGGACCTCTCTGTCCCCGCCCCCAGCCCTGGTGACCAGAGGCAGTGAAAGGCCCCCATTGGGGGGTGAGAAGTGAGCCCCTCTTCAGGAGAGCCCTCCCAGGAAGTAAATGAACCATCAAAGCCCTGTCAATATTCTCTGAAATTAATTTATGCAACTGGAATAACATCAGGCTCTCAGATACTTCCTGACCTGTTCCAGTGACTATGGCTTGGGCATTAGGACTCAGGTTGATGATGAATCCCTCAACATCTCATGTTAGATTTTGTCGCCTCCCACTAACTGGATAGAGTCACGTTTGGACCTATCAGTGTAGAGGGAGGGTCTCTGAGAAACTCTCATGTGTGCATGTGAGCTATGCCAGAGCATATCTACATCCCTCTCTCCTTTCCAGACCAGTGTGTTAAACCTTGGAGCAACCATGAGATTAGGAGTTTCCTACAAGAATGGGAACTCCTTGAAGACGAAGAGTTAAAGAAGAATTATCACATAGCATCAAGAATAATTGCCAGGCATCTCAAGCAAAGGGGCATAAATAAGAGCAGGAGAAAATGTCTCCAGATGCTAATAAACATGCAGGACTTATATTGGACCATTCATGAAGCCAACCAGAGACCAAGGAGTGAACCCTTGCCATGTCCTTATGGAGAGGCCCTTCACAGGATCCTAGAACACAGAGGGGAGAACAAGGACTTCTCAGGTTTGTCTCTTATATTCATCTTCATGGTTATTTAGTAAGTGGCATCAGCTGGCCCAGACATTGCACTGTCTCCTGAGAAGGGCAGCATGATGGGGCTGGTCCCTGCCCGCAGGTTACCCCCTGCGCACAGCACAAAGGACTTGAGGTTCTGAGCATCCACCTGCTCCTCTCTCTTATTTCTCCTCTTTGTCCCCAAAACAATGAGGGACTTTACTCATGGCCTGGTTTAGAATAGACATGGCCCCCTGGGCCAGACTAAGTAATAGGCATAGATTCAGGAGGAGGGTAGGTGATGTCCTCATGATGTCATGTCTCTCTCTCATGTCCTCCCTGTGCAGAAGTGGCTGATGTCCCACCACCCGAGTACCAGCCCCCTGCGTGTGCCATCCCTGATTGCTTTGAGGAGCTGCTGTGGGCTCCCCCACATATGATCTACATAGAGGATTCTCAGGTACCCAGATGGGAGCCCTGGAACATGTACCTTCCACAGTCAAGTCCATGCCTGTTTCCTGCATTTCTCCCCCTACACCCTGGCCCCCAGCAACAGTGGTCAACTCTCTCTGACACTGAGTCAGGTTGAGAACTTACAGTTGGAACCTGGATCCCAGTTTGATTCAAAGGGCAGAAAATGGACTAGTACAATTCTATACACTCATGACTTCTTTTTTCCTAGCCCAATGTAATGAGGGGAAAAAATGTGAAAATAAATGACTGTGACCCTCATCCCTTTCTGCCTTGTGCTGGATGCTTGGATGGGACCCAGGATTATAGAGCGTCCAAGGGGCAGGGGGGTGCTCACTTTCCAGGTGACTTGGGACCTGTTAACCTTTCTCTCTACTCTCTGCATCATGCTTCCTGCATGGAGGATCCTTTAACATCAGGGACAACTTAGACATTCAGAGATAATTGTGCTCAACCCTGCCTTCCTCATTTCCTAACTGTGTGATAACAGAACTTGTTTAATGTTTCTGAGCCTAAAATTCTTCCCATTAAAATGGAACCTGGTGTTTCTTATGTCAGAAGATAGTTTTAGGATATAAACACACACATGACAAAATCACCTGATGTTCCTTTTTTTTTAAGTAAAGGAAACTTTTTATTTTGAGATCACTGTAGTTTCACATGTTGTTGTGACAGATAATACAAAGAGGTCTCAGAGAGATCCCTTGTATCCTTTACTCAGGTTTCCCTCATGGTAACATCTCAGAAAACCAAAGTACAATAACATAACTAGTATATTGACCAGATTCAGCCAAAATACTGAATCACCACAAGATTCCTCATTTTGCCCTTTTATGGCCACACACATGACCCTCCCACACTCACTCCTTAATTAACTCCTGGCAATGACTAAGATGTGCTCCATTTCCATCTATCTACCTATCATCTATATATCATTTCAAGAATTTATATAAGTGGAATCATAGAGTATGTAACCTATGGGGATTGGCTTTTTTCACTCATGATAATCTCAGGATTCATTGAGATTTCTACTGCTGAGTAGTGTTCCACTAGATGGATGGATATTGTACCACAGTTTAACCATTCACCCATTGAAGATCATCTGGATTGTTTCTAGTTTGGAGCTATTGTAAGTAAAGCTGTTATAAACATGCAGGTACAGATTTTGTAACCACAAGTCTGTGTGGGATAAATGGAGTGCAACATCGATATGTATGATAATCACATGCTTAATTTTCTAAAGAAACTGACCATCCAGTTTTCAGATAACCATATCATTATATGCTCCCACCAGCAATGTATGAATGATTTTGTTTGTTTCCTCACCATTATGTGGTGTCACAATTTATATTTTAGCAGTTCTGACAGTCCTTTAGTGAGTGGCATCAGCAGACCCAGCCCATCATAGTGTACTCTGAGCAGAGCTTAGAATGAAGGGTTTGGCCTCTGCCCATAGGTTTCCCTGTATGTCATCCCAAAGTGGTGATATCTCATTGTGGTCTCAATTTGCAGTCCCTATTGACTAACAACATTGAACATCATTTCATGTGCTTATTTGTCATCTGTATATCCTCTTCAGTGATAGGTCTCTTCATGTTTTTGTTCCCTTTTCTAATTGGATTGTTTTCACTCTTATGAATTGAGAGTTATTTATTCTAGTCTACTATGAGATGTGCCTTGTGCAAATATTTTCTCCTTTGTGACTTTTTTTTTTTCTTTGTGAAAGCTCATATGGAGAGGATGAAAAGTTTTAAATTTTGATTAGGTCAAATTTATCAATTTTCTAATGAGTGATGCTTTTGGTGTCAAACATAAGAACACTTTTCCTAGACCAAGGATTTTCTCCTATATTTTTCAAAAAGTTTTACAGTTTTATATTTAAGTCCATGATACATTTGAGTTAAATTTTCATTAAGGTGTGAGGTTAGGTCAAGTTCATTTTTGTGTGTGTTGCTATAGATGTCAGTTCCTCCAGCACCATTTTTGAAGAGATTGTCGTTTCTCTTTCACTTTTGTCAAAAATTAGGTGGGCATATTTATGTGAGTCTATTAAAGGGTTCTCTACATTGTTCCATTGATATACATGTCTATCACTCTGTCAATACCACACAGTCTTGATTACTTAGCTGTATAATGAGTTATGAAATCCTGTAAATTGATGCTTTCCACTTTAATCTTTGATTTTCAAATATTGAACCAGTCTTACATCCCTGAAATACACCACTTATTCATCATACAATTCTTTTTACATATCGCTGGTTTTAATTTAACAATATTTTGTTAGTGATTTCTGCATTAATATTCAAGAGGGATGCTGTTTTGGAGTTTTCTTTTGTTGTACTGTCTTTGTCTGGTTTGGGGATCAAGGTATACTAGTTATATAAAATGAATTGGCAAGTGTTCCCTCCTGTTTTATTTTCTAGAAGATATTGTGTAGAATTGATGTTAAGTCTTTAAATGCTTGATAGAACTCTCCAATGAAACCATTTGAGCCTGGTGATTGATTGATTGATTGATTTCTTTCATCTTTTGAAATTTTAAAATAATTTTTTCAGTTTCTTTAATAGTATAAGGGTATTTAAATTAACTATTTCATATTAGGTGATTTGTGGTAGTCTGTATGTTTTTTACGAATTGGTCTATTTCCTCTAAGTTGTCAAGTTTTATGTGTATACAATCATTCACAGTATTCCATTGTTTCCTTTTTGCTATCTACAGGACCTGTAGTCATGTCCCTTCTTTCATTCCTGCTATTGATAATTTGTCTTGTCACTTTTTTCTTAGTCTTGCTCAAGGTTTGTCTACTTGATCATTTCAAAGAATCAGTTATTTGTTTCATTGACTTTTCTCTATTCTGTTTACAATTTTATTTCTGCTCCTATTATTATTCCCTTCCTTCCGCTTCCTTTGTGTTTAGTTTGCTATTCTTATTCTAGATTCTTGACGTGCTAGATTAGATTATTATTTGAAGACTTTTCCTTTTTTCTAATGAATGAATTTAGTACCATAAATTTTATTTTCACCACTGCTTTCACTGTGTCCCATGAATTTTAATATGTTGTATTTTTTATTTCAATTTTTTAAAAATTTCTCTTTAGACTTGTTTTTTGACGCAGGGGTTATTTAGAAATGTGTTATTGAGTTTCTAAGAGCTGGAGATATTTATGTTGTCATTGTGTTATTGATATTCTAGTTTGATTCCATTAAGACCAGAGAACATATTCCATATGATTCAATTTTTTAAATTTGTTGAGGCTTGTTTTATGGCCCAGGAGAGGGTCTGTCTTGCTATATGTTCTGTGGGCACTTGAAAAAAAAAGTATATCCTGATGCTGAATGAAGTATTTTATAAATGTTGATAAAGATCCTGTTGTTTGATAAGGTTGTTGAGTTCTATTTCCTTGCAGATTTTCTGCCTAGTTATTCTGCATTCTAATTATTAAGAGGGATGTCAAAGTGTTCATCTACATTTGTGATTTGTCTATTTCTCCTTTCAGTTTCTACAAGTGTTTTGCTTCCCATATTTTACAGTTCTGTGCCCTGGTATATCCACATTTAGGATTGCTATGCCTTCTTGTTGGATTAACTTTTTTTCTTTATGTAATTTCTCTGTGTCTCAAAATATTTTCTTGTTCTTAAGCCTACCTTATCTGATATTAGTCTCTCCACTCTTGCTTTCCTGGATTAATGTTTGCATCTTTTTCCACCCTTGTACTTTCAATCTACCTATATTATTACATTTGAAGTGAGTTTCTAGTAGACAGCATATATATGGATCATGTTTTTAAAGCCACTCTGTCAAACTATCTTTAATTGGTTTGTTTAGACCATTTACATTTAATGTAATTATTGTTAGGACTAAAGCCTGCCATCTTAATTTTCATGTGTTTGTTCTCTCTATTTTTGTTTCTGTTTTCTTTTTACTACTTTCCTGTGGGCTACTTGAACATATTTTTAGAATGCCATTTCCATTTATTTATAGTTTTTGAGTGTATTTCTCTTTATCTTTTTAGTTGCACTAGTATTACATAATATACACAACTTTTCATAGTCTACTGGCGTCACTTTACTTGTTTGAGTGAGGTTTAAAACTTCTCATTTTATGTCCATTTTCCCTCTCTTACTTGTAATATAATTATCTTAAAATGTTTTCTTTGCATATATTAGGATCATGTCAGACAGTGTTATAATGTTCACTTCAATCATAATTTTAGAAAACTCAAACCAGAAGAAAGCCTATTGTCATTATCCTCATTTCATTCTTGTGAAGGTAAATGTATAGGTTCTCATTCTGTCTTTGTTGGCATAAGTGGGAGTGCAGACATGGTTTTTTCTCTATTTGGAGGACTGGAACAGTCATTGTATAAAAGTTTTTCTGTCTGGAAATCCTGCCCCTTCCTTAGTCTTTTGACTAAAATAAAAAGACTTTGTTGGGGATTTTCTTTGGTGTTCATCCATTAGTATTTCTGGGTTGCCAACTTCTTTAGCTCCAACACTGGGATATATGAGGCAAAAAGAAAACCCATAGGGAAGACAATTGTAGCTGTACAATAGGAGGAGTCTTAGGAGAGTCTGGTGTCATTGAAAACAAAGCTTATAATAGCATAGTAGCAGTACAAGTGGGGAAGGTGCACTAGGAGAATTCAGTCCTACTCAGTTGATTCTTCCTGAATGTTGTGTGTGTTTCTGTATGCAAACAGATATCCATACATCCACACATATTTACATAAATGATAGATATGTCATAAATTCATATTACTATTTCCAATTCAAATTCAGAGCTACAAGGTATCTATATCATGCCTGCCTCTCTTTTCTTTCCCCTAGTGGCTCTATTCCTGGAATTCATAGGGTCCAGAATGCTTTAATGCCTTCAATTATTTCTGTGGACCCTGACTTCACTTACCATTGGAGTCAGCAAAGCTCCTCTCAATTTCACCTCTTCCCAAATTGTTCTGTGACTTTCCAGTGACCACCTTGTGGCTGTTTTGGGTCACCTCTTCCCCTCTTCTAAAGCTCCCCAGACAATCCATTGTTTCCCTCTAGTTTCTCCTTCATAGGTCATGATACAATGCAGGTATTGTGACTGTTAGTGATTTGTCCCCATCTACTTGTAGTTTGGGGCTTGTGTGTTGCCTTGTCATCTAGTTTCATTGTAAATGGTGGCCATGCCTGGTAGGAATGCCTGGTGGCCATGCTCTGGCTCTTTTTATGTGACACTGCTGCCATCTTCCCTGGATCCTCCTCTATATAGTGTTCATTTGCATTAATATTATCATCAGCTTCTTTTGTATGTTGGAGGACCATTTTTCCTTGTCATCTTTCTGATCAAATCTTTGCCCATTTTTCTATTAGGTTGTTAGCCTTTTTTCTTCTTAACTTAAAAAAATACTCCAATATTTGGAAGATCAGCCATTTTTGAAAAATGAATTGAAAATATTTTTTCTCAGTCTATTTTTTGACTTTTGGCTTTACTTATGGATAGTTTTTGCTATTCCTAAATAAATTATCTTTATGCAGTTGAGATTATCAGTGTTTCTATCTGAGCTTTTAAAGTATTTCACTATTTATTTTAAACAAGAACGACCACAACACCTGTCACACCTAACAGAAATTGAGAGTATGTCCTTCTTTTGTTCAAATATCAAGTCAATGATCAAATTTTCCTCTGTCTCATAAACAGGTTTCATTTTGTTTTTACATCTTGCCTGTGTGAACCAGAATCCAAAAAATGTTCATATGCTGTAGTTGACATATCCCTTAACCTTCTTTTAACCTATAGGATTTCCTTCAGTAATGGACACAGAAATATTAATACATAATATAAAATCACAGTTATGATTAAATCAGTAGGAAAAGGTCAGAGTGGGATATACTGAAGAATATATTTAGAATAAACTATTGAAAAATGTGAGTAGGAGAGCTGTGACCAAAAACATCAGTACCAATTTCAGTTGTTATAGAGGCCATCGACCAACTTACATATACTGCATACCAGCTGTGAATGAGCCACTGAACCCAGAATGATGAGAGAACAAAAGACATCTAAGCCTGGTTCCTGCTAAGACTCTAAAAATCCAGTGGGGTAGATGACATTAAACATTGAAAAGTTCTACAATACTTCAAGAATTAAACATTTTAAGACCAGGTTAAAAATGTTTAAAATTAAACATTTTAAACATGAATGTCCATAGATCACTGGACCATCTGTCATTTTAGATAATACTTTAGTTTTTTCTGGATGTAGACACTATAAGTTCTTTGGAAACAAGAAAATCTAGCCTAAATTCTAATCAGGTAGACACTATAAGTTCTTTGGAAACAAGAAAACCTAGTCTAGATTCTAATCAGGTAGTCATACCACCTGAGCAAAATAAGTGGTCCATTCACTTGGCCTGCATACTACAGTAACTTCTATTCAATAAGTGCTCTTGGAACAACCTCCCCATGACTTGCACTGTGCTAGATGATGAGAATGTAAGAACAGGGCTTGTAATATATTTCTTTCCTTACTCCTGTAAATTGTAATTAGACCAGTAGCCAAGATTTATAAGATAAAACTAGAGACACTGAGTTCTGAGAATTGTCAGAGAAAATAATTAGTCCCTGCTGTATACTGACCACCTAGCACAGTGCCTGGCACATAGTAGGGGCTCAGTAAGCACATTGGATGAATGGATGAGTATATATGTGAGTCTGTGGCAGATATCTGAACCTTCAAATCCCACTATTTGTATGCAACCCTAGCCTTTGCTTTCTTTGCTTAAATCTCAAAGCACTCTGAAAATATTTTGCAAAAGAATTTGTGTACTACAGACAACTTTAATGCCATTTGAAGTAGTATTGATTCCCTATACCTAGCTGTTATTCTTTTTCTCTGGGAAATTTTTTAAAGTTTGGTTACACTTTCACAATAATCAGAAAAAGTTGAGATAATTTACTGGTGGAAACTGTAACAGACTTGCAGGCAATGGTCTGAATGTGGCATGTTGATTAATTTTGTTTGGGCTGTTTTTGTTTATTTTTTGGTTTGGTGGTGTCGTTATTTTTAAATATCAGATATTAATTTTAGATAATTGTTGGCTTTTGAGTTTTGTGTGCTACTGTGTCCTAATCTTCAATTCAAGTTTATAAAAATTTTCTTCTTCAAGGTTTTCTACATTGTCGTGTTTTCATTTTTCTTTCATTTACATTATATATAATGAAATATATGTATATATTATGTGCATTATGTGTATATATGTAAAATATAGTCATATAATCAGCTTTGGTCAGTTTAGAATTCTAGAATTAAGTTAAAAGTAGTCTACACTTTTTCCCAAATGGGTAATCAGGTACAAGAAAGTTTTTTTTTTTTTTTAATAAATTTATTTATTTATTTATTTATTTTTGGCTGCGTTGGGTCTTCGTTGCTGCACACTGGCTTTCTCTAGTTGTGGTGAGCGGGGGCTACTCTTCGTTGCGTTAGCGTGGGCTTCTCATTATGGTGGCTTCTCTTGCTGCAGAGCATGGGCTCTAGAGTGCAGGGTCAGTAGTTGCAGCACACGGGCTTAGTTGCTCCGCGGCATGTGGGATCTTCCCGGACCAGGGCTCGAACCCGTGTCCCCTGCATCGGCAGGCGGATTCTCAACCACTGCGCCACCAGGGAAGTCCCAAGAAAGTATTTTTATAAAAGACAGCAACATTAGAGTGTTTTTATGCTGAGAAGCAGAATGTAAATGTAAAGAAGGTAAAGATATTGGAAATGGCATTTACTCTAAGTGCAAAAGGAAGACAAATATTTTGTGCTATTTTTTTATTGAGAAATTTTCCCTACATACACAAAAATAGGTTGTATACCAATAAACCTCAATTACCTAGTTTCGACAATTATATTGGAGGTTTTTAAGAAGGGCAGTGAGAACATGTAATGTATATTTTAAAACATCCTTTGTGTTGCTGTGTAGAAAATAGATTGTTTAAGAGTGTCAGCAGGCAAACCAGTTATGAGAACCCTGTGGTGTCTATGGGAGGGATAACAGTGAGTTAGATTGGATAACTAGCCATGGGAAGACTCCCTGAAGGACATGCTGATGGAGTGGATGAGGGATGTGAAAGAAGAGGGTGACTCTGTGAGCATGCAGGTAGAGAGTGGTGCCATTGCTGATGTAGGGAGACTGGGGTTCAACACACATATATCAGTTCCATGAGTCTCCTGGAGAATGTGTGCACTCACTCTGACATAATTGATCTGAAGTCTCCCAAGGAGCGAGAACCAAGTATTTTTGGTATGAGTTCTATGTAGTTGTAAAAAGGAATGAAGATGATCTTTGTAAATTTCAGTATGATGTCTAGAATATGTTATTAAGTGAAGAACAGTGTGTGAGCAATTCTATCAAAGAAAGAAGGGGACAGAAAAAATATGTATTCCTTTATAAAGGAAAAAAATAAAAACAATATCCATAAGGTGAGGGAAGGAAAAGGATGGAGGGGACAGGAATAAAATCCAGATTTCTCTAAAGGTCCTTTTTATTTATTTTTTTATAGTTTTGACAATAAAATTACAAAAAATGTTATGTAATTATGAAACAAGGAAGTAAAAATGAAAAAAAAATTTTTTAATCTTTTTTTATTCCTTATTCTTTTTCTTTCTTCTTTTTGAAAACTTAGAAGTTCTGAGAGATCTTCAAAGCAAGTTTGACTTTTGTAACTGCTAGATTGGAAAGTATAGCAAAATATTTTAGGAAGGTTTTCAACATAGGTTAAAATACAGGTGATTAACCAGGAAAGAATCACATTCTGTGAATATAATGTTTAATTAATGTTTTACTAATAATTATTATTAATAATTATTAATTATTAATATTATTAAACTAATTTAAATATTATCAATAAATATTATGGATAAATAATTATTAATAAATTAAGAATAGACATTATCATTAATGAATATTATTGATGATGTTTGTTAACAATAAATATAAATAATAAATATTATTAATGGATATTAATGATTATTGATAAATATTATTAATTTATTAATAATTAATGATATTGTTAATAAATATTAATAAATAATAAACAGATATTATATTTAATAAATACTTTGCTAATGCTAATTATTAATAATTATTACCCTGTAAAATTAACTGTAAGAATACCAACAATAAATCAAATCATTATAGAGGTTTCAGAGGGAAGGGATCCAGAGAACCTTATTAGACAGATGGAGAGGTCAAATAGAGTAAGAGTAGCTACTGGAAAGAGTCAATGAAGTAGTGAGAAAGAACAAAAACGTAGCATTTCAACAAAACTCTGTAAACCTTCATTTTCTTTATAAAATGAAGACAGTAAAAACTATCTCATTGGGTTGTTATGAGGTTTGAATGCAATGATATATTTAAAACTCTCAGCACATGCCTGGCAAACAGTGGATCAATGAATAATTGTAGCTGATATTATTAAGGATGGCCTGTGAACTCAGGGAATTAATAAACTTTGTTATGTTGTACACCAGGAGTCACCAAATTTTTCTATAAAGAACCAGATAGTAAATATTTTAGGCTTTTCAGGCAATACAATCTATGTTGTAGCTACTTGATTTTGCCCTTGTAAGAGAAAGCACATGCCAACAGTAATAAGCAAATGAGTGCTGCTGTGTACCAGTAAGTTTATTCACAAAAGCAGGTGGGATTTGGCCCACAGGACATAGTTTGCAAACCCCTGGTCTACATTCATAATTGAAGGAGATGCTAAATTTCAATTAGAAGTTAGTGCAGACAAAGATGTCATTTTTTCCTACAGTAGTCACAGATTCCCTGAATTTTATTTCTTAATGAAGTGTTCTTTAAAAGGACAAAATTACTGAAACAATATAATGATTTTTATTTTATAATATCAAGCAGTTTTTATTGGGGGAGGTGGAGAATTTGTGAGTAGATGTTTTATTTAAGAAGTCCTTCCCTGCCCCAAGGTCTAAGAAATATTTGCCTACTTTTTCTGCTAACAGTATTAACATTTTGTTTTTTACATTTACATTTTTATCTCAGTGGAGTTGTTTTTTTTAAATGATCTAACTTAGGGATACAATTACTTCTCTCTTTTCAAGTTCAGGTATAATTGATATTTAATATTATATTAATTTCAGATGTACAACATAATTTGATATTTATATACATTGAAAAATTATCACCACACTAAGTGTAGTTGTAAGTCACCATATATAATTAAAATTTTACTTTCTTATGATGAGAACTTTTATGATCTACTCTCTTAGCAACCTTCAAATATATATTACAGTATTATTAATTATAGACACCATGCTGTACATTATATCCCCATGAATTTCTTATTTTATAACTGAAAACTTGTACCTTTTGCTCCCTTTCACCCAATTCACCAACTCCCCACACCCCAACTCTGGTAACTATCAATCTCTTCTTTGTATATATGAGCTCAGATTTTGTGTGTCTTTTTGTTTTTGTTTTTTGAGTTGTTTTTGTCTTTTGGGTTGTTTTTGTTTTTTAGATTTCACAGGTAAGGGTTTCTCATTCTCTGACTTATTCTGCTTATCATAATGCCCTCAAGGTCCATCCACGTTGTAGCAAATGACAACACTTCCTTCCTTTTTATGGCTGAATAATATTCCATTGTGTGTATATACCACATTTTCTTTACCTGTTCTTCCATCGATGGTCACTTAGGTTGCTTCCGTGTCTTCACTATTGTAAATAATGCTGCAATTCAATATGGGGGTGCAGATATCTTTTCAAGTTAGTATTTTCATTTTCTTTGGATAAATACCCAGAAGTGGAATTGCTGGATCATATGGTGTCTGACTTTGGTGATGAGAAGACCCCAGTCCTTGTCTTCTTTGAAGAAGGAATTCCACAAAGAAATCAAGATTTTAAAGCAGGCACAGAGTTTATTAGAAGCACAGTATGTGTGGAAGAGCACACAAAGAAGCAATTTATTTCAGGCAAAAGTTACACACTCAGGGAAGAAGAGTGTGGGCATCCTCACTAATGAAGAGTGCAACAGGGACAGCTTAGGTTGTTAATACTGGATTAGTCTTCTGGGGTTTAGAGGAGAGTAATCCCCTTTTCCTTCCCCTAAGACTCTGATTGGTTGGTGGTGAGGTAATAAGGAGTTATCATCATCAACCGTCTGGTTCCAACCAGTTTGGGAGTCTACGTGCTTTGGGGCAGCATGCAGTTAACTTTTCCCACCTGGTGGCGGTTTTGGTATCTGCAAAACAGCTCAAAGGTAGTGGCTCAGAATATTATCTATAGCCCTTGAAGAGCAACTAAAAGTCATTTTCTCATTTCTCAGATTAAATTTACTCTTTGGAACTCAGGGAAGGCCTTTTTCATAGTTAAAGTTTCTTGCTCAGATGCTACAAAGTCTCTGTTTTAGATATCATTCCTCCATGCATCATGGTCTCATGAAGTGCAAAACAAGGAGGTGGCTTTACCTTTTGCCTAATGGTGGCTGTCCTTGGCCATGGCCCTGTCTTTCCTGCCTCATTTCTAATTTTTCGAAGAGCCTTCATATTGTTTTCCATAGTGGCTGCACCAATTTAAATTTCTACCAACAATGCACAAAAGTTCCCTTTTCTCCACATCCTCACCAACATTTGTTATTTCTTGTCTTTTTGGTAATGGACATTCTAACATTTGTGAGGTTAGATTTTATTGTGGTTTTGATTTGCATTTCCTGGATGACTAGTGATGTTGAACACGTTTTAATGTAATTTTTAAGGTGTACTTAAGATATCATTTTCTATCTTTTGGTTTCATTGTTGATGCTATGAAGTTAGCTGTCCACCTAGCTGCTGCTACCTGGAAGGTAATCTTTCTTATTTCTCTGGCAGCACATTTTCTCTTTATTCTTTTCAATATTTTTTCCTGTGTCTAGGTGTGGATCTTTCTTCATCTATCCTGATTGACATTCACTGAGCTTATTGTAATACATGGATCTCTGGCTAATATCATTTTGGAAATTTTCAGTGCTTATGTTTTCAAATATTGCCTCTGTTCTCATTCTTATACCTTGATTTCTCAGACTCAAACTACATGTACATTATACCGACTCACGATGTCATTTTGTCATCTACATTTTCTTTTGTGTATCATCTTTTATAGTTTTGTCTTACATATTTTCCAGGTCACAATTTTTAAATTTCTCAGTTATAGAATTTACATTTTTAAAATAATTTCTTGTCACTTTTTATGGCTTCTACTTTTTTTGGCCAAATTTCCAAGCTGAGCTATTGTCTTATTGAACTTACAAGCAAAGTTATAATGAATATATATCTGGAGTCTTTGAGGGTCTACTGTGGTTGTCTATTGTTTCTTCTTGTTTTATTCATATTGTCTTATCTTTAATAGTATATCAGTTATGGTACTTGAAAATCATTTATGGAAATAAATAAAAGCCAAGAGTGATATTATTATCCTATAGACAGTTAGTGTTGACTTCTGCCAGATGGCTGGTGGCATTAGGTCACCTTGATCAAATTTCAAAACTTGAGATGATCTGGGATACACAGGTAAGGGATTTTTAATTTTAGTTATGTATTCTAGTTACTCCTAGGGTATAATACAAAGTGGGTCACTAACCTCAGTGAACCCAGTACTTGTCCCTCTACCTCTTAAGAATGTCACAATTGTAGCTAAGCCTCTCAGATGTCTTTTTTTAATTGGCAACTACTGAAGCCCTCATGCCACAACTACTGAAGCCCATGCACCTAGAGCCCGTGCTCTGCAACAAGAGAAGCCACTGCAATGAGAAGCCTGTGCACCACAACGAAGAGTAGCCCCCGCTCACCACAACTAGAGAGAGCCCGCACGCAGCAACGAAGACCCAAAGCAGCCAAAAATAAGTAGATAAATAAATAAACAAATTTAAAAAATACAAACAGCAAATGTTGGCAAGCATGTGGAGAAAAGTGAATCCTCCTACACTGTTGGTGGAAATGTAAATTGGCACAGCCACAGTGGAGAACAGTAGGGAGGATCCTAAAAAACTAAAAATAGAATCACCATATGATCCAGAAATTCCACTGCTGGAAAAAAACAAGAAACAAAACCCAAAAACAAAAAAACAAAAAACAGAAACACTAATTCAAAAAGATACATGTACCCCAATATTCATAGCAACATTATTGCTATATTAATATTAATGATGATTAATAAAATCCCAATCAATATTTCAGCAGGTATTTTTTAAAATTCTACTAAAAGGGAAATTGATTCCAATCCTTCTCAAACTCCTTCAATAAAGTGAAGAGGAGGGAACACTTGTAAAACCATTTTATAAGGCTATGATACAAAAGCTGGATAAGGACACATAAGAAAAGAACATTAAAGGGCAATACCTTTAAAGCATATAGATGTAAACATTTTCAACAAAATAGTAGCAAAATGAATTCAACAATGCACTGAAAGGAGCATACCCCATGAGTAATTGGGATTTACCCCTGGGATGCAAGAAAGATTTAACATACACAAATCACTAAATGTGATACACCACACTAATAGAATGAAAGATAAGAATCACATGATCAACTCAATAGATGCAGAAAATGCATTTGACAAACTACATTCTTTTATGATAAAACTCTCAACAAATTGGGTATAAAAAAAACATACCTCAACATAATAAAGGCCATATAAGACAAGGCCACAACTAACACCATACTCAACAATGAAAGATTGAAAGCTTTTTCTCTAGAATTAGGAGCAAGACCAGAGGGCCCACTTTTACCACTCATATTCAACATAGTACTGGAAATATTAGCCAGAAAAATAAGGCAAGAAAAAGAAGTAAAAGGCATTCAAATCAGAAAGGAGAAGTGAAAGGAGAAGTGAAATTTCTTTGTTTGCATATGATATAATCTTATATATAGAAAATCCTAAAGACTCAACAAAAAAACCTATTGGAACTAATCAAAAATTCAGTAAATTTGCAGGATATAAAAACATACAGAAATCAGCTGTTTCTATACACTTATAACAAAATATCTGAAAAAGATAAAATAATTCACAATAACATTCAAAACAATACCTTGGAATAAATTTAGCCAAAGAAGTGAAAGATCTGTACAATGAAAACTACAAGATTTTGTTTTAATAAATTGAAGAAGACAGAAAAAAATGGAAAGATATCTTGGTTCATGATCAGAAAAAAATATTGTTAAAATGTTCATAATACCCAAAGTCATCTAATGATTCAATGCAATCCCTATCAAAATTTCAATGGTACTTTTCAGAAAGGAAAAAAACACAATGCTACAATTTGTATGGAACCACAATACACTCGTAATAGTCAAAACATCTTGAGAATTAAGAACAAAGCCAGAAGCATCACACTTCCTGACTTCATACTATACTACAAAGCTATAGTATTATGAAACAGTATTGTACTAGCATAAAAACAGAAGCATAGCCCAATGGAACAGAATGGAGAGCCAAGATATAAACCCCCATGTATATGGTCAGAGGCCACTGATGCCTCCTCACCAACTTCTCACTGCAGTGGACTCATGTGTTCCAGGTCAGCCTTGGGAGTAGACCCTTGTGGGTGGCCCTCAGGCAGAGGTGGGGCTGAAACCACAGCTGAGCCCCAGGAGCATGCAACTAAGGAAGAAAAACTGAAATCTTTCCTCACAGCTGAACAAACCGTGAATTGACACCCAGCAACTGGCTTTGTAAAGTCAGTGTCTACAGAACATCTGAACTGATGAGTGTTCCCACAGCCAAGATGGATCTAACTTCAGCAGTTGTAGGTTTTGTGGGCACATACACATTGGGGTTGGGCCAGGCTAGAGTCTGAACTTCCCCCATAACACCCACAATGAGTCCAGATCCATGATTACTACAATCCTGGGACCTGACTTCAGCAGATCTATGCTGGTGGCCTGGTGAAAACAATGTCTGAGAGACACCAGGGCCAATTGTTGGTATACCCATAGTTAACATGGGGCTGAGAGCTGTGCCAACAACAGTGTAATTTGAGAGCTCACACAATGAGTGAAACGTGACACAACAGAGCACACCCACAGGTGAACATCTCCAGAGGTGAAATACTCAGCGGCTTCCCTCCCACTGGGAGTACTCCAATCCCACCTACCTCACACTGCAGATTAGACACAGCTAAGAAACAGATCTGGGTGCCCCTACAACAACTAGGGAGCAGACCCCACATTTGACAGGGCAGTGACAACCACAGAGCAAAGGGGAGGCTCTCTTGAATATAAATTGCAGGTTCTGGTCACCACAACATCAGTCACACCTCCAATCAAAGGGATAATGGCCAACATACACTGAGGAAAGAGGTGGCAGACTATACTATAAAAAGCTCTTGCACCAAAAAATATTAAACCCATGCAGGCTACACAGAGACATTCCCACATAAACTAGCTCTCTAAGACAGTCTGAGAGTCTGAGAACAGTAGGAGTTCCCCAGGGCTGGGAGAAACAGAGACTCCACTCTTGGAGGGCACACACTAGGTCTCACGTGCGGTAGGATCCAGCACAAATCAGCACCTCCATAAGAACCTGGGCTACACATACCTAAGGTTCTCCTGAGGAGGCAAAGTTTGATGATAGCTCACCGTGAAGGGAAGGACACTGGTACTGGAAGCCCCAGGAAATATTGATCAGAGTGAGCTCTCCCAGCGGTCCCCATTTTGGCACCAGACCCAGCCTCACCTGAGAACTTGCAGGTTCCAGTGCTGGAAAACATCCAGCCAAACAAGCACCAAGATAGGAACACTACCCCACCCAACAGAAGACAGGCTGCTTAAAGTCATACTGAGCTCACAGCCACCTCAAAACACACCCTTTGATACAGCACTGCCTATCAGAGGGACAAGACCCAGCTCCACCCACCAGAGGGCAGGCACTAGTCCCTCCCAGAAGGAAACCTGCATGAGCTCCTGAACCGACATCACCCACCAGAGGGAAGACACCAGAAGCAAGAGGAACTACAATCCTGCAGCCTCTGGAAAGGAGACCACAAACACAGAAAGTTAGACAAAATGAGATGACAGATAAATATGTTGCAAATGAAAGAAGAAGATAAAAACCCACAAGAACAATTAAATGAAGAGGAGATAGGCAATTCACCTGAAAAAGAATTTAGAGTAATGGTAGTAAAGATGATCCAAAATCTCAGAAAAAGACTGGGGTCACAAATCGAGAAGATACAAAAAATGTTTAACAAGGAGCTAGAAGACTTAAGGAACAAATAAACAGAGATGAACAACATAATTACTGAAATGAAAAATACACTAAGGAATCAACATCAGAAAAACTGAGGCAGAAGAACAAAAAGTGAGCTGGAAGACAGAGTGGTGGAAATCACTGCCAAAGAACAGACTAAAGAAGAAAAAATGAATAGAAATGAAGACAGTCTTAGAGACCTTTGGGAAAACATTAAATGCACCAACATTCACATTATAGGGATCTCAGAAAGAGAAAAGAAAGAGAAAGGGCCTGAGAAAATATTTGAACATATTATATCTGATAATTTCTCTAACATGAGAAAGGAAGCACACACTCTAGTCCAGGAAGCGCAGAGTCCCATAGAAGATGAACCCAACAAGGAACATGATGAGATACATATTAGTCAAACTGACAAAAATTAAAGACAAAGAAAAAATATTAAAAGCAACAAGGGAAAAGCAACAAATACCATACAAGGGAGTCCCCATAAGGTTAACAGCTGATCTTTCAGCAGAAACTCTGCAAGCCAGAAGGGAGTGGCAGGACATATTTAAAGTGATGAAGGAGAAAAACCTACAACCAAGATTACTCTACCCAGCAAGGGTCTCATTCAGATTTGATAGAGAAATTAAAACCTTTACAGACAAGCAAAAGCTAAGAGAATTCAGCACCACCAAACCACCTTTACAACAAATGCTAAAGGAACTTCTCCAGGCAGGAAACACAAGAGAAGGAAAAGACCTACAATGATAAACCCAAAACATTTAAGAAAATGGTATTAGGAACATATAAATCAATAATTACCTTAAATGTAAATGGATTAAATGCCCCAACCAAAAGACATAGACTGGCTGAATGGATACAAAAACAAGACCCGTATATATGCTGTCTACAAGAGACCCACTTCAGACCTAGGGACACATACAGAATGAAAGTGAGGAGATGGAAAAAGATATTCCATGCAAATGGAAATCAAAAGAAAGTTGGAGTAGCAATTCTCATATCAGACAAAATAGACTTTAAAATAAAGACTATTACAAGAGACAAAGAAGGACACTACATAATGATCAAGGGATCGATCCAAGAAGAAGATATAACAATTGTAAATATTTATGCACCCAATATAGGAGCACCTCAATACATAAGGCAAATACTAACAGCCATAAAAGGGGAAATCGACAGTAACACAATCATAGTAGGGGACTTTAACACCCCACTTTCACCAGTGGACAGATCATCCAAAATGAAAATAAATAAGAAAACACAAGCTTTAGATGATACATTAAACAAGATGGACTTAATTGATATTTATAGGACATTCCATCAAAAAACAACAGAATACACTTTCTTCTCAAGTGCTCATGGAACATTCTCCAGGATAGATCATATCTTGGGTCACAAATCAAGCCTTGGTAAACTTAAGAAAATTGAAATTGTATCAAGTATCTTTTCGACCACAACACTATGAGATGAGATATCAATTGCAGGAAAAAATCTGTAAAAAATACAAACACATAGAGGCTAAACAATACACTACTAAGTAATCAAGAAATCACTAAAGAAATCAAAGAGGAAATCAAAAAATACCTAGAAACAAATGACAATGAAAACACAATGACCCAAAACTTATGGGACGCAGCAAAAGCAGTTCTGAGAGCGACGTTCATAGCAATACAATCCTACCTCAAGAAACACGAAACATCTCAAATAAACAACCTAAACTTACACCTAAAGCAATTAGAGAAAGAACAACAAAAAAACCCCAAAGTTAGCAGAAGGAAAGAAATCATAAAGATCACATCAGAAATAAATGAAAAGGAAATGAAGGAAACAATAGCAAAGATCAATAAAACTAAAAGCTGGTTCTTTGAGAAGATAAACAAAATTGATAAGCCATTAGCCAGACTCATCAAGAAAAAAAGGGAGAAGACTCAAATCAACAGAATTAGAAATGAAAAAGGAGAAATAACAACTGACACTGCAAAAATACAAACGATCAAGAGAGATTACTACAAGCAACTCTATGCCAATAAAATGGACAACCTGGAAGAAATGGACAAATCCTTAGAAATGCACAACCTTCCGAGACTGAACCAGGAAGAAATAGAAAATATGAACAGATCAATCACAAGCACTGAAATTGAAACTGTGATTAAAAATCTTCCAACAAACAAAAGCCCAGCACCAGGTGGCTTCACAGGCAAATTCTATCAAACATTTAGAGAAGAGCTAACACCTATCCTTCTCAAACTCTTCCAAAATATAGCAGAGGGAGGAACACTCCCAAACTCATTCTACTGGGCTAACATCACCCTGATACCAAAACCAGACAAGGATGTCACAAAGAAAGAAAACTACAGGCCAATATCACTGATGAACATAGATGCAAAAATCCTCAACAAAATACTAGCAAACAGAATCCAACAGCACATTAAAAGGATCATACGCCATGATCAAGTGGGGTTTATCCCAGGAATGCAAGGATTCTTCAATATAAGCAAATCAATCAATGTGATACACCGTATTAACAAATTGAAGGAGAAAAACCATATGATCATCTCAATCGACGCAGAGAAAGCTTTCGACAAAATTCAACACCCATTTATGATAAAAACCCGCAGAAAGTAGGCATAGAGGGAACTTTCCTCAACGTAGTAAAGGCCATATATGACAAACCCACAGCCAACATTGTCCTCAATGGTGAAAAACTGAAACCATTTCCACTAAGATCAGGAACAAGACAAGGTTGCCCACTCTCACCACTATTATTCAACATACTTTTGGAAGTTTTAGCCACAGCAATCAGAGAAGAAAAAGAAATAAAAGGAATCCAAAGTGGAAAAGAAGTAAAGCTGTCACTATTTTCAGATGACATGATACTATACATAGAGAATCCTAAAGATGCTACCAGAAAACTACTAGAGCTAATCAATGAATCTGGTAAGGTAGGAGGATACAAAATTAATGCACAGAAATCTCTAGCATTCCTATACACTAATGATGAAAAATCTGAAAGTGAAATTAAGAAAACACTCTCATTTACCATTGCAACAAAAGAATAAAATATCTAGGAATGAACCTAGCTAAGGAGACAAAAGACCTGTATGCAGAAAATTATAAGACACTGATGAAAGAAATTAAAGACGATAGAAATAAATGGAGAGATATACCATGTTCTTTGATTGGAAGAATCAACATTGTGAAAATGACTCTACTACCCAAAGCAATCTACAGATTCAATGCAATCCCTATCAAACTACCACTGGCATTTTTCACAGAACTAGAACAAAATTTTTCACAATTTTTATGGAGACACAAAAGACCCCGAATAGCCAAAGCAATCTTGAGAACGAAAAATGGAGCTGGAGGAATCAAGCTCCCTGACTTCAGACTATACTACAAAGCTACAGTAATCAAGACAATATGGTACTGGCACAAAAACGGAAATATAGATCAATGGAACAGGATAGAAAGCCCAGAGATAAACCCATGCACATATGGTCACCTTATCTTTGATAAAGGAGGCAAGCATATACAGTGGAGAAAAGACAGCCTCTTCAATAAGTGGTGCTGGGAAAACTGGACAGGTACATGTAAAAGTATGAAATTAGAACACTCCTTAACACCATACACAAAAATAAACTCAAACTGGATTAAAGACCTAAATGTAAGGCCAGACACTATCAAACTCTTAGAGGAAAACATAGGCAGAACACTCTATGACATAAATCACAGCAAGATCCTTTTTGACCCAACTCCTAGAGAAATGGAAATAAAAACAAAAATAAACAAATGGGACCTAATGAAACTTCAAAGCTTTTGCACAGCAAAGGAAACCATAAACAAGACCAAAAGACAACCCTCAGAATGGGAGAAAATATTTGCAAATGAAGCAACTGACAAAGGATTAATCTCCAAATTTTACAAGCAGCTCATGCAGCTCAATATCAAAAAAACAAACAACCCAATCCAAAAATGGGCAGAAGACCTAAATAGACACTTCTCCAAAGAAGATATACAGATTGCCAACACACACATGAAAGAATGCTCCACATCATTAATCATTAGAGAAATGCAAATCAAAACTACAATGAGATATCATCTCACACCGGTCAGAATGGCCATCATAAAAAACTCTAGAAACAATAAATGGTGGAGAGGGTGTGGAGAAAAGGGAACCCTCTTGCACTGTTGGTAGGAATGTAAACTGATACAGCCACTATGGAGAACAGTATGGAGGTTCCTTAAAAAACTAGAAATAGAACTACCATACGACCCAGCTATCCCACTACTGGGCATATACCCTGAGAAAACCATAATTCAAAAAGAGTCATGTACCAAAATGTTCATTGCAGCTCTATTTACAATAACCAGGACATGGAAGCAACCTAAGTGTCCATCAACAGATGAATGGATAAAGAAGATGTGGCACATATATACAATGGAATATTACTCAGCCATAAAAA
The DNA here is from genome assembly GCF_028023285.1 of Balaenoptera ricei. Taxonomy (NCBI): domain Eukaryota; kingdom Metazoa; phylum Chordata; class Mammalia; order Artiodactyla; family Balaenopteridae; genus Balaenoptera; species Balaenoptera ricei. The sequence goes on from NC_082641.1 coordinate 167,296,139, forward strand.
GGAACGAAATGGAGTTATTTGTAGTGAGGTGGATGGAGTGAGAGTCTGTCATACAGAGTGAAGTAAGTCACAAAGAGAAAAACAAATACCGTATGCTAACACATACATATGGAATCTAAAAAAAAAAAAAAAAAATTGGCCATGAAGAACCTAGGGGCAAGACAGGAATAAAGACACAGACCTACTAGAGAATGGACTTGAGGATATGGGGAGGGGGAAGGGTAAGCTGAGACAAAGTGAGAGAGTGGCATGGACATATATACACTACCAAACGTAAAATAGATAGCTAGTGGGAAGCAGCCGCATAGCACAGGGAGATCAGCTCGGTGCTTTGTGACCACCTAGAGGGGTGGGATAGGGAGGGTGGGAGGGAGGGAGACGCAAGAGGGAGGAGATATGGCAACATATGTATATGTATAACTGATTCACTTTGTTATAAAGCAGAAACTAACACACCATTGTAAAGCAATTATACTCCAATAAAGATGTTAACAAAAAGAATTGTACAGCATTAAGAAGTGGGATTTATCCTAGAAAGGTATGCAAAGCTGGTTCAACATTTTAAAACTGATTAATGTAATCAAAAAAACCAGTGTAAAGGTGTTCCCTTTTCTCCACACCCTCTCCAGCATTTATTATTTATTATTTTATTTTCTCCACACCCTCTCCAACATTTATTATTTGTAGACTTTTTTGATAATAGTCATTCTTTTTTAAATTTTATCAAATCTAGTTGATTTACAATGTTCTATTAATTTTAGCTGTACAGCAAAGTGACTCAGTTATACATATATGTGTTATTTCTTCATATTCTTTTCCATTATGGTTTATCACAGGATATTGAACATAGCTTCCTGTGCTATATAGTAGGACTTTGTTTTTCATCCATCCTATATATACTAGTTTGCATCTGCTAATCCCAATCTCCCAATCCTTCCCTCCCACCACCCCCACCCCCCCGGTAACCAGAAGTTTGTTTTCTATGTCTGTGAGTCTGTTTCTGTTTCATAGATGATAGTCATTCTGATCGATGTGAGGTGATACCTCACTGTGGTTTTGATTTGTGCTTCTCTAATAATTAACAATGTTGAGCATCTTTAATGTGCCTGTTGGATCATCTGTGTGTCTTCTTTGGAGAGATGTCTATTTACATCTCCTGCCCATTTTTTGATTTTTTTTTTTTTTTGGAACGTTGAGTGTATGAGCTATTTGTTTGTTTTGCATGTTTATCCCTTGTTAGACACATCGTTTGAAAATATTTTTTCCCATTCACTGGGTTGACTTTTCCCTTTTTTGATGGTTTCATTTGTTGTGCAAAAACTTTTAAGTTTCATTAAGTCCCATTACCTCATTTACTGTGCCTTGGGAAGCAGATCTAAGAAAATATTGCTATGATTTATGTCCAATAATGTTTTGCCTATGTTCTTTTCTAGGAATTTTATGATGCCATGTCATAATTAGGACTAAAACATTTTGAGTTTATTTTTGTATATGGTATGACAGAATGTTCTATTTCATTGATTTACGTGTAACTCTCCAGTGTTCCCAACACCACTTGCTGAAGAGACTGTATTTTCTCCATTGTGTATTCTTGCCTCCTTTGTTGTAGATTAATTGACCATAGGTGTGTGGGTTTATTTCTGGTTTCACTCTTCTGTTCCATTGATCTATATGTCTGTTTTTGTGCCAATACCACACTGTTTTGATTACTATAGCTTTGTAGTATTGTCTGAGGTCTGGAAAGGTTCTGCCTCCAGCTTTGTTCTTTTTCCTCAGGATTGCTTTGGCAATTCTGAGTCTTTTGTGTTTCCATATAAATTTTAGGATTATTTGTTCTAGTTCTGTGAACAATACCATGGGTATTTTGATAGGGATCTGATTAAATCTACAGATGGCTTTGTGTTGTATGGCCATTTTAACAATATTGTTCCAATTCAAGAACATGGAATATCTTTCAATTTCTTTGAGTCATATTCAAATTCCTTTATCAAAGTTTTATAATTTTCAGCATATAGGTCTTTCAGCTCCTTGGTTAAGTCTGTTCTTAGGAATTTTGGTTTTTTGATGCAATTTTAAACAGAATTTTTTTTAACTTTCTCTTTCAGATATTTCATTGTTAGTGTAAAGAAATGCAAAAAGTTTCTGTATACGAATCTGGCATCCTGCTATCTTTCTGAATTCATTTTTTAGTTCTAATAGTTTTGTTTTAGGGTTCACTATTTAGAGTATCATGTCTGCAAATAATGACAGTTTTACATCTTCCCTTCCAATTTGGATACCTTTTATTTCTTCTTCTTGTCTGATTGTGGAGGCTAGGACTTCCAATACCATGTTGAACAGAAGTGGTGATAGTGGGCGTCCTTGTCTTATTCCTTAATTTAGCAGGAATGCTTTCAGATTTTCACTGTTGAGTATTAGGTTGGCTGTGGATTTGTTGTAAATGGCTTTTATTACGTTGAGGCATGTTCCCCCTACACTCACTTTGGTGAGAGTTTTATCATAAATGGAAGTTGAATTATGTCAAATGCTCTTTCTCTGTCTATTGTTTTCAGTCATAATTTCTTCAAAAACAGTTTTGCTCCTCTTATCTCTCTCTCTTCTCCTGCTCAAACCCCTATTGAGCATGGTTTGGCATGCTTTATATTATGCCACAAATCTCATATGTTGCTTTCATTTTTTCATTTGTTTTTCTGTCTGCTGTTTTGACTGGGTGATTTCCATTTTTCTCTCTTTCAGATTACTTATTTATTCTTCTGCATTATTTAGTCTGCTATTCTTTGCTTCTAGCTTGGTTTTTATATTGGTAATTGACTTCCCTAATTTTGATTAGTTCCTCTTTATAGTGTCTAGGTCCTTGTTACTGTGATCTGTATTTCTATCCATGATCTTTGTTAATTATTTTATTAAGCATTTTATGACCTCCTCTTTGAACTCAGGTTCTAGTAGACTGGTGAGGTCTGCTACATTATCTGTTCTTTCAGGATATTTATCTTGTTCTTTTAATTGGAAGTTAGTTCTTTGCATTTTCATTTTACATAACTTTCTCTGTCTCTATGAATTTGGGAGAAATGGTTATCTACTCTGGTCTTGAATGGGTGTTTTTATATATGAGTATCCCTGTGTAGAATGAGTGAGTCCAATATTTTTGGTGAGAGGACTGTTTTTGGTATGGATGATGGCCATGTCTTTCCTCAGAGTTTGCTGGTCATTATCCCCTTGTTAGGGTTGTGATTGGTATTGTGGAAAAGAAATTTGTTAATATGATAGTATCTACAAAACAAACAAACAAAAAACCTCAGCAAGTTTTTTTAGCCCAAGTCCTCTTGAATCCAAACCTCATGAACTTGGCCAAATTTTAATGCTTCCTTTTCAAATAAATCCAAAAAGTTGAATACAGCTGGAGAGTAGCATGAAAGGGTAAGGAAAAATAAACAAACAACAAAAAAGTGAACAAATATCTAAACACTTGAACTAAAATGATAAAACTCCCAGGAAATAAACAGTGAAAAGCCACATGGCATTGGATATTGATCTACTTTATTGGATATGGCAACAAAATAATAGACAACAAAAACAAAAAATATATAAACTGTACTATATCAAAATTAAAGAGCAAACAAACAACTAAATGTCTGCATTAAAAGACACAGTCAACAGGGCTAAAAATGAGCCTATGTAATTTCAAAAATATTTGAAAATTCTATATCTGCTGAGAGGTTAATATTTAGAATTTGCATAAAAAACTCCTACAACTCAACAACAGATAAACAAATAACCCAATTAAAAAATTAGCAAAGGATTTACACAGACATTTCTTCTAGGAAAATATACAAATATCCAACAGTCATAAAATGCTGTTCGACATCACTAATCATTAGCAAATGCCAGTCAAAACCACTATAAGGTAACGTCTCATTCCAAGTAAGACGGCCCCTATTTTAAAAAAAATGCCAAAGATGTAGAAGAATTGGAACGCTTGTACACTGTTGTTGGGAATGTATAATAATGCAGCTGCTATGGAAACAGTATGGAAGTTCCTTAAAAAATTAAAAGTGGAATTACTCTATGATCCACTAATTCAACTTTTGAGTACGTATTCAAAAGAAATGAGAAATGAAAGCAGAGATCCAAAGAGATATTTATACACATGTGTTGTAGTATTATTCACAATAGCTAAAAGATGGAAGGACACAAGTGTCCAAAGACGGATGAATGAATAAACAAAATGTTGTATATACACACAATGGAATATAATTCACCTTTAAATAGGAAGTAATTCTGACTTATGCTATAAAATGGGTAAATATTGAGGACAATATGCTAAGTGAAATAACCTGTCACAAAAAGACAAATATTTTATGATTCCACTTATATGAGGTACCTAGAATTTTCAATATCATGGAGACAAAAAGTAGAAGCTGATAGTCAAAGGCTGGGGAAGGTAATCATGAGGAGTTATTTAATGTGTATATGGTTTCAGTTTTGGAAAATTAATCATTCTAGAGATTTGTTACACAACAATGTGAAAATGCTTAACAAGATCTGTACACTTAAAATTAAGGTGGTATATGTTATTTGTATTTCACAATTATATATAAAAATGTGATATATGAAAATATTAAATATAAGTTATCTCTAACCAACAAAAGCAGGAAAGTTTGAAGTTCAGTACTCAAATAAACTGAAGCTCAAGAGGAATGTATTATCATAATGTAAAAATAATTCAAAACAAACTTTTCAAGTTTGATTTTCCAGAGATACACTGTAAATCAAATTTTGCACTCTAATTTATTTTTAGAGAAAACTCTTTTTTCTCATTAATTCACTCCATCATGTTTTCCTAATCATTTACTAATGAATTACTAATTTACAAAATATCAATTTACTAATTATGAAATAAGAACTAGTAAGAATGTGAAGTCCCTAAAAGACAAAGGTGTATATGTATGTCATTCCTTTCTTCAAAAAATCCATAATGGGAGAGAGACAATCAGATCATTATTATTTATCATGGAAAGTATATTTACAGAGATAGCTACTGGGTGTATTGTGTCTAAGAGGCTGTTCAATTAACCCAGTCAGCAATGGCAAGAGTGAAATTTAAGGGAATATGGAGTAGCAGGTATCAGGGGAAAATACTACGGAAGATGTAACACCTAAGCCAGGTTCTTAAAGATGACTCACATTTAGAGTTAGGCAAAGATGTGAAGATATTCCAGGCAAGTTAATATTCTGGTAGCCCTCAACTCAATAGTGAAATTATCCTATATTTATTTAAAGGAAAAACGTGTTATTACAATGGGATATTCATAGAGAAAGAAGGTTACTAGAGTACACAAATTACTTTAATAAGGAGCAATTTAGCTCTGATCTCATATTTCCATTTCTAATTTCTCATATGCAAAACCATACAAACAATAACAACAAACTCAGCAGTTAATTAGAACCTGTGTTTTTAAAAGGATCTGGTGGTATGTCAACTCCTTTGGATAGCCTCTACTCTGACGTGACACCACTACCTACTTACATACCTCAACAAATTACATTTTTCATCTACAGTCAACAGTCTTCATAGCAGATATCCTGATGAATAAGTATTCTCTCCACTACAAAGCAATCATAATAATTTTATTATGACTAGATATATTGATATCCTAGATATCTCCCCAGCTGTTCTACATCCTAGATCTACTCTGCAGAGAGTTAAAATTATGAATGGCAGAAGGGTTGATGTTATTTCAAATACTAGCATGTTTGATCACAGAGCAACAGTATGGTAACATAAAAGATTAAGAAAATATGATCATCGTGCCTCAAAATGCTATGCAGATAAGCACATAAATATATTGAAGAAGCCAGATGTGTGCACTTATCTAGCAACCAATACTTCTATATCATAAAATTTTGTTGAGAAAATTAGTTTTCCATGACGTTCTGCTTGGTATGGTAAACATAATGCTACTAATATAGCTCCACTATTCTGTATGTAAAACCGTTTCTTAGTTTTCTTCTTAATAATTTAGTTTGTGTACAATTGTTATCGGCACAGTACTGATCTTCTAATCTATGACCATGGAGCATCTTCCCATTTAGGTAGGTCTTTCATTTCTTCCAGCAATATTTGTAATTTTCTGTATATAGGTCTTACACATTTTCTAATAGAATTGCTAGCAGTTATTCATATTCTAAATGCCATTGTATATTTAAAATTGTATTTTCTAATTTATGCTAATTGATTATTCACCTTGTATCCAGTGCTCACGTTACATGTTCTTCCCTGTTCTGTTTATTCTATGAAATTAGTGAGCTTCTGGTGTCTGGTATGGTTAAACTAATGGGAGAAAGTAGCAGGGTATTTGACGGTAATGGAACCACAGCCCACAAAGGACAGATTATAAACTCTAACCTGAACAAAACAAAGTTAGTGGCGTGCTTAAACAATACAAAGCAAATCAAAATGCATGTGTGTGGTGAATTAAGAAAAGACAGAGGCCTACCAGGAAGATGGAAGAGCCCCCTAAAAGGCATCTTACTCATACTTAAGTCATTGGCATAATATTTTCAAACCATCCTCAAGTGTGCCAAAATTAGTAGATATATTTTTCTATAGTTAAAGATAATAAATTTCCTGGTGGCATAAAATATAACCTTCATATAAAAATACATTTGTGTTTGCACATTTGTCATGGTATTAAACAAGAATCATAACATAATATTCAACATATATAATTCAAACTATATATGCAATAAATCTTGCTGCTAGCTTCATATTGATGAGAATGTCTATTTCTACTCTACATTCAGGAATTAAAGAAGTTACTACAGTGTGATGTCATGAACACAATATCCCCACCAAAATATATCCAGGTCAAGACTCCATTTATCGAAGGAGAGTCAAGATGGCAGAGGAGTACGAGGACATGGAGTTCACCTCTCCCCACAAATGCATCAAGAATACATCTATGAAACAATTCTCACAGAGCACCGACTGAACACTAGTAGAGGACCTCAGACACCTAAAAGGACAAGAAAGATCCCTGTATAACCGGGTATGACAAAAGAAAGAAGAAAAGAAGAGGAGTGGAAGTGGGGTGAGACCTGTGTCCCTGGTGGGGGAGCTGAAGGAGAGAAGAGGTTCCTGCATGTGGGGAAGCTCCCTCACAGGCGGGGAGATCAGCTGGGACAGAAGTGGAGCCTTGGGGGCTATTGGAGGGGATCCCAACAACCAGTCTGTGGCAGGAAGGACAGAGTGAGACCTACACAGAAGGTCTGTGCCACAGCCCTGCTTGCCTCAGCCTGAGACATATATCTGCTTGTGCAGAGAGTGGCTAGGTGCTGGAATGTGGGGTTTGGAGAGCAAACCCAGGGAAAGGACTGTTGTTGGCTGTGAGGAGACAGCCTGAGAGGATGTAAGTGAGGAAATCTGCAACCAGGAATACTTGTGGAGGAAACCCGGACTGCCAGAGAAGCAAAGCACCATTGCTGAGTGACATGCAAGGGGCAGGGCCACCATTGCAACCTCTCTCCCCACATTCCCACCTCTGCCTCCTCAGGCACTTAGGAAGGGCCCTTGCCAGGGCAGGCTCTCTTGCGCCTGTGACCTCTGGCTCCCCGACATGCCCTGTCACTGCCAAGGCCAGCTCTATTGTGCCCGTGGCCACCGGCTACCCTGTGTGCCCTGTCCCCACTGGGGCTTCTGTGACCCTGGCCACTGCAGCCTCCATGCCCCCTCCTCACCAGGGCAGACTCATGTGCTCTAGGACAGCCTCAGGAACAGATACCTGTGGGTGGCCCACACACAGAGGTGGGGCTGAAACCAGAGTTGAGCCCCAGGGGCTGTGCAACTAAGGAAGAAGAGCTGAAATCTCTCCTCGCAGCTGTGCAAACCATGAATTGAGACCACTATGACTAGCTTTGTAAACTCAACTCCTACAGAACATCTGGACAGACAATGAGTGCTCCCACAGCCAAGACAGGTCTAGCTTTAGCAGCTGTAGATTTTGTGGGCACATATACATGGGGGTTTGGCAAGGCCAGAGACTCAGCTGCTCCCATAGTGCCCACAGTGGGTCCAGATACATAATTAATGCAAACCTGGGGCCTGACTTCAGTGGGTCTATGCTGGTGGCCTGGTGAAAACAACATCTGAGAGACAGCAGGGTCAATTGCTGCATACCCACAGTTAAGGTGGGGCTGAGAGCTGTGTCAACCAGAGTGTAATCTGAGAGCTTGCACAGTGGGTAAAAGGTGACACAACAAAGCACACCCACAGGTGAACAGCTTGAGAGGAGGAATACTCAGTGGCTTCCCTCCCAATGCAAGTGTTCCAATCCTGTCTACCTCACACTACAGATCACAGATAAGCTAAGAAACAGATATGGGGTCCTCTACTCCAACAACTAGGGAGCAGACCCCACTTCTGACAGGGCAGTGACAGCCACAGAGCAAAGGGGAACACAGACCTGCCCATCAGCAGACAGGCTGTCGAAAGTCATACTGAGCTCACAGTCACCTCAAAACACACCACTTGACAAGGCCCTGTCCATTAGAAGAGCAAGACCAAGCTCCAACCACCAGAGGGCAGGCACCAGTCCCTCCCACCAAGAGGACTGCACAAGCACCCAGACCAACCTTACCCACTAGGGGGCAGACACCAGAAGCAAGAACTATGATCCTGCAGCCTGAGGAAAGGAGACCACAAACAGAGAATGTTACACAAAATGAGACAATAGAGAAATATTTTGCAAAGGAACACAATAAAAACCCACAAGAACAACTAAATGAAGAGGAGATAGGTAATCGACCTGAAAAAGAATTTAGAGTAATAATAGTAAACATGATCCAAAATCTCGGAAAAAGAACGGAGGCACATATCGAGAAGATGCAAGAAATGTTTAACAAGGAGCTAGAAGATATAAAGAACAAACAGTTGAACAATACAATCATGGAGATGAAAACTACACTAGAAGGAATCAATACCAGAATAACTGAGGCAGAAGAACAAATAAGTGAGCTGGAAGACAGAGTGGTGGAAATCACTGCCACAGAACAGAATAAAGAAAAAAGAATGAAAAGAAATGAGAACACTCTCAGAGACCTCTGGGACAATATTAAACACACCAACATTTGCAATATAGGTGTCCCAGAAGGAGAAGAGCAAGAGAAAGGGCCTGAGAAAATACTTGAAGAGATTATAGCCAAAAACACTCACTCAAGTCCAGGAAGCACAGAGAATCCCCTACAGGATGAAGCCAAGGAGGAATGTGGCAAGACACATATTAATCAAACTAACAAAAATTAAAGACAAAGAAAAAATATTAAAAGCAACAAGGGAAAAACAACAAATAACATACAAGGGAATTCCCATAAGGTTATCAGATGATTTTTTTCAGCAGAAACTCTGCAAGCCAGAAGGGAGTGACATGATATATTTCAAGTGATGAAAGGAGAAAAACCTACAACCAAGAATACTCTAACCAGCAAGGCTCACTTCAGATTCGATGGAGAAATCAAAAGCTTTACAGACAAGCAGAAGCTAAGAGAATTCAGCACCACCAAACCACCATTGCAACAAATGCTAAAGGACTTCACTAGGCAGGAAAGAGACCAGCAATTTATAACAACCTTGTAAATATATAGATTGCTATATCAAAGCCCCATGGGAACAGCAAACCCAAAAACTACAATAGATACACAAGCAAAAAGGAAAAAGCAACCCAAACACAACACAAGAGAAAGAAGAACAAACAAAGCCTAAAGTTAGTAGAAGGAAAGAAATAATAAAGATCACAGCAGAAATAAATAGAGGCAAAGTAAACAATAACAAATATCAATGAAACTAAAAGCTGGTTCTTTGAGAAGATAAACAAAATTGATAAAGCTTTAGCCAGACTCATCAAAAAAAAGGGAGAGGACTCAAATCAATAAAGTTAGAAATGAAAATGGAGAAGTTATAACTGGCACCACAGAAATAAAAAGGATCCTAAGAGACTGCTACAAGCAACTGTATGCCAATAAAATGGACAACCTAGAAGAAATGGACACAATCTTAGAAAGGTACAACCTTCCCAGACTGAACCAGGAAGACATAGAAAATATGAACAGACAAATTATAAGTACTGAAATTGAAACTGTGATTTAAAAACTTCCAAGAAACAAACGTCCAGGACCAGATGGCTTCACAGGCCAATTCTATGAAACATTTAGAAAAGAGTTAACACTTATCCTTCTCAAACTCTTCCAAAATATAGCAGAGGGAGGAACACTTCCTAACTCATTCTACAAGGCCACCATCACCCTGATACCAAAACCACACAAAGGTATCACACACAAAAAAAGGAAAATTACATGCCTATATCACTGATGAACATAGATGCAAAATTCCTCAACAAAATACTAGCAAACCGAATCCAACAACATATTAAAAGTATCATACACCATGATCAAGTGAGATTTATCTCAGGTATGCAAGGATTCTTCACTATACACAAATGAATCAATGTGACACACTGCATAATAAACTGAATAATAAAAACCATACGATCATCTCAATAGATGCAGAAAAGCTTTTGACAAAATTCAACACCCATTTATGATAAAAACTCTCCAGAAAATGGACACAGAGGGAACCTACCTCAACATAATAAAGGCCATATACGACAAACCCATAGCAAACATCTTTCTCAATGGTGGAAAACTGAAAGCATTTCCTCTAAGATCAGGAACAGAACAAGGATCTCCACTCTCTCCACTTTTATTCAACATAGTTTTGGAAGTCTTAGTCACAGGAATCACAGAAGGAAAAGGAATTACAGGAATCCAAATTGGAAAAGAAGAAGTAAAACTGTCATTGTTTGCAGTTGACATGATACTATACATAGAAAATCCTAAAGATGCTACCAGAAAACTACTAGAGCTCATGAATGAATTCGGTAAAGTTGAAGGATACAAAATTAATACAGAAAAATCTCTTGCATTCCTATACAATAACAATGAAAGATCAGAAAGAGAAATTAAGGAAACAGTCTCATTTATCATTTCATCAAAAAGAATAAAATACCTAGGAATAAACCTACCTAAGGAGGCAAAAGACCTGTACTCTAAAAACTATAAGATGCTGATGATAGGAATTGACGATGACACAAACAGATAGAGAGATATACTGTGTTCCTGGATTAGAAGAATCAATATTGTGAAAATGACTATACTACCCAAAGCAATCTACAGATTCAATGCAATACATATAAAATTATCAATGGCATTTTTCGCAGAACTAGAACAAAAAGTCTTGTAATTTGTATGGAGACACAAATGACTGTGAATAGCCAAAGCAATCATGAGAAAGAAAAAATGAGCTGGAAGAATCAGGCTGCCTGACTTCAGACTATACTACAAAGCTACAGCCATGAAAATAGTATGGTACTGGCACAAAAACAGAAATATAGATCAATGGAACAGGAGAGAAAGCCCAGAGATAAACTCACACACCTATGGTCACCTAGTCTATGATAAAGGAGGCAAGAGTATACAATGGGAAAAAGAGTCTCTTCAATATGTGGTGCTGGGAAAACTGGACAGCTACATGTAAAAGAATGAAGTTAGAACATTCTCTAACACTATACAGAAAAATAAACTCAAAATGGATTAAAGAACTAAATGTAAGACCAGATACTATAAATCTTTTAGAGGAAAACAGGCAGGACGCTATCTGACATAAATCTCAGCAAAATCTTTTTAAATCTGTCTCCTAGAGTAATGAAAATAAAAACAAAAATAAGCAAATGGGACCTAATTAAACTCAAAATTTTTTGCACAGCAAAGGAAACCATAGCAAAACAAAAAGACAACCCACAGAATGGGAGAAAATATTTGCAAACAAAGTGACCAATTAGGGATTAATCTAAAAATATACAAACAGTTCATGTAGCTCAATATCAAAAAACAAGAACCCAATGAAAAAAATGAGCAGAAGATCTAAATAGTCACTTCTCCAAAGAAGACATAAAGATGGCCAAGAGGCACATGAAAAGATGCTCAACATCACTAATTATTAGAGAAATGCAAATCAAAATTACAATGAGGTATCTCCTCACACCAGTCAGAATGGCCATCATCAAAATATCTACAAACAATAAATGATGGAGAGGGTGTGGAGAAAAGGGAACCCTCTTGCACTGTTGGTGGGAATGTAAATTGGTACAGCCACTATGGAGAATAGTGTAGAGGTTCCTTAAAAAAAATAAAGTGCCATATGATCCAGCAATCCCTCTCCTGGGCATATATCTGGAAAAGATGAAAACTCTAATTAGAAAAGATACATGCACTCCAATGTTCATAGCAATGCTATTTACAATAGCCAAGACATGGAAGAAACCTAAATGTTTATCGACAGGTGAATGAATAAATAAGATGTGGTATATATATATATATATATATATATATATATATATATATATATATACACAATGGAATACTACTTAGCCACAAAAAAAGAATGAAATAATGCCATTTGCAGCAGCATGAATGGACCTAGAGATTATCATACTAAGTGAAGTCAGACAGAGAAAGACAAATACCATATGATATCACTTACATGTGGAATCTAAAATATGATAAAACGAGCTTATTTACAAAACAGAAACAGGCTCACAGACATATACAATAAACTTATGGTTGCCAAAGCATATGAAAAATTATCAATGAAAATATCTGAATCACTTTGCTGTATACCAGAAACTAACACAATATTGTAAATCAACAATACTTCAATAAAAACTTTTTTTAAAAAGAGTACGTTTTTCTTGCCTTTGATGTGCATTATTTTCACCAATAACCAGTGATAATTCAATTAACGTTTGTTTTTTTTTTGTCACAGTATAGTCTGGACTACCTGTTCCATCTTCCACTGGCAATTATTGTACCATTCTATTGTCATCTGATCAGATTAGGAGATCAATTTCCAATTCCTATTTTTGAATTTCTATCTCCTAGCACATTTTTTGGCAAAAAAAAAAAAAAAAAAAATGCTGTGTATAAAGCATTTGTATTATATTGTAAATAGAATTCACTCATTATTTTCCAGGTATAATTGATTTTACCATAGGAAATTAGATGCTTGTTTATATTTTAGAAGGGCTGGAAGAATGAAGGCAATTTTGGGGTGGTCTTAGAAACTCACTTGGAGGGTGCTACAAATCTCAGGATTTGTGTGATGCTCCTACAGATGGTCTCAGTCTCTAGCACCTATGTAGTATATTTCCTAGAAGCTCACCAGGAAGCTAATTAAAACTCATGTCTGCTTATACATCTGCCTTCCTCAGATAATAACGCCTTTTATTCTCTTCTATTTTTCAAATCATGTGTCAATTCCTCTCATTTGTAAATGTTAGCCATGAACCATACAGGTAATGGTATTCTGGGAAACATGGGTCGAGTGGATGACAACCTAATAACAGAGAGCCTGGTATATGAAGATTGTTACTCATGTTAGAAGTAGTGTGATTTTTTGGACTTTATGCTTCTTTAATAGAAAGGAGATCTTACTGAATAGTCCTTATATTCCCAATTATTTTCATTGATAACAAAACTAGATTAAAACTTTGAGTTATCTTTAAAAAATTCTAAAGTATTATTGTGCATATGCTATTTTAAAGCCCAAAGGAAACTTTAAAAAAAGACTGAATTTAAGAGAAAAAAAAATATATTAATTCCAAAATTGTTTTTACACTTTGCCCTTTTTAGTAATTATAATGCTAATAATTGGGGTTTTTTACCCTTTTTCTGAATATTTTGGTAACTTTTGCACAAATGAGCACAGTTGTGAAAGGAGAGATGGGCTTTCTAATTACATGGGCTTTCTAATTACATGGCTGTTGTAATGATTTTGAGGTGTGTTGAAGTCCCTCTCAAATGCTGATTTCTGTTGAATTTAGATTTTCACACTATATTTAAAATTTTTCTGAGTAAAAAATTCGAAATCAAAACTTTAGTGATATTAAAGTTGTGTGGATGTAAAACATGGTGGCTATGATCACAGGCACTGAAGCAGTGTTATTCACAGTGCCTTACTGGCAGGGACATTAGCAGGCCTGAGGATTTAATATAAAGGTAAAGTACTTAGAATTCTGGTTGACACATAGAAAGTAATCAATAAATAATAACACAAGTTTGATATACAAATACACATTAGAAAAATCCAATGGCTAACACTACAACCAATACTACATCAAACGAATCTCACCATGTGACCTAACCTAACTAACCTCACAGTGTAACCTAATTATCTCCCCAGTAACTAAAATTCAGCTAGATGTATCATTCCCAAATTAAGCTCAACTTCTGAGAAACATTATATATGCCTCTCTATATATAGAAAAATGAGAATAATTTTGCAATTAGAGTGCTCAGGGTTACTTTAATAAGATATGTGCAATAGTATCACAAATGTACAAAATTCACAAAGGTAGATGCATATTTCTAGTTGAAAAAGACCCAGAAACTTAATGTACATGGGTGATATAATATTAAGGAAATAGAGTCACACATGTAGTTCATTAAAAATATATGTTGGCTGTTACATAAGTCTCTAGTTTGTGTGTGTGATATGACCAGAAGGTAAAACAAAACTATATAGATCAATTCATAGTCCTAATTATATTTAGTCATAAAATTCAAGCTCAACTCCACATTGTGAAACTTTTATTCTCTCCTGTGCATCTTTCACTGTCCTAAGAAATTTGCAATAATTAATTAACATTATCCTCACAAAACCCTATACATGCATCCTCTTATTATCCCATTTTATACATGAAAAACCAAAGGTCAAGTAACATATCTGAGGTCACTAAACAATGGTGAAGTCAGGAAAGAAGTACACTTGCTCTGGATCTTAAATGACAGATATTCTATAGTCACATCTATTAAATTCTGAACTGGGATATTGACATGGCAATTTTTGAACTGTCAAGGTGGAGAAATCTTGTGCCGATAAACAAACGATTATGAAGTTGACTGATATTATTGTTTGTTTCTAAGGGGACAGACTTATTTATTTGGGTATTTGAAGGACAACAGAATGATTATGCTACTGTCTACCTAAAGGAGGAGAGAGGCAAACAAGGGACATTTTCTCTGAGGACAGTACAGGTGGAATTATAAGTTGTCACAACTCATTATGGTAGAGAGATTTTTGTGGGCTATTTAACCTCCTTAGTTCATTGATAATGTATGGACCTGACATCAAGAGAAGATGAGTCACTCTGGATATTTCTATGTGCAATGCTTCCGTCTACATAAAGAAATTTCTGGTGATATTTTGAGGGAAAAAATTACAATTTATAGCTAGTATTTCTGAAAAAAAAATTGGATTTATTTGATGCCAAATAATTAGTTGAAAGGCTTGATGTTGACCAGGCACTTTTCTTTACAAGACACAACATCAGCCTTGTTTTGCAATACAGGCAAAAATAAAATTACAGAATAATTTATTCAAAATTGTAATTCAATATAAATAATAAGTGAAATAGAGCAATACTTTTAAATACCAGATTTATGTACTTACCACATGTATCTGATGTGATATATCCTTCCATTAAAAAACAGAAAAGAGGGCTTCCGGTGGCATAGAGGGAGCTATGGCTAAACATCACCCGGACTTGATCTTTTGCCGCAAGCAGGCTGGTGTTGCCATTGGAAGACTGTGTGAAGAACGTGATGGCAAGTGTGTGATCTGTGACTCCTATGTGCGTCCCTGCACCCTGGTGCACATATGTGATGAATGTTAACTATGGCTCTTACCAGGGACACTGTGGGATCTGTGGAGGCCCCGGGGTTTCGGATCCCTATTATTGTAAGGAGTGCACCATCCAGGAGAAAGATAGAGATGGTTGCCCAAAGATTGTCAATTTGGGGAGCTCTAAGACAGATCTCTTTTGTGAACGCAAAAAATATGGCTTCAAGAAGAGGTGATTGGTGGGCTGCCTCTTCCTCCCCCCGTCAAGCTGCTGCAGCTGCCAAAAGAAACGCCTACAGAAAGGAAATGGAGCACACAGCGTCACCTGAATTGCCTATAGTACACTGGCACCTTTCCACCCTTTCCTCTCCTCTCACCCAGCCATGGTAGGAATGGAAAAAAAAGATTCTTCGCAGAGCACTCTGGCAGACTGTACCACAGACAAATTAATAGATTGGTTCATGGCATTCCTTAAATTCAAGAAGCAGGTCTGTGTTAATCCACATCGAGAAGTTTTGTACACCAAAAGCTGCTAAAACAGGAATGATATATCATTTCAGTCTTCTGTTTGAGGAGCTGGCTGTGAGGCCGGCTGCAGTGAGAAGCATGGCCCTGCAGCAGCTCTGACGGCAGCTGTCCTTGAGGAAACATCTGCAGCGCGGTGGGGGCTCTCAGAACAGTCAGTGTGGGCATTTCATCTTGTAACACCCACCAGGTGGCGCTGCATCGTGTGATGTTTCTTCTAAAAATTGGAAACCCTTTCTGTTGCTATTGTATTCATAAAGTAGGCGTTTATTTTCTGGTAGTCAGCCCCTTCCCGATTTAATTTTAACTCTAGGAATTTTAATCATCCAGGAATTTGTGATTCAAAATAAAGGTATTGGGATTCATTTAAAAAAAAGAAAACAGAAACTTGGCTCAATTTTTGAATTCCAAAATATACATACCCAGAATGTATAGCCATTGAATATCTTTTAACATGGACAGTGGGATTTATCTATTTGCTTACTTACTTACTTATGGATTTATTTGCCTCTGAAGATTCAAATTAGGAATCTTTTTAAAATTTGTAAGTGTAAAACTTTTGACTTTATCAAAATAAATGTAACAATTTAATATATTTTGTTGAAAAAAGATACATTAGGGAAAATGCATCTTTTACTCCTAGTCTTAATTAAGCACAAAGGACTGCATATTTGATATGCTTGTTATTCATAATACTTAAACAGTGTAAAAGGTAAGTACTTGAGTTAAAACTGGTTAAACTTTGAGCCGTTTGGATTTTAAGATCCTACTAGTTATTTCAGTTGAATAAATTGACTCTTCATGTAAAAAAAATCTATGCAGTTTCTTAATAAGTTGTCAGTCACATCTGTAAATGTGTTTTTAAAAAGTCTTCAGTACTTAAAATATTGAAAATATAATTGACATATATACACTAATATGTATAAAATGGATAACTAATAAGAATCTGCTGCATAAAAAATTAATAAAATAAAATTTTAAATTAAAAAAATTTTTAATTAATTAATTTTAAAAAAAGAAAATATAATTTTCACCAAATTATGGACTATAATATAAACTATCATTTGTGGAAATCATTTGAACAACATGAGGTAAAATAACATTTTATATTAATACTAAAACAACAGTCTATGACTATGTCTACTTTCTTGCATGTTAATTTTCACTTTGGAGTGGGTAAACGGAACCAAATACTCACTTCATGTGGTCTTGGACTTCAAGAAATCACATACCAAGTTGTTTGGTTGTAAACAAGAAGAGCAGCCAATTGGAAGTAACTCAAAATTTCAAAATTCTTACTGAGTGTCTAAAGTCTTTATGGCGCTGTAATAACACTATCTGTTCGAGGGAGAACATCACACTAAGAGAGGATCACCTCCATACTCCTATGAAATTTCTTCTCAGTTAACTTTCTTTGATGGACCTCTTGTATATCTCTACTCTTGTCTGGAAGAAACAACATTTCCTATACTAATTGTGTAACTCAGCTCTTCCTGTTCATGACTCTTGTGGGAGCAGAGTGCCTTCTCCTGGCAGTCATGGCTTACGACCGCTATGTGGCAATATTCCATCCCCTCCACTACTCAGTTCTCATGTGCCCTACAGTTTGTATTTTCATGGTGGCTGGCACCTGGCTGGATGCACTTCTCAATGCCTTCATCCATGTTGTCTATGTTTTGAATCTTCCTTATTGTGGCTCCCGGGAAATCCATCATTTCTTTTGTGAGATCCCAGCTCTCCTGAAACTTGTTTGTGCTGACACTTCTCTTTATGAAAATGGTCTTTTTGTCAGTGGTGTTGTATTTCTCCTCTTTCCAATATCTGCCATCATGGCTTCATATGGGCAGATTCTCTACACTGTTTTGAGATTAGGATTAAACATGGGGATGAGGAGGACTTTGGCAACGTGTTCTTCCCATATGATTGTGGTGACTCTCTTCTATGGAATAGTCATCATCAAGTATTTTCTCCTCAAAGCCTATCACACTGCTGAGCAGGACAAAGTGGTCTCTATCTTTTACACCATCCTCAATGCTCAATCCCCTCATCTACAGTCTGAGAAACAGAGATGGCTGGAGCCCTCAGGAAAGTCTTCAGAAGACAAGTAACCTTACAAAGTTGATATCTATTGAGAATAGGAGAAGAAAGGATAGACCTTAGTTACAGAAGGATTTCACTGTAACAGAGATGAGCAATATACAGCCAGCAAATGGTACTTTTCTGTAGACATCTCATGGCCAAACCACTTCACCCTATCCCCTGTGGACTACTAATGAAACAGAGCCTGGCTTCCTGCTATGCCTCATAAGATCTTCACAAATTTATTAAGAAAAATGCCATGTCAGAAATCTGCCAGTCGACAATCAATATAAAAAACAACTTTTTTTTTTTTAATTAGGGAAGAGAAAAAATGTGAATCCTAAGTATTATTGACTCTATACTACATTTTAAACTAATTTTCCCTAAACCACTGTATTGTAACAATATTTGTCAATACTTATAATACATTGCTCAGAACTTTGTTTTCCAATTCTTATGACAACATATTTAATTTTGAACATATTATTCAAGTGTGGCTCACAAACACAAAATTTTCTTCTTGTTCTTACCACTTTATATTGGAAGTGATGTTGTATGTTTGTTTTGTTTTGTTTTGTTTTACTAATTTCTAGAACCACAATAGTATAGCTTTGATAATATTTATCTAATCATCTATAGTAGTTTGACTTTAATTATAGCAGTTTATTTAACTATTTTTTAAATTTATCATACCATTTCCTTCCAATTTATAAACTTCTTTCTATGAAAGGCCCCACTTTGTGAAAAATACTTTTTTCTTGCTAAATCTTCAAAAGTGAAAATAATGGGTCCAAGGGAATAATTATTTTTTGATGTTTTTTTCTTATCAAATTGATGAGTCATGTACATTTATAACATAACAAATAGATATGTATATGTGTGTGCATAGTTTATGTGTATACAAACCAATTCATAAAATTGGTATATATGATTTTATGCTTTTTATTTTATTGAGTTAGTAAATGATGAGTCCTCAATGTAATTGCAATATATATTTATTCATTTAGTTTCAATTGATTTTGAAAATTTTTCTTGTGTGTGTGCTATATTAACATTCTTTTTTTTTTTTTTTAATTTATTTATTTATTTATTTATTTTTGGCTGTGTTGGGTCTTCGTTTCTGTGAGAGGGCTTTCTCCAGTTGCGGCGAGCGGGGGCCACTCTTCATCACAGTGCGCGGGCCTCTCACTGTCGCAGCCTCTCCCATTGCGGAGCACAGGCTCCAGACACGGAGCACAGGCTCCAGACGTGTAGGCTCAGTAGTTGTGGCTCACGGGCCTAGTTGCTCCGTGGCATGTGGGATCCTCCCGGACCGGGGCACGAACCCGTGTCCCCTGCATTGGCAGGCGGATTCTCAACCACTGCGCCACCAGGGAAGCCCTATATTAACATTCTTGTTTTGGATTTTTTCATGCTACACTTACCCATTTATTATTTCTGATTTATATTTTTTACATATTTGACTTATTGACATATTTGACCTTTAACAATTTATTTTTAAAAATCCATTAATTCTCTTATAGTTCAATGCTGTGGCCATAAATTACACATTTGAATTTATACAGCTTTCACTGAGTAATTTTGGTTATTAAGAAATATTATCACTCCACATAATTTGTTTTGTACTTTCATTTATCTTTTTACTGGTTGTTTTTGTCTTTTAAATGTAACTTAGAATTACATCTTCAACTAGATTAAAAATATTTTATCCTTGTGTCTACATATAGTCCTGCAGCTGTATTTAATAAGCAATAAATTGTCTCTCATTCTGAAAAGATACTTAATTAGATATTATGTTCTCAGCTAGACCTGATTCACCACAGTAATGAAAGTAAATATAATTGTTTTCCAGAGATAACAACTGTTCTCATTCTTATAGTTTTATAATATACTCTAATATTTGATATTTTTTTATCCCTGCTTATATTTTTAATAAACACACTCTATTAATTGCATGATAATGGGTCCTATGGAGATTTTCAGGCGTAAGTAATGATTCTTCAATAGAGAAAATCTGACAGGAGATGTTTAATAAATAGAGCAAAAATAAACTGAAATGAATGTAAAAAGTGTGCATGTAAAAATTATTTCTTTGTATTAGGTGGCCATCTTTGTTCACTTACTTATTTAAAAGAGAATTATTTCTCTTTTCTCACTTTTCTAGATAGCCAATATTTTCAAACTGTGATTTTTTCAGGTAACAAAGCACCAGAATTTCATAAACTAATATACATTAAATTGTCCCAGTATTTCAGTCACCCTATAGATAAATGTTTTACCTCTCCCATAGGTTTAACCTACCCCATAGCATATCTGGACTCTCTACTTCAGGAAAATGAACTATACAAATTGGGTATATTGAACAGATAACCCCTTGTTGCAATATTTCTGGTAACCACACATCTGTATATTCAGAAAATACATCTCCTTCATTTTCATTGTCAGGGTCTTGACTTGTCTGTCCATCACAGTATCCTAACCCTTAGTGATATGTACAAACATGTAATTCAGGCCCAGACAATATTGCTCCATCTCTCTGGCCACAAATACTGACCCAGCAATGTGCATACATTCAAATCAGGATCACCCATTCTCTTCCTTTCGATTTTTGGAAGTTAATCTAGTTGGCAAATCAAGAAGCCACAAATTTCTCTTTCAGGTGAAATATTCAATTTAGCAAAGACTTCTGTTACTCTTCATAGTGTTTGAAAACCCATTGAATCTATATTTAAAATTACTTGTCACATACAAATATTAATACTAATAGAAAAATCCCTAGATTTTGAAATAACAAACATACATTTTCCCATGGATTATCAGATGGAGCTGAGCCACTCCTGTGTTTCTCACCCAGGAATGGCTTTCTACCATTGGCCACCCTTCTCAACTGTACATTTTCATTTATGTGCATTAGCAGACAGGTCTCTGTGAATACTGAATTTGCTATTCTTTTAAAGAGAAGACTTTACTATGTCCTTAGTAACCATTCATATAGTTTAACTAGGGAGTGTTACTATATGTATAATGTTAAGATTTTTGATACCTATGTACAAGAAGACTGAAATTGTATATGGATTTATAATCCATTTACCAATGTACAAGAATGTGCATTCTCCTTCCTGCTTTGCTAACATTGTCCAGTTAGTTAACTTAAAAAATATTTTACTTACCTTGTACCAATGATGAGAAATTTTTAAATGCATTTTTCTACATTTTAGCATTGTGTTCTTGAACTTAATCAGTCTTTATATTAGAGTGTTTGTATCTTTTTTGACAGATTATTTTTTTAACATTGAACATATTAAATTATTTCATATGCATATGAGAAATTGTGTTTATTTTTTCTGCTACCTCATAGTATTTCATGTGTCAGAATTTGGAAGTAGCAGAGATAAAAGCACTGGATTACAAAAATAGTAAGTTGTGTTTATTATGCATATAAAAATGGTTTATTACCTAGGAGATTTTAAACTAACAATGGAACGAGGCTCAGAGGAATATTGTTATAAGACAGCCTATAGAGTGTGAGCACAGAGGCTGTTTATTATTTACAGTGATTGGTTATAAAATTAGAGCTTTCCAAGAGGTAGATAGAGGATTGGTTAAAGTGGTTACCTCATAGCTATTTGGGGGAACAGTTTGTTTTGGTTATGATTTCCAGAGGCATTTAAAAGAAGTGGTCTATGATAAGTTTTCCTTGCTGTGCAGAATAAGCTAAGTTAGGTTTTGCTTGTATGTCTTAATTGGTTTTGCCTGCTCAGGTAATTTTCAAGTCTGGTATCTATTTGTACTTGATTTTAACACTTGGTTTGACTTCAGATATGGGCAAAAGGCCACCAAAAATATATTTACAAGTTATTACAAAGAAATAGCTTAAGAAATAAATAAATGTGAGCTTAAGAGATTCTCTTTTTACCCATAACTTAGATATAAAGAAAGAAGAAAATATCAAATCTTAAGAAGAGATTGCTGAATCTTAACTATCATTTTACAATGCCACCACTAAGTGAACACAAAAAAATTATATGCATTCATGCTTAACAGTGCGGGCACTTAATTGTATTTAAAACGTTAACATTTAATCACACTCTGAGTCATATCATGTAGGATGACCAGTGTTCAACATATGTTCAAACTAAGATTTATCTCTCTGGAGAGTATTTTGTTCCATTTAGTTTTGAGTATCTTATTGTTAATTTATTTGGGTATGTTTTGAAATTTCTCTTCTCTAATTTGGATGTTGACACATCTGCTTTTGCTATTATTTATTTTTGTTTTATAAAAGGCTATTTACCTAGGTACAGCTTAACTGTGACCCTTTCATTTTTATATATTGCTTTGAATTAACTCCTTAGTCCATAGATATGTAACTATGCCATTAAAAGTTATTACTCTTTTACTAGAAAACTTTTACAGAGAGTGTTTTTAATTTTTAAGATGTTGACAACTTTAAACTTCAAATTTTTACTTGGGAGAAATGTTCACCATGTTTCTGTCTATTCATGCAGTTTATAACTTTATAGTAAAATAATGTGACATGAATTATAATAATTTGTTGAGAATTTGGAAAAAATAAACAATTCATTTTTGGTGAATATTTCTTAGATGTTAGAAAATATACAACTCCCATTATTTTACAAAATGCTTATGATTTATTATTCATTTTGTGTATCACTTAAAACAAACTTAATAATTAGATAATTTAAGAATTTTTCATTTATTTTGCCTTATTTTTCTGCCAAACACAATTTGGTTTAACTCAATGTCTCCCACTTGAATAAGCAGTTTTTACTATGCACATTTAATATGTTACATGAATTATTATTTACAGATAAATATTTTTCCAAACTGATAAAAATAATATAACACCATGGAATCACAATTCACATCAAGCATTAGAATTATATTGATACACATAATACTTTGTATATTTATTCTTAGTGGGAACACCTCCCCTTTCCCATACATGTAATGGTTACACTAAATCTTATGTAATTATTTTCTTTCTTTACAAAAATTATCAGTATTATTTACAATGCTAAAATGTTCACCACTTTTATTTACCATTGTATTGGCAGTCCTAGACAGAACAGCTAGGAAAGAAAAAGAATAAAAGGCATCTTAATTAAAAAGGAAGAAATAGAACTATCATTATTTGCATATGACATGATTTTATATATAGAAAACCTTAAAGACTCCACCAAATACTATTAGAAATAATAAACAAATACAGTAAAGTTGCAGAGTACAAAATGAACAAAAATCTGTTGCATTTATATACACTGATGATGGTATAGCAAAAAGAGAAAGTAAAATCCCATTTACAATCACAACAAAAAGTATAAAATACCTAGGAATAAATTTAGCCAAGGAGGTGAAAAACTTGGTCACTGAAAACTATGACATTGCTGAAAGAGATTTAAGAAGACACAAATAAATGGAAAGATATTCTATGCTCGTGGATTGGGAGAAGTAATATTGTTAAAATGCCCATAGTATCTACAGATTCAATGCAATTCTTATCAAAATTCCGAGAATATTTTTCAGAAAAACAGAAGCAAAAATTCTAAAATTTATATGGATTCACAAAACACCCTGAATATACAAAGTAATCCTGAAAATAAAAAGAACAAAGCTGTAAGTATCACACTCCCTGATTTTAAGCATATTACAAAGCTATAGGAATCAAAATAGCATGATATTGGCCAAAAAAACAGATATACAAATTAATAAAACAGAATTGAGGGCTCAGAAATCAACCCACACATATATGGACAATTATTTTATGATGAAGGAGCCAAGAACATAACAATGAAGACAGGATAGTCTCTTTAATAAATGATGTTAGGAAAACTGGACAGCCACATACTAAAAAATAAAACTAGACAACTATCTCACACCATATACAAAAATCAACTCAAAATGGATTAAAGACTTGAATATAAAACGTAAATTTTAATTTTTAACCAAATATAAATTGAAAATATATGTATCTATTCTGTCTTGTTTCCTTCTATTTAACATTTTGCTTGTGAAATTTTCCCCAAAGTTTTTATTTTAATTATAATTTATTTTTACCTTTATAAAGCTTTATAGCATTAATATACATAAATTATTCAACTTTCAAATGTATTGGACTTTGGAGTGTTTTCTGTTCTTAACTACTGTGAACAACTTCACTATCAATACTCGTATACATATATCTTGGTACAAATAAACATGAATTTTAAAAAATTATGCCTGTGAGTAGAATTGCTAGGGAGAAGGTATGCACATCTTAAAATTTATGATGTGTATTAAATTTCTAAGGTTACCATAAAAAATCAACACACACTTTGATGAATTAAAACAATAGAAATTTATTCTCTCACAGTTCTGTAGGCCAGACATTCTATTTCAAGTTTTTTGACAGGGCCAGGCTACATGTAAAAGTTCTAGGTGTCTATCCTTCTTAGACTCTTTCAGCTTCTGATTGTTCCTCATGTTCCTTGGCTTGTGCAGCATAACTCCAATCCGTCTTTTTCTTCACATGGTCTTCATTCCTCTGTACATTTTAATTTGCTTTTTTCTCTTATGAAAACATTACTCATTTGATTTAGAACCCACTCTAAATCCAAGATGATTTCCTCTTAAGATCCCAAAGTAAGTACATATGCTAAGCCCTACTTCCAAAGGTCCCATTCTCATGTTCTGAGAGAACATGAATTTTGGGGGGACGTATTTCAACCCACTATACTAGGTAATATCAAACTAGTTTTCTAAATTGTTTTACTAGTTCAACACATTCTAGCATGAGTTCCTTTTATTTCACAACCTTAAAACATGCATGATTTTTAAAATAATATATTTCTGCCTATATAGTGAGTGTATTTGTATGATATTGTTGCTATTTATTTTGCCTATTTTTGATTACTAGTGAAGTTGTGCAATTCCTCACATGTTTACTGTACGTTTTTATTTCATTGTTTCAGAGTTGCATTTTAAACAGTTTGCCTTTTTTTATTTTTTAATTCTTTTTTAAGTTTTTAATTAATTTTTATTGGAGTATACTTACTTTACAAAGTTGTGTTAGTTTCTTGCTGTACAGCAAAGTGAATCAGTCATACATGTACATATATCCACTCTTTTTTAGATTTCCTTCCCATTTAGGTCACCACAGAGCACTGAGTAGAGTTCCCTGTGCTATACAGTAGATTCCCATTAGTTAAATATTTTATACATAGTAGTGTATATATGTCAGTCCCAATCTCCCAGTTCATCCCACCCCCTTCCCCCCTTGGTAACCATAAATTTGTTCTCTACATGTGTGACTTTATTTCTGCTTTGCAAATAAGTTCATTTCTACCATTTTTCTAGATTTCACATATAAGTCATATTATATATATTTTTTCTCTTTCTGACTTACTTCACTCTGTATGACAATGTCTAGGTCCATCAAGTCTCTGCAAATGGCACTATTTCATTCCTTTTTATGGCTGAGTAATATTCCATTCTATATATGTACCACATCTTCTTTATCCATTCCTCTGTCAGCTGCTTCCATGACCTGGCTATTGTAAATAGTGCTGCAATAAATATCAGGGTGCATGCATCCTTTCGAATTATGGTTTTCTCAGGATATATGCCTAGGAATGGGATTGCTGGGTCATATGGTAACTCTATTTTTAGTTTTTTTTAAAGGAACCTCCCTACTGTTCTCCATAGTGGCTGTACCAATTTACATTCCCACCAACAGTGTTGGAAAGTTCCCTTTTCTCCACACCCTCTTGTTTGTACATTTTTTGATGATGACCATTCTGACTTGTGTGAAGTGATACCTCACTGTAGTTTTGATTTACATTTCTCTAATAGTTAGTGATGTTGACAATTTTTTCATGTGTTTGTTGGCCATCTGTATGTCTTCTTTGGAGAAATGTCTGTTTAGGTCTTCTGCCCATTTTTGGATTGGGTTGCTTGTTTTTCTTTTGATATTGAGCTGCATGGGTTGTTTGTATATGTTGGAGATTAATCCCTTGTCAGTCACTTCATTTGCAAATATTTTCTCCCATTCTGAGGGTTGTCTTTTTATTTTGTTTATGGTTTCCTTTGCTGCGCAAAAGCTTTTGTTTCATTAGGTCCCATTTGTTTATTTTTGTTTTTATTTTCATTACTGTAGGCAGCGGGTCAAAAAAGATCTTGCTGTGATTTATGTTAAAGATTGCTCTGCCTATATTTTCCTCTAAGAGCTTTATAGTATCCAGCCTTACATAAAGGTCTTTAATCCATCTTGAGTTTATTTTTGTGTATGGTGTTAGGGAGTGTTCTAATTTCATTCTTTTATATGTAGCCGTCCAGTTTTCCCAGCACCACTTATTGAAGAGTCTGTCTTTCTCTAGTTTATATTCTTGTCTCTTTTGTCATAGATTAGGTGGCCATAGGTGTGTGGGTTTACCTCTGGATTTTCTATCCTGTTCCATTGATCTATATCCCTGTTTTTGTGCCAGTACCATACTGTTTTGATGACTGTAGCTTTGTAGTATAGTCTGAAGTCTGGGAGCCTGAGCTAATCTCCCTTAACATGTATGTGCCTATCTATGTGTGGCAAATACTGATAAAACTGCAAGGAGAAATATGTGAATCCACTATCATAGTTGGAGGTTTTAACATGCCTGTCTCAGAAAGGGAAAGGTCCAGCAGGCAGCAAATCAGTAAGGACTTAGTTGAACTCAATAACAGCATCAGTCAACTGGATATAATGGATATCTACTGATTACTTCATACAACAACAGCAGAACACACGTTTTTTACAAGCTCATATGGAACATGAAGCAAGATAGACCACATTCTGCAGTGTAAAACACACATAAGCTAAAGAAAAACTGCATATTAAATCCAAAGTAAGCAGAAGAAAATAAATAATTAGAATCAGAGCAGAAGTCAATAAAATTGAAAATAGAAGATCAGTAGGAAAGGTCAATGTAACCAAAAGCTGGTTCTTTGGAAAAAATCAATAAAACTGATAAGCCTCTACTTAGGCCAACTAAGAAAACATAGTGATACAGACATTATTAATATCAGAAATGAAAGAGCATAGGGCACTGCTATAGAGCCTATGTACTTTAAAAGAAGAATAAAAGAATACTATGAACAACTCTATGTCCACAAACTTAATAACTTAGATGAAACGGGCCAATTCACTAAAAGTCACAATTTGTCAAAACTCATTAAAAAAAGAAATCAACAGTCTGAATAGACTTATCTTTGTTACAGAAATTGAATCAATAATAAATAACCTTTCGAACTGCAAAGCAGCAGACCTAGACAGGTCCGCTGTTGAAGTCTCCCAAACATTTAAGGAATAAATTAGACAGGTTCTCTACAATCTCTTTTAGAAGGTAGAAGCAGAGATGATACTTCCGGGGACTTCCCTGGTGGTGCAGTGGTTAGAAATCCTCCTGCCAATGCAGGGGACATGGGTTCGATCCCTGGTCCGGGAAAATCCCACGTGTAGTGGAGCAACTAAGTCCATGTGCCACAACTACTGAGCCTGTGCTCTAGAGCCCTTGAGCTACAACTACTGAGCTCACATGCCACAGCTACTGAAGCCCACATGCCTAGGGTCTGTGCTCCACAACAAAAGAAGCCACCGCAATGAGAAGCACACGCACTGCAATGAAGAGTAGCCCTTGCTCGCCGCAACTAGAGAAAGTCCACATACAGAAATGAAGACCCAATGCAGCCATAAATACATAAAATAAAATAAATAAATAAATAAAAAGTGATGATACTTCCTACCTCATTCTATGAAGCCAGCATTACCCTAATACCAAAACCAAAGATGCTACAAGAAAAGAAAACTTCATATCTCATGAATATAAATGCAAAAATCCTCAAGAAAATATTAGCAAATTAAATCCAACAATGTATAAAAAGAATTATACACCATATCCAAGTGAGATTTTCCCAATTTATGTAAGGCAAGTTCAACTTTTAAAACATAGTTAATGTAATCCATCATACCAACAGGCTAAAAAAGAAAATCACATGATCATATCAATAGATGTGGGAAAAGTATTTGACAAAATCTAACACACATTCATGATAAAAACTCTCAGTAACTAGGAATACCTTGGCTTACAGAATACCCACAAAAACCTACAGCTAAAATCATACTTTATGGTGAGAAACTTGAAGCTTTCCCAGTAAGATCAGGTATTAGAAAAATGATGTCCCCTTTCACAACTTCTTTTCAACATTATACTGGAATTTCTGCTTAATGCAATAAGACAAGATAAGAAAATAAAACGTATCGGGGAAGGAATAAATAAAAATACATTTGCTACAGATGGCATGACTGTCTCTGTAGAAAATCTGAAAGGATTGACAAAAAAACCTTTTGGGATGAAGAAAGGTTTTTAGCATGGTTACAGGATAGAAGATTGATATAAAATGTGGATTGCTTTTTATATACCAGCAGTCAGCAAGTAAAAATTTAAAACACAGAACCATTTACATAAGTACCCAAAATGATATACATAGGTATACATCTAACAAAATATGAACAGGATCTGTAATAAGGAAGCCTACAAAACTCTAATGATTAAATCAATGAAGAACTAAATAAATGGAGTTATTCCACGTTCGTGGGTAGGAATACTCAATATTGTCTTGATATTAGTTTCTTTCAACTTATTTTCTAGATTCAGTTAAATTTCGATCAAAATCCCACCAAGTAATTTTGTAGATATCAACAAACTAATTCTAAAGTGTATGAGGAGTGACAACAACTTGATGGCAGTGTAACACATTCATCCTTTTTGTTCCCCCTAATAAACAAGTAATTCGACATCTACCTGCAAAAGAACGTGCTCCTGTGGGAATTATGGAATCCAGCACCATATGCCAAGGAACCCAGGAGGAGTCTTGCCCACCTGTGCATCCAATAATAGGCAGACAGAACTCAGTACAGGCTGTAGAACCAGTGGAGTCAGAAAACACCTCAACCACTCTCATTCACAGTTGGGAAAAATTTGGAGAATGCTGACTTGGGAAGATACCTATGGATGAGTGAGGCTTTGTGGAAGTCCAACCTTACTGAACGGATATTCCAGCACAATATGGAGCAAAACATGTATAAGTATATTATACATTTGTATATGTATATATACATATACATAAATATATATATATTTGAATGCAATGGAGAGGGTAAAAATGAGCTTTGCCAGTAAAAGTGAGCACTTACTATAAGCCAGGCAATCTTCTATGCTTTTTACATTTATTTACTCACCAACTCTAAAAAGAATGATTTGAAGTTGGCACTCTTATTATCCCTGACTTACAGAAAAGGACAATGAGGCAGATGTATGTTAAGTAAATCATCGTATTCTAGGAGTAGAACTAATTTTGAAACCCAGGAAATGGGGCTTAGAGTCTTTATCCTTCACTGCTGATACTGCCTCTAATTCCAATGACAGGAAAGATAAATCACAACCCAACTACTGATTCTTCTCAAGACACAAGTTCTTAAGCTCCTGCTAAAACCTTAAAGGCCCCAAATGAACTCCACGAATAACCATTCCATAGTATTTATATGCAGAATACTTATCTACTCTTTATCTCAAACACACACTTCACTCATTTGATCATTATTCTTGAGGTAATTTTAAAGTATCTGAGTAGATAAGTAATGTATGGGACGATAAAATATTACTAAAGCAATGTGCACATAAAGTTAATCTCTCCCCCCACCCTCTCTCTCCCTCTGTCTCTGTCTCTCTGTCTCTGTCTGTCTGTCTGTCTGCATGTGTGTGTCTCTCTCTCAGATAGGTCTGGTACAAAAGAAAAAACTTTTTTTTCTTCCAAAATACTATATACTGCTTGAGGGGAAAAAATCATAAAATTTTATAATGGATAATACAACCTGAATGCAATAATTCACATATATGTTCAGAAACCTCTATTAAATTGCAATTCCAAGAACATATCACATCCAAAGCAAATTATGTTTGAGGACACAAACCACAAGTCTTACAGGCAGATACAGAGGAGTAGATTGAAAACATCTTGGGCTACAGTCCCAATCTCCCCTGTCACAATCCCGTAGCCAACAAGATACAATCACAAGATCTTAGAAAGCTCACTTACCTTTACATAGTTTTCTTATCTAAAATGATAATACTCAAACTACTTTACAGATATGTTTTAATATTTTATTAATATGAAAGAAAGTTGGTAAATATAAAAGTTTATATGTATGTTACATAAAACTTATATGACATACAAATGGAATGGGAAAATAAGCCCATGAGACTAGGCAGGAAAATTCTGAAGGAAAAAAAAAAAAGTCTAATGAGAAGAAATTATCCTTAACATATATCCAAACATACACTAAAACTTTAATAATTAAAACATAACCATTGACAAGGCATTTGGGGTTGGGGAGTGTGGATCCCTAAACTACTCCATTCACCAAAACTAATTACAAATCAAATACTTAAAAACGTTAAAAAATACAGCCACTATAAGAAAGCATGATCATTGTTCAATACATCTCTCTCTCTCTTTCTCTCTCTCTCTTTTTCTTCCTGATCATCTTGGATTTAGGTAGATCTCACTAGGCAAGTTGCAATTTTTGAAAGCTATGATGCAAAATATAAATGAATTTGATTCCATATTGTTTTTCAAATCTCTACTATAGAAAGATGACGAACAAAGTCGAAAGACTAATGTCAGTACTAGAGAAATTCAACATGAAAATTGAAAGGCTACCTTGTTTAATATTTTTTTCAAAAATGGAAAGAAAAGATGTAACAAAATAAAAGAAGGTAATGCTTGAAGAGCAGTTCACAGAAAAACAATTATTTACAACAATGTGACTTAAAAACATCAGAATTGTTCTCACTTATGATTGAGTATATAAAATTAAAATGTAAATATATATGTTCTTTTCTTCTAGATTATTTATTTATTTATTTATTTTTGGCTGTGTTGGGTCTTCGTTTCTGTGCGAGGGCTTTCTCTAGTTGCGGCAAGCGGGGGCCACTCTTCATCGCGGTGCGCGGGCCTCTCACTATCGCGGCCTCTCTTGTTGGGAGCACAGGCTCCAGACGCGCAGGCTCAGTAGTTGTGGCACACGGGTCTAGTTGCTCCGCGGCATGTGGGATCTTCCCAGACCAGGGCTCGAACCCGTGTCCCCTGCATTGGCAGGCAGACTCTCAACCACTGCGCCACCAGGGAAGCCCAAAATGTAAATATAAAGATATTTGCTTTTTTAGATATGTAAGTATTTAAAGGTATGATATATACAGAGCTGGGAAACGTGTGGGGAAGTGAGCTCATTAATTCTTGATAGGAATTTAAATTGGTATAGTATCTTTCACAGGATCTTAGAAAAGAAAATTAATAGCAAATAACATATATTTTGACATTCTTCATGTTATTTTAACAAAAGAAACATCTATCTTCCATAAAATTACATGTTTAAATTACATGTTTAAATTACATGGTTTTTTTGACCCATTAATTCTGCATATTGAACTCTTTCCTGCATTTATTATTGCACATGTAATATAAATCCTCCATAATCTTCATTATAGCATTGATTGAAATGGATAATACTCAGAAACAATGTATATGTTCAAAGTTATTGAAATGATTTTATAAACGATTTAATAAATAAACCTTATGAGCTGGAAACAAACAATTACTAAATGAAAATAGTATATGTTATGTGGCTTCACTTGGAAATTTTTCCCAAAGTCTTATTAATTTCAAACAAGGAGAAGGCAAAATATAATATACAGTGAGATTTTATGTAGTGTGATAAAAACATGATAACCCATGTTTTTGGTCACAGAATCTCTCTCTATATGAATACTTATATTAAAATAGAAACAATATCTAGAAGTATATAGACTGAACTGTCAAAAAGACTCACTTCTAGAGCATGAGATGGAGTTTAAGGGAGACTTTAATGTGTACCTATCCTTCGTTTATAAAATAGTAATCAATAATCATGAGTCATTAAGAAATTAGAAAAGAATACATATACATGTATGCATATGAGATAATATTTAGGAAATTTCCCTATGAATGATTTTCTGTCTTTTTAAAAAATCTCTTAATATATCTTTTTAATTTTGTTATTCCTTCTTTACAGAAATCATTGCCTCATCCCCCTTATTTTTTAATTTTATTTATTTTTTGGTAATTATCAAACTGAAAGGGAGAAAAGTAGGAAGAAAGACAGGAAGTTAGGAAGGAAAAAAGACTGAAAGGAATTTTCAATCTCCATTGTAACACCAGTGTTTTAAAACAAACTGCTGCACAATTTCACAGTCTTAAAACTGTAAATCCCGTGAAAGACGAGAAAATTGAGAATGTGGAGCTGAAAATGAGCCAAATGCAGTGGAAGGGCATGAGTTTGGTTTTCAAAAGAACTGGAGTTCCAATCTCCTGAATCGTTTTCACGACTTTGATGTGGAGGTGAGAAGGGCTTCTTCACGGGAAGGTTTGAGACAATTGAAAGAAAACGTTCTTGCTAATAATTCACAGCTTGCCAGGTTTTAACCAAGGTGTTGCCCCTTTTCTCCTCTTGGAAGAAGACTGGAGCACTTGTCTTAACCACTGGGGATCTGGGACGGAGTGTCCTCAAGCCATGCTTCCAGCACACACCTCTGTCCATGGAAGAAACCCGTCTCTCAGATGGGATACAGAGTACCTTCACTTTCTAAATGGCTCTGGGAAGGGACAAATAGTTTCTCCCCTTAAATTAAAACTTTGGAAGGAATATAATCAGTTTTCTTTTCTCTGTTTGAGGTCCTTCTCAGCATGCTGTTCCAGTATTAACCCTTTCCACTTCTCCACCTGCAGTTTACACTTCATAAGTACCTTCTATAGCCCCGTGAATATCTTCATATTTAATTTAATTGTGCACTTGTTCTTGCACACAATGAATTTTACTGTATGTCATGTGGATCTGTCATCACTCTCTTGGTGAGGGGAGAGATTGGGCAATAACCATTCTTTCATCTTATATACATGGGCACAGCTTGGAAGCTCAAAGAATGAACAATTAGGGAACTTCCCTGGTGGTCCAGTGGTAAAGAATCTGCCTTACAATGCAGGGGACGTGGGTTCGATCCCTGGTCGGGGAACTGGGATCCCACATGCCACAGGGCAGCTAGGCCTGCACACCACAACTACTGAGCTCGTGCACCTCAACTAGAGCCCGCATGCCGCAAACTACAGAGCCCATGCGCTCTGGAGCCCGTGCGGCACAACTGCAGAGCCCACGCGCCCTGGAGGCTGCGTGCCACAACTAGAGAGAAGCCTGCGCGCTGCAACTAAAGAGAAAACCATGTACCACAATGAAGAGCCCGCGCACCCCAGTGAAAGATCCTGCATGCCTCAACGAAGATCCCGCGTGCTGCAACTAAGACCCGACACAGCCAAAAATAAATAAATTAAATAAATAATAAATAAATCTTTTTTAAAAAAGAATGAACAATTAATTGCTTAATGTGGTAGTACAAGTCTTCTCAACCTTGGGGAAACACTTCCTCTTCATTGCTCAAAGTTAGAAAAACTGAAAGGCGGTAACAAGTGCTAAACTGGAGAGATCTGAGCTCTCCCCACACACATGGGCAATGACTCATGGAAAGGTCAGGAAATGAATCCAATGACTGACAACTCACAGTTTTTCAGATATGATTTTGCATGAGTTGGAGACAGCAGAGCAGATCACCTGCATGAAGACTATTGATTTGTAAAACATTTAATTTGTGTATTTCGGAAAGTGTGTGCTAACAGTGTATCAAAAGGTAAACTTTATTTTCCC
This sequence comes from Balaenoptera ricei, assembly GCF_028023285.1. NCBI lineage: Eukaryota > Metazoa > Chordata > Mammalia > Artiodactyla > Balaenopteridae > Balaenoptera > Balaenoptera ricei. The sequence goes on from NC_082641.1 coordinate 167,330,293, forward strand.
TGTAGATGCTGGTCAGAGTGTGAGCACTGTTGTCCCCAAATGCACCATTCCACCTCAGAAATGCCCACACTCAAACAACAAATCAAAGAAATTATTTTGCATTGGTAAATTTATTGCTTTCTTGTGATTAAAAATATGAGTTTTATGTATGTATTTGTCTATAGATTTGTGTCTTGGTATATCAGTCATAATCCATAAACTTTCCAAGAGCAAGGAGGATGTTTCTCATTTTCTATTTTTCTATTTCTTTGATGCATTTCCTATTTTTTTTTAAACTTAACAAAGCAACAAAGAAGCGCAGACTTATGAGTAGAGCTCCTTTTTTGGAGGTTCTGAGACCCAGTTTCCAACATGGTGGATGGGGAGGGTCCCCACAGCAACAAACCTTGGACAGCAGCAGTGTGTCTAAGAGTGCAACCCAATTCTGACACTAACTACCCAGAGAAAGTATCAGATTCCGCAGGTTAAGTGTTCAGTCCTATAAGATTTCCTCAACCCCCTAACCACTTCAGAAGCCAGTTGCAAGCCCAAGCTGTTACCTGTGCTTCTGACCAACTGGCTACAGGCTGGAGGTTCCATCAATCCCCTCCTTGGACTTCAGATTCCAGCCACAAGTCCAGGTTGTTACCTGTGCTTCTGAGCAGCTGGCTATAAATCAGAAGTTCCCACGACCCCCCTCCTCAGGTTGGATTAATTTGTTAGAGTGACTCATAGAACACGGAAAAAGATTTTACTTACTAGGCCACCAGTATATTTTAAAAGGATGTAACTCAGGAACGGCCAAGTGAAAGAGGTGCATAGGGCAAGGCATGTTGGAAGGGCATTCTCCCTGTATCTCTATGTGTTCACCGACCCGGAAGCTCTCCCAACCCTGTCCTTTTGGGGTTTTATGGAGGCTTCATTCATAGGTATGATTGATTGATTACATCATTGTCTATTGGCTATTGATTCAACCTCTATCCCCTCTCCCCTCCCCAGAGGTCTAGAGGTGAGACTGAAAATTCCAACCCTCTAATCACATGGCTGTCCATTGGCAACAGTCCCCATCCTTAGGTGCTTTCCAAACTCACCTTGTTAATATAACAAAAGACATCTTTATCACTCTCAACACTTAGGAAATTCCAAGGGTTTGGGAGCCGTGAGCCAGGAACTGTGGACGAAGACCAACATATGTGAGAAATATATGTTTGGTCATCTGAATGACCAAACATATATTTCTTACAAGTCACAATATCACAGCTCCTAAATCCAGAAATCTACTCACCATTTTTACTTGTATGCCACCAGGTATGATTAAAAATCAGAAGTCAAAATGTGTGGATCTAATGGGAGGATTTCTGCAGGATTGTGTGATCTCTTCTTCCCTCCTGTGTGCACACAGGTGGTCCAGCCAGGTGCAATTCCAGATGCGGGAGGAAATGAAGGCACTTCTCCTGGTCTTGGCCCATTCCTCTATAAATGAAAGGGACCATGATATTTGTGCAGAGGAGCATATGACCATGACAGTAAAATGCATCTCTCCTGAGGAAAGACTGAGAGGGACCCTGATGGTGGTCTGGGTTTCTCAACAGCCCCAAGCTCTGGTGAAACTTCTAAACCCACAGGGGTCATTAGTACATACACTGAGGTGTGCTGTAGGTATACATCACAGCAAACTCTATAATCTCCCATAGGGTCCAGACAGAAAATGAGACCCATGAAAATTTGTCCCTTGATATGGAAAGAATTTATTACTTCATGTAAGTAAAATCAGGGACTCAATCCATTTTTGTTCTATAAACATAAATACTGATGGATCATCTGCTTCCTTCCTCTGTTCCCAAGAATTATTATGTAATTAAAAAACAACTGAGGTATAATCAGTCCCATCCCACTTGGAAAGAATCACTTTTTTTCCCCTCAGACCTACTGAAAACGGGGCAAAAGTATTCAGACATTGTTTTATTAAGAATTTTATGTATGAAAAAGAAAGAACCCATTGTCCTAGATAGTTGGAAAATTGTTTAGGTGCATTGATCAATTGAAAGTTTATTACAAATTTAAGAAACTGACAAGGAGAAAAATTTTGCTTTATTTAGTTATTTAGTTAGTTAGTTAGGATTTATACTTTAGTTTCAAAACCTAACTAGGGGGAAATTGAGCAAGTATCATGAACTCCTAATTTATTAGACTGTATATATGACTGTGTTTTTAATGCTCTTACAGAGGCATGCCAAGGCTGAAACAGAAAACTAATAATAATAGATAAATGAATACAAATTGAGTCCCTGCAATCAGCCACGCAATATCAGAGAAAAACAGGCTAGCTTGAATCAATTGGCTAAGAGATTTATCAAAATAATTACTGGGTTCTTTGGAATACACACAGTTACAGAGTCAAGGAGTAAAGGAGTAAAAATTTACCATATAGGTAAATGTTTAGAACTTGTAGATTTGTAGAATATGTTTTTTATACAGACATATATACATACATGTGTTTATATGCTGACCACCTCCATCCTTCCCTGTTATAATAAAAGAGTAAATCCACAGAAGACCCCAGAAGCACACAGAAAACATGCATGGAGGGGTCGGTTCTCGGAGAGCAGACAGATTTAATAAATCCCAGTGTTCCCAATTTCTCTGCCCTTTGGGACAATAAGTGCCAAATCACCACTGTAAATTAGCTCAGTTCCTTCTGCCTGCTGATGAAGCTATTTTACTTCCTGTTCCCAGCCAGCCCCACATATCACCTTCCTCCTAGTCCCCTTCCTTCAGGGCCTTTCCATCATGCTAGGATAACTAGTTTAGTTAGTTAATTCACTTGACAAATCAGTCACATGATTGGGTGGTGGGGAAAATGATCAAATTAGTTATTTGAATAAATCAGCCAGTCTTTTGGTAAACTATAAACATAGCTCTGGAGAGTTACAGCTTTGGAAAAACTAATGTTTGAGAATGACTTTTTAATCATTCTTTATGATTTTAGTCATTCTTTATAATGATTTGTGCTAGAAAAAAGTCCAGCTGTAACAGAGGGATGCCTGGAAGAAGGGGAGCGATGGTGGGGAGAGCAGACCAAAGACATCCTGTAGGGAGAGGAGGTAGCTCTACCTTGCAGTTAAGATGAAGAGGGGTTCATAAAGCATGAAAGAGTCAATTTCTATACATTTTTTATTCCATAGAGTTTTATATAACGTTCCCCACATTCTTAGTGAGTATGCGAATTTGCATACAGAGCGCATACAAGGCAATGCATGAGTCAAAGGTGTCCTATTGTCATAGGGAATCAAAGCTACAGGAGGCTCAGTGGAACCATGCCTGGGCACAGCAATTCATCATGCCACGAGAATCATTACCTCTATTCAAATTTCCTCTATTCAAATTTAGCCTTCTATTCAAATTTCCTCTACACTTAAGCATTGATTTTACTCATTTAGAACTTGACATTAAGCTTTATGTCAGTAGTTGTCTAGTTATAAATTAATAATAATAATAATACCACTATATTACATTTCACAAAATATTTTCAGACCCAGAATTTAATTCTGTCCACCAAAAGTTAATCATTTATTTATTCAACAAATATGCATTGAGTAATAACCACATACAAACCAGTACTTGAGGTGTTTGAGATATGTCAGATATATCATTATCAATAGACAATGATCCCTCCCCTCAGGATGCTTACATTCTATCCAGAAAAGGCAAAAGCACAAATAAATAAATAAATAAAAATAAACCCAATAAATAGGATAACAATAAAATATAGTAGAAGCTGATAAGTACTGTATTGAAGAAAAGAGCCTCCATTGGGCCCAGTGAAGGGGAGTGGGCGGGTAAGCTCTGGGTGGGTTCTGGGGTAGGTCAGGTTGTATGGTTCTCAGTGAGAAGCTGGATTTGAGCAGGCTTAAAGAAAGAAAGGGAATGAATTAAAGAGGCATCTGGGAAAAGGAAATTGCAGGTAGAAGGCACAGCTGGGAGAAAGGCCCAATAGTAGGAAGTGCCTGGTGGTGTAAACCCAGCCAGGAGGCCAGAATAGATGGAGAAGAATAAAAGGGGAAGTAAGGGGAGGGAGTCAGAATCAGAGCAGGAACTTGTGCTCAGATCTTCTAGGGTCTGAGGGTTTGTTGCAAAGATTTTGGCAATAACTATAAGTTGAATGGAAGGTAACTGCAATGGTACTACAATATTGGGTGCTAAAAGGATCAGCCTGGCTGCGCATTGAGAAAGGACACAGAAGTGGCTGAGGTAAAGCCAGGATTACTGTTAGGAAACTAATGTAATAACCCAGAGGGAGAGAATGGATGTTAAGATGATGGTTATAGCAGCAGAGTGGTTAGGTTAGCTCTGGCTGAACTCTAGATATATACTGAAGGTAGAGCCAGCAGGGCTTACTGATGGACTAGATATGAGAAAGTAAAATCAAGAAAGGAGTTAGTCAGATTGTTGGCCTGAGTAACTGAAAAAATGGAGTCTTTATCCACTGGAAAAGATTCTGTGTATTGTGTATGAGTGAATGTGTGTGAGTGAGTGTGTGTGTATGTGTGTGTGTGTGTGTGTGTGTATGGAATTGGGAAGGGAAGGAGTATGGATTATAATAGGAGATGCACAAAGCTTTGTGAAACTTGGAATGCAAGGGATGAAGAAAGATTTAAGTTGGTTTAGTAACTAACATACATCATGATAAGATGCACATTGAGATAACAGGATTAAAGGGTGACAGTGGAGACTAGGATGTTAGTTTTCTTGGTAGGGAGGAGGCATTCTTGGGATTCCCTTTTCACCCCTTGAAGAGGGTAGCAGGCCTGAGGCCATGAGGCTTCCTTGTCCTGGTGAATGGGTGGAGCCCCCAGGGGTGACATGATCTTAGACCAGTGATCCTCTTGATCTCTATGAGGAAGGGGCTCTACTGCTCTGAGTGTATGTTCTCTGTCATGACTCCTGTCATAATTGCTGGCCCTATAGTGATACGAATACTCAGGTGTTACAATAAGTTGTCATGCCTCATTTAAGCCCTGATGATGGGGAAGCATGAACTGAGACCCACTGCATGAGCCAGTTTCTACTTAGATCATGAATAGAAAAGGCCTAGAGAATTCATGGTATATAAAATATCAACAAGAGGGATGTAAGGGTACATTATTATTACCTCTGTTTCCAAAAGAGACAAAGAGGGGAATTGTTTGTTCATGATCAAACATACATGTATCAAATATGAATATACAGAAATCTTTGTTTAATACAAGGCCCCTTCAATAAAATATGTAGAGTCATCTGGAAATACAGTTTGATAAAATTTTGCTATTTCTAAAATTATTATACTCCATAATGTTCCTCCAAATGTAAAAAGTCTGAAAAGAAATATATTAAAAAATATAGAAAGAAAACTATATTAGTAATGTTATTGCAAAGTATGTGAAAGATTTTAGTCAAAGAAATCTCTCTAGATGAGAAAAGCTCCTTAAAAGTCAAGGTAGAGGGCTTCCCTGGTGGCACAGTGGTTAAGAATCTGCCTGCCAATGCAGGGGACAAGGGTTCAAGCCCTGGTCTGGGAAGATCCCACATGCCACGGAGTAACTAAGCCCGTGAGCCACAAGTACTGAGCCTGCGTGTCTGGAGCCTGTGCTCCGCAACGGGAGAGGCCGCGACAGTGAGAGGCCCGCGCACGGCGACGAAGAGTGGCCCCCGCTCACCACAACTGGAGAAAGCCCTCGCACAGAAACGAAGTCTCAACACAGCCAAAAATAAATAAATTAATTAATTAATTTAAAAAAAAAAGTCAAGGTAGAGTTAAAGTCGAGGATTAAAGTCTTGGTGGATTATTATCAGGATAAGGTTATCTAAATTTTCTATTAATTAATAATTATTTAGCATTTAAGCATTTTAGCATTTGGTTAGCAATTATTTATTAGACATAGATATAGAGAAAGATGGTAGCAGAGTTAGCTTTCAATAATTTTTAAGAATTTTGTTGGAAATGTACAGAATATACTTTAAAAATAAGTCAAATATTATTATCATTTCATCATTCTGGTCATTTTTACATTGTATTTAAGTAGTAAAGTTGAATTTAAACCAATCATATAAATCACAACCTTACTTATTTCCCAAAACATTGGGAGGTCAATATCATTGTTCCATGTACAGGAATCATACTAAGTAGCTGAGACTGAGAGAGAGAGGTTGCTTGTTTGAAGTCTTACAACTAGTAAATGACTAGGTCAAAGAATTAGTTGAATCAGAATTCTGAGAAATTTCTACTCTAAAAAAATGTATCGATGCTGTACACCTGAAACTAACACAATATTGTAAATCAACTATGCTTCAACTAAAAAAAAATGTATCCAAAGATAAAGGAAAAAGTTGTAAGGGATAAGGCATGGGGCTCAGTGATATTAGAATAAGAGGAATGAATTTCATCATTCTCAAAAATTGACCCCTGAGTGAAGAGGATTTAAAGAGTAATTGAATAGTCATAGGAATCATGAATATATAAAGAGATGGTTCTGAATATATTAATCTAGAAGGAAATGGAAGGTTAAGCAATAAGAGGTATAAAGCAAGAAAAGAAGAAGCAATAAAGAGCAAAAGTGAGAGAGACAGAGACAGAAAGATGCAGAGGCAGAGAGACAGAGATAGAGGAGAGAATAAGAGAAGGAAAATAAGGAGGAGGAAAAAGAATTACGGAGCTGATGCTAGAACAATATTGGACTGTTCTGAACCAATTTAAGAATTGCCATTTCTAATTTTTAATATATGGAAGATTGGAATGAAGAGATTTTAAAAGGAATGAGACATTAAAATAAATGTATAGATATCTTTAATACGAGGTCCATTCATTTGAAGAAAACACATCAAGAAAGTATGTGGAGCCATTTGGGAAAAAGAGTGGTAAGACTGCGCCATTTCTAAAATTACTATTCTATACAATCCTTGTCCAAACACAAATATTTTATATTTTCTCTTTTGCCCCATGGGAAAATGTCCATAGTGACAAGGAATGAAGTGCTGACCTAAATGGGGCCATCTGTTGAGCCTTCACATATGTATACCCTCCATTCTACTCCAGGAAACTTTGCTAGGCTTGGGGTGTATCTTAGCAACAGAATTTTAGGAAGGATCGTCTGTAATGTTAGAAGCAGGGTGAAAATGACCCCTGGATGCCCAATTTTCTAACTCCACTTCTGTCATTGGTGGTAAGATAAGAGGAGTCGTGTCACAAATGAAAAAATAAGGTCGAAGAAAACCAGAGAAAAGGTGATTGAACGTGTAAATATAAGACCCATTTGTGATGTTGTAAAAGGAGATTTCACCTGCTTCATAGTCCAAGAAAATTCCAATGCAGCGAGGCCGTTCCAGGTGGAGGAGAGGAACTGATGGAGAGGCAAGGACCATGTACTCACTCCCTTTCAGTAGCCACATGGCCCAGACCCCGTTCTCAGGAGATGGTGTGGTTTCCCCCTTTCTTGACACTGTGTCTTGACAGACACCTAACCCCCATTCTGCTCTTTCTCCCACCACGACTTCCCAGTAATGCCTCCCTGAAGAGAAGTTCTGCAAACCCAGGATACAAGGCCATGTGTCAAATCGCTCAGGGTTGTTGGGGACATCCCTCCATAGTTCTCCATCCTGCACACTGCGCAGGTCAGCCGTCAAGAGGAGGCTAGGATGTGCTGTGGCGGGATCCAGTTTTATGTCAACTGCAGAAAGAATTTTGTGGAACATGTAAAAGAACAGAAAAGACTGGTGAAAACTTAGGAAGCCATGATATTGAGAACTGTCACGCCATGCCTCATTCTCCCTCTAATCACTCCTGGAGATAACAAAATATGTGTTTCACCTTGCAGGTCGATGAGTATATGCTTTATTGCTTTTGAGTGTATTCCACTGCTATGTCTGCATAATCCAGGACTCATTACTGCCCCAATTAAAACATAACCATTGATGATAAGACAAACCATGTGCATAACCATTTAGATTCCTTTTATCTCTATCCAGAGAACTTTGGAAGATCTTTGGTGCTCTTTGGAAAATCTGCATTTAAAATAAAATTTACAACTCCCTTGGGATTTTTTTTCTCCTCAAAGCCTATAGGAAAAATTCATTGGTATAAAATCCACCACTTTCAAAGCTATGTTACTATGGTAGGAAGAATTCTAAGATGAGCCTCATGACCTTCAGACCCTGGTGGTACTCTCATGATTCTGTTAATATAACAGAATGTGACAAGAGGGAGATTATCTGAGTGGGTCTAATAAAATCACCTTTTAAAATCAGAGAGGTTGGGCTTCCCTGGTGGCGCAGTGGTTGAGAATCTGCCTGCCAATGCAGGGGACATGGGTTCGAGCCCTGGTCTGGGAAGATCCCACATGCCGTGGAGCAACTGGGCCCGTGAGCCACAATTACTGAGCCTGCGCGTCTGGAGCCTGTGCTCCGCAACAAGAGAGGCCGCGACAGTGAGAGGCCCGCGCACCGCGATGAAGAGTGGCCCCCGCTTGCCACAACTAGAGAAAGCCCTTGCACAGAAACGAAGACCCAACACAGCCATAAATAAATAAAATAAATAAAGATACATGAAATTGCTAAAATTAAAAAAAAATATATATATATATATGATAAAATCAGAGAGGTTTCTTTGGCTATCAGGCTGCCACCAGAAGTGAAAATCAGAGAGATTTGGGTTTGATGTGTCATTGCTGCCTTTGAAGATGGAGTGGGCCACAGCTGAGGAGAAGGGGGAGTGACCTCCAACTGATAGATTTCCATCTCCTCCAGCAAGGAGATGGAAATCTCAGTCCCACAACTGCAAGGAACTGCTTTATGTCAACACACTGAATAAGCTTGCAAGTGGACTCTTCCCTGGACCCTTTAGAGAAGCCCAGCCTGGTCAACACCTTGATTTTTCATCTTATGAAACCTTAAGCAGAGATGCCAGCTGATCCCATGTGGTTATCTGATCTGAAGAACTGTGAGCCAATAAATGGCTGTGGTTTTGGGTAGCTAAGTTTGTGGTAATTTGCTATGCAGCAATAGAAAACTACTACTGATACTGTGAAGGCCCAGTGAGATTGATATGAAATTTTATTTGTACATATAATTAATAAATAAATCTACAAATGAAATGACCTCAGTGAAGAAGGGAGGATGTAAAATATTCAGTGTCTTTTTTTTTTGGTAAACATTCAAAAATAGTAAATTTCATTAATCATATATTAATTTTTAATATACTAATAACAAATACTAATATGCTGACTGTTATTCTTATTTGTCTCTAAACCACTTCTAGCTATCTTTTGTTGATACTCAAACCTGAATGGGTCACATAAGTAGTACATCATCTATACTATCCCATGGAACCACCCTCAAGGGTGCCATTATCATCCTCATATTGTAGATGAGGAGACTCAGAGTCCAACAAGAGATTATGTGATTTTCCCAAATTGTATGATTTTCCTGTCATAAATAATGGGGATTGAAAAGTGGGTCTCCGTGGAATTGTGTTAGGCCTGTTTAACAGATGTCATGTCATCATGCATCATTCCCACTCCAGCACACTTATTTGCTCCATTTATAAGAAAGTAAATCTGTGAAATAGTTATTAATACATCTATCTCCAGTTCCTCTCCCTACCTCTTCTTTCTTAAACTCAGTTGCTCACCAAGATAGAATAATATCTTAAGCAAACTACTCCTTCTTCCCAGTGCTCCATGCATTGATAAATGATCAGTCCTTAAAGTTCACCTTAAATGACTTTTCTGTAGCACTCAACCCTATTGAGAATCCTTTTGTCCTGGGAAACGTCACTTCCCCTTCCCAAAGACACCAGTCATCATGCTTTCCCTCCCTCTCCACTGGCCTCCCCTTCTTGCTCTCCTTTGCTGTTTTCTCCTCTTCTCCTCCATCACTGCTATTCGAGAAGCCAATGGTCTCAGGATTGGGACCTCTTGCCTCTTTCTCAGATCACTTCTGATGTGTTCTGGGGCTGGCAGGCACATTGCATTAATTAAATTCCATTCATACGCTTACTAACTCCAAATATATATATCTAGCCTAGACTTTTCTCCTGGAACTCCATATTTGTAAATTCATCTGTGTACCTGACATCAACATTTGGATATTTAACATTCATCACAACATTGATGTGTCTAAAACCCATTTCCCTTTTTCTGCCTCGCCTGCAGCTTTACCTGTCAATGTAAACAGCAATTTCATTACCCAATTCTGGAGATTTAAACCTTGGAATCATTCACAACTTTTCTCCTTCTCTGACACCTCATATCTAATCCAACAGCAGATCTTGCCAGCTTTGCCTTCAAAATACCAAGATTCTGTCCATTTCTCTGCACCTCCAGTACTACTACCCTTGTCCAATGGACAATCGTCTCTGATTGAATTATTACAAAGGATCCTAACTGGCTTTCCCACATCAAGACTTGCCCCCTCTGTAATTTATTCTCAATAAAGCACACAGAGTGATCGCCACAAAACATTAATCTAATCATCCTATTCCTCCCTTTACAACTTTTAACTGATGTTCTATTTCACTTGGAGGTAAAGCATTGCTCACAGTGGCCTGCCTGTTGGGTCCTGTGCTACTTGGACTTTTCTTGGCCTCTCCAGCTCTCCCCTCACTCACTCCACCACAGCCGCACAGAACTCCTCATAGCTCCTGGAATGCATCTTCCATACTTCCATCTCAGGCCTTGGCACTCATTTCTGATGCCTGGAATGCTTTCCTCCAGATCAGATATTTGCTGAGTTATCCCCTACTGAGTGACGTCTTCCTTGATGATCAAATTCCAAATTAGATGCTCTAACCCCAGAACTTCTGGCCACCCTTAATTTATTCTTTTTTTCAATATTCTGTATCATCTTCTAACATTCTGTGTATTTTGCATAATTTAAGCAAATATATGCAACATGAAGCTGTAGATTTGTAAGTTGATGTTATTGTTCAATTTTATATTCTAATGTTTAGAAGAGTAGCTGTCATAAAATACACAATATTTGTGGAATTGATTAGTTAATTCAGTAAAAATAATTGGGAATATGGAGACACTGATTATGAGAGTGTAGTAACTTGCAACATTTCATGCAGTTAGTACATATTACTTTGCCCATCAGAACATTGATTAAATCATTGAACAGGACTGATGAAATGGGTTTTCTCATCATGGGACAAGGTGGTTTCCCTGTAAGTAATAAAGCCACTATTTAGCCACTGTCTGTTTTCATTACTTGGTATAAATTGAATATAAAAAAGAAATTAAAAGTATTGAACCGTTACTGTTTTAAAAAACAACATAATAGGACCAAACAAACTAATTATAACACCACAGAGCCTACAGAGAGTACTTAAATATAATTGACTGAATATTTTTGGCTTTATTAACTATCTAATTTAAGAAATTCATCAAATTGCCAGATAATAAAATAATCCAAACCTTATATTATTTGATACACTGCAATGCTTTCATATATTGATGATTTTTTGTTTTCAAATATGTTTCATTTTGTCCTCCAAACAATACAAATTTTTAGCATTTTATAAACAAGGAAATGGAGATTGATTAGAAATAATGTTACTTATATCACAGCTAATATCACTTTCAAGCCCACCATTCTAACCAAATGTAGCTTATATGGGTGTCAGTGACTCTGATATTCTTTCATACTATTCAGAAGTATCCCAACATTCTTTTTTTTTTTTTTTTTTTTTATTCTGCGCACGGTGCTATCTCCCTTCCTCCCTTATAGTTTGGCATAAACGTGTGACTCACTTCTATCGACAAAATCTTCAGGAAAGCCATGTGTGCCACTTCGGAGTAGTGCCTGATTCATCATAACCTTGCCCTTTTCCATGGCTACCAGCAACAGGAAGGAGGTGGGGCTCTGTCTGCACGGGTTCCCAGAGTGAGATTACGTGAAATTAAAGCCTCCACAATCTAGTAATCAACCTAAAACATGATCTCGAAATAAACCTTTCTGATTTTAGCCACTAAACTTTGGGTTCTGTTTGTTACAATAGCCTGACTGCTACAGTAACAAATTGCAATAAGAGCCAAATTCCAGGTGTCATAGTTCCTCAAGCTCTAAAATGCAGCCTACCTTGGAACTTTCTCAACATTTCCCTCATCCCAGGGATGCGACACATCGTCTTCAGCTCCATGGGGATGGTCTCCGGATCCAGCCGTGTAACACTCTTACTTCTGAGAAGAGCGCAGAACCCACAGTTCTCAGTAGGTTATCCACCAACCTCCCCAGCCTCTCCCAACCCATTCTTTGATTCAGAAAGTAAACGTACCGGCTCAAGGCTCCTCCCGCACCCTGAAAGTGAAAGAGAAACACAAGTAGGTGTGAGTTAGACCTCTGAACTGCTTTTGACAGACTGGGGACACACCATGAATATCTTTTTAGGAATTACTGGAAATCATTAATTATTAAGGTAAAACTATAAGCGACATGACTCTGTCTTAATAAAAACTAAAAACAGGCTGTTGTTGAGTTTTCTCATGAATTTAAAATAATATAATCAGTTTGCCTCTATTAAAATAAAATCAGACCACACAAAGTTTAGATTAATTCCTATAACATCTATTGGTTTATCTATTTTCTGAATTGATAATTCTGACATTTGGATATTTTAGTAAAGAGTTACATTCTGTGAATGTAATTAGGGTAAAAAGAGATTCTAAGTATCTGCAGAATTTATTTGAGTAACAGTGAAAGGTTAGACATAAAATGTTGCTCTCAATGTCCTTTTAAGAAAACCCTAAATTCCTCATTCCTTGAACCAACATACCATGTCTAAATTACCTAAGTGGATAAAAATAGAAGTCATTAATATCTAGCAACATTTTATCTCAGAGTAGATTATTAAATAAATCACCTGCATTGCATTTCCCCTCTCCCTCTAAAAAATAGCCACCTGTCAGATTAATTTTGACAGGGCATAAAAACAGGGAAATGATTAGCTTTACTTTTCATCGGAATGACAGGCCTTGTTTTTGGCCATTGCGGGTGAAATATAGCTTACTGGTACTGAGAAAGAAAGGGAAAAGTGGGTATAAAAATGAAACTAAATTATTTGAGAATATATTCTCCCTAAGATTTATATTATAAGACATTTTAACGTTTCTTCAGTGCTAATAAATGATAACTTTATATACATTGTGTTTTGAGATATGGTAAGATGAGATAATGAATATTATTGAAAATGCCAGAGTTCTTGTGTTTATTTACTGTCTGAAATTTAGAAAATTTATTCCTTTCTGACAGTTTGCTCACTAGGAAGTGGGCATAGCAATAATAATAAAGATAATAACAATACTAATAACAACAACACAAGTTTTACTGATATATAGATATATTGAAGACAAAATGGGACAAATTAAATAAAAATGTTTTGTAAATGCATTCATTTAATGACCCCCCACTCTGTAACCAGTGCTATTTATCACAGTACTTGTATGAGGATAGGAATTGCTTAGTTCAGAAATCCCTAAATGAGGCATTGGGGATGAGATACAATGAAGCATGCCCAGAAAATTTCTATTGCAATGAGTTCTACCATGATAGCATGCACCCAGCAACAACGACGACTTTCTCAATTCACTTGGGATTTAATGCCTTCAAGGAGGATTAAAAGGAAATATTTCCTTTTCCCTGTTATTTGTCTCTTTGCTCTATAATCTCAAATATATTGTGGGCAAGCTGCATAGAGCCCAGGTAATCTCTCCCTACCACACCTGGAACAGTCATGCAATATGGGCTAGAAAATTAGCATTTGTCTTAAAAATTAACATGCAAATTTCAAGGTGGACAATTTAAAATATTACTCATACTTTTGGCTATTGGCATTTAAATGGGTTAACTAGACTTTTTTGGATTGGCCATCACTGAAATACAGCAATATCATCATTGACCGATTTTGAGGTTATAGATTGTCCTTTTTCTGTTTAATCATATGTAAATCATTAAATTGATTTTAGTTTTAAAAATATTTAAGTTTTGTCTTTAGTATGAACTATTTTATATGATTCTCTAGGGTCCCTTCAGATTCTGATGCTAGGATTAAGAATTAAGATGCTTTCCAAGTAAATTCTAGGGTGCCCTTTTCCTAAAGATCATAAATGCTTAAGGTGTTTGTCTCTGAAAGCTGCTATCTGTCCCCTTGTTCTCAGGTCTGCCCATCCCTCCCCTCCCAGGCACCCAGCCCCACCTCCAGCAGACCCAGGGCTGGGCGCTGGCACCTCTCCTCCAGCTCCTCTGCCAGATCCTTCAAGGCCCTGCTCTGATGAACCAGCCGGTTCTTGCTCTCCCGCAGTCTCTGCAGGGTGGCTCGCTCCTCCTCCTCCAGTCTTCTAAGCTGCAGTTGCTCCTCCAGGGCTAGTAAGCCACGATACTTTTCAAACTCCAACCTGAAGCGTTGCCTCTGCGTTTCCACTTTCTCCTGGAGTGACACAGTGCATCAAATGATCAGCAGTTGGGGCAGAGCATTTGGCTTCCACCTTCACGGATGGGATGACGAAGCTGGAGAAGGCAATGTCTGGCGTGATCTCATCTTCATAACTCTATGAACGGACCCATTGCATTTTAACAACATGCAGAAGCCAGAGACTACTCATGAGAAGTGGCCTGCTAGAGTTTTCAAACTTAGAGTTTGAGAAATACTGTTGGATTTGGGTTCCCATTTCCATGGACTTGAGGACAAGGCACTTTCATATTCAAGTTTCAGTACCATATGTAAAATGGGGGAAAAGAAGGGTCTGGGAATTAGAATTAAATATCAAACTGTTGAGCACAGTGACTAACATAGAGTAGTTGCTCAATAGAAGTTAAAATTTACTATCAGTCACTGGAATGAGAACAGTGTGGAAATAACTGAATTATGAAGAGAGATTAAAGAGACCTGGATTTGTAAATGTGAATAAGAAAAGGTTTAGAGATTAGAAAATATTCCTCAATAATGTGGTAATCATGAAACTATAAGGCTAACATTCTCTGCAGAGCCAAGAAAGAAATAAGTTATTCTCAGGCCACTTATTGCAAAGGTTCAGGGAATTCATCTTGATTTCTACCCAAATCTCACCTCTATAATTTTTTAATAGACCTAAGGAACACATTTCGATACAGCATTAATATATCTAAATTTTATTCTCTGGAGACTGGTATGTGGAAAAGTAGCTTTAAACTAAGAATAAGAGGCAAATTGCCCTCCCATAGTCTCTCCATATTTTGAATTCTCTGGTCCATTATTAAACATTACACGATTTTGGTTCAATTTAAGAACACAAGCTAGTGCCTTTAAAAGAATTCTAATAACGGTTTTCCTCAAATTTCATAAGACTCAACTCTTTCCTCCAATTTCCCATTTCTGCCTCCTTCTGCCACTTTCTAAACAACTAGATTCATATAATTCTGACCTCTTTAAAGTCAACCAACTGTGAATTCCATATTCTGCTCTGAAAGGTACAACTCATTGAATTTCTCCCCCATTCTCCGTGTTGGAGGCTGTGCTATTGAGGAGTGGTGCTAATAACTCAGTCATTGAAAAAAAGTGGAATTATGTTTGGGTCATGAGAGATGACATGGTCCAGAAGGGTTTTAGTTGCAATTCACTGTTCTCTCATATCATCCTTTTGAGTACTACAATTATATCTACAGATACAGAAAGGCTAAGGGTTTTCACAGAATTTAGAGTTTATTTTATTAAGCCCATGCTTGTTGCTTTTGGCTCACATAGATACATTCTCAAAGGTAAAAATCATGCTAGTTTATTTGGCCTAGGACAGGGATCTTAGAATCATCTCTACTTTAGAATAATCAGTGGAGGGTTCAAAAAATGAAGGAACCCAGATCTCAGATATGGAATTTCTGATTTTGTAAATTTGTGGTCAGGTCAGGATTAAAAACAATTGACTTGGATTGTTAGCATAAAAAGAATAAAAATTATCAATAAACATCACTATCAATGAACTTTACATATAACATACATAACTATGGGAAAAGATAAGACTTATCACAGGAGAAAAATATGGCAAAAATAATCCTTATGAAAATATTGTCAGAAAACAGAGTACAAGACAAAATTTTTGAGAAAAGAAGAAAGAATTATAAAAATAAAAGGGTTCCTTGGAGAAGGACAGAGAAGAGAAATATTCTATAAAATAGATTCTATATATAATACATATTATATAAATAAAAACACCTATGTAATTTCTATATACAGCTTCTCAATATTGACCCTATTGACATTAGACCAGGTGATTCTTTGCTGTGATTTTTTGGGGGGAGAGGTGACTGTCCTGTGCATCGCAGGGTGTCTAGCAGCATTTCTGGCCTCTACACATGAGATGCTAGTAGAGCACCCACCCCCTCCCAGTTGTGACAACCAAAAACATCTACAGATATAACAAAATATCTCTTGGAAGGCAACACTTGCGCCAGGTTCAGAATCACTCTGTTTATGTTTGTGTGTGTGTATGTGTGTATGTATAAATAGGTAAGAGAAAAAAAGAGCTCATGAGGGGCTTCCCTGGTGGTGCAGGGGTTAAGAATTCCCCTGCCAATGCAGGAGACATGGGTTTGAGCCCTGGTCCAGGAAGATCCCACATGCCGTGGAGCAACTAAGCCCATGCGCTGCAACTACTGAGCCTGTGCTCTAGAGCCCGTGAGCCACAACTACTGAGCCTGTGTGCCACAACTACTGAAGCCTGCATGCCTAGAGCCCATGCTCTGCAACAAGAGAAGCCACCGCAACGAGAAGCCCGCGCACCACAACAAAGAGTAGCCCCTACTCGCCACAACTAGGGAAAGCCTGCGCGCAGCAACGAAGACCCAACACAGCCATAAATACATAAATAAACAAACAAACAAATAAATAAATAAATAAATAAGAGAGCTGATGAGGTATAAAAAAGAGAAAAAATATTTATGAATGACTGAAAAAGACTGAAAATTCAGACTGTCTTTCTATATGTAAGATGATGACTATTAGCCTGTATTTCATATATATAAGTGATGTGAAATATTTACTATTTCATTCATCTAACAAATATATATTTTTTAAACTAGTACTGACAGTACTAGAACTCTGTTCTAGGTGATGCAGTGAGTTAAGATGAGTAAAATCAAGTGAGTGAGTAAGATCAAGATCAGTAAAGTTTATTTACAAATTGGATTGGGGTAATATTAACAAAGATAAAAAGAACACAACTGTACAATATAATCTGAGGGGATGAGGTGATCCAGGGTGAAACTGAGATTTTTTCTTGAGTACCTATGTAGATGGAACAAAAGTGCTGGAGTGCTGGTGGAAGAATGATTTAGTGACCCAAATTTGGATCCTTCAAATAGGCTAGGCTCCTGAACCCCAATATTCTCTCACCTTCCAAATGACAGTTTTCTTTCCCACATTGGCCTCCTGAGTCAAGGCTTCCTCCATCTCTTTCCTCACATGTTCCTGGGCCATCTGGAGCTTTACCTGTTTGGGAAGATATGCTGCAGCCGTTACAGATACTCTCATTCAGTACTTAATATTGACTGGGTGTGGGGGGAAATACAAAGATGAGCTAAAACAGGCCCTAGAAAACATATAAAAATGTTCGACCTCATTAATAACTGTTAAACATAAATATGTTTTTAAATGTTGATGCCAGATGGAATCAAAGATGTATCTAAAAGTGTGTTCATTGTATTTTAAATAGTAAAACTCTAATTAACCAAAATGTTAAAAATACGGGAGTGAGAAAAATTTTATTTTCACAGGATGGAATTAAAATAAGGCGTTGCAGAATATTTAATGACAAGAAATACAAGTATAAAGAAAATTAAAATAAGTATACTTCATGCAACTTTGCACCAAGTTTGAAAAATAAAAATGCTTATGATGAATATATAAAAACTAGGCAGAGACCAATGAAAATATATTCAATAAACAAAATCTCATATCCTAATTCTTGGTTGAAAAGTGATGCTATTCCTTATATCTATATATTTCAACTGCTTACAGTTATTTATTACTGTATAATCAGAAGTGTATTTATTATATTTGGCAGAAGAAAACTTGTAAGTTAATATTTACTAAATGAAAAAGAAATACAGAGTGTCATAAATCTTACAAGGGGTAGAAAAATAATTTAATGAAAAGTAAATCTCTTTCAACCCTAGGACCCCTGCTAGAGGTAAACACATGTATTTTATTTACAGAGAACACACACAAAGATAGACACATACACACATTTTAAAACTCTTCCCAAAGTCATTCAATAAGTCTCAGAAAAAAAAAAACAAACAAACTAGCAAACAAAAAACGAAATTCTTCCCAAAGTCATTGAACAAGTCCTACACATCAATGTTGTTCTTTTTTAAAGATAATATTCTAAGGTAGAGCACATAAAATGGCAGTAGAATCCATGGAGGCATTTAAAAAGATGAAGAAACTAGCAATTTTTTTAGTGTTTGGAAGGAATAGAATACTTCAACACTTATGGACAAAAGAAATTGTAAGCAAAAGCAAGGAGGTAAAAACCTGTGGCATGTTTGGGGACAACAGTGATTAGGCTAGTTTTGCTGGATCGAATGGTTGGTTTAGACAAGAGCTATAGTAAGAGAACTTAGGGCCTTAGAATGTCTTGATTGATAGGCTAAGGAGTTTAGAAGATATTTATTTGGTATTTAGTTGAAGAGCTACTGAAATAGAGAAAACTTCCTTAGAAATATGACATTATCCATGCAATATATAGCACCTTATGGATTAAAAGAAAAAAAGGCAGGAATATATTTCAAAAGTCTAGCTAGAAAGTAGCTAGCAACTGAATTTTGCAGAAGACAACCAAAATCAAGAAGAAACACTAAGAAAGATATCTCTTGGTAGGTCCAGAGGGAAGTTGAGGGGAAAAAAATCACAAACCTTGATTTAGAACAATCAAAGTTAAAATAATAATTATTATTACTAATTATTGTATTATTATAAATTATAATACATAATATAAATATGCAAAACATCAATTATACATTATTAATAATAATTTATTAATTTAATTAATTAATATTATTATTTTAGAAAGTTGATATTTGCACTTTATTTCATTGTGATAGTACTTCAGGTAAAGGTCGGTAGATTAAAGATGACTTTAACCCCTTTTGTGCTAGCAGCCGTTCCCGATGTTGAGAATTTAAATGTGTTCAGAATATGTCCAAAAACTTTTGATGAGCACCAGCAGGGAGAATCTTATTCATAGGGTTTCACAGATGTCACTTTTGTGGGCCAGGTACTCCAATATGAGTCACCTTTTCATTGAGGATGTTCACATCAAAAGTCCACAAATATGAGTTGACTAGAGAAGGGCCTGTGTGCTTAGCTACTGGATTTCTACTTCAGAGTAACATGCATTGGCAGGCTTTAAAGGTGATCAGAGCCCTGTGCCCATCCAGACACTATTCTTAGCAAATGTTCAAACATGAAGGTTGCTTTATGCACCCCAATGTTCACTGCAGCACTTTTACAATAGCCAAGACATGGAAACAACCTAAATGTCCATTGACAGATGAATGGATAAAGAAGATGTGGTACATATATACAATGGGATATTAGTCAGCCATAAAAAAGAATGAAACAATGCCATTTACAACAACATGGATGGACCCAGAGATTATCATACTAAGTGAAGTAAGTCAGACAGAGAAAGACAAATATCATATGACATCACTTATATGTGGAATCTAAAAAAATGATACAAATGAATGTATTTACAGAACAGCAATAGGCTCACTGACTTCAAAAACAAATTTATGGTTACCAAAGTGGAAAAGTTGGGGGGAGGGATAAATTAGGAGTTTGGGATTAACATATTCACACTACTGCATATAAAAGAGATAATCAACAAGGACCTACTGCATAGCACAGGGAACTCTACTCAATATTCTGTGATAACCTATATTGGAAAAGAATCTGGAAAAGAATGGATATATGTATATATATAACTGAATCACTTTGCTGTACACCTGAAACTAACACAACATTGTGAATCAACCATACTCCAATATAAAATAAAAATTTTTTTAAAATGAAGGTTGTTTTGGTGACAATATTAATTAACATAGAGATAAACACTATGCAAAAGCAAGACATTATACAAATGATAGTTATTAGGAAGTGTTTACAATATTAGGAAGTGTTTACAATAACTATGTGCACCTGTAACTAAGAGCCCATTGGACAGCACAGCCCTCTACACCAGAGCTCTAGCTGTGGAACCCAGATTATCAACATCAGGGAAATTAAGACCAGCATGAAATTAAATGTCCAGAGAGAATTTCATGGGAGAGGAGGGCAACCTAAAATAATGGTGTGTGTGAGCTCCTGAACAGGGGTCCCAAAAGGTGGGGTGTGCACGGAGCAAAGGCATGGAGACCTCAAGGTGAATGTGAGCCAGGAGGGTGGTTGGTGCGGACGGCACAGGTCATTCAGATCAGGTGGTATCTTTTGGCTCTGTCCCTAGCAAGGCACTTTTCACACCTCTGACTCGGTCGGCTCCTCTGTTACAGATCCGCATTTCCAAACCCAGGAATCGCGGCCCTCCACGTGCCACGGTAACACCTCTCACCTGGTAGCACCTGGCGGCCTCCTGCAGCGGTGTTGTGCGGTGGCTCCTGTGCTCTGGGGTGGTGTCACAGACCCAGCACAGAGCCTCCTGGTCTTCCTCACAGAAGCGACTCAGCTCCTCGCCGTGCCTCACGCACAGGCGCGCCCCCGAGGACCCCGCGCCGAGCCCCAGCTGCCGCACGCTGTCCACCAGGCTGGCCAGCTGCCTGTTGGGGCGGAAGCTCTCCAGCCTGAAGGGACCCCGGCACTGCGGACAGGCATAGAGGCCGCTCTGTGCACTGTCGGACTTCTCGCAGAACTCGGAGATGCATCTGAAGCAGAAGCTGTGGCCGCAGTCCACACTGACCGGTTTCTGCAGGAAATCCAGGCACACTGGGCACCTGGCCTCCTCGCACAGCCGCTCCCCGGGCCCCCCCGAGGCCATGGCCGGCCGGGCCTCGCCTGGCCCTGCTGATAGCAGAGCTGCCTTCCCCAGCTGCCTGCGCTATCTCCCGTGGTGGTCTGGCACAGAAGGGAGGAACCCCACAGCCTCATGAGAAGCAGACCCAAGATGGGTTTTATCTGCTGGCCAGAGTCCAAATGAGCTACTCCCGGGGAACAATTGTAACTCAGGCACCCTCAACCACAAGGATAAAATTAACATTCTAGTTACCCTAGCCTCCTAGGAAACTGATCATTTCTAACAGAATCCCTCATAGTATATACCTTATTGGAACCCGAATTCTCATGTTTTCAGTGTCAGTAAATTTGGAGAATTGCTTAGCTCCTTCCTTCCATTATTTTCTAAACTACCCCATGACCTTCTTATCCTTATACGGCATAATGATTTCTTAAAGTTTTTTTTTTTTTCCAAACTTTATTTTTTCTACCTCCTATTAGCCCATGATAAAAAATTTAGGTAGATGGGTTGATAGGGAGATCCAAAAAAAAATGTGTGTATAATAATGATGGTTCTATAGCCCAACAACAATGCAAAGCATTTAAATAAATACCTGGCCCAGTTCAGTGAGTCCTATAATGACTGCACACATGTTGTGACTGTTGCAAAGCATATCTTGGAGGTGGCAAAGCTGTAGGTTAAGGCATTGGTTATAAGAAATAATTCAAGCATATGTGGCACCTGTGAGGTGGCAAAGGCTGAGAAAGATACAGAAGAAGAGAGATGATTTGACAGAAAGGATGTGATCCCTACTTGGGATGAATATGGTGAGGTCATTAGGTCAGCCAGAAAGTAGACAAATGTGGAAAGTGTCTGTCATCTGCACAAAATGTAATTTTCATTTTGTTGAGTTTGAAGCAATAATGGGCATGTCGTGCCTGTAGCAAATCCTTCAATCCTTCCATATGTGTTCCTCAGCACAAACTGCAAGTCTCGGACACAAGGGTAAGCAAAAGACAAATGACCCAGCTCTCAAGGGAACCTCAAGATGCATCAGGAGGACTCATACAAGTATAAACTAATACCTGGGGGAAAGGACACTCACCAGTGCTGCAAGAATATAACAGGGCTTTGAACTAGCCTGTGGGGTTGGAGTTTGGCCCTTGGGAGTCTCTGAGTTAATAACTGAAGGGTGACCACAGGCTGAGCATAGGAAGGGTGACTACAGGCTGAGCATAGGAAGCATATCAAGCAGAACAGTCAGAGGGCACAGGGTACACAAGATGAACTG
Organism: Balaenoptera ricei; assembly: GCF_028023285.1. Classification (NCBI taxonomy): domain Eukaryota; kingdom Metazoa; phylum Chordata; class Mammalia; order Artiodactyla; family Balaenopteridae; genus Balaenoptera; species Balaenoptera ricei. The sequence continues at coordinate 167,352,553 of NC_082641.1, forward strand.
CTGCTGGAGGGAGCAGGATGCGCCCCAGGACATGAGACAGCCAGCCAGGCTGGTATGTGTGCAAGGTGAGGATGAGTGGCAGTAGATAAGGTCCCAGTGAGAGGCAGGGACAGATGACTCAGGTCCTTGCAGCTCCTGTGTGGTTTGTGGGTCCTTATTCTAAGGCCCAGGGCTTGGCCTGGAGCTTTGGTGGAGGGCAGGGTCTAAACGGTTTTGAAGCTGTCTACCTAAAGATTAGGTGGATAATTAAAACAGAGAGATTCTTTGAGAGCAAGAAGAGGCAGTTATGAGCAGAACATCAAAGATGTGAATTTAGAAAGGAAAGGAAAAGGGCAAAAGTCTCAACAATAGAAAAGCAGACCCTGGTCCCAGGCTGAAGACTGTGCCACTTGCTAGATAAGGGGCTTTAGACAAGTTTCTGTACCAAACTTCCTTTAAAATATGAGGACATTGTTAGTGCCACTCCTACAGGGCTGTTCAGAGGATTGAATAAGCTAATAGATGTCACACATTTGATACAGGTTCTGGCAGGTAGTAAGTATTTCTATTTAATTAAAGAAAAAGAGAAGAAATAGCAAAATAAATGGATAATTAGAATGTAAGCAGGAGACTTTTTTTCTATTTTCTTCAATATTATATCCCTAGTAACTTGAAGAGTAACTGACACATAAGACACTCAATGAATACTGGCTGAATAAATGAGTGTGGGAATGAATGAACAGAATCAGTACAGTTTATCCTAGAAGCTAATGGAGGATAAAATTTCAGTGACTGTATTATGTCAAATGTGAGATCCATATTTTTCTACATTTTACATATATGATTTTGACTTATATTGCTGTGACTCTCGAAGATGCTAGAACGCATTTCTATGTTATTTGGAGACAAAATAAAGCAACATATTGCTCAAATGTATGGAGCAATTAATAGCTCAGCTCACTTGAATGCAGATTTCCTAGTGCCTAAAAGGCTAAGGGAAGGTCACTGACCTTGGATGTGGGGGTCAAAGTGGTTTTCAGGAGGGTGAGATGGAGTGGGTGAGCTGACATCAGATGGCACTTCTTCCCTGACTGGTTCTAGGGTCACTGAATTTAAGCTCGGTTTTGCCTCTAGCATTGGGAGGCTAGGAATGACCTCTGTACCATTGTTCTTAAAAAAACAAATTTTCCTTACAGCCCATTTGTGCAGGTAAGTAGCGGACTGGATTATAAGTAGATGTCACTGTATTTACAAATGCTATGTGAAATGCCTTCCTGAGCACTTTCTTGTTTAATAGGATTGGTTTAAATTAAATTTGTGTTTTCTCATGATCATTCTTCTGCGGTGAGTAAAACACATCTTTGTGCTGATATGATCACATTTTGGTGCACCCACTCCTGGATCCTTACCCTGACTCCTTTCTCTGATTCATTGGCAGATTGCATAGTTCTAAATCTTTTAGTTAATATCCTCACCCCTTGCCATCATCCTTCTCTAATACTCCACTTCATGTGTGTTCTGCCTTCTCTGACAATACAGGATTCTCCTCCTCTGACCATTCCTCCCTGCTCACCTTTCCTAACTACTTTGACATGGTGGCTTTGGGCTCCTGAACCATCTCTCCAGGACATCCTTATTTTCTTTCCTAGCCTGAGTCTTTTTCAACAAGGTTCTCAGATCTCTTGACCACACCTTTGCCTCAGCTTCGGGAATTTATAATCTCCTAGCCCCAAGCTCAGCCCACTCTGTAATGAAAACAACAAAAAAACAGCCAGCACAAACCTCGAAAGCAACTGACACAGCACTTTCCTTCCTGCTTGTGGTTTTTAAAAGGATCTCTATTGGTTGTTGTTTTTTTCCTCAGTTTTTCCTCTTTTTTATTGTTTTTTAATTGAAGTATGGTTGATTTTCAGTGCTGTGTTAGTTTCTGGTGTACAGCAAAGTGATTCAGTTATACATACATATGTGTGTCTATATATGTATATGTATATACATATGTATTCTTTTTAATATTATTTTCCATTATGGTTTATTATGGGATATTGAATATAGTTCCCTGTGCTATACAGTAAGACATTGTTTATCTATTTTATATATAGTAGTTTGTATCTGCCAACCCCAAACTCCTAATTTTTTCCATCTTTCCCCTTGGATAACCATAAGTTTATCTATGTCTGTGAGTCTCTCTCTGTTTTGTAAATTAGTTCATTTGTATCATGTTTTAGATTCTACGTATAAGTGATATCATATGGTATTTGTTTTTCTCTGTCTGACTTACTTAGCCTGATAATTTCTAGGTCCATCCATGTTGCTGTAAATGGCATTATTTCATTCTTTTTTATGGCTGAGTAGTATTCCATTATCTGTTGGTTTTCATTTCAGCAGTCGTATCCTGCATTTTTATTGTTCCTTTTCCCCTGAGGTTATATTGATAATTCACTGAGCTTAAGGTTGTCTAATGTCCTCTGTAGACACAGCTTCAGCTTTCACTGGCTATGTAAGGGGTGCCCACATCCAGTGTACCTCTGTGCTTCTATGGAGGGGATTCAGAGAAAGTTGGGGGTACAGAAGGCTCCTTGTGACTGTGGGCGATCACTGAAGGTCTCTACGACACTGATCAGTGCAGTAGGAAAAATGCTGGCCCTTGGCCTGTTTCCCATGCATATGAGCTCCAATCAGCACATGTACATGTTAATAAAAATAGATTTATTCAGTAATGTTATATTCAAAATGAATTTACGTTAAGAATTTTTTAAGTGATTTGATGGGTTCAAGGACAAGAATGTTGTCTTATTCAAATATTTACTCCAAAGTACCTTCACTCTGGGCCTGCGTAGAGTAAGGGGCCACTATAGCTTCCGGAATAAATTAATACATGCAAGGTCCTGTGTGAGATTTGTAACACTCTCTGAAGGAGCTGTTGTAAACCACATCCATATATTAAACGTGAGAAATTCGAGATGTGAGCAAATGCAGGGTTGTAGAAATGGGCCCTGTCTTACCTCTAGTTCTAGGTCTTGTGTTCAGTGATGCTTCTGGTGTGCTCTGCAGGCCCTATCAGGGCTCTCATATTCTTTCTGCAAACATGTAGGAATTACAAGATCTGGATTTGGGATCAGATATAAAAACCCCACCCCAAAGAGTGCACTATCATGCAGTCCATAAATGGTTCTTCCAAAATTCAACAGCACGAGAAAAGACCTATGATGCAAATTAGCTGTAAAATTATCTGCAAAAAAAGGGCAAGATACAGGCTAAAAAAATTACGTGCACATATGCCAAGATATAAGCTATAAGTAGTAATGCAGTTATACTACCCCACGTGTGGGACACACACAAAAAAGTTTGGAAGGTAAGATATGAGACGTTTAATTCTGGGAGACAGTACAATAGACATTTAAAAAGATGTATTTTTGTCTGTATTTTCTTCTCCAAGTTTCCTAAAATATATATATGCATGAATCATATTATTTTGAAATCATATTATTTTGAATATATTTTTAATTATATTAATTAAATCAAACATCAATAAATAAGGAATTATGGGGCTTCCCTGGTGGCGCAGTGGTTGAGAATCCGCCTGCCAATGCAGGGGACACGGGTTCGAGCCCTGGTCCGGGAAGATCCCACATGCCGTGGAGCAACTAAACCCGTGCGCCACAGCTACTGAGCCTGTGCCCTAGAGCCCGCAAGCCACAACCATTGAGCCCATGTGCTGCAACTACTGAAGCCTGTGCGCCTAGAGCCCGTGCTCTGCAACAAGAGAAGCCTCTGCAATGAGAAGCCCGCGCACCACAATGAAGAGTAGCCCCCCGATCGCCACAACTAGAGAAAGCCCACGTGCAGCAACGAAGACCCAACGCAGCCAAAAATAAATAAATAAAATAATAAATAAATTTTTAAAAAAAATTTAAAAAAATTATAATAAGGAATTATGTCAGCCTACCTCATCAGGCTATGGTGTTTGTGTGATTCACTGGTGAATCCCAATGCATGCATGAGCCCCAAGCACATAGTAGGTGCTAAATGCATATGTGCTGACTAAATGGATCATCATAAACTATCCAAAATAAATGCAATTTTAACTTGTTTTTTAATTTGTTCAATCGTTTAATATTTTATTTTAAATTAAAAGATACAAATTTCATTTAACTAGAAATATTAATAAATTTGATCTTAATTAGACAGACTTCCATACACTTGAATTTTTTTTTTTTTTAAACATCTTTATTGAAGTATAATTGCCTTACAATGGTGTGTTAGCTTCTGCTTTATAACAAAGTTAATCAGTTATACATATACAATATGTTCCCATATCTCTTCCCTCTTGCGTCTCCCTCCCTCCCACCCTCCCCATCCCACCCCTCTAGGTGGTCACAAAGCACCGAGCTGATCTCCCTGTGCTATGCGGCTGCTTCCCACTAGCTCTCTATTTTACATTTGGTAGTGTATATATGTCCATGACACTCTCTCACCCTGTCACATCTCACCCCACCCCCTCCCCATATCCTCAAGTCCATTCTCTAGTAGGTCTGTGTCTTTATTCCCGTCTTGCCACTAGGTTCTTCATGGCCTTTTTTTTTTTTTTTTCCTTAGATTCCGTATATATGTGTTAGCATACTGTATTTGTTTTTCTCTTTCTGACTTACTTCACTCTGTATGACAGACTCTAACTCCATCCACCTCATTACAAATACCTCCATTTCATTTCTTTTTATGGCTGAGTAATATTCCATTGTATATATGTGCCACATCTTCTTTATCCATTCATCTGTCGATGGACATTTAGGTTGCTTCCATGTCCTGGCTATTGTAAATAGAGCTGCAATGAACATTTTGGTACATGACTCTTTTTGAACTATGGTTTTCTCAGGGTATATGCCCAGTAGTGGGATTGCTGGATCGTATGGTAGTTCTATTTGTAGTTTTTTAAGGAACCTCCATACTGTTCTCCATAGTGGCTGTATCAATTTACATTCCCACCAACAGTGCAAGAGAGTTCCCTTTCCTCCACACCCTCTCCAGCATTTATTGTTTCTAGATTTTTTGATGATGGCCATTCTGACCGGTGTGAGATGATATCTCATTGTAGTTTTGATTTGCATTTCTCTAATGATTAATGATGTTGAGCATTCTTTCATGTGTCTGTAGGCCATCTGTATATCTTCTTTGGAGAAATGTCTATTTAGGTCTTCTGCCCATTTTTGGATTGGGTTGTTCGTTTTTTTGTTATTGAGCTGCATGAGCTGCTTGTAAATCTTGGAGATTAATCCTTTGTCAGTTGCTTCATTTGCAAATATTTTCTCCCATTCTGATGGTTGTCTTTTGGTCTTGTTTATGGTTTCCTTTGCTGTGCAAAAGCTTTTAAGTTTCATTAGGTCCCATTTGTTTATTTGTGTTCTTATTTCCATTTCTCTGGGAGCTGAGTCAAAAAGAATCTTGCTGTGATGTATGTCATAGAGTGATCTGCCTATGTTTTCCTCTAAGAGTTTGATAGTGTCTGGTCTTACACTTAGGTCTTTAATCCATTTTGAGTTTATTTTTGTGCATGGTGTCAGGGAGTGTTCTAATTTCATACTTTTACATGTACCTGTCCAATTTTCCCAGCACCACTTATTGAAGAGGCTGTCTTTTCTCCACTGTATATGCTTGCCTCCTTTATCAAAGATAAGGTGACCATATGTGCGTGGGTTTATCTCTGGGCTTTCTATCCTGTTCCATTGATCTATATTTCTGTTTTTGTGCCAGTACCAAACTGTCTTGATTACTGTAGCTTTGTAATATAGTCTGAAGTCAGGGAGCCTGATTCCCCCAGCTCCATTTTTCGTTCTCAAGATTGCTTTGGCTATTCGGGGTCTTTTGTGTTTCCATACAAATTGTGAAATTTTTTGTTCTAGTTCTGTGAAAAATGCCAGTGGTAGTTTGATAGGGATTGCATTGAATCTGTAGATTGCTTTGGGTAGTAGAGTCATTTTCACAATGTTGATTCTTCCAATCCAGGAACATGGTATATCTCTCCATCTATTTGTAGCATCTTTAATTTCTTTCATCAGTGTCTTATAATTTTCTGCATACAGGTCTTTTGTCTCCTTAGGTAGGTTTCTTCCTAGATATTTTATTCTTTTTGTTGCAATGGTAAACGGGAGTGTTTTCTTAATTTCACTTTCAGATTTTTCATCATTAGTGTATAGAAATGCAAGAGATTTCTGTGCATTAATTTTGTATCCTGCTACTTTACCAGATTCATTGATTAGCTTTAGGAGTTTTCTGGTAGCATCTTTAGGATTCTCTATATATAGTATCATGTCATCTGCAAACAGTGACAGCTTTACTTCTTCTTTTCCGATTTGGATTCCTTTTATTTCTTTTTCTTCTCTGATTGCTGTGGCTAAAACTTCCAAAACTATGTTGAATAATAGTGGTTAGAGTGAGCAAACTTGTCTTGTTCCTGATCTTAGTGGAAATGGTTTCAGTTTTTCACCATTGAGAACGATGTTGGCTGTGGGTTTGTCATATATGGCCTTTATTATGTTGAGGTAAGTTCCCTCTATGCCTACTTTCTGGAAGGTTTTTATCATAAATAGGTGCTGAATTTTGTTGAAAGTTTTTTCTACATCTATTGAGATGATCATATGGTTTTTCTCCTTCAATCTGTGTTCGTTTTAACTGATTAAAATGAATGAGGAATGTAATTCAAAATCTATTTTCTGTCCCATTTAAAGCTTTCCCTTCTTGTCCTTGTTTTTAGTCTATGTCTTAAAGAATGCGTCCAAATTTGTATATTTTTTAACTTGAGTCTAGATCCTTAAAAATACTTTCTGATAGTTGAAAATCATCTCCCATAAAACCCCTAACTACAGCTAGAATTTATCACATGTTTGTGTGATCATATGTCATATATAGGTTTTCTTGAAGATTATTTACCCTTAAATCTGTCCTGTGAGAACAAGGACTATGCTTTTTATCCCTGGTCTTTAACTTATAGCTTTGTTGTCAACGGACAGCGAATTAATAGATGCAGATGAAGAACCACGATGGAATGCTCAGGAGGGACAAGATAATGCTGGCCCCATATCAGCTTATGGTGTTGCATTGACTCATTGCCTTGTAACCCTTGCCATATTTGTCAATGGAGTTGGGCTGACTAGATCGTCAGTTCATTTAGGGCATGGTGTTAAAAGTAAACACTTATTGGGCTTCCCTGGCGGCGCAGTGGTTGAGAATCTGCCTGTCAATGCAGGGGACACGGATTCGAGCCCTGGTCTGGGAAGATCTCACATGCCGCGGAGCAACTAGGCCCGTGAGCCACAATTACTGAGCCTGCGCGTCTGGATCCTGTGCTCCGCAACGAGAGAGGCCGCAATGATGAGAGGCCCGCGCCCCACGATGAGGAGTGGCCCCCACTTGCCGCAGCTAGAGAAGGCCCTCGCACAGAAATGAAGACCCAACGCAGCCATAAATAAATAAATAAATAATTATTTTAAAAAAAGTAAACACTTACTATATAAGACAGTGGTCAAAAAGACATGCTGTTTAATCAGAGAGTCATTCTTTGAAATTCCAGCTCTTCCATGTACAGGGAGCATAGCATGTCATGTACGATTTAATTAACGTCACACTTAAGTAAAACAAACAACCCAATCCAAAAATCCAGAGAAGATATACAGATTGCCAACAAACACATGAAAGGATGCTCAACATCACTAATCATTAGAGAAATGCAAATCAAAACTGCAATGAGGTATCACCTCACACCAGTCAGAAGGGCCATCATCAAAAAATCTACAAACAATAAATGCTGGAGAGGGTGTGGAGAAAAGGGAACCCCCTTGCACTGTTGGTGGGAATGTAAATTAATAAAGGTACTATGGAGAACAGTATGGAGGTTCCTCAAAAAACTAAAAATAGAACTATCATATGACCCAGCAATCCCACTACTGGGCATATACCCTGAGAAAACCGTAATTCAAAAAGAGACATGTACCACAGTGTTCACTGCAGCTCTATTTACAATAGCCAGGACATGGAAACAACCTAAGTGTCCATCGACAGATGAATGGATAATGAAGATGTGGCACATATATACAATGGAATATTACTCAGCCATAAAAAGATATGAAACTGAGTTATTTGTAGTGAGGTTGATGGACCTAGAGTCTGTCCTGCAGAGTGAAGTAAGTCAGAAAGAGAAAAACAAATACCATATGCTAACAGATATATATGGAATCTTAAAAAATAAAAATGTTTCTGATGAACCTAGGGGCAGGACAGGAATAAAGACGCAGACATAGAGAATGGACTGGAGGACGTGGGGAGGGGGAAGGGGAAGCTGGGACGAGGTGAGAGAGTAGCACTGACATATATACCCTACCAAATGTAAAACAGATAGCTAGTGGGAAGCAGCTGCATAGTACAGGGAGATCAGCTCCGTGCTTTGTGACCATCTAGAGGGGTGGGATAGGGAGGGTGGGAGGGAGGCACAAGAGAGAGGGGATATGGGGATATATGTATATGTATAGCTGATTCATTTTGTTATAAAGCAGAAACTAACACAACATTGTAAAGCAATTATACTCCAATAAAGATGTTTAAAAAAAGTAATTTAAATTTTAAAAGAAGGAAAATAATATCCACCCCATAGTGGTTTCTATGTAAAGTCCTTGAGAGAACTCTGCATAATTAGATAACCAATAACTATTGGACTGTTACGTGGACTGGATATGTTGATGTTCCACCTAGGTTTTCTCCTCAGGCCAAAACATCCATTCACTGCTGATGGCTCACAGTTGCATGCACCTATGGGCTGCTCCCAGGAATAGCCTGTAGCCACTGACTGGATACAAAGACCTCCCTTTTGCTCTAGTTCTTCATGAAATGCATGAGGCCTCAGACACAACTGCCTTGTGTGGCAGCTTCACCCTTGGCCCGTGTCTGCCTTTCCTACTTTCTATAAGTGCATTTCCTAATAGGGATTCCAACAGTCTTTCAATCCCCCAGTTCCTGTCCCAGTATCTACCACCCAGAGAACCACCACTAAACAGAACACAGTGGTGGATATACCAATTCCAGGTGGTGTAAAACAGGGAGGGGGGAGAATAACAGAGAATGGAACACATAGGACCTCACACAATGTGGGAAAATAGCTTTTCTATCATAACACAGTATCCATGAAATCACACTCATATATTTAAATTCTATAGGAGTTTAAAAAGTATATGCAGATGATGAAAAGATATGTGTTTTGTGAAGGAGATTGATAGATCACGTGCTGTCATGAAAGAATGTGTGGCTGAGTGGGCTGGCAGTACAATGTGTAAACAGTTAACATCTCCCTCATGTTCCCTCAAAAAATCAGTTTTAGAAATGGAATCCAAAGTAACACATTAAAAACTGGATAGGAAGGGTTATATTGTATAGTTCAAAGCAATAATCCAGCAGGCAATTAAAGAGCAGGGAGATTTATTTAACTTACAATATGTAAATAATAATAATAACAATAGTAATACGCAGAAACCTCAGTTAAATAGAGTCAAGAGACCAGAAAAGGGGAGCTCTCACACCCTGCGACAATAGCAGAGCCCAATAGGAAGAAGAATGGCCTTCTCTTCTCTCCTGGCAACAACTCTGCCAATGAAAAGCCGTGGACTCTTTATTTACTGTAGCCCTCCCAACTTCCTTTTCCTCTCTATAAAAGAGTTCTTCTTCTCTTGCTGTGTGGGCACTTGGATGTGCCTCACCATGGTTGCAGACCCTGAACTGCAATTCTCTGCTGATCTCAAATAAACCCGTTTTTGCTGGAGAAATAGCTGGATGTGTGTTTATTTTAGGTTAACATTTGGGTGTACTCTCTGGGTAAATGGAGAAGACACTCATGGCTCCAGAGCTGGTGAGTAAAAAGGGGCAGTAGTCACAATTGAGCCCACTGTTACTTCCAGACCCTATGGGGCCTTCCCGGGACAGTCCCCTCCCCATATCCTCTACTTTAGCACCTCTCTGAAGTACCTAGATAATAGTATCTGATGCACATTCCCTGAGTTGTTTTTAAAACACCACCAAGTGGAGGAAATTAACTACTTGATGAACCTGAGCACATAGCTCCCAGACATACTGGCACCTAAGGCTTGATAATGTTAACCCTTGTGATACCACCCTGTTACCTTACCATCAACCAATCAGAGAATTGTGCGTGAGCTGATTACATACCCTGGGACGCCCCATCCTGAACCTTTCCTTTAAAAATGCTTTCCTGAAACCCCTCAGGGAGTTCAGGTGTTTTGAGCACTAGCTGCCCTGGATTCCTTGCTTGATGTCCTGCAATAAACGTTGCACTTTCCCTCACCACCACCCAGTGTCAGTAGATTGGCTTTACTGCGTGTGGTTGAGAGGACCCAAGTTTGGTTCAGTAACAACTGTTTTACTCACTGACCCTGGATTTTGAAGTTACTTTTGCTGGATTTGAGCTTTCTCCCCCTTTGCATTTTGAAGCTCTCCAAGCTTTATTTGGGATCTATTTTAAGGTTTTATCCTTTCTGATTAAGGCCTTGTTATGTATTTTGAGTATTCACTTGGCATTTCAGTCTGATTTTGACATCAGACTGTTTCAATTGAAACTGACTAACCTTCAACCCATTTCTTTGGCATCAGGGGCTGCTCCAGGAACTGACCAGCCCTTGGCGCATTCATTCAGAAACAAGTGTCTTTTCATTGGAACTGTGCTGGTTCAGTCTTTGGCCCATTGCTTTGGAACAGGGGCTGTTCTATGGGAACTGGACTGAGAAGCCTCAGTCTGACTCCTCCCAGACCAACATGTTTTCTTAGAACTGGCTGGTATAATGCCTGCAGGCTGTTTGAGTTACAGTGTATCTGAGCTGTTTACACTATTTGAGCTGTAAGCTTTTAAGCTATTTGAATTTTTTTTTTTTTATTATTCTAGACAAAAACCTCTGAGAAATGGGATCTCAGATATCTAACTATTTTGACGCACACACCCAACCCTTCACCCCCACCCTGATCCTCCCCCTTCCCTGCCCCAGGGACTCTGGTCAAGGTTTTTTTTGTTTTTTTTTTTTTTCGGTCGAGGCCTCATAGCGCAGAGCAGGGTCTGTGGGGGCTCCTCCCGTGAGCCAGAGGCTGGGCCCGTGTGTCGGTGGCAGGGAGAGTGCGAGCGTGAGCCCAGTGGCGGGCGGAGGCTGCAGCGTGGGCTTTAGAAACCGCTGCCACGCGCTGCCAGGCGTAGGTCCGTAGGCCCAGACTGCGGTTTTCCCAACCCCCTCTGGCCAAGTTTACGTTTGAAAACCAACGTCTTTCTGTGCTTCCACTGCAGGGGGCATGGGTTTGATCTCTGGCCAGGGAACTAAGATCCCGCGCACCGCAAGGTGGCCTAAATAAATAAATAAATAAAACCAAGGTCCTTCGTCATGTGCATTTCTAATTAAATAAACCAATATGACCAAAGGCAATTTAGAATATCAGTGCCCATGGTGGGAAAAATTTGAAGCCCTCAAACTTAATTTTCTAAAACAGAATTGGACTGCCATAGCTTTAAAATGTCCAAAACTGAGTGAAATTCCTGTTTCAATCAGTATTTGGGGGCTTCCAAACATTGTCAGGAGCTTAAAATTGTCTCTCTGCGAAATTAAAGTTTAAGATTAACTGAGGTAAATAAAAAATTAAAGAAAGCTAAAATGGCTTCTGAAGCTTTCATGCTCCTCTTCCTTGGCTCCTTTGTCTCAGGCTCCAGCTCCAGCACCATCTGGTCCTCTCCCTTGGCTCCGCCTGCTCAAGACCCTCCTCAGGTGCCATCTTCCTCCTTCTCTTTTATACTGCTGCCAGCTCTTCTAGACCCTCAGTTACCCCATGCTAATTTACTTATATACCATTCCTTTTTCTCTGATCTTGTCAGAACCTGTCCCTTTAAAACTAAGCCTTCTGAGTACCCTGAGGCAAAACATTTAAATACTTATATTCCCTGGACTAAACCTGAACCATAGTCAAAGTTTTTCCCAAAGTAACCCAACATTCTCACAGATTTGCTGAGGAATTTAATACAGTCATTCAAACTAATCAACCTGGTTTCTCTGACTTCTATCAGCCCGTTCATATGCTTGTCAGTGAAAGCCAGTATCAGCATTGAATAAAAACTGCTAATTGGGAAAATCCTGAAATGTCTCTAGAATTACAACCGGGAGACCAACCTGCTAACTTATAATCAGGCTTGAACAATTGCTAGGCAACTTCATTGGGCAGTTCCTAGGGCTTTTCCAAAACCTCTTGATTAGAACAAAATTCAGGATTGCACACAAAAATTTGATAAACCTTTTCATGAGTATAATAATCGACTTCAGATTGTTTTTTAAAGAAAATGCTGGTCTTTCTACAGATGTTGATTCTACCTGGGTTGCTTTTAACTCTATACTTATTAATGTACTCTGCTGGGACCTTTCCCTTCTAGTAAAAAAGACCAGAAGGGAATGGGAAACTATGTCCACTCCAGATTTAGTTAATCTGGCAAACCAGCTGTCTCACATTTTTGATGAGTCACATAAAAGGAAGAATTCTAAAATTCTTAATCTTCAACTCCTGCAAATGCAGCTCCTAAACAAAACCAAACCCTCCCAGATTCTGCTATTATTTCATATTAACAAGGATATATAAGATTGTTTCAAATTTAAGTGTCTCAGGCACATTTAGCCCCTCTAACTAGCCTTTCCAACGTCCTCCCAATTCTCAATGATGGGGCTCCCAGGAACTAGGGGCTCTTTCCAATCCTCCCACTTAATCAGTTTCTAGAAACGTTTCTCCATATTGGGGATCGGTCTTTTCCAGTTTTAACTGACACTGGAGCAACACTTTCAGTACTGAACTTCACTTCTACAAAGCAGCCCCTTCCTTGCAGTACTAAAACAGTTCACATAGTGGTGAACTCTAATGAACCTCAACAGATTCCTGTCTCTGAACTGAGTCCCTTTTGTTTAGGTCTTTTTAGAGATACATACCATTTTCTTCTAGTTCCTTTGCCCCTATCCATTTATCAGGCTGAGGCTTCCTAGATAAGTATCATGCCAGAATGTCTTTCTCCCAAAAGGGGGAAATAATTCTAGAATTTAACAGTAGTTTTATCAAAGTAATTCACCAGGTGAATCACCTAACCCTTTGACCCTTTTTTTTCCCCCATTACTTTTTTTAATATTAATTTTTATTGGAATATAGTTGCTTTACAATGTTGTGTTAGTTTCTGCTGTGCAGCAAAGTGAATCAGATATACATGTACATATATCAACTCTTTTTGTCAATTTCCTTCCCATTTAGGTCACCACAAAGCATTGAGTAGAGTTCCCTGTGCTATACAGTAGGTTCTCATTAGTTGTCTATTTTATACATAGTAGTGTATATATGTCAAGGCCAATTCATCCCACACCCTCTTTTCCCCTCAGTAACCGTAAGTTTGTTCTCTACATTTGTGACTCTATTTCTGCTTTACAAATAAGTTCATCTGTACCATTTTTCTAGATTCCACATATAAGTGATATTACAAGATATTTATTTTTCTCTTTCTGACTTACTTCGCTCTGTACGACAATCTCTAGGTCCATCCCCATCTCTGCAAATGGCACTATTTCATTTCTTTTTATTGCTGAGTAATATTCCATTGTATATATGTACCACGTCTTCTTTATCCATTCCTCTGTCGTTGGACATTTAGGCTGCTTCCATGTCCTGGCTATTGTAAATAGTGTTGCTATGAACATCGGGGTGCATGCATCCTTTCAAATTATGGTTTTCTCTGGATATATGCCTAGGAGGGGAATTGCTGGGTCATATAGCAGCTCTATTTTTAGTATTTTTGAGGAAACTGCATACTGTTCTCCATAGTGGCTGTACCAATTTACATTCCCACCAACAGTGTAGCAGGGTTCCCTTTTCTCCACACCCTTGTCAGCATTTATTGTTTGTAGATTTTTTGATGATGGCCAATGTTTACCATCTTTTCAAGAGTTTGTTGGCCATCTGTATGTCTTCTTTGGAGAAATGTCTGTTTAGGTCTTCCACCCATTTTTTTGACTGGGTTGTTTGTGTTTTTGATATTGAGCTGCATGGGTTGTTAGTATATTTTGGAAATTAGTCCCTTGTCTGTTGCATCATTTGCAAATATTTTCTCCCATTCTGAGGGTTGTCTTTTCATTTTGTTTATGGTTTCCTTGGCTGTGCAAAAGCTTTTAAGTTTCATTAGGTCACATTTGTATATTTTTGTTTTTATTTTGATTACTCTAGGTGGTGGAACAAAAAAGATCTTGCTGTGATTTATGTCAAAGAATGTTCTGCCTATATTTTCCTCTAAGAGTTTTATAGTATCCAGCCTTACATATTTGTTTTGTCTTTTGATTCTGGAAACACTGAGCATTTGTTCTTATCGAGTCCTACCACTCTCCTTATGGGCAAAATCTCCAAATGATATTGGCAAAATTCACAGTGCATCTGCCATCAAGATTTAAATAGATCCTTCACAAACATCTCCCCAGAATTATACTATACCCTAAAAGTAAAGAAGCCCTTAAAGATACAAAGCTCATAATAGAAGATTAAAAGGCTCATGGCTCATTATCCCTTGTACTCTTCTTGATTTCAGATGCACTCAACAGTAAGCAGAAGCTTGCAGCAAGCAGCAGCGAGCAGTAGCTGGAAGCAAGATCTTTGTTCCTGGACCAGGAGTCCTAACCACTAGACCACAGGGGCCAGTGGCCATGGCTTGGACCCCTAGTTCTTTCCTGCCGTGTCAAGAATGAATTCAGGTGAGGATGCAGAAGGTAAAGAGAAAAGTAAAAAAGTTTATTGGAAAAACAAAGTACATGCAGAAAGACACACAGGCGAACTCAGAGGGAGAGTCGCCCTTTGGGAAATTCTTTATAAAGGGGCAGTTTTCCTGGTCTTTGTCTTCCTTCTGGCCAATCATCTTGTTTTGTCTCCCCTGGCTATTTTGTCTCAGGACCCTCCTCTTAGGTGCACATGCACCGCTCAGCCAAGATGGATCCTGACGTGAAGGTGTCTGGGAGAAACAAGAGTCACCATGGCCTGGAGTTTCCCCCTGACTTTTGACCCCCAAGGAGACTTTCTGCACATGTGTAGTGTCTCCCTCACCCCAAGGAGGGGGAAGTGGAGATCCCTTGATCCTTTACTCAAACAAGGTTTTACCTCTCTTGGTTCTTACCATGACTGTTTTCTTGGTTCTTGCCATGACTGTTACCTTAAGGCATCCACAAGAGGCAAAGCTTGGCTATTTACTCTGTCTCTGTCATTACTTCCATTTTGGAGAGCAATCAGGAGGCTGATTGTAAATGTCTAAGCTGCAGCCCACCTATCTCCTGTCTCAGGAAATGCAATCAGGAGACTAGTTGTAAGTGTCCGGCCTGAAGCCCACTTTTTTTCTGCCTCATGAAATGTAAACAGGAGGCCAGTTGTAAATGTCTATCTTGGGGCCCATCTGTCTCCTGCCTCACTCTCTGTAATTCCCCTATTTTACCAGTGAGAAAGCCTAAGCACCAAGGACTGAGGTTTCTCCAGGACCTCTGAGCAATAAACAACATTGTTATCCCTCTACACCCTGTTGTTCCTAACCTTCATCTTCAATTAACATCCGTTTCCACTGGATGCAAATTCCTTCCTGTATTTGACTTATGCAACACATTCTTTAGTAATCCAGTTGATGAAGTTAGACAATACCTTTTTGTCTTCACTTGGGGAAAAAATCACCTGGACAGTAATGCCACAGGATTTTACTGAGAGTCCTTCTTATTTCTCACAAGCCCTGAAGGCTGATCTGAATGATTTGGAGTTCCCTAAGGGTTTTCTACTTTGTTGCAATACGTGGATGATTTGCTTCTCTGCTTTCCTTCTCAAACCTCCTCACAGGAAGAGAGCATTCATTTGCTAGAGCTTTTAGCTTTAAAAGTACATATAGTCATCATGGAAAGATTATAGTTTGCCCAAACCCAGGATCAATATATAGGGTATCTGATGTCAGAACAAGGGCTCTACCTAGATCCAGATAGGCTTCATATTTCTGTAAGTTTCCCCAAAGCCCAAACTAAGCACCAACTATGAGGTTTTCTTGGGTTAGTTGGCTACTGCCAAAATTTGATTCCAAATTTCTCTCTTACAGCAAACCTCTGTATATTTTACTAAACAATAATGTGACCCTGACCCAATTTTATGGGAAGAACTGACAGCACAGCCTTTGAGGCCTTAAAGGAGAGTTTTATGAACCCTCCTGCCCTTGGGCATTCCAGTGATCAGTTTTGAATTTTTATGTATGAAATGGAAGAGACTGCCATTGAAGAACTCAGCCACAGGGGGATTACCATCTGCCCACAGGGTGTAATAGTCAGCAACTGGGCTCTGTGACACAGGGACATCACCTTTCACTTAGAGCCATTACTGCCACTGCTCTTTTGGTTAAAGACATCAAGAAAATTGTTGTGGAATCCCCTTTAGCCATTGTTGTGCATCGTGCAGTAGAAGCTCTCCTGAATTCTCATCACATTCAACATTTATCAGTCAGTGACCTCACCTCCTATGAAGTTTTCTTGTTAATGTCTCCTCCATAACTCTTTTACACTGCGGTAACCTTAACCCTGATACTTGTCTCCCCTCCATCACAGACAAAGCTCCTCACAACTGCGTAATGCTGATGGACCACAACCTGACTCCTCATTTCAACCTACATTAAATTTCTTTGGGTGAAGTTGACTTCTCCTGGTTCACTGATGATTCTCCTTTAAAAGATGACAGTGGCAAATATTGTACTGAGTATGCTATTAAAACTTCTTTTGATATTTTTGAGACAGCATCTTTAGCTATGGCTACCTCAGCCCAACAGGCTGAATTACACTCTCTTGCACTTGTTTGTACTTTAGCCAAAGGCAAAAACGTCAATATTTATATTGATAGTAGATATGCTTTTGGAATAGCTCATGATTTTGGAATGTTGTAGAAGAAACATGGCTTCCTTAGTTCCAGTGGAAATAAAATTAAAAATTGTCCCTATGTTAAGGAATTATTAGATTCAATACTTTTACCTGCCACATTAGCTATTATTAAGATTCCAGGGCATTATAAACTTGACTCTCTGGAAGCTAAGGGAAATCACCTTGATGATATTTCTACAAGAAATGCTCCCCTTGAAACAACAGCAGCCAGAACTCTGTCATGATCCAAAAGGATACTTTCCCAAATAATAACTTAGAAAAAAAAATAGCTAGAGAAGTCCAACAATTGGCCTCAGAAGAAAAAACAACAAGATTGGAAATTAATTCAACAATTGTTGGTTTGATTTAAAAAGAAAGAAAGAAAGAAAGCTCTGGTTTGGACCAAATAACAACCCAATCCTTCTGGACACTCTAAAATGTCTACTCCTCACCACTGTACATTCATTAAACCATTGGTCTAGTGACCAAAAAATAGCCTTCATGAATCAATATTTGTGGGGAAGCATTAACAAGACCACAACAAGTGCCTACCTCACTTGTCCCACTTGTCTGAAACACAATTCTGGGAAGCCTGTTTGTACTGCTCCTGGACACTTAAAACTGCCTAATGGACAATTTGAGGTCTGGCAAATGAATTTCATACAACTTCTTCCATCTAATGCATATAAATATATTTTAGTCATGGTCTGTATGTTTTCACAATAAAGACTTCCCTTACAGACAGGCTACTGCTTCTTCTGTGGTTAAAGTCCTTTTGGAAAACACACACACACACACACACACACACACACACACACACACATATCCCTACCTGGGGAATTCCTCTTGAATTTCACAGTGATCAAGAAATCCATTTTACTGGTCAGGTACTTTGACAAGTCTGTGCTTTTTGTCCAGTTACAACACTTTCACTGTGCTTATACCCTCAATCTTCTGGTTTAATCAAACACCTTAATGACATTATTAAAACTCAAGTAGCAAAATTTGTAGAGGCTTTCCAAATACCTTGGCCAAATCTCAGATCTACCCCTTTGAGAACTCATAAACTCTCCCTTTGAGATAGTCACAGGAGTCCCAATGCACTTGGCTCTTTCCCTTTTGACCCACAGTATATAAAAAGGAGAGGTACTCCAATATTGCAAAGACCTATTTGCTTCTATTAAAAATAATCATGTTTTGGTGCAGCAACCTTTTTCACAGTGCACTTTTGGGAGACAAAGATTTAAATATCACACCTTGCAAACTGGAGATGTTGTCTAATGGAAAAAACACTTCCAGAAAGACTCTCTTCAACCTCACTGGAAAGGTCCCTATCAGGTACTGCTAACCAAACTGTGTTCCCCCAAACTATTGAGAATAGACTCTTGGATTCATGTGATGCACCTAAAAGAAGTATCAAACACTGACTGGACCTGCACATCATCTCGTGACCCACATGACATCTGACAAGTCAGCTTTCCCAAGATATCTGAAGCAGCCCTGGTGGAAGTTTATTGACAAGCTTTTGATGATGACATAACACTTCAGATGATCTCCAGTGTCTATGATCTTGAAGATATATGAACTTTAGATAGAATGCCTGAGAGCCCTCCGTCCTACCCTTCCTTGTGACTTGAATGTGACCTGAACAGTGTTCAATCTGTGCACCTACCCTCCAAAGTGAGACACTACACCCAGGAAAGGTTCTTCCCTGCACTGAGGGTTAAAAAGGTGCTAGAAAACCTGACGCTTGATCAGTTATGCTTTCAGAGAAAGCTCTTGATCAAAAGGGAAACAATTTTTTTAATTAATAAACAAACAGCTCAATTCAATAGACACCAGAAGAGTCATGCCCTGTGGCAGTAATAGAGCCCAACAGGAAAAAGACCTCCTTTTCTTTCCTGGCAACAACTGGGCCAATGAAAAGCCTTGGACTCTTTGTTCACTATAAACCTCCCAGCTGCCTTTTTCCCCTATAAAAGAGCTCTCCTCCCCTTGCCATGCGGACACTTGCACATGGACCACCATGATTGCAGACACCAAATTGCTATTCTCTGTTGATCCCCCATAAACCAATTTTTGCTAGAGAAATAGCTGGAAGTCTTTTTATTTTAGGTCAGCGACTATAACTTAGAGACTCCAGCAGCAGGCTGGTGCAGAGCCCATGCTTGTAAGATTTTATTATTCCACCTTCTCGTTGCTATTGGGATACTAGATGTTCCCTGCAGGTGCTAACTCCATGTTACTTACATTAGTGACCCGCTTTTCCTATTCAGTTACCCAGTTAATAATACTTCATACTTTAAAAACAATAATTTTTTATTCTCTCTTAAAATAACTGGCAGGATATCTGTCTTCTAACTGGGTGCTGGCCCTAAAAGATACACAAAGCTAACAACTTACCCTTAAAGTGAAGGAAAACTTTTTCCTTCTACATTTGTAGGGTCTATGGCTGGTCTAAGTATTAACTTGGCATGAGGCAGATTAGCAAGAGAAAAAATATTTTAAACAAAGATATGAGACCCAAAAGGAGCCCAGATGACTGAGACTTATATACCATCTGAGCTTAGGAAAGGGATATGAGTTTGGGGCTCCTGGGATTGGAGGAGTGTATTCACAGGAAGGTGAGAGGAAGGAATGTTTGCTCAACAAAGTGTGTACTAATATACAGATAAGTTTCTTAGGTAAAAAGTTATCTCTGATAATAGCTCTTTCACTGTTATAAGCCCACTTTCTAATGTAAATGTCCTTTATAATTGCAGATTTTCCCACAGTGAGGAAATGTATATTTTTTTAGGCACTTAAAGTGGAGGTTAAAAGCTTTTTCTAGTCTGCTGGGTCTTGATTGCTTTCAGCTCAATGTAATCCTCATGCCAAAGTGTTGTATTTTGGGGTGGCAGGCTGTAAACCCCTTCATTCTTAAAAATGGCAGAAAACCTCATAGACTAATCAGTTAGTAGACTAATCAGAATTTGAATTCAAAGAGCCAACTGCAGTGGTGTGCTGGAGTTGGCTCCTATTTGCTTGAAAGCTAATGGATAAATTTCAGGAATTTTGCTGGCCCTGTCCTTAAATTGCTGGTAGTTTTATGCTATGGTAGAAAGCTTTACACTATGGAAGCCAACTGATGCTTTTTGTGTGTGTGTTTGTATTTAAAAAAAATGAGTTTGTAAACATTCCCAGCAAATCGCTACCTCCCTTCCCCACCAAAAGGAACCAGACACCAAAGAATCACATGAATACTCTTCAAAATTTCTCCAGACAGCTAGACATGCCTTTGCTGCCTGTCTCTACAGAGGTTATAAATACTCTAGCTCTTGCAGTTAGAGATTGTCATTTGTCTGAATTTTTCCACATTTATATTGTTATTTATTTCTTCTGTAGTTGAACACTACTAATTGTCAAGCTTTAGGAACATTTGAAATATCAATCTCTTGTTTTTTAAATGTGGAGCAAATACTTTTTCCTACTTTCACTTTTTATGATGATTTTCTTTATAAGAAACTTTAATTTTTATGTACCCAATCTACCAGATTTTGTCTTTTAGTTTCTGGGATTATTTTCTTAATTAGGAAGCAAACGCAACACAAGATTAATTTAGTTTTATTTCTTATGTTTATTATCTTATTATTCACATCATATTTTCAATCAAAGTATATTTGATTTTGCAGTTTTTAGGGATTTTCCAGGTGGACAGGCAGAGAATGTATGACACTGAATAGTTTCTAGAAGAGCACTACTTAATTACAAGATTTAATAAAAAGCTACAGTGATTAGGACAGTGTGGCGAATGTATAAATATAGACACACAGATCAATGAGACGTACTAGTGAGTCCAGATCTAGACTCAAACATATATGGACAATTAACTCTTGACAAATATGTCAAGATAATTCACTGGAGAAAGGATAGTCTTTTCAACAAATGATGTAGGTACAATTGGATATCCATATTAAAAAAAAAACTTGAACACTTATCTCACACTATTTCAAAATAGATCATTGCTTAAATGCAAAGCTCAAAGCTATAAAACCTCTATTAGAAACCATAGGAAGAAATCTTTAGACCTTGGTAATGTATACAATTCTTGGACAGGCATGTAAAGCATAAACCACACACAAAAAAGATAAATTGGTCTTAGTGAAAAGTAAAATTTCTCATCTTTGAGTTATTCTGCTAAGAACCTAGATGACAAGCCACAGATTACAGAAAATATTTGCAAATCACATATGAGATAAAGAACTTATGTCCAGAAAGTAAAAAGAATGCTTACAATTTAATAAAAAGATAAACAATCCAATTTTTTTAAATGACCAAAAAACTTGAATAAAACACTTTATTAAGGAAGAGATAGGATGGCAAATATGTCCATGAAAAAATATAAAATATTATTAACTGTTAGGAAAACACAATACCATGGTATTGGATGGTATGTGGCATACCATAACATACCTAGGAGAATAGGTAAGGTTAAAAGGAAATATTAATACTAATTATTAGAGAAGATGCACAGCAACTGAAAATCTCATACCTTGCTGGTGAGAGTAAAAAATAGTGAACATGCATTTACCAAACAACTCAGCAATCCCACTCCTAGAATTTCACTCATGAGAAATTAAGATACAAATCTATAAAAGGACCTGTATAAAACCATTTACAACAAGTGTATTCATTATGACTGGGAAAAATCCAAATGTATATCAACTGATGAAAGGATTAACAAATTACAGAATATTCATACAACAGAATACTACTCAGCAATGGAAAGGAATAAACCATGAATACATACAAGATGGAACTAATCTCAAAAACGTTATACTTTGTGAAGAAAGGCAATCCCCAAAAGTTACATACTATAGAATTCTATTTATATGATACACTGGATAAAACAAAACTGTGGAATCAAGTATCAAGTCAGTCAGAATAAGAGGAGGAATGTGTGTGATTGGGAAATTTTTTGATGTGCTAGAAATATCAGTATATTGACTGTGGTTGTGAAAGGAAAATCAAAATGGAGTTGGTATGGCTAAGGGAACTCTCTAAAGTGGAGCCAGGAAGCCATTAAGGAAGTGTGACTTCTGTATGTCTTATACTGGATAGAATCTGACCCTTTGACTTGATGAAGTCATCAGAACATCTGACAGAAACTCAAGAAACTTATTGGGCCCTTACCCTAAAATAACTTGTGACAGTCTATTTACTTACCGAGCCCTTACCCTAAAACAGTTTGTGATTCCTTAAGTAAGTATTTTCTGACTTGTGTCAAAGTCAGTCACCATTCTCAGCAGGCAACTTTTAACAACCTCCTGGATTTTTGCCTTTATAAGCCTCTGACTCTTTCTCTTCCTCAGAACACTTTCTTGGGGTTACCCAAATCTGTTTCCAGAATTTCAATTCTAAAGACCCCAAATAAATTCTATTTGTATTTGCAGCTTCCTGCATTCTTTTGGTTGATATGATGATGATATCATGATTATAAATTTGTAAAAACTTTTAGAACTGTTTGGCTGAAAAGAGTGAATTTTACTGTACATACAGTATGCCTCTATAAACTTGGCTGTAAAAGCCTCTATAGTCTTTATTGATTTTATAACACAGTTTTATTTTAAAGAACAATAGTTTTATTACCCTAGTGAGGTAACTACTATTCTGAATTTTGTTATATAACCTTTCTTTTCTCATAGCTTCATTGATTGTATTACCTATGCATTCCTAAACAATATAGTGTGTAGTGTTGTCTATTTTTGAACTTTTTGTAAATACATTCATATTTTTGCATTTTTCTTTTACTTCTTCCTTTTAATTAAAATACAGTTTTAGATAGTTATTCATGTAGAGAAGTATAACTCTAATTTATTTTTTCACTGCTGTTCACAATTTCATTTTAAGAATATGAAAAAAAACAATTTACCAGGACTTCCCTGGTGGTGCAGTGGTTAAGCATCCGCCTGCCAATGCAGGGGACACGGATTCGAGCCCTGGTACGGGAGGATCCCACGTGCTGCGGAGCAGCTAAGCCCATGCGCCACAACTACCGAGCCTGCGCTCTATAGCCCATGAGCCACAACTCCTGAGCCCACGTGCCACAGCTCCTGAAGCTCGCACGCCTAGAGCCCATGCTCCACAACAAGAGAAACCACCGCAGTGAGAAGCCCACACACTGCAACGAAGAGTAGCCCCCGCTCACTGCAACTAGAGAAAGCCCGCACACAGCAACGAAGACCCAACGCAGCTAAAAATAAATTTAAAATTAATTAATTAATTAATTAATTAATTAAAAATATATATTTACCAATTCAAACTGGTTTGCTTCATCCTTTTATAAGCAAGCCAATCTGGACAATGTGAAAAATATTTCTAGGGTGGAGACCTGGGAGTCGAATTAGTGCATCAAAAGTTAAGCTCATCTTCAACATTAGTAAGTAACTGCCAAAATGTTTAGGGAAGATGTTGAATTTATTTGCATATTCTATTAATGCTCTTGGTAATCTGCATTCCTGTCAATACTTGACATTCAAATAATTTTCTGGTAAGGTGTGTGCAAAACAGTATCTCAGTGTGCTATTTTGTTTTCCAAAACAATTTTATTGTATTTATTTTTTATTGAGTGTAATTGATGTACAATGTTAGATAGGTTACAGGTGTCCAATACAGTGATTCACAATTTTTAAAGGTTACACTCCATTTATAGTTATTATAAAAACATGCTTTAAATTTGTACTTTTCTCATTAGAAATGAGATTGAATACCATTTAGTATATTTATGGACCATTTTTCCTCTGTTTCCAGGAAATTTATTTTCATTTACTTTACTAGGTCCATGATAGGTGTTTATATTTTATTGATACTTATTAAATTCTACATAAAATTATTACCTTCTGGATATTAATCCCCTGTTGTGTGAGACTTATCTTTTTAAAAATTTTAAACTTTTTATTAAACTTTTTATTGGAATGTAATATAAGCTGTTAGGAAGGAAAATTTTTCCTTCTATCTTTCTACGCTTCAAGGTTCTACGGCTGATCAAACCAGCAGGCTGACACCAATGCTGAGACATCCTGGGTCCCAACTTCACCCACATATCTTTATCTTCTTTGATAAAATTATGTCCTTTTTTATCACAATAGCTTAAGATTTTACTAATTTAACAACATTCACCCCTTTGAATTTCAGGGACAACGTATTTTTTAAAGAAAGAAACAAACAATTTTCTTCTGGATTGGCATATTATTATCAATATTTTATTTTATAAAGTACTGATATAAAAATACTACCATCTATCATAAAGTTTTATAAAATTAAAGGTAATTTAACTTCAAAAACAAAGAAAATAATGACAAAATAAAGATTAGCATTGTACATATAATTAACATTCTTTGTTAGATGAATCAAATATTTTTAACCTGCTTACTTTTAATTCTTGGAATTTAAATTTTCAGCTAAAGTGGATATTTTCTCTCTTCTCTCCCTCTCTCTCTCTCCCTCCTCAAACATAAGATTTTCATTTAAAAAACTGATAAAATACTTTTAAAAATAAGAAATTGGACAACAGAGCGGTCCTAACAAGGGATGATCTGTCTTGCTCGTAATACAATGTGTATTCTACAGAGATACTTTGTTTTCTCACTTTGACCTCTGGCTAGAATAATGTATAAGCTTGAAATAAAAGTAGTAATTATTCTTTGAGAAAAGTTTGCCCTAAATCAGCCTCTGCAGGAATATTTTAATGTCTCTGTTTCTCAGATTACAGAAGACAGGGTTTTGAGTTGGGGTCATAGTCGTGTAGGAAAGGGACAATACCAGGTTTCTGATGCCAGCAGCCTGTGCCTTTGGCTTTAAATAGATGATAAAACCAGTTAGGAAAAGAAGTCCCGTGACAGCCGGTAGGGCAGGCAGATAGAAAAAGCTTTTGATTGACCTGCTTTTAATGGAATCCTCAGCACGATGGAGAAGGTGTAGCCATAGGAGACAAAGGTACAGATAAAGCAGCCCAGAGCCAACACCACATGGATGAGTAGGGGCACAGTTTCTCAGGAGAGCTGACCTGGACAGGAGATGGAGATTAGCTGAAGGATGTCACAGAAGAACTGGAAGATGTTAGACAAACAGATACTTAAGGAGACAATTCTAGTTGTGTGCATGATGGCAGTTGAACCTCCAGTGAACCAACAGGAAGCATCATGCCCAAGCAGGACCCTGGCTTCATGATGACCTCTTAGTGCAGGGAGTGGCAGATGGCAGCAAAGTGGTCATAGGACATGGAGGTGAGGGGGAAGAGCTCCGTGGCTGCCAGCAAACTGATGGAAAACACCTGTGAGGCACAACCTTGGAAGGAGATGAAGCTGCCTTGAGTCAGGGCATTGTGGACGGATGTGGGGACAGTAGCAGAGATGAAGGAGAGATTAAAAAATGATAAGTTCTTTAGAAAAAAGAATTCATGAGTGTATAGAGGTACTGGGCCAGGCTAGTCAAGGTGATGAGGAGGAGGTTTCCCAGCACAGCAGCCAGATAAATGAGTAAAAAGAGCTTGGAAAATTCAATCACCATTGTGTAATTGGACATCCTTAGAAATAGGACTCTTGAAAAGTAGAAGAGTGTGCCAGGATCAGCATGTATGGGATTCACTTCAGTATTCATTGTCACCTATGAATTCATGGGCAAAATTAAGTGGAAATTTAAAATTTAGTTTATTGTCATTACATAATTTTTAAATTAACTATTGCTAAGTTTCTTCAAATTTAACATAGTATAACTCTCTGTGAAAGCACTGAGGTTTACAAAGGAGTTAAGTCAAAATAGATGTGGTGCCCATCTACCGGTAAGTAGGTTCTCTGTGCTCTAATTTTAATTTTTAATTGCTTGTGAATGACTGTTTTCTAAATACATTTTTCTCCACATTTATTTTGGCCCCATTTCTTGTCTTTTTTCTCTCTCACTCTCTCACTTTCCTTCATCTTTTATTCATTCTTTCTTTCTTCATACATTTATGAAAGAAGCATTTAAATATAGAATGCTTATTCACTTGTTGAGATACTGTGTTGAAATATTTATGATCCTTGGGAAGCAATTTATT
Organism: Balaenoptera ricei; assembly: GCF_028023285.1. Classification (NCBI taxonomy): domain Eukaryota; kingdom Metazoa; phylum Chordata; class Mammalia; order Artiodactyla; family Balaenopteridae; genus Balaenoptera; species Balaenoptera ricei. Next base: position 167,378,566 of record NC_082641.1, read on the forward strand.
AAATAGGTAAAATTTACATTCCTATCTTTTGTTAATGTTTGGGTTACCATGAACTGATATGTAAAATAAAGTGTTAAGCTATTAGTATATCTTCCAAATGCCAAAGGCTTAAATATATTAAACAGGTAAAAGGATTCAAATTGAAAAAAAGCATGTGTAAAGCCCCACCTGTATTTTACAGCCAATAAATAGAAAATTATGTTTAGTATTTTAGAGAGTTACTAACTCTTGTCAATAGTATCTCACTGTGAATATTCTTTTTTTTTTAAATCAAGGAACTCACATAAAGAAACTACATGTTTAAGGACTATCTGATGGATTCACACATATGTATCTTGCACTAACTGTACCTCCCAGTGCAATGCCTGCAGAAACAGCTGACAGTGCTCACCCCTCTACCAGAGGAAGAAATGTATATGTCACAAAGATGTAATGTTCATGCTCCAAGTTTTTGAAAGTCGGAGGGTAACAAGAACAATGACCTAATTATTCTCAGAATTTATCGTTAGAAAGGACCTCTGGAAAGGTATCCTCTGAGGCCCCAGCACCTCCCAAAGGAAGTGTCACCTGCCAATATCATACAGAAGGATACAGGGTACCAAGACACAGTTTTATGATTACTGAATACTGAATATATCTACTGAATATACCAGGAGAAACTGGGAAAAAATTAATTCATTCAACAAATTTTCATTGAGCTTCCTCTCCTTGCCAGATTTGTTTCTGGTAGGAGCTGCAGATTTAGTCATGAACAAATTAACCATGTTCTCTGAACTCAGAAATTAAGATAGTTACCCAAAACCTGTAAGTAAAAGAGTAAGAAGTTTAAAAAGAAAATGCACAGTACTCAACATTTTGTAACAGAAAAAAACAAATATATTCTTAGGTCAAGAGAAGCTTCATGTAGAAGGTAATATACTTTTTGTATGCTTTAAATTTATTCTTCTTGAATTATAAGATTGGCCAGGACATCCAATGCAATGTTCAATAATTTAATGATAATAATACATGTTTCATTTCTGCATTAGTAGGAATGATTCTTGCATTTTACCTTTAGTAATAATATTCCTATGGAATTTTTTGCACCTGAACAACAGCTGGTGTGCCAAGGGGCATTGGGCAAATCCTGTTTCATCAGAACCAAGGAAGTGATATTTAATCTAAATCCTGAGGGTAAGAAAACCCTGGTGAATAGGATCAGAAAGGACGGTAGCAGGGAAAGAGAGATAGACCTAAGGAACAGCAAGTGCAAAGGCCTTGGGGCTGAGATGAGTTGGTTCAGAAAAAGGGAACAGAAAGAAGTTACATAGTACATGGTCGGAAAAATGTGGCCAAATTATGTATGCATGGCAATATGTCATGTGATGGTATTCTCCCTTTTCCTTCTTTAGTCTTTGTATACATGCTTATATTTATATACAAAATATAATACCAAAGTTTTCTAGCATCTAGAACACAATATAATATCTTAAAGCATTAGGCTTTAGAATTTAATGTTCTGGCAATTCCTGAATTTTAACAAATCTCCCTATTGTCAAATAACACATGTAAATTGACTGGTGAATTAGTAAAATTAATATCTTAAATAAATAACATTTAAAGAATGACAATGTTTGTCTTTGATTAAATGAAACTGCTTTAATATTCAGACGTATGTGAAAAATAACTAATAGATCAATTATTCTAAAGATATAGACCTCTCTGTGTATGCATGTATAAAAATGGAAAATATTTTCATATTAAAAAGTAGGTTGCTAGATATGTGGCATCATCACCATCTTCATCATCATCATCATTATGCAAAGTAAGCATGCACAGGAAAGTTTCATCACAATGCTTGACTTCAAATACCTCTGTGATCTTCTATCAGTATCAAATATTCTAGGCCACTGAAATTGATAAGATTCAGTTATGGCAGCATGTCATATGCCTTCTTGTCAGGGTCCATACTCTTCCTTGACTTTTTACTGGTGACGGCGATTGCAGGAAAAAGACAGCCTGACTGGCATGGAAGAGGGCAGAGATAAACATGTAGAGTAAGTTTGTCAACAAAAGTTTAGAATGAAAGTTCTGCCCCACAAGTGCCATTTGCACCAGTGTTTTATTTCACAGAATTTCTGATATCAACTATAACATTTCTTCTAGTAGAAACTTGTGGTACCGGATCTGATGGGAGCAACTGACACATTTTTTAGAATTCAAGAAAAGTACTACTTCTCTTATGTAGAGAATTTGGAAGCTTCATCAAGGCAACTTCCACCCATCCTCACATGATTTTGCACCAGCAGTGAGTTCCTGGTATTTATTATCCCCCTAAATAAACACCAATGTCCTCCTCAGTAAATACATTCTGTGAATGGAAACGTTCTCTTTCTGCCTTCCATCTGCCTTCTTTCTTGTCCATGTTTTCCTGTATTCCCTTATTCCCCCTTCCTCCCTTCCATGCTTTCTCCTTCACTCCTTTCCTTCTTAACTTTCTCTCAAACCTCCCAGCATCCCTTGCATTTCTCTTGATCCTCTCTTCTAAGAAACATGCATCATGAAATATTATATAAGAAATGAAGATAATATCATATATACCTCATAATAATAGAGTACCTGGACAAAGTAAACCTACTGATTAATGAAGGTATCAGATCATGAGAAATTGGAAAATAAGGAAAAAATGAAGTCAGTTTCCCTGGGAAGCAGCCCCTGATATGGAGATTTGCCTTCAGATGTTTATTGGGGAGTTCTCTGAGATTAATCCCTGTGGAGGGGTAAATGAAGGTGAATTGGGCAAAGGGGGAAGCTAAGCTACAACACTGAAAATTTAACCAGTCCAATAGGCAGGTCTGGATCTGGGATGGCTCTTCAGAGTGATCCCAAACTGAGGCTTGAAGAATGGACCTTTTGCCCTCCAATGACCAGTTGTTGGGAACCAACTGTTCTCAAGTAGGGGCGTAACCTTGCCCCCTCATGTAAAGCATTCTTTTCGGTCAAGGAAAATTCCTGGAGAACAGGCGTCAGCTGAGACCTGTCAGTTTCCAGCATTTCCAGCAGCTGGAGGAATGAATGCTTCAGTTCTGGGAATCTAGGTGTGGATAGGCACCATAGCATACACTGAAGCATGAACAAAATAAAGTAAAAGGAAAACAAAACCAAAAAAAAAAAACCCCAACCAAACAAAAACTTTCACTGTTAACACCATAAAAAATGAAACCGCACAATTCTAGTGGCTAATCAAAAAATTAAAAGAAAAATTATAACTGTATATTTGTATAGCATTTGGTTCTAGTCTGTGGAGTCTACTAAAAATATCCAGTGCTAAGTATCTGTTACTCTTGAATGAACTCTCAAGACATTCCTGAGAATATTGGCCACCATTTTCAGATGCTCAATTGCCTCACTTATTTTCTTTGATTCAATATGATCAATGTGACTTTAATCTGGGGAAAACCTATATTAGATTCTGAAAGAGTTAAGGAACACATCATAGGTAGCCTCTAGAAGCTCAGAATATAGTTGAAGTTGTTAGATTCACAAGACATATTCACAAAGCAAAATGATGATTGCAATAGTGGGAGCTTGATACACAGCACTGCGTAATCAGTAGAGAAGGTGCCTAAACAACAGAACAGCTAACACTTCAGCAGAATCAAGTTGATAGCTTGATTTAGTATCTAGTGAAATAGCAAGGCACTTAACGTAGCAAAAAGGTTATTGAGGATATTATACAGAGGATGATACAGCTTAATAAATTAACTTGAAGGTGAGCAATGTAAATTATTTTTAATGGATTGCACAAGCCACTATGTGTTTATAAACAGACAAATTCAATTTAGAATCTAATAGACTACAAAAAATAATCTGATCCTCTAAATAGCCTTTGCTTTGGGTGACCCCATAGTGAGGATCAGGATTAAAAAACTAGCATAGGTCTTCCCTGGTGGCGCAGTGGTTGAGAATCTGCCTGCCAATTCAGGGGACACGGGTTCGAGCCCTGGTCTGGGAAGATCCCACATGCCGCGGAGCGACTAGGCCCGTGTGCCACAATTGCTGAGCCTGCGCGTCTGGAGCCCGTGCTCCGCAACACGAGAGGCCATGACAGTGAGAGGCCCGCGCACCGCGATGAAGAGTGGCCCCCACTTGCCGCAACTAGAGAAAGCCCTCGCACAGAAACGAAGACCCAACACAGCCGTAAATAAATAAATAAACAAACAAACTAGCATATATTTGTTATTAATTTGGGAAGAGAAGGCATGTGGTCAAATAGATGTTAAGCAATTGAATGGCTCTTCCTGAACACCTATGGAGAATTCCTATGGCTTGACCATGTCTGTTCTTGCCACTCTTTGTTCAGATTCTGATTGGGAAATCTTGTGTCAAAAAATTGTCAAAAAATTGTGAAAAATCTGACCTACTTTCAGATCAGATCAGATCTGTTAATTTATCAGGAACTAGTCTTTTAATATCTTCAAAAATGATAAGACTTCTATATTCTCCATATGTTGTGGATCTCATTCATGCTCTATGACCAACAGGATAAACATCAATCAGCTCTTTAAAAAATGTGATAACTGCTCTATTTAGGCTACATTTATGACAGATTCAAATCAGTGATGGGGTGTACCATAATTGTCACATGCAATTTGGATCTATAAAGCTACCCATTCTATTTTGTTTAAGGGCTAAATAATTACAAGGACATGTTCAAAAATTTGAAGTAGTTTTACTTATTATAATAATATTGTCAATGGGATTGTGAAGCTCTTCTATTTTAGCGTAATCAAACAAGGAATTACATTAAGAATTATAGGAAGCAAGATTTTTGTAATAAAAAGAAAAAAAGAAACAAGCACACATGATCAAAGAAGGTAGCAAGAAATCCTATCTTAAGTTCCAACTGGAAATATTAATGAGAATGTATAATAACTTATCTTCAAAAACACATATTTCCTAGTTTCATTAACTGAAAAGCTTAGAAGCAAAGACAATCTCGTAGCAGTAGGGGAGAAAAAAATAAACATACACACGCACATACACACATAACAGTGCAGATTAAAATCTCAAAATTCCATCTAATCCTTCATAAAAAATAAACAAAAGAAATTTGCGCAAACACAAAAAATGGCCAATTCCATGTCTGAGGAAGGGAAGTGCAGAACGAGCCTGGGATATCTTGTTACATAGCTGGTAAGGAGCTGTCAAAGGCAATGGAATTGAGGCAGGAGGTAGATGGCCCCCCCAGGGTAAGCAGTTGGAGATTCGTTCCCTGTGGACCAATACTCTGAGATGAGAATAGCAGGACAACTGAGAGAGGAGGCTGGGCCCTGCCCAGATAGAAGATAAGAGACTACATATTTCTTATTCTCGAAGTCAAGGAAACCTTCTCGACAAGAAAGCTCCTTGGAGGTCAAAAAGGGAGGGGGCGCCCCCCCACACAGTAAGTGATGCCAACTACCCATAGGCCTCTTCGCTGGAATCCATCTTGGCTGAGAGATGCACACAAACACAGAAGGATCCTGAGCTATACCAAATACGGACTCTGAACCAGGCAAATTTAAATGATTGGCCAAAGGAAACCTGGAAGAAATGCCACATATAAGTAATTTAAACTACCATGAGAGTGCGACTCTCTCTCTGAGTCTGCCCATGTGTCTATCCACACATACGCTACTCTTTTTTTTCTCCTAATACACACTTTACTTGTTTCACTACTTTCTGTCTTTGTGGGAATTCTTTCCTGCAAAGCCAAAGGACCAGGGCCTTGTCACTGACTACTGGTCTAGTGGCTAGGATTTGGTGCTTTCACTGCTGAGACAAGACCTCAGTCTCTGGTCGGGAACTGAAACCCTGCTTCAAGCCGCTGCAGTCTGAGGGCACCTGAGATGAGAATCATGTTTTAAAAATACATAAATACTACTGGAAAAAAACTGGATAATTTGAGTATCAAAATAAATATTGAAATAAATAATTAAATATATTAGATATCCATAAATTCATAATGATACTAAAAATGTGAGGTAGAAAAAAGACATCTTACTGAATATTCCTTTGACATAAGCTCATTAGTCAGAAAATTTATTATTAAAGGAAATGCTAGAAATATAGAGTAAATATAGAACTAAAAGGTCAAAATCTAGGAAATTGAACTATTAGGGTATTAAGTAACAGCCACTTTTTTATATATTGCATTTACAAATAGAGACATCATTTGCGATTTGATAACAGAACTTATAGTGGATTGAGAAAGGAGGAGTCCACATTACTGAGAACTTAGATGAGGAAATGCGGGCAGAGAGCAGATAGTGTATGCAAACTTTTCTTGCAGCTTGTGAGTGGGATTGCAAAGCTATCCAGAGGATTCAAAAAAATGTCACACAATGGAATATTGCCTGGTTTTGTCCTGTGATATTTTTAAATTAAGTTTAGAAAGCTTAAGTGTGTTGAAATGCTGATGGGACAGAGCCAGTAGAGAACACGATACTAGAATAAAGAAATAAAGTTGATGTGGCAGCAAAGCCCCTGAGGAGGCAGAAAGAAACTTGTCCAAGAATACCCACGGAAAAAGTAGTGACCCCTTTTACGAAGGCAGGATGTAATACAAGGTACAGACACAGAAACACATGTAATTTGAAAGAACATAAATGAGAAGAAATCCCTACCTCTTGTACTTCTGTTCATTCTTTTCCCTGTGAAACAGGAGATAAAAATCAATCTTAGGGAATAAACAGACAATGACAGGGGGGATGGTTTGTGGACAGTGGTGAAAACCTAGAACTTCTGTTAGGGGGATGCTTTAGAGGTAACAGGAGCATAAAGATTACAGGGCACACTGAGAACCCAACCAGAGTAAGAGATCATACATGGGAGTGGCAACAGTCTTTTCTACTGTGTGATTTTTTCCTGTGTTGCTAACCCAGGTAGAGGAGTCAAGAAGACTATGACTCAAGTGCAATCCAGAGCAACATCATAGGTTAGGCAGACAGCTGATTTCTGTCTACAAAATCTATAATACATATGGTGAGAGGTCACATATGAATAAAATCTGGGAGCGGGCAGGTCTGAGTGTGTTTGTTGAGTGAGTAAAAGCTGCCAAATGAGACAAGAGTGGGGATGGGTGACTTTGTATCTGCCTTCAGATACTGACACATACATTTGGTGTGAGTCCAATAGCTTCAGTAGCTCTACCTACATTTCTTGTACCTCTGTCAGATTTGGGGGCACAAAAAGTTTTTCTTCAATTCCTCTTCAAAATGAAGGAAAGGAAATTTTCTCATTTTTGTGGGAAACTAGTATGAAAATTGAAAGAAATTAACTATATTGGGCACTGCAGTGTTTGCATTTTTTAATCACAGTAAGAGACACTTCTGATGATATTTGACTCCCGAGAGGGCACCAGGAAACGTAACAATGATGAGAAGATACATATCTTCATGTGTGTCTCACCTATATGTATACACACAGATTTCTGCACACACACACATGCCACGGTGATATATCTTGAAGAACAGAAGGAGGCAGTCTTGGAAGAGATTTAGATAGAGAAGTTTTGCTCTTTAGGTAGAGAGAGTTGTCATACATGGTAGTAACAAAAATTACCAGCATTTATGGAACATTGAGGTACCCAGTGTTTGATAAGAGTAGAAAATCTAGAGTGACAAAAAGCCCTTTAAAATTGCCTTGTAAGTAACAAACCATTATTATACGTAATTATAAATAGTTTAAAGATAAAGACATTTTTTTGGGTAGCAGGAGGATCGTCTCTCAGTTACCTTCAGCTCCAATCAAACAAATCAAGATAACAAGCCATCCTTGATTATTTCTTCAAGACTGTGATGAAAATTGCAAAGTCTAGGAAACTGTCCTTCAAAGAGCTGTGTATCCTGTAGAACATTTAAATTTTTTGACAGATACTTCCTGGACATTTTTGTCTTTTCTATGTGCATCTTATCTCTCATGGAATTATTCCACAAGGCTTATTGTATTTGTATCTATAATACCTTTTAAACTCATCTCTTCTCAATTCTCCTTGTCCAGGACACTAAGCCTTTCATTATTTCTACTGGACTGTTGTTATATTTTGCTCAGTCAGATAGAATGAGTCCAGCTATGTGTAAAAAAGAACATCCAAATAAAGATGGGTAAAATATAAAAAATATTTAATACCTTCATTCGGGGAAGTTTCCATGGTATGTTAATTTAGAGTCTCAAAAATGAAGCTTCAGAGTTGGCATTTCTGGAATTTTTTTGCTTTCTTTCATATTGGCACATATCTTGGCATCACCTCAAATATTGTATTGTATGTTCATGTATAGAAAGTCTCAATATTGCCAAAATGTAGTTCCCAATTTGCTCTATAGAGTCAATGTAATCCCAATAAAAATTCCAGCAAGTTATTTTGTGGATATCAATAACTATTTTTAAAGACTATACAGCAAAGGAAAAGACAGAGAGTAGTCAACACAATATTGAAGAAGAACACTGTTAGGGGATGGACACTACCAAACTTCAAGTCTTATTGTAAAGCTACAGTAATCAAGACAGTGTGGTATTGGTGAAAGAGTAGGTAAATTGGTCAGTGGGAGAGAATGGAGAGCCCAGAAAGAAATTCATATAAATAAAACCAGCTGATCTTTGACAAAGGAGCAAAGACAATACAATGGATCAAAGACAGTCTTTTCAACAAATAATACTGGAACAACTGGACATCAACATGAAAAAAAAAATGAATCTAGATACAAGCCTTATACCCTTCAAAAATTAAATCATAATGAGTCAAAGCCTTAAATTTGAAAGCAAAATCATAAAACTTTTAGAAGTTAACGTAAGAGAAAATAGGATACCTTGGACAAAGCAATGACTGGCTAGATACAATACCTAAGAAACGATACTGAAAGAAATAATTGATGAACTTCATTAAAATTAAAATGTCTGCTCTGCGAAAGACACTTTCAAGATAGTTAGAAGACAAGCCAAAGCCTGGGAGAAAATATTTGCAAAAGACATACCTGAAAAAGGATTATAATGCAAAATATAAAAGGAATCTTAAAACACAACAATAAGAGACTGAACAACTTGATTTAAAATGGACAAAAGTCCTGAAAAGACACTTCACTGGAGAAGATACACAGATGGAAAATAAGCATATGAAAAGATGCTCCACATTATATATCATTAGGACACTGCAACTTAAAAGAGCAATAAGATACCACTACATACCTATTAAAATGGCCAAAATTCAAAACATCGACAAACTCAAGTGCTGATGTGGATATGAACCAATAGGAATTCTCATTTACTGTTAGTGAGAATGCAAAGGTGGTACTTTGGAAGACAGCTTGGCAGTTTCTTATAAAACTAAAGATACCCTTACTATACAATCCAGCAATCACTTTCCTTGGAATTTACCCAAAGGAGTTGAAAAATTAAGTCCTGCACACATGTTCATACCAGCTTTAGTCATAATTACCAAAACTGAGAAGCAACCAAGATATTCTTCAGTAGGTGAAGGGATAAACAAACTGGGATGCATCCAGACAATGGAATATTGTTCAGTGCTAAAAGGAAAAGAATACTATTAAGAAAAGAGATGGAGGAACATTAGATGCATACTATTAAGTGAAAGAAACCAATCTGAAAAGGCTCTTACTGTATGATTCCAACTACATGACATTATGGAAAAGGAAAACTCATGGAGATAGTAAAATGACCAGTGGCTTCCAGGGTTAGGAGGAGGGAAGTATGAATAGATGAATGACAGAGGATATTTTAGGGCAATGAAATTATATTCTATGATACTATCAAGGTGGATTCATGTCATTATACATTTGTCAAAACCCATAATATGCACAACATCAAGAGTAAACCTTAATTAAAGTATGGACTTTGGATGACAGTCATGGTCATTGTAGGTTCATGTTTGTAACAGTTGTATCACTCGGATGGGGGATGTTGATAATGGGGGAGGTTATGCATATGGAGGAGAAGGAAGTATATGAGAACTCTCTGTAGTTTCTGCTCAATTTTGCTCTGAACCTTTAACTGCTCTAAAAAAAATAATCTATTAAAAAAAACACTTAGAGATGATTGAAAAGGAAAACACAACATACCAAAACTTATGGGATAAGGTTAAGTCATTGTTAACAAGAAAATATATAGCTGTGAATGAATACACTAAAAAAGAAGAATCTCATTTCAATAGCCTAATTTTACACCTTGAAGAAATAAAATGTTTTTAAAAAATCAAATAAACCCAAAGATAGCAGAAATAAAGGAAATAATAAAGTTTAGAGTGGAGATAAATGAGAATCAATGAAACAATAGAGAGAATCAACAAATATTTAAAATCAGAAATGAAAGTGGAGATTTACTACTAAATTTGCAGAAACAGATGGGATTATAATAGATTACTATGAACAAAAAGCTATCCCAACAATTTAGATAACCTAGATGCAATGGACAAATTCTTGGAAATACACAAATTCTGCAAACTGACTCAAGGTGAAATGTAAAGTATCAACAGAGCATTAATAAGAGATTGGATCAGTATTCAATCCCCTGGTGGGGGATGTTGATAATGGGGGAGGCTCCCAATTAAAATAAAAAGCCCAAGGAAAGATTGATTCACTGGTGATAACTATCAAACATTTAAAGAAGAATTAACACCAATTCTTCACAGAAAGTTCTAAAACATTAAAGAGGAGGAAAGAATTCCTAACACATTCTATTAGGCCAAATTAATTCTGATATCAAGGACAAGTAAAGACAAGGAAAAAAAAACATAGACCATTATTCCTGATGATTACAGATGCAACAAAAGAATAGCAAACTGAAACCAACAGCACATTAAAAAGATTACACATCATGACCAAATGGGATGTATCCTACACATGCAAGGATATTTTAACTAAAAAAATCAGTCAAGGTAATGTATTACATTAATCGAACTAGTGAAATAAATACTTTCTAAATTGACATTGAAAAGCATGTAACAATATCCAATGCCCTTTTGTGATATAAACGCTCAGAAAACTAAGAATATAACAGGTCATTTTCAACATAATAACATCACAAAGACTATATATTGAAAAAGAAAAAACTAACATTACACTCAATGATGAAAACTGAAAGCTTTTCCCCTAAGATCAGGAACAAAATATGGATGTTCACTTTTGATACTTTTATTCAATGTAGTACTGGAAATATCAATACTAGTCAGAGCAATTAAACAAGCAAACAAATAAACAAAGGCAGCCAAATTGAAAAGGGAGATGGAAAACTATCTATACCTGCAGATATTAACTGATATACATAGAAAATCCCAAATAGTACATTAAAAAGTTACTAGAGTTAATTTAAAAATTCAGCAAATATGTATGGTACAAGATTAAGATATAAAAATTGGTTGTGTTACTATACATCAGCAGTGAATGATCTGGAAAGGAAATTGCATGGCTAATTTTATGTGTCAGCTTATCTGGGCCATGGTGAAAAGTTATGTGGCCAAACATTATTCTGATGTTTCTATGAGGGTGTTTTTGGATGTTAATCTTTAATTTTTAAATCAGTGGACTTGGAAAAAAGCAGATTTTTTTCTATAATGTGAGTGGGCCTTAGGCAATCCTTTGAAGGTGTGGAGCAATCAAAGACTAATGTCTCCTGAGAAAGAGAAATCAGCCAGCAGAAGGTCTTCCAACATCAACTACAGCATCAACTCTTCCTGAGTCTCAGCCTGCAAGTCTATCCTGCTTATTTTGGGTTTAGATATTTGGACTTTGATTATCTATCTATCTATCTATCATCTAATGCTGTTGTATTAGATGTATAAGTCCTATAGGCAGGCTGTATCAGTACCACTATTTTTCTGAAGTGGAAAATAGTAGTTAGGTAATATGTCAAAAATTTCTCAGGTAAGAAGTGGTAGAGGTGGACCTTCAAGATGGCATCAGAGTAAAACGTGGAGATCACCTTCCTCCCCACAAATACATCAGAAATACATCTACATGTGCAACAACTCCTACAGAACACCTACTGAACGCTGGCAGAAGAACTGAGACCTCCCAAAAGGCAAGAAACTCCCCACGTACCTGGGTAGGGCAAAAGAAAAAAGAAAAAACAGAGACAAAAGAATAAGGACGGGACCTGCACCAGTGGGAGGGAGCTGTGAAGGAGGAAAGGTTTCCACACACTAGGAGCCCCTTCGCGGGCGGAGACTGCAGGTGGAAGAGGGGGGAAGCTTCGGAGCCACGGAGGAGAGCGCAGACACAGGGGTGCGGAGGGCAAAGCGGAGAGATTCCCGCACGGAGGATAGGTGCCGACCAGCACTCACCAGCCCGAGAGGCTCGTCTGCTCACCCGCCGGGGTGGGCGGGGGCTGGGAGCTGAGGCTCGGGCTTCGGTTGGATCGCAGGGAGAGGACTGGGGTTGGCGGCGTGAACACAGCCTGAAGGGGTTAGTGCGCCACAGCTAGCCGGGAGGGAGTCCGGGAAAAAGTCAGCAGCTGCCGAAGAGACAAGAGACTTTTTCTTGCCTCTCTGTTTCCTGGTGCGCGAGGAGAGGGGATTAACAGCGCCGCTTAAAGGAGCCCCAGAGATGGGCGCGAGCCGCGGCTATCAGCGCGGACCCCAGAGACGGGCATGAGACACTAAGGCTGCTGCTGCCGCCACCAAGAAGCCTGTGTGCAAGCACAGGTCACTCTCCACACCTCCCCTCCCGGGAACCTGTGCAGCCCGTCACTGCCAGGGTCCCGTGATCCAGGGACAACTTCCCCGGGAGAACGCACGGCACGCATCAGGCTGGTGCAACTTCACGCCAGCCTCTGCCGCCCCAAGCTCGCCCTGCATCCGTGCCCCTCCCTCCCCCCGGCCTGAGTGAGCCAGAGCCCCCGAATCAGCTGCTCCTTTAACCCCGTCCTGTCTGAGCGAAGAACAGACGCCCTCAGGCGACCTACACGCAGAGGCGGGTCCAAATCCAAAGCTGAATCCCGGGAGCTGTGCGAACAAAGAAGAGAAAAGGAAATTTCTCCCAGCAGCCTCAGGAGCAGCAGATTAAATCTCCACAATCAAGTTGATGTAACCTGCATCTGTGGAATACCTGAATAGACAATGAATCATCGCAAATTGAGGAGGTGGACTTCGGGAGCAAAGATATATATATTTTTTTCCCTTTTTCTCTTTTTGTGAGTGTGTATGTGTATGCTTCTGTGTGAGATTTTGTCTGTATAGCTTTGCTTTCACCATTTGTCCTAGGGTTCTGTCTTTTTCTTTCTTTTTTTTTATTACCTGAAAAAATTTTTTTCTTAATTATTTTTTATTTTTTATTTTAATAACTATTTTATTTTATTTTACTTTATTTTATTTTCTCTTCTTTCTTTCTTTCTATTTTTTCTCCCTTTTATTATGAGCCATGTGGATGAAAGGCTCTTGGTGCTCCAGCCAGGCATCAGGGCTGTGCCTCTGAGGTGGGAGAGCCAACTTCAGGACACTGGTCCACAAGAGACCTCCCAACTCCACATAATATCAAATGGCGAAAATCTCCCAGAGATCTCCATCTCAACGCCGAGACCCAGATTCACTCAATGACCAGCAAGCTACAGTGCTGGACACCCTATGCCAAACAACTAGCAACACAGGAACGCAACCCCACCCATTAGCAGAGAGGCTGCCTAAAATTATAATAAGGCCACAGACACCCCAAAACACACCACCAGACGTGGACCTGCCCACCAGAAAGACAAGATCCAGCCTCATCCACCAGAACACAGGCACTAGTCCCCTCCACCAGGAAGCCTACACAACCCACTGAACCAACTTTAGCGACTGGGGACAGACACCAAAAACAGCAGGAACTATGAACCTGCAGCCTGCAAAAAGGAGACCCCAAACACAGTAAGTTAAGCAAAATGAGAAGACAGAAAAACACACAGCAGGTGAAGGAGCAAGGCAAAAACCCACCAGACCTAACAAATGAAGAGGAAATAAGCAGTCTACCTGAAAAAGAATTCAGAATAATGATAGTAAAGATGATCCAAAATCTTGGAAATAGAATGGAGAAAATACAAGAAACGTTTAACAAGGACCTAGAAGAACTAAAGAGCAAACAAACAGAGATGAACAACACAATAAATGAAATTTAAAATTCTCTAGAAGGGATCAATAGCAGAATAACTAAGGCAGAAGAAGGGATAAGTGACCTGGAAGATAAAATAGTGGAAATAACTACCGCAGAGCAGAATAAAGAAAATAGAATGAAAAGAATTGAAGACAGTCTCAGAGATCTCTGGGACAACATTAAATGCACCAACATTCGAATTATAGGGGTCCCAGAAGAAGAAGAGAAAAAGAAAGGGACTGAGAAAATATTTGAAGAGATTATGGTTGAAAGCTTCCCTAATATGGGAAAGGAAATAGTCAATCAAGTCCAGGAAGTGCAGAGAGTCCCATCCAGGTTAAATCCAAGGAGAAACATGCCAAGACACATATTAATCAAACTATCAAACATTAAATGCAAAGAAAAAATATTAAAAGCAGCAAGGGAAAAGCAACACATAACATACAAGGGAATCCCCATAAGGTTAACAGCTGATCTTTCAGCAGAAACTCTGCAAGCCAGAAGGGAGTGGCAGGACATATTTAAAGTGATGAAGGAGAAAAACCTACAACCAAGATTACTCTACCCAGCAAGGATCTCATTCAGATTTGATGGAGAAATTAAAACCCTTACAGACAAGCAAAAGCTGAGAGAGTTCAGCACCACCAAACCAGCTTTACAACAAATGCTAAAGGAACTTCTCTAGGCAGGAAACACAAGAGAAGGAAAAGACCTACAATAACAAACCCAAAACAATTAAGAAAATGGGAACAGGAACATACATATCGATAATTACCTTAAATGTAAATAGATTAAATGCTCCAACCAAAGGACATAGACTGGCTGAATGGATACAAAAACAAGACCCGTATATATGTTGTCTACAAGAGACCCACTTCAGACCTAGGGACACATACAGACTGAAAGTGAGGGGATAGAAAAAGATATTCCATGCAAATGGCAATCAAAGAAAGCTGGAGTAGCAATTCTCATATCAGACAAAATAGACTTTAAAATAGACTATTACAAGAGACAAAGAAGGACACTACATAATGATCAAGGGATCGACCCAAGAAGAAGATACAACAATTGTAAATATTTATGCACCCAACATAGGAGCACCTCAATACATAAGGCAAATACTAACAGCCATAAAAGGGGAAATCGACAGTAACACAATCATAGTAGGGGACTTTAACACCCCACTTTCACCAATGGACAGATCATCCAAAATGAAAATAAATAAGAAAACACAAGCTTTAAATGATACATTAAACAAGATGGACTTAATTGATATCTATAGGACATTCCATCCAAAAACAACAGAATACACATTCTTCTCAAGTGCTCATGGAACATTCTCCAGGATAGATCATATCTTGGGTCACAAATGAAGCCTTTGTAAATTTCAGAAAATTGAAATCGTATCAAGTATCTTTTCCGACCACAACTCTATGAGACTAGACGTCAATTACAGGAAAAAATCTGTAAAAACTACAAACACATGGAGGCTAAACAATACACTACTTAATAACCAAGAGATCACTGAAGAAATCAAAGAGGAAATCAAAAAATACCTAGAAACAAATGACAATGAAAACACGATGACTCAAAACCTATGGGATGCAGCAAAAGCAGTTCTAAGAGGGAAGTTTCTAGCAATACAATCCTACCTTAAGAAACAAGAAACGTCTCAAATAAACAACCTAACCTTACACCTAAAACAATTAAAGAAAGAAGAACAAAAAACTCCAAAGTTAGCAGAAGGAAAGAAATCATAAACATCAGATCAGAAATAAATCAAAAATAAATGAAGGAAACGATAGCAAAGATCAATAAAACTAAAAGCTGGTTCTTCGAGAAGATAAACAAAATTGATAAGCCATTAGCCAGACTCATCAAGTAAAAAAGGGAGAAGACGCAAATCAATAGAATTAGAAATGAATACGGAGAAGTAACAACTGACACTGCAGAAATACAAACGATCATGAGAGATTACTACAAGCAACTCTATGCCAATAAAATGGACAACCTGGAAGAAATGGACAAATTCTTAGAAATGCACAACCTTCCGAGACTGAACCAGGAAGAAATAGAAAATATGAACAGACCAATCACAAACACTGAAATTGAAACTGTGATTAAAAATCTTCCAACAAACAAAAGCCCAGGACCAGATGGCTTCACAGGCTAATTCTATCAAACATTTAGAGAAGAGCTAACACCTATCCTTCTCAAACTCTTCCAAAATATTGCAGAGGGAGTAACACTCCCAAACTCATTTTATGAGGCCACCATCACCCTGATACCAAAACCAGACAAAGATGTCACAAAGAAAGAAAACTACAGGCCAATATCACTGATGAACATAGATGCAAAAATCCTCAACAAAATACTCGCCAACAGAATCCAACAGCACATTAAAAGGATCATACACCATGACCAAGTGGGATTTATCCCAGGAATGCAAGGATTCTTCAATATATGCAAATCAATCAACATGATACACCATATTAACAAATTGAAGGAGAAAATCCATATGATCATCTCAATAGATGCAGAGAAAGCTTTCAACAAAATTCAACACCCATTTATGATAAAAGCCCTGCAGAAAGTAGGCATAGAGGGAACTTTCCTCAACATAATAAAGGCCATATATGACAAACCCACAGCCAACATTGTACTCAATGGTGAAAAACTGAAACCTTTCCACTAAGATCAGGAACAAGACAAGGTTGTCCACTCTCACCACTATTATTCAATTTAGTTTTGGAAGTTTTAGCCACAGCAATCAGAGAAGAAAAAGACATAAAAGGAATCCAAACCAGAAAAGAAGAAGTGAAGCTGTCACTGTTTGCAGATGACATGATACTATACATAGAGAATCCTAAAGATGCTACCAGAAAACTACTAGAGCTAATCAATGAATTTGGCAAGGTAGCAGGATACAAAATTAATGCACAGAAATCTCTAGCATTCCTATACACTAATGATGAAAAATCTGAAAGTGAAATTAAGAAAAAACTCTCATTTACCATTGTAACAAAAGAATAAAATATCTAGGAATAAACCTACTTAAGGAGACAAAAGACCTGTATGCAGAAAATTATAAGATACTGATGAAAGAAATTAAAGATGATACAAACTGATGGAGAGATATACCATTTTCTTGGATTGGAAGAATCAACATTGTGAAAATGACTCTACTACCCGTAGTGATCTACAGATTCAATGCAATCCCTATCAAACTACAACTGGCATTTTTCACAGAACTAGAACAAAAAATTTCACAATTTGTATGGAAACACAAAAGAGCCCGAATAGCCAAAGCAATCTTGAGAAAGAAAAACGGAGCTGGAGGTATCAGGCTCCCTGACTTAAGACTATATTACAAAGCTACAGTAATCAAGACAGTATGGTACTGGCACAAAAACAGAAATGTAGATCAATGGAACAGGATAGAAAGCCCACAGATAAACCCACGCACAAATGGTCACCTTATCTTTGATAAAGGAGGCAAGAATATACAATGGAGAAAAGACAGCCTCTTCAATAAGTGGTGCTGGGAAAACTGGACAGGTACAAGTAGAAGTATGAAATTAGAACACTCCATACCATACACAAACATACCATACACAAAAATAAACTCAAACTGCATTAAAGACCTAAATGTAAGGACAGAGACTATCAAACTCTTAGAGGAAAACATAGGTAGAACACTCTATGACATAAATCACAGCAAGATTCTTTTTGACCCACCTCCTAGAGAAATGGAAATAAAAACAAAAATAAACAAATGGGACCTAATGAAACTTAAAACTTTTGCATTTCTCCAAAGAAGATATACAGATTGCCAACAGACACATGAAAGAGTGCTCAATATCATTAATCATTAGAGAAATGCAAATCAAAACTACAATGAGATATCACCTCATACCGGTCAGAATGGCCATCATCAAAAAATCTAGAAACAATAAATGCTGGAGAGGGTGTGGAAAAAAGGGAACCCTCTTGCACTGTTGGTGGGCATGTAAATTGATAGAGTCACTATGAAGAACAGTATGGAGGTTCCTTAAAAAACTAAAAATAGACCTACCATATGACCCAGCAATCCCACTACTGGGCATATACCCTGAGAAAACCATAATTCAAAAAGAGCCATGTACCAAAATGTTCATTGCAGCTCTATTTACAATAGCCAGGACGTGGAAGCAACCTAAGTGTCCATCAACAGATGAATGGATAAAGAAGATGTGGCACATATATACAATGGAATATTACTCAGCCATAAAAAGAAATGAAACTGAGTTATTTTTAGTGAGGTGGATGGACCTAGAGTCTGTCATACAGAGTGAAGTAAGTCAGAAAGAGAAAAACAAATACCATATGCTAACACATATATATGGAATCTAAGAAAAAAAAAATGGTCATGAAGAACCTAAGGGCAAGATGGGAATAAAGACACAGACCTACTAGAGAATGGACTTGAGGATATGGGGAGGGGGAAGGGTAAGCTGTGACAAACTGAGAGAGTGGCATGGACATATATACACACTACCAAAAGTAAAATAGATAGCTGGTGGGAAGCAGCCACATAACACAGGGAGATCAGCTCGGTGCTTTGTGACCACCTAGAGGTGGGGGATAGGGAGGGTGGGAGGGAGGGAGACGCAAGAGGGAAGAGATATGGGAACATATGTATATGTATAACTGATTCACTTTGTTATAAAGCAGAAACTAACACACCATTGTAAAGCAATTATACTCCAATAAAGATGTTAAAAAAAAAAAAAGAAGAAATTACTGTAAGCATCTAAGGTGCGCATGTATGTTTTTTCACCCATGATCGTGTGTGTGTGTGCATTCCACTGCTACAGGAGACATGCAAAATAATATCAGATTTGCTATTATATGAAGTACTGGTTTCTCCCAAGAACTGTGTGCTCGCAGCGTTCGTTCAGGAAGGTGAGTGCCCTACCACCACATCGCAGTCATGTCTCATCACCTTCGTCGGGAATAATTTACACTTTAACCTTACATGCAGGCGTATTAAATTAGTATTACTCATCAGAACTTGCTTATTAATAAAACAAGCTGAATTAGCCACTGCAGAATCATATTTGGAAATTCAATGACAATTTTACACTTTTAATAAAGGCTCAGAAATATTATTGCAGAGCAGGTGGTACAGAAAACTGTGGTCAAATTTGACATTCATTAATAATTGAAGTGTGGAACGTGACAGGTGAAAATTGATATTGATTTCTTTCCTCTAATATTTGGAAGAGTTCTAAAAGGTAAATAAAATGAGATAACAAGACATACCAAGTCTCACTGATTTCTTTGATCACCTCCTCCCCACATATCACTCCTTCGCCTACCATGTTTTGAATAATTCCATGACCATTGTCTTTCCAGTTCAGTGCATTATAAAACGCACTCAAACTGGGTTTCAATCATATTAGACTGAAAGCTGAACTTTTTATGAAGGATTATTTAAAACAAAATGCGTCTTGAGCCCAACAGCCTTTGAAACCAAACAATCCTGGGAGTTCAGTAAGGAAATGTCAACACTGTGGAGAACTTTTCGATTTAGAAAATTCAGTAATCCTATTTGATGTATGTTAACCGTATCAATACTAACAACCTTCTGCTTGATTTCAGCACTGATTTGAGAGCTGAGTTACTACTGGTCTTGTATTTTAACTAGTTGTGAAAGCACTGAGAGAGTTGTTCTTGGGTTGACCTTGACCTGCCTCTGGGAATGCTCTCTGTTCTAGCCACCTTGAAAAGCTTTATTCAAGTGCATTTCTCTGCCTTCCTTCTTCTCATCTGCACCCCTTGGGAAAACGAAAGATGCTCAAATATAGATGTTAACACTGCAGATGCTCTGTTTGGCAATGGTGTCTTTCAGCTTCCCAATAAAAAATTATATTGCTGACCACCCATTTGACTGAAAAGTGACTCATTTTACTGATAGATATCTGGATTGAGATGCCAAAAGAAATAGGTCATTTCAAATTTCCTTCTTAATTTGAAGTCATAGCTTTGTGTTGCAACACTACTTGTTCAAAAGTTAGATCATGAAGGTTCCTTCCTATGACCTCCAAATAATTAATCAAAATGTTCTTCATTCGGCTATATAAAAAGCAAGCAGAATATTCCTAATTATCAATCTTTCTCTTGAGTCATATAGTTCTTGTAATTCCAAGGAAGAGAAACTCAAATGGAAAGTGTTACAATAGCCAAGCATACCAGCGCTCTTATCTAACCATTCAGCAATTTTCTCTGCCAAGTCACTCTGAACCTTAGACTACTGAGAATGTCTTTTTAATTAATTTTTAAAGTTCTCCTCTTTTGAGTTAAAAAATGGTCACAATTTTATAAGTAAAATTAAAGAAAAAACACAAAATAGACCATTAGGCATAATATATATATATATATATATATATATATATATATATATATATATATTTTAATATATATACATATATAAATGCACTGGGATAAATCTCCATCTTCTGTGTAAGTCGGACATAGGTCCATTTTCTTAGGAACAGGGAACTCCTTTCACAATGGAAGTGAGGAAATTGGCTGGACCATCCTTCTTGAATATAATTCCATGAAGCCTCCATTGAAGGTTGTCTGGATCTTGGTTCCTGCTAGCAAACTACTACTCCAACAGTGTGTAGTTCATCAAATTCATGTCTTTCTGAAGCCAGGCTAGAAATACAAATTGAGGTGGACGACTAAGGTAACTGACCAAAAAGGAGGAGGAAGAGGAGCAAAACAATTTCCCAATTTCATTTTTTCCCATATTCTCTGTGCTTTACAAGGGAAAAAAAATATTTGGGTCTGAGTTCCTTTCATTCTTAGCCATTGTTGGTTCAAAGTCTGAGAAAAAAAAAAAAAATGTAAAAACGAAAATATGGAGTCCAGAATTCCATTAGCTCTCTTGCATGCAATAACACAACCTAAAAGGCCTTCCAAAATGAAGGGATAAACTTTTAAAAATATAGCCCAATCTTTTCAATCTAAACAAGTAAACACTAAAAATATATTTTAGAAATCCAGCAAACACACTAACCACAGTCAAAGCAAAGGAAGGCTTATGGCTTACCAAATGACAGTGGCTGTCTATAAGAGAGAGCAAGAGAATACTCCAAAATTCTATCTGACCTGGCAGAGCTCAGCACAGCTACTATTCTTCTTTCCTAAAACCAAAGCATAAAGAAATTGAATAAAACTTGCCAAAATGTCACCCGCTGCCAACCAAAAGCAGATTAAAGAAGGGAGTGTCCAGAAATCAGGATGAAGAAAACTACTTAGAGAAGCCCCTTCTCCTATCAGTGGACCACCAGGGTAATAAAATGATAATAGGCCTTTTTGTCTTCTTCTTTTTATAATTTATACATTTAAATTTCAGTTAACATTTTAAAAATATCCAATCAGAATGACAGGCATTTCCAGGGCTTCCTTGGTGGCGCAGTGGTTGAGAATCTGCCTGCCAATGCAGGGGACACGGGTTCGAGCCCTGGTCTGGGAAGATCCCACATGCCGCGGAGCAACTAGGCCCGTGAGCCACAAATACTAAGCCTGCGCATCTGGAGCCTGTGCTCCGCAACAAGAGAGGCCGCGATAATGAGAGGCCCGCGCACCGCGATGAAGAGTGGCCCCCCGCTTGCCGCAACTAGAGGAAGCCCTCGCACAGAAACGAAGACCCAACACAGCCATAAATAAATAAATAAATAAATAAAAATTAAAAAAAAAAAAAAAGAATGACAGGCATTTCCAGAAGTTCAGTTTTTTACATCCTCACCCTTTTACAAATGTGAAAACTGAGGCTCAGTATAGCTGTCAAGGAATTTTCCTAAATCGTTGAAGCTGTAAATTTGGGACCTAAGTCTAAATCAGTTTCTCATTTTATCTTGGCTAACTTCTTAAAATTCTGTTTAGGGACATGGAGAGGGGAAAGGGTAAGCTGGGACGAAGTGAGAGAGTGGCATGGACATATATACACTACCAAATGTAAAATAGATAGCTAGTGGGAAGCAGCCAAATAGCACAGGGAGATCAGCTCGGGGCTTTGTGACCACCTAGAGGGGTGGGATAGGGAGGGTGGGAGGGAGACGCAAAAAAGAGGGGATATAGGGATATATATATACGTATAGCTGAAGCACTGTTATACAGCAGAGACTAACACAACATTGTAAAGCAATTATACTCCAATAAAGATGTTAAAAATATATATAAGAAAGCTATACTATAAAATAGATACAGTGATAATATATGAGAGGTGGAATTATGGCTGCTCTTTAATCTATTTTTGGATTATTTGATTATATGATTTCTCTATAAAGAATATGAATCTCTTGTGTAATAAAAGTTACTCAAAACCAAAAAGAAAAAAGAAAAAAAACCAATTCTGTTTAGGAAGAGAGGACAGAATGAAGGTTTGAGCATAGAAATCATCTAGAAATCACTGAAGATACTGGGCCTGTAGTGCAGTTTCATTTGTAGTGGGTTTGGCTTACATTCTTATATTTAGTTTTATTTCTATACAGCTGTCAAAGAAGGAGAAAGAAGTTGGGTAATATTTGCATTTTCAACTAATCAAAGCAGAATTGCTTTTAGCTTTAACAAAAAGATCGTTTTGTGATCTCAGATTAACATCTTTATTCTTAAATGGAGCATAAATAACATTTATTGGCTAAGATTATTTGCAATAAACAAGACTGTTTACTGTTTACCATCTAGCAGATGACTATTTGTAAGTCTCACTGAGTATCCTAAAAGCTTATACTGAGCTCTCATTTTACCAGAGTGAATTTAAATTAACTTCAGCAGCCAGAATTAATGAAACCGGGTAAATGATGCAAAGATATTCCACAGGGTATTGTTTTAATTAGAGATAGAAAATGTGAGTCATTAGAGGTTTTTAAAAATGTTGCATTCTATTACTTTCTCATATTTTAAATCTAGGAATATAGATGAAAACTAAAACATGTTAGCCACCTTAGTTCAGTTTTTAATGTATATCAGCTCTGAATTTATATTGAGTGAAGAGTAAAGAGTCTGAATGAAGAACATAATCTGGAGGCATTCAGGTACAAGTCATAAATTTTACTAGAAGTTGAGTATCTGTTAATTAGCAGGCAGCTATATAACTTAACTATAAAGCCACTACAATTGAAACATTGTAGCATTACTACATGAATGGACACATATACAAATTAAACAGAAAAGAATATCCACAAATAGTTCTAAGTATGTCTGGGAAGTTTGATTGTGATAAAGTCAAGTTATAATCTTTAAAATTGATGCCTAGAAAACTACACACCCATTGAAAACTAAAGTCTGTACCACACCCTACATACCAAAATAAATTACACCAGTTGCACATGTAAGAAGCTTGCAAGTTGCCACTTTACCCTAACAAGATGCATCTTTTACAAATGTTTTCTCCGACTCTGTGGCTTTTCTTTTCATTATCTTGATAGTGATTTTCACAGAGCAGAAATTTTCTATTTTA
This sequence comes from Balaenoptera ricei, assembly GCF_028023285.1. Lineage (NCBI taxonomy): Eukaryota > Metazoa > Chordata > Mammalia > Artiodactyla > Balaenopteridae > Balaenoptera > Balaenoptera ricei. The sequence goes on from NC_082641.1 coordinate 167,402,170, forward strand.
ATGAAGTCTAGCTTATCAATTCTTTCTTTCATGGATTGTGCCTTTGGTGTTATATTTTAAGTCATTGCCATACCCAAGGTCATCTAGATTTTCTCCTATGTTATCTTCTGGGAGTTTTACAGTTTTGTGTTTTACATTTAGGTCTGTGGTTCATTTTGAGTTAATTTTTATGAAGGATATAAAGTCTGTGTCTAGATTTTTTTTTTTTTACTATGGACATCCAGTTGTTTCCACACTATTTGATGAAAAGACTATCTTTGCTCCATTGTATTGTCTTTGTTCTTTTGCCAAAGATCAGTTGACTGTATTTATGTGGGTCTATTTTGGGGCTCTTTATTCTGTTCCATTTATCTATTTGTTCTTTCACCAATACCACCCTGTCTTGATTACTGCACCTTCATAATAAGTCTTCAAGCTGGGTAGTGTCATTCCTTCAACTTTGTCCTTCTTCAATGAGGTGACAGCTATTCTGGGTCTCTTGCCTCTTCATATGGACTTTAGAATCAGTTTGCCAATATCCATAAAATAACTTGCTGGGATTTTGATTGGGATCGCACTGAATTTCTATAGATTAAGTCAGAAAGAACTGACATTTTGATAATACCGAGTCTTCCTATTCATAAACATGCAATATCTCTCTATTTATTTAGCTATTCTTTGACTTCATCACGGTTTTGTAGTTTTCCTCCTATAGAGGTTGCACTTATTTTATTAGATTTATACTGAAGTATTACATTTCTGGCAGAGCTATTGTAAATAGTGTGGGTTTTTTTTTAACCTATTCCACTTGTTCATTATTGGTATATAGGAAAGCAATTACCTTTTGTATATTAACCTTGGATCCTGCAACCTTGCTATAATCACTTATTAGTTACAGGAGTTTTGGGTCAACTCTTTAAGATTTTCTACATAGATGATCATGTCACCTGTGAACAAAGACAGTTTTATGTCTTCCTTCTCAATCTGTACACCTTTTATTTCCTTTTCTTGCCTTATTGCATTAGCAAGGACTTGCAGCACAATATTGAAAAGTTATAATAAAGGAGGACATCTTTGCCTTGTGCTTAATCTTAGCGGGAAAGCATTGAGTTTCTCTCCAGTAAGTATGATGTTAGCTATTGGTTTTTTTGTAGATCGTATTTATCAAGTTAAGAAAGTCCCTCTCTATTCCTAGTTTACTGAGAGTTTTTCTCATGAGTGCACGCTGGATTTTGTCAAATGCTTCTTCCGCATGTATTTATATGGTTTTTTTTTCCTTTTTTGTCTTGGATGGATATTAATTAATTTTCAAATGTTGAACCAGCCTTATATACCTGACACAAATCCCGTTTGGTCATGGTATATAATTGTTTTTATACTTTTTTAGCTTCAATTTGCTAACATTTTGTTGAGAATCTCTGACACAATTTTTATCACATTTCTACTATAAAAGGTTTGGGATTCTAATGAATTTAAGCTATTAATTAGTCTTATCAAATTGTGCTTTTTATTCAAAGATACACCATAGCAGAACCCTGAGGGAATGGATGGTGAATGGTAAGGCCTGAATTTACACTTCTTTTATTCTTTATACCCTGAACCCGTCTCTCAACAAGTGTTTACTGTTGATGTTTATTTTTTTGGGAATTAGACATAGCTCACTCCATTCATTCATTCAACAGATTCTACAATAGAAGGGAGGCTTCTAAGGAGGTAGGATGTATTAGTGGGGCTGCAGGTTATTACAGGGAATCCAAGCAAGGCCTCATAATGGAGACAGTGATATTTGAGAAAAGACCTAAAAAAGTGAGTGGATGAGTACTGTAGATAGTTAAGAGAATAGCAATTCAGGTAAAGGGAACAGCAAATGAAAATGTCTGCCTACTATACTTGTTGAACATCAAGGACTAAAGAGTATAAGGTGTTTGGAAAACAGTAAGCAAGGAGTAGAGGTGGAGGAGATGAGATCAAATATATAATGTGGAGGGTAATCATGTAGCAACTTTCCAGCATTTTAAGAACTTCAGCTTCAACTATGATGAAGGGGAAGACACTGAAGTCACATAATTCTTCTGACTTAGATTCTCAAAGGGTTCTCCGGCCACTGTGTTAAGGACACATTTCAGAGGGATAATAATTAAGATGACAGACAACGAAATCTTAATCCTGAGTGGTAATAGTGGAAAAATCGAGAAATTGTCAAATTCTGGTTCTATCTCAAAGATAGGGGTGACACATTTTGGTTCTGTATTGGATGTGAAAGGAGAGGGAAAGAAAAAAGTCAAAGATGAATCACATTTTGTAACTGAGCACCAGGATGAATGGAGCTGCCCGTTTCTGTTTTGGAAAGTCTACAGGATAAGCATGAGTGACTATGTGTGTATTTGATTGCAAGGTATATTAAGTTTGGGATGTCTATTAAATGACAAAACAGAGATATTCTGTTAGTAACCAGTCTTGTTAGGTGGACCCAGTCCGTAAAGGACAACCATCAACCTACCTAATCTGCTCAATTTGAAGACCCATAAAGGACTTTGGGGCATTAGTGTAAAGAGGGCTTCCTTTTGCGTTTGTGTGTATGTGTGTTATTTGCTTTGACACTGTGGTTAGGCTAAGGTAGCACTATTCTGGGCTTTCATCTTTGGCAACTTTTTTCCCACCAAGAAGCTTTTTTATTGGGTTGATGCCAAATGAGTATTTGCCTGATTCTTCATGTCTTGATTCTTTAACTATTTTCCTAGTTTGGACAGCCACAAATTTGGTTAGTATTTGTTAATTTCACCCTTCAACATGGACACACTTGAAGTCAAGTGAACTCCCACCACACTGATGGTAGACTCCATCTGAGCATGCTCAAAAGAGCACAGAAGGTTGTCCACGGGGAGGGTACTATCAGAGGCTGATTGACAGTATCTGTGTTGTAGACCAACTTAAGGGCAAACACATACAGTTCTTACGCTTTCCTGCTCCTGATAATAGGCAATGGCAGGCTCTGAATCACAATGTTTGAACCCAGCAGGAATAGTTTTGCACTCTATGTGGTATGACTATGATAAGGGGTATGTATCTTATCTAGCATGTATCTTCTTTTTTATGCTACACAAATACAAGGATGTCACTTTCTGAGACAATAAACTTTCTCTGGCTGTGACAGATTCAAAACAGATGCCAAGTTAGAAACATTTCTGAATTAGGTGATTTGGGTTCCTTGACCAGGTTAAAAAAACAAAACAAAACTGTTTTTCTTCTTGGTATCACATTTAAACAATATGAGTTAGTCTAAACTATATGACCAAAAAATAGAACTACTAAAATAACAGGCCCTTATCATTATTATTTTGATATAATAAATAATAGAGGGATATTGTTTTACTAATAATTACCAGCATTTAGTAATGACAAGCCAAACATTAAGCCTTTAGGAAATTTGTGAACTCCTTCATTTCTTACAATAACTCTGTCAAATTGGTACCAGTATTTATCACCATTGATGAAGAAACTCAGTTTCAGAGGAAGACACTGAGGCACAGAGAGGTTAAATGTAACTTGTCCATAATTGCCCTAGCTGCTATGCTAGTCTGCTTCATCAAAAACTAACACCACTATCACATTTCTTTAATTGGACTTTAGATTCAGATAAACAATTTTTCCTGGTTGCAAGGAAATCATTTAACAAGCCCAGATTGCAATGCTTGAAATGCAAGTCTGAGCCCAAATCTGAGAACCCTAAACCATGTGGTCACTAAAAATACTGAGTATCAATTCTGAGCCTTCTAATATGAGTTTGCATTTAAAATAACAGGTCCTATTAGGAATAAGTGTACAAATGGCATTCTAGGAGGGAATATATCCAACAGGTGTTTTAAATTCCTTTAGTGGCAGTGAAAAAGTATGAAGGCATTTCCTGCAATACTAAATGAGCTGATTTGCTTTTGGTGGGTAAACACTGAACTTTGTTTACAAAACTTAACCTGAAAGTATTTTCTAAGTATCTTGCTATTACTCTACTCAAAGTTAGCCTTGTTATCTCCTTTAACAAACAAGAGTGCTAAGACACAGTCTCAGTTAGTATAGTATGGATAAATCATTTGCAGTCTTGGGGAAACTTGTACCTTAACGAGTGTCTTCAATTTGGGGAAGACATGAATTCACAATTGCCATTCTCTATGCATATTATTGCCATATAAACTAATTCCAGCAAAAGAAAGCTATAGTTAGGTAGATCCTTTCATAAAGTGATGCAGTCACTCAGGAATACTTTATAACCTAAACCGACTGGACAGCCAGTAACCAATGAATTATCCTAATGCTGATTCATCTGAGAGGTCCTTTATTCCAATGACTTTCACTGCTATCCTTCTCTTTTCCTTTTAGGATTAAGAACTATGCATAAAGTCCTACTTACTCTAAGGTTCACCTTGTACCTCTCCTGTCATACAACTCGTCACTTTCCCCATCATATGCCACCAAATGCCAAAAAGAAATCTGAGTACTCTGCGGTCATGGCACAGGTATTTCTAAAGAGATGAACACCTGTTCAAAAATTACTAATCCGAGAATAAATATATGGGGAAATGAACTGGGGACATGACTGGAATCAACTGAAACTGTGAGAGGACAGCAGGGCAGATATGTGTGTCTGTATGTGCCTTAAAGAATAATGTTCTCTATGAGAAAAAATGCTTTATTGCCCCAAACTTTAATCCAATTAATATCTGGGAATATATTTCAAGACCACTTGTATATACGTGTATGTACATAATGTTAGCATTGTATATTATTTGTGTTATGTTCTCCCTTCTATTCATGGGAATATGTTGCCTTTAAAGTTTAACCTTTCCTTCCTGTTGATTTTGTACATGGATGAAGGTTCACACAGTAAGATAAGGTCAAGGATTTCTTTCTCCAGTATCATTGATATGAATTCCTATGACAATTTCTTTTTGATAGATTTTCAGATGACAGTCCAAGATAGTTCTGCCAATGGAAATCACAGGACTACCAAATATGGAAAAGACTTTGGAACACTTACAGTGTGTTTTCATGGTCTGCATCAGAATTCTACAGAAGGCTTTTGGCTGAACTGGCAGTGAAATGGGAATGGAAAGTTAGTGTATCAGTTACTTTTCAGTGTGGTATGTTTTCTTTTCTACTATTCTACTATGTATTAGAAATTACGTGAAAATCAGGAAAAGAGAAATGGTTAAGAAAAAATATAATCTGTCATGTTAAAATCATTGGGCACTTACCTAGACTCACAGGTAACATGAGAGAACATGAGAGCTGGCTTGTGAGAGCTAACCTTGTTCCATTTCCCTCACTGTCTTGATGAAAAGCTTTGAGGCTCAAAGAAGGAAGTGACCCTGCCAGAAGCATACCATGAATCCGTGATGAAAGGGAGACTCCTTGGCTTCTGTAGAGCCATGCCTCTGTGCACAAGGTATTAAAGAAGCATTAATTAAATGCCCCTTTACCTAACAACGTGGAGCTTAATCATAAGGTTTGGGCTTCTTGTCTCTTCTTTTCTTTTGCTTTCTCTTTTACATCCTTGGGGGCCTTAGTTTTTAGTTGCTCTCTTGAACTGGATTTACAAGACATTTATTTTCACTAGCCCTTATTGTTTTGGATTGTAGGCTGAATTTTTAAGAAGTTGGGGAAGCATGCTGAACTGCCAAAAGTTAACAGATTAGTGACAAAGAAATAAAAATGATTATAATGCCAATTTCCCTGGGTATTCCCTGTGTACTTTAGGGGTAAAAATAGTATTTGTAAAGTGATTTCAAAATGTGCAAATATTACCTGTGGGACATAACCTACTGGTTAAGAGCACTAACTCTGAAATTAATTTGCCTGGATCTTTTTTCCCCAGCTCCACCACTTAGTAGTGGTGGGACTTCAGGAGTGTTACTTCTTTTTGTTTCACTTCCTCTTTGAAAAACAACCTCCTCTTAATAACCTCACCCATTTTACAGAGCTGTGGCGTGGATTTAATACAGGTAGAGTGCTTAGGAATCCATGCCACTCTTAAGTCTTTTAAAATCAATCTTACTATTGTTGTTACTACTATTATTATTTTGTTAGCTGTCCTTGAAAAACTTTGCCAGCAGTACTCACTTGCCTTTCTTTTTGTTGTATACTCTCTACATCCCACTTAAGCGTTCTACCAAACCCTAAGAGGCTCTTTTCAGATATTTTACACCTCTTGTTTGTCACAGCAAAAGTAAAAGGAGTGTGGCTCCCCTTGATCGAACAAACCAGAACTTTGGTTTTCTCCCATTCATACACATTGGTGAACAGATGTGAATAAACGACTCCATGGGGCTTTCAGTCTGGAGCCAAACATCCAGGCTCTGTGTAACTCAACACTATTATGCACACATGTTGGTCCCTTATGACCCAAGGGAATCTCAACTAAGCCCATCATTATTTCAGGAATATGAAGAATGCTTTTTGTGAAGTAGTTGAACATAACAGAAATACAAGAAAAGGCAGAGGTGTTTCGTATCACAACTTTTCAAGAAATGCTCAGAGCTCTAAGATGTAGCTGACAATTCCCCCATCAGCTAATGCTTTCAAAGTTACCATAAATTTCACCATAAATACATTTTTTCAGCAATGGCAATAACGCGGTGACTATACTGCTCAATTCCTCACAGTGTCAGCATTAAATACATTAAAAGCGTAAGTTGAAATAGCTGTCTGATTGCTTCTGACATAACCCCAAGATCTCTTTTATTTCTGTACTCCATCAATTGTAATGTGGAACATTAACACAAATTATTTCTAAACACTAACAAGCAATGTAGCAACAAGTGGCAGACAATCAAGGGGAATTTTGCCATAGCACGGTGCTTATTTTGTTACAAGCAGGAATGCAAACCCAAAGGATGTAATTTAGAGGAAACTCTGTCCTGTCTATTCTCTAGGAACTAGAACAAGGAGACTGAGAGAAGATGATTCTGGGTAAATCAAACCGTTTTCTCCTAATTACAGCTGAATAATAGGGAGCAAACTCCCATGGAAGGTTGTGGCCTGCTTGGAAGAAAGCTAGGAGGTTGCCCTCGCTAGGGTCTTTCATACACAGTTATTCAAGCTCACACTTGATCATCTGTCAGGGATGCTACGGTAGGGAGAGTTTTGCCGTAGCTGTGAGACTCAGGAAGATCACTTCCAACTCTAAAACCTACAGTTTTAATTTAATCACCAACACCAGCCATCATTAAGAGCGACCTCAAATAACTCCAAATCTGTTCATCTACTCACATATTCTTTACCCAGTCAACAGGCCTCGAGTGATTACTACATGCCAGACACAGTTCTAAGACACAGAATAAGGGATAAGAAAGGTAACAACCTCTGTCACTGTGGGGCTTGAGCTCTTTGGGAAGAAGTTCACCTAAATACAAAGAGACACCAAAGATAATATTTGTTTTGATTATTATTCTGTGAAAGAAGTAAGGTAATCTGATAAATTGGGACTAAGTTAGGCTAGTAGGACAATCAAGGAAAAAATATCTTTAAGAGATGAGTGCCAAAGAATAGAAAGGAATCATTTATGGACAATTTTTCTGGAAATAATATTTCCAAAACATGGGAAGAGCAAATACAAAGGCCCTGAGGCAAGATGAAGCTTAACTACAATCAAGGAACAAAGAGAAGCTAAAAGGTTAGGTCAGGAGATAACCACACAAATTTACACCAGCTGGTCCCTAACCTGAAGTCTACGTGGATATATTCTTGAGGTGAGTTAGACATATATATCATCCAAAAAACAAAAAAAAAGTTGACTCCAAAATTATCGTGGAAATTCTGAGTGAGCCTCTTTACAAAGGCACAACCATATTAAAGATCACAGCCATCATTCTCCAAACTCCACTCTGGCCATCACTTGCAGGCATTTAACGGGGGTGTTTAATATCCTCTCTAAAATATTGGGCAGGAAGAACAAACGTCCTAGCATGTCTGCACCGTGCACCTAGTGTCTCACAATTGAAAACTAGCTGGAGTTCACCCTGCTGATGGCTTTGCCGTTTTTTTTTTACCTTTTATTAAGAGTCCCACCTCTTTTAAGAACTGGGATCTATTTTTTGAGGGAACTCAACTATAGGAAAATTCAACTGACAGAGATCATACTGTACTTGACTTTTCTGTTCTTTGCTACATTTATTTGTTGAGACAAACGTCTGTTCTTAGCCTTTTTGTAATGGCTCTGTTAAACAGAACAGACACACAGTACACTGCACATACTTAAAGAACACAATTTAAGTTCTGAAATATGCATATACCCATGGAACTGCCAACACAATCAAGAAAAGGAACATATCCATCACTTGCAAGTGTTTTTAAGCCTCATTCATAAAGCCCCTTATTTTCCCTCACATTCCACCCCTCCACATCCCCAAGTGACCACTGATATTCTTTCTATCGTTAGAGATGTGTTTGCAGTTTTCTAGAAATTTATATAAATGGATTCACACAGTGAGGACTCTTTTATCTGACTTCTTTCACTCAATGTAATTATTTTGAGAGTAACTCATATTTTTGTGGGTATCAATAGTTGATCACTTTGTTTTGCTGAGTAGTGTTTCACTGTATGAGTATACCACAGTATGTTTACTCATTCGCCTGTTGATGGGTGCTCGAGGTTGTTACAATTCTGTCTATTAAAAATAAACATGCTATGATGATCCACGTACAAGTCTTTGTATGAACATATGCTTTCATTTTTCTTGCATAAATATCTAGGTGCAGAAAGGCTGGATCATACGGTAGGTGTATGTTCAACTTATAAAGAAGCAGCCAAACTGTTGACTGAAGTGACTGTACCATTTCCCTTCCCACTAGCAGTGCAAAAGACTTCCAGTTCCTACACTGCCTCACCAATACTTGGTGTGCTTGGACTTTTCTAATTTTAGCCATTCAGTAGGTGTGTAGTGGCATCTCCTGGGGCTTTCATTTTCATTTAGATAATAATTCATTACATTGGGCAACTTCATGTGCTTATTTGCATCCGTACACCTCCTTGGCAGGATCTCTTTTTAAATATTTTTACCCATATTGTTAATTTAAAAAATTTTTTCTGATGACTGAGTTTTGAGAGTCCTATACGTGTTAGAGACACAAGTCTTTTCAGGTATATAATTTGTAAATATTTTCTTCCAACCTGTGGCTTTTCTTTCATTAATAATGGCTTCGAAAGATGAAACCCAATTTATCACTTTTTTTCGTTTATGGATCTTGTTTTTGGTGTCATCTCTAGGAAATCTTTGCTTAACCCAAGGTCAAAAAGATTTTGTCCAAGTTTTAGAGATTTATGTTTTGACCTACATTTAGCTAATTCTTTATATGATGTGAAGTAGGGATCAAAGGTCATACTTTTGCATATGGCTATCTATGCACAATATCCGTGTGCTATATGCTTCCAGCAACATTTGTCAAGAAGACTATCCTTTCTCCTCAAAATTGGCTTTGCAGCTCTGTTGAAAAATCAATTGTCCTTATATGTGTGCATATGTTTCTGGGATCTACATTCTATTTGACTGACGTATTATATCTGACTCTTGGTTATAATACATTCTTTCACTGATGTCTTTTCACTTGCTCATGTAAATAGTCTCCCAGTAATATAGCCTTACCATTTGACTGGACATACCTAGGTACACCTGAAATGCATTTGATAAATCGATGGATCTTGCACTCAAACTAGGGTTACTTTCCAAAAACACTTAAAATGTTGAGGTGTAAGAACTATGTATCCTACAGCCTTCCTGCCTCAACCAAGTGTATGTTAACACATCCGCACGAGCTATTTTGCATGTGTATGGGGCTGTAGAGTCTGGGGAGTATGAGAGTGGTATGTGCTGTCTATCCCAAAAGATCATCATACGAGGCAAAGGAAACATTAAGGAAATAGATAGGAATAGTCAAATGCCAAATGTTAAAATATTTCTCATGCGTTTTTAATATTTACATTGAGATAAATAAGCAAATTATTATAAAATACAATACAAAACTTTAGAGAATATTTCAAAATGCTCTTTTTTGCCAGATGCAACAAGACGGTAGGAATAAACAGAGGAATTTCCTGGAACCAGCTTGTCTTTCCTTTTTTTATCACCATCGAGTGATGGGGTTGTATTTTATTCAGTCTATTGTACATGTGGGTGTGAATAAGATGGAACTTGTCTCAAAAAGAGAAATGAGCAAAGAATATATGTTGTCAACTTGTCTAAAACATTTTTTCATGTTCTGACTCAATTTTCTTTGTATTGGCATTTCAAGGGATTTCTGTTTTTGTTTGTTTGTTTGTTTTTTCTGTTTTTTTAATTATTTATTTTTATTTATTTATTTATGGCTGTGCTGGGTCCCCGTCTCTGTGCGAGGGCCCTCTCCAGCTGCTGCAAGTGGGGGCCACTCCTCACTGCGGTGTGCGGGCCTCTCTCCATCACGGCCTCTCTCGCGGCGGAGCACAGGCTCCAGACGCGCAGGCCCAGCAACTGTGGCTCACAGGCCTAGCCGCTCTGCGGCATGTGGGATCCTCCCAGACCAGGGCCCGAACCCGCGCACCCCGCGTTGGCAGGCAGACTCCCAACCACTGCGCCACCAGGGAAGCCCGGATTTCGTTTTTTAATTTGACTATTAAAAAACCTTGATAACTTCAGTGAAATCCCATGAAGATAATATAAACAACTGGAATGGAAAATGAAAAGATGATAATAGCAACCAGCACTGTGATATTTCTTGTCAGTGTTCTTTACTAATTAGAATAGTAACAAATGCCATATTCATTTGACTTTTTGAACTTTGGCCTTTATTTTGGTGGAAGAAGTTCCTTTCACTTTGCTTATTATCTGTTTGCAATGAAAAACAATTCATGACCATACTTTGATATGATCATCTTAGAGTTGTATAGAGGGAGGATAGTTAATGCAACTATTTATATATCTGTGGGTTTAAGGAACTTTAAAGGCTTGATATTTGAATCCTGTGGAATGTAGCCTCCTTTCCCACAGGGAAATGAACATATACATGTACTTAATGTAGTTTAAAATAAAGCAACACCTGTTCGTAGAGGCACCTTCTATTCCAGGCATGTTTAGGTAGAGGGAAGGGGAACAAGAGCTATAAAACATAACTCTTGTCTATAAGGAGTTTACAGTTTAGGGGGGTTGAGGGCACTCAATGACTCAACGGGGATGAGCCTGATGCAGGTGGCTACAAGGTCACCCTTGGATAAACTCTGCTTTAGGAAAGACCAGCCTACTCTTATTCTGGTAAACTCTTTAATGCGGTGTCCAATAAACCTGAATATCAAGCTGAAACGCCACTTGAGAAATGTTTCCAGGGGTGCTGACAGCCAACAAGTTAATATGATTCCTACACACTTGACACAACTCACCAGAGGTCTTGAATTCAGTGAGCATATTGACCTCCTTTAAGAAAGATCACCATTGAAACTTCGAATGCTAAGTTCTAAGAGAATGAAGTAAGTAATAAGTGATATTCAGCTTCAGAGGTGGAAGAGAAAAGAGGTCTCACCTTGAGTAGAACATGTTGTTGGATTCTCCAAAGTGGCAAACAATAAGGAGAACACTAACCAACTAAGACTCTGAATAAGTTGAGAATTAAGATGAAAGCCTAAGATGGAGGTCAAAAGGTCCCCTAGATTGAAGGATACACTTAGGCTGAAAGGGAAACGATTGGAAAAGATGTAGAAAATGCTAAATATTTCACAAAAAATTTATTAGAACTAATAAAACAACTTAGCAAAGTTTGTTTGCAGAATATGAAATCAACATATACGCATCACTTGCATTTCTGCACATTAGCAATGAACAATCCGAAAAAGAAGTTAGGAGAACAATTCCATTTACAATAGCATCAAAAAGAATAAAATACTTAGGAATAAGCTTAACCAAAGACATGAAAGACTTGTACACTGAAAACTACAGTGTTACTGAAAGAAATTAAGGAAGACATAAATAAATGGAAAGACATCTCATGTTCATGAACTATTGTTAAAATGTCCATATTACACAAAGCTATCTACAGATTTAATACAATGCCTATCAAAATCCCCTATTTTTGCAGAAATAGAAGAAACGACTCCAAAATTGATATGGAACCACAAAGGACCCTCAATAACCAAAGCAAACTTGAAGACCTCACATTTTCTTTTGAAATGAAGTTTTCTTGTTACTGTGGGTTAAAAATCCAAAGTCCTAAATGTCCATAAATTATCCTCCTAAATTTACATTTTGGTTCATTCTCAGTGACAGGGCTTTCAGTGCCTGAGTGGCATTGAGGGCTCCTTCAATATCTCTAGCTTGGACTTCTGTCACTGACATGGTGTGGGTATCTCAGAGCCTTGGCTCTTTTACCAGTTGATCAAGTCCCGCATGAACCATGCTCAGAAGGGCCCCACGCTTGCTTGCTTTCATGCTCTGCTATTGCTGTCTTGAAATTCTTAATGATTTTATCTTTGAACTTACGTTTTGTAAGTAAAATTTATGGGACAATAAAATATACGCATGAGCAGAGGAGACATGTGCAATATGTGTGTCTGCCACCATTCCTGCTGCCCCATTCCCATCTAGTTTTCACCCTGCTTATGGCGTGCTTTCCATGACATGCTTATTTCGTACCCATTTGGAGTCTTACTGAGTTCCACCAGAATTCTGTGCTACTGGTCACATCCAAGACTAAGTGAAGGTGTTAACAGCTCCGGGAGGCCACGCTTTCCATCTGAATCTGAACTTACTTCTAACACAGAAAGAAAGCAGTTGTTTTTTTAAGAAACAAGAATGTCCAAGGAATCTTATCATATCCTTTCTTACTCGTGTTACTTCCCAATATTAGTCAAACGCTTCGGCTGAAAAAGCTGAAAAAGAGAAGAGAGAACAGCCCACAGAACCCATTTAGGGCTCACCCTAATCCAGTATGATGTCATCTTATCTCGATTCTATCTGAAAAAAGAATTTACTTGGGCACAGTCACAGGTTCCAGGTGAACATGAATTTGGGAAGGACACTATGCACCCCAGTGCAAATACTTTCAACAACACTTCTTCTTTGCAGTTTGAACAAGAGGCACTATAGTTTCATTTTGCACTGGAGCCCACACATTATGTCACTTCTCACTGTTAGAGCCAATGTTGGAAAAAGGGGCTTCATGAGGCAGCCAAGTGAGTCTGTCAACTGAATTCTAGAATTATCCAGACTTACACACTTTGTTGCAGCAAGTTGGTTCCAGGCAAACCCATGTGAAAGGGGCATGTCCACAGTGGAGCAGAGAACTTTTGTCTCTCTATCACCAGACTCACTCCCAAGATGAAGGAAAGAAGAGCTTAGCAAAGCATGGCCAGTTATTCTTCCTAACTTTGCCAGTCAAGTAGGTCACCTCACCCAACCAGTGTCAGTGAATATAAGAGCAGGGAAGTTAAAAGTTATTCTAATCAAATTCCCTTCACATGGAGGTACCATTAGGAATGAGAAGGGAGATTGTCACTAATGCTTCCCTGGTTTTTTCAATCTCTTAACCCACTCAACTATGCCTTTAAACCTGTAATTAACGGAATATCACTCTCCCTTCAGGAAAAAGAATAGACCTTTATCAGGACAGTCCTGCTCACACTTTTATGGGGCTACTCATTTGAGTGGCCTCCGGGAACTGCTGGTGGACGACTTAGAGTTTCATCCCAGAAGTCTCTGATATGGGTGAGAAATTGCATTAATTTAAATTAACTCCAGGGCTACTCATATCCAATGATCAGAAACAACTTTTTGTTCGACCAGCCGTCCACAGCACAGCTAACCACAGAAAGCTGATGAGGTTAAATGACACACTAAGGTTAAATACATAAAAGCATCCAGTAATACAATTCAGAAATCATAGAAATGTTGCAAATTTGAAAGTACACCTTTGCCGGTATCAAATTCTTCACAGAGAAATTAAAAGGGCACACATTAAACGCTCTTATGAATTAAGGTCCCAAAGTATTAAAGCCCAATTTTGAAATCAAGTGTCCTTGTTACTGTGGGTTAAAAATCCAAAGTCCTAAATGTCCATAAACAATCCTCCCAAATGTACATTTGGTTCATTCTCAGTGACAGGGCTTTAATGGCCTGAATGGGACTGAGGGCTCCTTCAGTATCTGTAGCTTGGACTTCTGTCACTGACACGGGTGTGGGTCTCTTAGGGCCTTGGCTGTTTTATCAGTTTATCAAGTCCCTCATGAAGCATGCTTTTAAAGAGTCTAAAGAGTTCCTAAGATACAATTTGATTTTACAGCACTATCCCCAAAATTTAAAAACAATCTCAAAAGCAAGCCAATCCCCGACTCCTAGAAGAGTGAAACTAGGCACATTTTTGTTCCCAGAATCCAGTACAGAATTCGATCAAAGAACATAGCAGAAACTCAATGGCATTTGAGAGAAAGATAGTCTCTTTCGTTTTAGCCTCACTAGGATGTCCATTAGTCTATGCCATTTATTTGAAATTTCTGACCTGCCAACTTCGAACCAGGAGGAATCTTTTAGCCTCACGTTGATTTGTCACTATGAATTTGCCATGTGCAGTGCACAGCCCTGAGCATCTGTCACACGTGGACTCTTAAGTTATCCCTCCTCCTTGATGACTTTGTGGTTCACACTGCAGTACTGAACTGATTATGGCTTCTGTCGAGTGACATTACACCTCCAGTTCTGATGTGTAGATTTGACAATCCTATGCCGCCACGGCCATTTTCACTGCCTCCTGCTATGGAACTGCATAGACCAAAGGCGGCTGCCTTTAAGAGAACACTTCTTTCTCCGACATAATTGACAAATCCAGTGTCAGCTTGGGTCCACATGTAAAGGGAGTCACTTGAGCCTACGGTAGACCATATGTGTCAATGCCGACAAGTTCTACAAAACATGTTTTCCTTACAACTGAGTCTTTGTCTCAGTCAAGCCTGCTTGGGAAACCTCTACCTGAAGAGTAAGGCAAGGTGGACGGCTGCCTGAGACTTTCCTGCCCTGTAAAATCCTGCACACTCTCAAGTCAAGTGCCAGGTAAAGGTCTCTGTATACTAAAGATCCTCCAGGTGCCTTATTCATTTCGCTCCAGGTATTGCTCAGTCACCTGCAACTCCCTAACGCCCCTTTTCTTTATGTCAGACTTTTACTTAAGTGGCCCTAAAGAAACAGCCCCTCTCCCACGCCATAAGCTGCAGCCATCAGCCAAAATCAAAGTATCTTACGGCTGGTATAGTGGGTTGGATGGTGGCCCCATCCAACAAGTATATATCCATGTCCTAATCCTTGACTGTTACCTCGTTTGAAAAAAAGGTTTTGCAAATGTCATTAAGGATCTTGAGATGGGATTTCCATCCTGTATTATCTGGATGGGTCCTAAATAGAATGACAATTGTCCTTATTATACAAGAAGGGCAGAGGGACATTTGAGACAGACAAAAGAGAAGATACAGACACAGAAAGGGGGTGATGTGAAGACAGAGACAAAAACTGAGTGATGTGGCCTCAAGCCAAGGAAGCTGGCAACCACCAGAAGCTGAAAGAGGCAGGGATAGAATCTCCCCTAGAGCATCTGTAGGGAGAGCAGCCTTGCTGACGCCTTGATGTCACACTTCCGGCCTCTACAACTGTGAGGTAGTAAATTTCTATTGCGTTAAGCCTCCAACTTTGTTAGTCTCCCAGCAAGCACGGAGGACACTTATACAGCATGCATTAAACCTTTTCTAGGCTTCAGCAGTTTACTGCACAAACCTAAATATTTTCAAACAGTCAAAGGTCTCAACTCCCCACCATACATTAAGGACCAAGGCACTAGACTACCTTCCTTGGCAGTACCAAAATATTTTCCACATGGACATTTTCCTCTCCAAAATGCCTGCTCCTTTCTTTTTATTTCTCAGTGTTCCCAGGTAATGCACCAAATGTTAGGGTCTTTTCATTACCTTCCAGCAAGTACAATGCCTTAATTCCATTTGGTTTGGAATAAATTAGGAAATAAGAGAAAAGAGAAAAGATGGAGGGCCGAATATTCCTGTTACTGTTGATAACCCTGGCTTGAGAATCCAGTTTGAACGCAATGATCACATAACGGAACCCCAGAATTGGGCAGATTTACTAACTCGTAATACACAGAATGAGAGAAACAGAAGACACTCACTCACACTCTCAAGGGAGAGAACAGAATTAGTCAAGGCAAGCATGCTCACTTAATTCTTTTCAAGCTTTCTATATAAGTCACTTGATCACCCTGGGGCAGAGTCAGTAAAGAAGCAGGGCTGAAATGACCCTAAGAGCTCTCTTGAGGGGACTGAACCATCAGGAGCAGGAAAGGAACATTCCCTCACTCCCCACCACCACCACCCCCAGCAGTAAAAAATGATCATCCACACTGACAATGTAAAAGAAATCAGAAACTACGCTAACTCTGATTCACTCTTAGTATACCAACAGCTAATCAGGAGCCTTGTGCAAAAGCATCTTGACTAGTTGCTAATAAAACTCTTTAGAAGCAGACCCCTCCACATGCCTCAAAGGGAAGATGCAGACCTGTATGCTTCAGGATTTTCTCACCAAAACCCCACACAATTTCTTTACTATTCCAGCTAAGTATGGCCTAGCCCTACCCTCATACCTGTTTTTCTTGGTTTAGCAATAAAGAAACATACATGGAAATAAAGAAGAGCTATCAGGTAGAAAGATATAAAATAGTGGGGAAAATATTATAAGTAGAGTCAAGTACCACCACCGTTTACTAGAAGTGAACTTTCAGCACCAACATTAATATTTTTTCCTGTTATATCTGTAAAGTGATAATAAGTAATATGTACATAACAATTTTTAATTTATTCCAATCTCATTTTTATAACTAACTACTTCACAACAAGTAACATGCTAAGGCAGCATCAATAGATGTAAAAAGGTAGTCCCTGGCCCCAGGGAATGTTGCCTAGGAGAACACAGAGATATGTAAAAAATACAGTCACAATACAGTGTAGCGAGTGCAACAATCAGGCATGCAGAAGTGCAAGGGTAGCAAAAAGGAGCGTGTGATCACAACAGTAAAAAGAAGAGTGCACAAAAGACATAATATGTAAATTGAGTTTTGAAAAATGAAGTGGGTTTCCCAGGTGCCCCATAGGGAGAAAGGAATTCTTGGAGGAGGGAAAAGCATAAATGAAGACAGTGAATTGTTCTTATAATCCAGAAGCGAAGTCGGCAATGGCAGGAGAAATGATTGGACACAGGCGTCATGAATACTTACATGTCTGCGTTTTAGCAAGTCCATTCTAAAGGAAACTTTGAGGATCAACTCGGGGGTGGGGGGCCGCGGGGGGACAGAACTAGTCATTCCTGCAAGAAACACTGTACAGCTGTGCAAAACACTGGAACCAGTTTCTACCAACCCACCAAAAAAAAGACTTCAAAGGCAACGTGGTTATCACAGGAAGGGCTTGCTTTTGTGTTTGTTTTTAGTTCATTAGGCCTCACTTAAAATTCTGATTCCACAATGCACTTGCGTTGGGATCTTGAACAACACTCATAACCTCTGCAAGTTTCAGTATAGTAAGTTTATGTGATTGCCTTCATCTGTAATATCCCTGTGTTGCAATCTTAATTAATTAAGATTAATTCATCTTAATCTTAATCTCAAGTTCAGGTCAAACACTAGTTCCTCTGTGACTTCTCCTCTGAACTGATTCAAAAGCCTTCTCTCCTGTCCTCATTTGGCTTCTCTTCTCTTATGGAATCTCATAAGAACTTCTACGACCTCTTTGGTTTTTTGTTGTGGTCGTTGTCTGTTTTTTAATTGAAGTATAGTTGATTTACAATGTCGTGTCAGTTTCAGGTGTACAGCACAGTGATTCCGTTTTCAGATTCTTTTCCCTTAGAAGTTATTACAAAATATTGAGTATAGTTCCCTGTGCCATAGAGGAGATCCTCATTGTATCTATTCTATGCCTTCTTTGAATGACCGTAGCACTTGTTGTCTGTATCATTTTTATGTCTGTTGTGGCTTTGTGACTGAACATGAAAATTTTCTATTTGTTCATGTCCTGGCCCTTCCTTTAAAATGTGTTCATTTATCTATTTCATATTTATTGACTACATCTTAGATACCGTGTTAGCTGCTTGTTCTAGATGTTAGTAAAATATAGACCTTCCTGCTCAAAGGGTCACAGTATTTGTGGGAAAACAAAAAAATGAACAACCTATGTCTCAAATAGCTTTGTACTTCCCGAAGAGAACACACCTCGTAGGTACAATAAATATATGTATTATACATAAATGTATAAATAGTTAATGGCATTAAAAACTTGAGATAACTGCTTTTCTATTCTGAGGAAATGATCATTATATTTCACCAGGAGCTCAATACCACTCTGAGAATGAGGGCTTAACCCCCATCCTGACTCACTGCATCGCTTTCTTACATGAAAATAGACAAGTCTCTACATACTCTCTACAAAAAGGCTTATCTGGAATGAATTTCAGAGAGCAAGAAGAAAAATTCAAGAGTTTCAGAGAAGCATCCAGAAGCTCAGATGATTGTCTGGCACTAATACAACTTGCTTGACAGGAAAATAGAGCCGTAAATCTCACAAAATTAGATGATCTTTTAAGGATTTCAAAACCTCCCGCTATTAATTGGAAATCCTAGAAGAACAGCTTCTTTTAAACTATACTGATAATATGCTTTACAGCTTAATATTCAGAAGCCTATGTTGTGGCTAAGTGAGCGTCAGGAAAGAAGGAAACTTGTGGTTTAGCTCCATTTACTCTGGAACCTCTGGTCAAAACATCTGCTTCTGTGCTCAGCCATCTTATCATCTGTACAATGGAGGCAACTCTAAGGAAACATAGTTACAGAGATGTTGCACAGTTTCACGTGTCATTGTCTTCATTTGTTTCAGAAAACCAATCACATCTAAGCTACGACTGAAAGAGTGCAATGTTATTTGGGGTCATCTAGTGCAGCTCTGTCAAAGTAAAGAAAAGGAAAGGGGCCTAGAATAACTATAATTTTCCCAAGAGGACACAATTATTTTATGGTAAATCTGGGTCAAGAACCCTGATCTCTTTGATGCCATTCCATTGTTCTTTCGTTGGGTTCTGAACAACCCAGAGAAAGAAAGAGAAATCAAATTCCTATGTGGTACAGGACGTGGCAAGATTGGAATTGGAGAACTACATATTAACAGGTATCTGGGAAATTCTTCAAACTAATTGAGATATAGACCAGGTACATAAAAAACAGTATGTGTTCTCAAGATGATTCTGTGGAATGAACAGAACAGAACATAAACAATCAAATAATAACACAAAACATTTTTATAGATTTTTAAACCTTACAAAGCATTTTCATGTTCATTATCTAATTTAATCCTCAAATCAACTCCATGAGACAGTTATTATTTTCCCATTAGAAATGACCACATATTAAATCCTTAGTGATTGCTCAAGAAAAGCTGAAATCTTGAGTGTTACATCTATTAATGCCAGGGTTGGGTGTTTTCCCATGGGAACACTGGATGCTAAAATCAACAGGGATTTTCAGCGCAAGATGGCAGACTAGGAAACATTTACTTTCTCTTCCTCCTGAAACCATATTTAAATAAAACTGTAGAAATACCAAAATTAAGCAACCAATAAAAGCCAAGACACTGTGGAAGTCATCAACCACAGAAAGATTTCAACACATTTTGAGAAGGCAAACAATGAAATGGAGGAGCCATGAATAAAATAATTAAGAAAAGACTACCCTAAGTAGGGTCTGCACAAAGCCAGTCAGCTTTTGCTGAGCTCTGGTTATAGTAAAGGGCAGAGGAAAGAAGAGGGGCTGAAAACAAGGAGACAAACATCATTTTAGGAACAAAAGTTCATTTAATGAGCTCCAGGGAACACTCAGCCTGCTGCCATACTAACTCATGAATTACAATGGATTGTTGGTAAGTAAGACAAGAAAACAGGGAACAAACAAAACAAACAAAAATCAAGACATCGTTTCTTACAGAACTCTTCTCAAATGAGATCAAGGAACTATGGTTCAATGCCACAGCTGTAAATCATTTCTGCTCCTGGAGAGGTTAGAAAGGGCTTATAATATTTAGCCCTTTTTTTCAGACAGAATTTAGGTCTGAGCAAAACCTTTTGTGTCCGCAAACCTCAAAGTTTATTGGGGATGGAAGTCCAAATTAGCTGTCACATATCATAAAAAGAATCTCATGGGCAGAGGGTCAAACTAATTTTGGAATATATGAATTATGCCCAGTGTTATTTTCAATAGATTTTAAACTAAAATATATAAATACATTTTTATTGATCTATATGACTCTGGGTTCTGAAACTTCTACATGTCACATGCGTGATACATAACACACAATGTCAGCCCCAGGAGAGAGAAAACACTCCAATGAAGCAAGCCAAAGAAACAAGTTTCAAACAAGGTAAAGTCATGTGTAGACCAGGATTTTTCAATTCTTTCCCGTCATGCTGAAGCTTCCAGCTCCTGAATAACAACACATGTTTCCCTTGCCCTAGACACCCAAGAGTATGTCTCCTCTCTTGGGCATAAGAATCGCTAGAGTTACATATGTGTAGTAAACAGTGGACCCAGCTGGCATACTCACAATGACCAAATTGTGTTGATCGTACTTTAAACCAATACATCACTCCACGATGAAGTTGCAATAAATGATATATTTGCTTGCCAGACATGAATGAGATGCCTTACTGGATATACTCCAGGAAGGCCAGAGAAACTGGAATAATTTACTGGTGAATTTCTTTCCGGATAGCCCATGATTTGTCTAGAATATAAGCTTTACATATCTGGATCCTTCACACTAGACCAAAGGGAAAATCTGGGCTGCAAGCCTCAATTAGAAATGTGGGGCGCTGCTATGCTGACAGCTGGTGCTCCCTGACCTGTATCTTCTGAGACTAGAACCCCGTGTGGTGGATGACCAATTCATGCGTTGAACAAAAGAAGACCTCCTACAGGGCAGTGTACGTGTTCATCACACGTATGGCACTTAGGGCTAAGTACCATAAGGGCCACAAGAAAAAAAAAACAAAAGTAACACATGAAGCATATATGATAAGGAGGCGCCACAGTCCAGAGCACGAGCTCTGGAATCACACAGCCTTGCTTCGAATCCTAGCTAAGCCACTACCATCTGTATAACCTGAAGAACAGTCGAAGGTTTAAATGTTGTTTTACCAAATTTCGAAAAGGAAGTGAAGAAAGAACCTATCTGCCAGGAAGGGACATCGTGGGCTGCAGCACCCAGGCGGGTCAGGGCTCTGCATCCCCTGCTCAGAAACCTTCGCCACCTGGCTCATGGTGATGCTGGCAGCTGAGCAGCCCTGGAGAAGGTGCTCCCGTCATCAGGCCTCGCAGAGAAGCTGGGGAGGTCCCTGGAGGAGGCGGGCCACAGCCTGGCAAGCTCTGGGTGCCTCCTGCACTCAGCTCTGAACAGGCTCTGGTCCCTGGGCCCCTTGGGGGGGAAGGGCTGGCCGATACATACGCAGGGCTGAGGGGCCTGCAGAGCCGGTGCCCAGGCAGGGTGAGCTCTGCAGGAGAAGGCTTCCACAGTCCCCAACAGTCTCCGCATGGTGGCCCATCCGGTGCCAAACACCTGCCACCCACAGCGAGAAGTCCCAGCCACTAGAAAGTCCAGAAGGGGTCGGGCTCTGGGGCCCCGCCCTTTGCCTTTGGGCCGGGGTTTCTCCAGGGGCTGGGCTTGCATGCGCCCCCCGCCCTGCCCCGCCCGCCCTTTCTCTGTGACGAGTACAATGGACATGTCACAAGCGCCACGCTGAGCCATCCAGTGTCCAGTGCGTGCTAGACCTTGAGAGGAGGTGAAGCGAAGGAGAAGCTCTCCTAGTTTCACTCTGTTCTCGGATCGCTTGGCGCACAACCGGTCCTACATGGGCAACTTACTATGCAAATTTCGTACCTGGCTCCCCCACCGCCGCCGGCCCTGCCGCCCACCCCGCCGTGGGGCCCCGGTGGGCTGTCACCCGCTGGTTTTGCCCTCCTGGGAGGCTGCCACATCTGACCGGGACCACCCTGCTGCTCCAGCGCCTGCCTTCTGCCCTGAGCAGGGAGTCAACGTCAGGAAGCCGGTACCAGCCAGTCACCTCCCACTGAGGAGACGGGGGCTGGGGAAAACAGGGGCAGAATGCAAAATGACAGCCCGGGAAGGAGGTGAGAAGAGGGAGGTGAAGGCCCCATCCCATGCCGTGCTGTCCTCTGCCCCAACCGCATGCTGCTCCCTGCTGCTGGAGAGGCCAACAAAAAAAGTGCTGGGTGAAGACCACCGGCCCAAATCACCAGGCTCACCGACGTCTGGGAAGGAGCTGCAGCGTGAAGAGTCTTCACGCATCCCAACAAGAAGCTCCCCTTCCCTGCTATCTACCAGCAGTAGGTCCTGGAAGCGGAAGATTCCCCTGCCGCTTTTTCTGCTGCTGCCAGGGCTGAGGTCGCCCCCGTCGGGGAACGAGGCACTGACGTGGGATCGAGGTGAGCTGCCCCCTCCTCCTAAGCTTCCGTGCTTAGCTGCTGCCAAACACCCAGGCACCCTGGAGAAGAACATTCAGTGTCGCTGGAAAAAGATCCCCAAGAATGTAAGGAAGGTCCAGCCACCGTCCCATGAAAAAGAACCCCCAACACCCATCTGTGTAGCTCCTACCCCTCCTTTATACTTACCTACCCCTCTTCCAGCCCCTACCGTCAATCCCCCTATTGTAACTGGGCAGCCCAGGACTTCTGTGGCAATCCCTTCCACCAGCATGGTCACGGCATCTGGAAGTGTGACCTTGCAGCCTAGCGTCTACATGGACACTGCTGCCCCTTCCGGAGCTGTCACTTTCCATTCGGCTCCTGTTTTCCCCAGCCCCCCATTTACAGCTTCGGCCAGCATCGGTGCTTCAGCAGGCAGCAGCTCTGACACTGTACCTATGGACACCACACCTCCTTCCCAGGCTGTCATTTTCCATTCGGCTCCTGTTTTCCCCAGCCCCCCATTTACAGCTTCGGCCAGCATCGGTGCTTCAGCAGGCAGCACCTCTGACACTGTACCTATGGACACCACACCTCCTTCCCAGGCTGTCATTTTCCATTCGGCTCCTGTTTTCCCCAGCCCCCCAGTTACAGCTCCGGCCAGCATCGGTGCTTCAGCAGGCAGCACCTCTGACACTGTACCTATGGACACCACACCTCCTTCCCAGGCTGTCATTTTCCATTCGGTTCCTGCTTTCCCCAGCCCCCCAGTTACGACTTCGGCCGTCACCAATGCTTCAGCAGGCAGCAGCTCTGACACTGTACCTATGGACACCACACCTCCTTCCCAGGCTGTCATTTTCCATTCGGCTCCTGTTTTCCCCAGCCCCCCAGTTACGGCTTCGGCCGTCACCAATGCTTCAGCAGGCAGCAGCTCTGACACTGTACCTATGGACACCACACCTCCTTCCCAGGCTGTCATTTTCCATTCGGTTCCTGCTTTCCCCAGCCCCCCCGTTACGACTTCGGCCGTCACCGTAGGGAGAAAAAGGAAAAGAACGATAAAACCACCACACTGAGCAAATTACTAAAGCTTTTCTACTTTTAACAGGATTTTCCATCTGGTAGATTTATTGTCATATCCCCTTCAAAACAGACAAGATGCTCACCATATTTTAAAGATTATAGGTTGCCACTGAAAGAAAAATTTTACACAGTCACTTCGGCCGTCACCAGCCTTCGGCCTGTCTCCAGGCAGAACCAATAGGCATTTCACAGGGCTGTTCCTAGTTCTGGGAACACACCTCCCAGTAGTAGCAATGCCTCAGCCCATGCCTCGACACATTTACCTGCAACGTGGCCAACAGATAAGACCAACACTTCAAGCTTCCTTGGACCCAGGTCTCCCGTCTCAGGCCACACTGGGGGCCAACGACGGGCAGAGGCCTAACGATCATTTTCTGTTGGGAAACCCAGCAGCCTCAGCACAAGATAAAGTCCTAGTCGCCCCTGCAGCCCAGCCACCGCGAGTCAGCATCATGCCGGCAGCTTCGCCAGCTTCCCTATTCGCCACCACCAGCAACACGCAGCCGGCCTTTGGCGACAAGCCAGGCATTCTCCCCAGGGCTGTGTCCATTGCTACTGGCTTCGGACTTGCCACCAGGATGCCCAGTACTGGGGACAGTGGCTCGCTCTCTGCCGACACCACACCGGGCCCACTGTTCATGGGACCTGCAGCCCCTACGGCCGCTGGGAGCCTTGGGGTCGGTGTGTCAGCCCCAGGCCTCACTCACTCACAGGCATCCAGACCACTTAACTTCGGGGCAGGACTAAGTGGGGCACCCAGCACCGCTTCTGTTCCTACTTCGGGCCAGACAACCTGCCATCTACCTGACCACGGCAAGGCTGCTGCACTAGGAGGGCCAGGCACCATCCCAGCATTTGGGAACATACCGGATTCCACCTGAAATCCAAACACCTGGGGCCCACCTGGGCTGAGTACAGGTGGTACGGTGATGGCAGGGGACAACACCATCCCCACGATGGGAGGCCCTAGGGTTCCCACTTTCCGTCACTGCACACAGGGCCCATCTGGACGGAGAAAATCTACATTTAAAAGTTCCATCACCAAGGAGAAGAAATCTGTCAAGGGACATGTCAGTTTCCACCTTCTAACAGAGCACACCACATCTGTTGCAGTTGCAAGTGTGGTTATCACCCGTGGGTTTCAACACACTTCTAGTTCTACCTTATTGCCAAGCACAAGGGGCCCACCTGCCCACAATCTAGGTGGTGGTCGTCTAGGAGGGAACAACATCATGCCCATGATTGGAGGACCTGCTATTCCCGCTTACAACTGGGACCCACCTGGCCAACACACAGGTGGTGCGGATGGAGGGCACAACATCTCACCGGTGCTGGGAGGCCCTGTGTCAATAACTGCCATCAGACTTGGAACCCATCCGTGCAGAGAACGGGGGGGTGGCATGGGGGACAGCACCACACCTGCTGTGACTGGATACACTTCTGGTGCCACATTCATACAAAGCACCTGAGGGCCCCGCTGGTCAAAACCCAGGTGGTGCCATGGGGGAGAGCAGCATCCATACTTAGAGAGGAACCTCCACTCTCAGGAAGAACACTGGGGTCCCCGAGTCAGGACGCCCCTCTGACTTAGACGAGCCAGCATTGTGTTTGCAGGCCCCTGGTCAGGGCAGCTGTGCCTGTGCTCATAGGAGTCTGGCAGCCTCATAACCTGCCCAGGGCTTCATAGGAGCCACCAGCGAATTCCTTTCTTCTATGAAGAAACTCAACAAATGAAGAGCAGATCTTATTCTGCAAACTGTGTGTCACCATGAATGGACTTTGCCTCACTGGAAAGTGGCTCAGCCCCTTGAAGTGAAACTTCACCTCCTCTCTTCCTACAGCAAGCCGGAGGACCACACCTCAGGGGTGTGCTAGTGTGTGTGTGTGTGTGCGTGTGTGTGTTTGTGTGTGCGTGTGTGTGTGTGTGCTGGAGGGTGAGGAGCATATGAGCCCACTTCAGAACTACACCAGACTTGAGAAGCTCCAGTTAGGAGAATGGAAGACAGCTGGCTGTATCATCCACTGTGCCATCCCTGGCTTGACTGTTAACTTGGCGGACCCAAGTTTTCCCTAGACTTGGAACTGGCAGGATGCCCACTGCTCTTTTCAGATGCTTCCTCTCCCCCTATGCATTTGCCTCAATGGGCCTTTCTCTTTCCCAGCTTTATGTACATATATATATGTCAATAAAACCTTGTTCGTATTAATCTGCTTCTGTTTATGTGTCTTTACTCACTGACTCAGCTGTAGAGGAAGAACTGACACATGTGAGTGGTGATGTGGGAGCCAGACTTAAGACACCAAAATTTTGTGTCCCAGTGACTGGGATGTGGAATTAGGCACACATTATGGCTGCACGTGCTGACTCCTGAAATCTGTTTTCAGTGTAACGAGTGACAATCAGGAGGAACTAAGGTCCAGAGGAGGGAGAGTTGGGGTGACTCACCCTGACTGATTAAGTGTGCTGATGTGTCCAATCCCTGCCAACCCGTGGAGCAGTGCATTGAGTGGGCCGCACGTATCTCAGAAGAATGTTTTTCTCAGACTGATGAAGAGAAGCGACAGGACTTGCCTGTGGTGATGCCAGTTTTTGACAGAAATACCTGCAGCATCCCCAAATCCCAAATCTCTTTCATTGTTCATCACAGACATGTTTGCTGCTTGGGACGCCTTTGTAGACCTGCCTGAGTTAACCCAGCATCTTGACAACAATTTTAGATACTGGAAGGGACGGGACGAAATGAGGCTGCGGAGCCCCCGCCCGCCTCCGGAACAGTGGGCGACACTGCCTGGGGCCCTGACGCGGTGTCCCTCCAGTCACTTGGGATTCCCGAGGGCGGTCAGAGTTCCTTGGTCCTTTCGTCCCCCGGTCTGCAGAGCCTGTCAGAGCACACAGGGACGTCGGCAACACTCTGTAGCCACCATCTGATGCCACTGCCATAAAGTGAGACTTAGTTCACTCAAGGTACCTGGGCCTGCTGCGGGGGCTCTTCAGAAAGTCACGTGAGAACCACGGTTTGCATTCGCGTCCGTTAAAACATGAGCTCGGGACTGCCCCCGCAAAGGACGGAGATGGATTTCCTGCCAGTGACAGAGAGTGTCTTGTTACAATTTCTCTCAGTTATGTTCAGCACTTAAGAACAGCTAATGGCAATCGGATCTTTTTTCAAATCACTCACTTTGGAACACTACTGAAAGTGACTTCTCTTTTAAAATTGAACAGAAAATGCAGACAAAGAAATTTTGAAGTTGATTATTAATATCAATTCTTACAATGTTTTATTTATTTTATTAGAAGTTCAATATTTTCTATGAATTTAAAAATACTTCAAAGCCAAAGCCAACTTTAAATACCATGACCAAATTTACATGATTCATATTCGTTAGATATGTATTACTTCGTGTACAGACTTATTTTCATAATGCAAATTTAAAATATAAAATGACACATGTTTACTGCAAAAAACAAAAACCACACTGGAGGCTAGATAATCCCTGATGTGTGATAAGGAACCACACTTTATGACTGAACTTTTCGAAAATGCTGAAATGTCTTTGGGGGCATCTTTTTATTCAATTGAGACTTAGGCCAGTCATCTTCATACATTCCCACTACACCCAGAGAGGATGGATTTGGCATCCAGGTTCATGTGTCTGGAGAAACAAAGGAAGAGTTCATACCTGCTCTGTAATTACTGAAAATTTAAGTTGACCTCAAATGTACCATGCTGCTTAAAACAGCAGAAAAGATCCTCTTTAATAACTGGCTTGGCTCTGAGCTAACCCACTAAAATATCAAATCACAAGAGTTATAATTGTGCCCAGTTCTGGCTGACCCTAGAGTTCTGCTGGGCCTCCACTAGGTTTAATAATGGCAAAATTCCTGAGTCTGTGCAGCCTATCTTCCAGTTGGAGGGGAGAACAGAAACCCATGTACATTCTCTGGTAGGTTCGCCAGGAATAAATGCTATGGAGATTAAGCAGTATATGGTGAGGTGAGGTGAGATTGTGGGCAGAGAGGAGCAAGGCTTTCAACTTAAACGGTAGACAGGATAAGTTTTACTGGGAAGGTGGAATTTGAACAGTCTAGAGGGAGGCAGATGAGTCAGACATCTGAGGGAAAAGCATTCCAGATCATGGGAATAACCTCTGCAAGGCCCAGAGGAAGGATGCCAGTGTCCTCAGGGAAGAATTAGTAAATAATGTGGCTGGAATAGAGTCAGCAAGTAGGAGGGAGGGAAGGAGGAAAGGAGGACAGAGAAGATGTGTGTGGAATTCCCTGCATCACCATTTACTGATTGAGTGATCACAAACAGTTAACTCAACCTTCAAGTGTTCCAGTGAACTCAGTGCTTTTCCTATGGCCTATTGACCTCTCAAGAGTTTTGGAAGGATAAAATAATGTAGGGAAGTGACTTATAAGCCATTGTTACTGTTCTATACATAAGGATAGATGGGTAGACAGGTAGATATAGATAGATAGATACATAGATAGATACATAGAGAGATGATAGATAGATAGACAGATAGATGATAGAGATATATAGATAGATAGATACATAGAGAGACAGAGAGATAGAGAGAGAGAGAGAGAGAGAGATAGGCAGATAGATAGACAGAGAAGAGAGAGAGAGATAGAGAGATAGAGACATAGATAGATAGAGATAGACAGAGAGATAGAGATAGAGAGATAGATAGACAGACAGACAGAGAGATAGATAGATAGATGGATAGATAGACAGATAGAGGGATAGATAGACAGAGAGATAGATAGATAGATAGATTGATAGATAGCTAGCTAGATAGATACATAATAGTTAAGGACTGAATTTCTGTAAAATCATAATTTTAAATAATAGTTTCATTGAGATATAATTTACTTTCCATATTATTTAAAGTGTACAATTTAATGTGTTATGCATCTACCACCACAATCAATTGTAAAACTTTCATCCACCCCCCCCCCCAAAAATAATCTACTATAAGTCACTCACTCCCCCACTTCTCCGAACCCTAGGCAGCCACTAATATACTTTGTCTCTACAGATTTGCCTAGTCTGGACATTGCATACAAGTGGAATCATACAATTACTTAGCATGTTTTCAAGGTTCATCTATGTTGTAGCATGTATCAGTACTTGATTTCTTTTTATGGCTGAATAATATTCCATGGTGTGGTTATTACTGTGTTTCATTGATCATTCACAGTAAATGGCCATTTGGGTTATTTCCTCTTTGGGGCTCTTATGAAAAATGTTGCTGTGGTTGGATTTATGTGCAAGTTTTGTATGCAGGTCTACATTTGTTTTCTAAATTAATAGACTATTTTGGAGCTGTTTCTGGCTTACAGAAAAATTAAGCAGAAAGGACAGAGTTCTCATACTTCCTTACCTCTCAACCCAGTTTCCCCTATTATTCACATCTTACATTAGCATAATATATTTGTTATAGTTAATGAACCAATATTGATACATTATTACTAACTAATGTCCATGCTTTACTTTACACTTCACTCTTTGTTTTGTACATTATATGATTTTTGACAAATGTGCAATAACCTGTATCCACCATTACAGAACCATACACAGGAGTTTCTCTGCCTTTACAATTCCGGGCTTCACCCATCCTTTTCTCCCTCCCCACAACCTCTGGCAACCACTGATCTTTTGATTGTCTCCACACTTTTGCCTTTTCCTAAATTTCCTATAGCTCCAATCATATAATATGCATGTAGCCTTTGCATATTGGCTTTTTTTCACTTAGCAATATGCATTTAAGCTTCTTCCATGCCTTTTCATGGCTTCATAGCCTTTTCTTTTTATTGCTGAATGCTATTCCTTTGTACGGATACACAATAGCTTGTTTATCCATTCACCTATTGAAAAACATCTTGGTTGATTTCAAGTTTTGGCAATTATGAAAGAAACTGTTATAAACATCCATGTGCAGGTTTTTATGTGGACATAACTTTTCAGTTCCTATGGGTAAATACCAAAGAGCATGATGACTAGATCACTGTATGGTAAAAGTATGTTTAGTTCTCTAAGAAACTGCCAAGTATCCTGCTAGCAACAAATGAGAATTCGAGTTGTTCTGCATCGTCAACAACTTTGGTATTTCAGTATTTGGATTTTAGCCATTTGAATAGGCGTGTAGTGGTATCTCATTATTGTTCTAATTTAAAATTCCCTGATGACATGGAATGTGTAGCATCTTTTCATATGCTTATTTGCCATGTGTCTATTTTCTTTGTTTAATCATAGTTGTTTTGTTTTTTTTTAACCAATGCCTGGTAACTCTTGTCCTCCTTTGTCTATTTATATTGTCTTCTTTCTTTCTTTCTTTCTTGTTCTGTTTTTTATTGTTTTTTTTTTTTGTTTTTTTTGAGCTTTGGATCATTTAGTCTTTTTCCTGGTATATCAAATTATTTTTTATATTAAAATTGGGCTTAACTTATTTTAGGAAACTATAAAGATACCTCCACATTCTGGATGTCGTTATCGTTCTCTTGAAAAGATTTCCTTTTGCCCATGGCAGACAGTTACTATAGGGACTGGAAACCTTAGTCCATTCTCAGTTTGAGCTCATTCAAAGCTGTTTTTCAGTCTGTGTGAAGGTTGCTCTATTTCTGTCTTGTCCTTCCTCTACGGGTGTTGCCCTTTGGGATTACCATATGAGCGTTTGGATTCTCCCTATTCCCAACTACCCATGTATTTGTTAGGCTTTAAATGTAATGGTTTCCGCAGCCCTGTGAGACTAAAGATACACTTGGCTTGTCATTCCATTAGTTGTTGCCTTTAGCTTGAGCTTTTGCCGTTTGGCTTCTGTGGTTAGAGTCTTTTGAACTCCTTGGCTTTTCAGCTCCTAGTCTGTAAGATTTGAATCAGCAAATGCCCCAAGGAGAAAAGCTGCACCAAATGTCAAGCTTGCGTCTGTGTTTCCCTTCTCTCCAGAACTTGGCCCACATGTCTTGGTGTCTCTCTAACATTCAGATGCCAGCGAACAGATGTTTTCTTACTTTATCCAGCTTTTCTAAAATGTCTTTAGACTTCACCTGATCTTATGTTATTATTCAACTATCATTTCAATTACCCCTAGGAAGAAAATCTACAATTTCATGTTTTATTTTCTTATTTTCTATATTACCTCAGTTTCTGTAGAGACCTTTTACCTGACTGTTCAGTCTAGTTCCTGTGTTACCAGTAAGATGGAGATGAGGTGGAGGCTAAGAATATTGGGGGGAAACCACTGATGAATGATAGGTCTCGTTCGTTTTGTTTTTCCTCTCCTTATTTACTCCGGCAGCCTACATTTGCCTTTCTTCATTTGACCCAGTTGCCCAAATAAGGAACCCACTCTGGCAAAGACCTGACTTTACTCTCATAAATGTCTGCATGTTAGGATTAGCGAGATGATGAACACCATGCCAAAGCTCTTGGTGCGAGACTTTTGCAGACTTTTGTTATCCCTTTAGTTTGCCTCTTGCCACCACTGCTCAGATTGTTGAGGTTTTCTAAGATTCTGTAGGTCAAACCTCTCTACCTGCATACCAGATGAGCCCTTCTCTCTTTCCTGAGCTCACCTGCGGGAGGTTAGCCCTCGGTTTTTCTTTTTCCCCATCCAATCATAATTGTTCATGAATTCCAAAAAGCCCTCAAAGTACCTGTCATCCCTTTCTCTCCTCTCTTTTTTATCAACACTGTTAAATGTTAAGCATATATTTGCATACCTCTTTCTTACTTACAATGGAATACTGGAAGGCGCGATCATGCAGTGTGAGCCCCACCAAACTAGGACTCATACAACACTCTCCCCCAGGCCTAAACCTGTGACATCCACTGGTTTTCTTATAATATCTTATATGTATCTAAATTTGTAATGATTTAGTTAATTCCTGAGTTATGTGACAATAAGAAATCAGTCAAATTAGCACTACAGAAGCACAGCTTAGACCTAGGGACCAGAACCAAGGACCACAAAAACCTGTTAACCAATAAGTTTCACTTGTACTTTGTGTTTAACAAGTGGGTGAATGGGAAGTGAGGGAAAAGGAGTTTAACTTCATATCACAGAAACTTGCACTAAAATGAAGAGGAAAATGACCCAGTTCCTGGTTCAAGTCACTATAATCTGCTTCAATAAATAATAACAGCACATAAGAAAAACAAACACTATATGATAGGAACAATGGATAATTAATTACCAGATCAGGGAGGACAGATGACACTTGCTATGGGATTTCATTAAAGAAGGATTCCAAAAAGCACTGGCTTCTTCTGAGAAGACTTCTTAGAACAGGCAGCATTTAAACTGAGTCTTGAACAAGTATATAGAGGGTAGGGAACAGGCCTTCCGGGCAGGGCACAGGCACAGTGTCAGCAATGGCACAAAGGGCTTATGGAATAGGGAACAAAACTGGCTGAACACAGGAGTGCTACGTGTTGGGGAATATGGGGGAAAGGCTGACTGAGGTTGGTTAAATGAAACATCATTAGGCGGAAGAGAAAGTAGGTGGAAAGACAGATGGAAGACTGTGGAAAGCCTCTGAAGATGGAGGTCAGCATAATAATATGAAGAAATCAGTGGTACTTTGACACCGTATGAATGTCTAGGTTTAAAAAATCAAGAAAACACAATAAAAGAATAAACTACTGATATAATGATACGTAACCAAAGGCCAGATACCAAAGAATACACACTGTGTGATTCCCTGTATGTCATATATGGTGAAAGAGGTCAGCTTGGGTGTTGCCCTGGGGGAGTATGGAACAGAAAGAAGTAACAGAGAACCTTGTAGGGTGTTACAAATATTTTATAATACCTTGACCTGGTGTTGGATGCATGGGTGCATAGAGATGTAAAAATTCAGTTATTAGCAATGCAACTGGTGTTTATGGTTTGTATGCATACATTAAAAAAAACTCTAGTAGGTTAATTAGGCTGTCAGCTGTATGAAGTAAATTTTGGTCAAGGAATAGCCAAGGTAGTAATGCAGTAATAAGTTATACATGTGCTCACTGTGCTCTAGAACGTCACGACTGGAATACAAGAAATATGTGTAAGAAAAAAGACAAATGTTCAATATTGATGGTTGGATGAGCTGAATAAATTAGATCACTCTACTTTCAATTTAAGAACTTGGCCAGTGTTTGGATACCTTTGAACAAAGAAAAAAAGGAAATACAATTGTTATTGAGCATATGCTATGTATCAATCCCTGACTTATATTTTGACACACATAAACGTGGGAAATATTGCACCTTGTAACTGAGACAATGAAGATGAGCGACGTGGCTGGTTTTGACACTAGAGGCTGAGAAAACAATCAGCTCATAATCGTAAGAAGTTTGAAGTCGGAGGAAAAGAATCAAGAGGAAATACTGGTAAGTGCCAGGAGCTTCTGGAAACTACATAAGAGATGAAGACCGCAGAATTGTTGAGCTTTCTAAGAGGCCCAATGACTCAGGTAAAAACAGAAGGCTTAAAACTGAAACCTGGGGATATATGTATACATACAGCTGATACACTTTGTTATACAGCAGAAACTAACACAACGCTGTAAAGCAATTATACTCCAATAAAGATGTAAAAAAAAAAAAAAAACAAAAAACCAAAACCAAAACCTTGCAAA
The DNA here is from genome assembly GCF_028023285.1 of Balaenoptera ricei. Taxonomy (NCBI): domain Eukaryota; kingdom Metazoa; phylum Chordata; class Mammalia; order Artiodactyla; family Balaenopteridae; genus Balaenoptera; species Balaenoptera ricei. The sequence goes on from NC_082641.1 coordinate 167,435,387, forward strand.
GTAACAACTGTTAGGACAAACAGTAAAGAATTATAAGAAAAATAATCACATGCCTGTCCCCACACAGAAATATCTTAAGCTCCATCTCAGCATTTCTCGATTGGCCTTTCACAAAATACAGTCCCATCAGCTGAATATAGGTTTCTCAAGTAACTGTGAGTAAGACTGAATTAAAAAAATGAAATCACTTCCTTCCTCCAAAACTTTTCAGAGTACGTAATGTAACAAAGTGAAACCTGAATTTCATGTCGGGATGTAGAGTACGGCTCTTCCCATATGCTTCTGTCTTGTAACTACATCAACATCATCTAAAACCAGTGTTCTGCAGGACAGACATTGTGAAACGCTGCTCTCATCATGTAAGATATCAGGTCCTTCTCAAAATCCATTCTTCCTTCTGCCCTTTCTCATGTTGTGCCTGCCACCTGATGGGTCTCTCCTAAGCTCCACCTGCCAAAACCCTACCCATTTTTAGGATCCAAGAGATAATAAAGGCTTACATTACTAAAAAGCAGAGAAAGAAATCCCTTCCCAGGGATCTACATTTCCTTCCTAGGGAAAAGAAAAACTGTAAAGTATACCACAGTGACCTTAAGTCTATGAATGTAACTATGTTGTGTTACTTTGAGTTCTGTAAAAGTCAATGTGCTACAGTATATACGGATATGAATACTTGATCTCTTGCATGCAGATCTTGCTGATAACTTTCATCGTGAGCGAGGTTAACGATTCAGGAGCCACTGTATTTGGCTCAGCCCTTATAACCAGGGAATGTTAAAATTGGAAAGGTCCCTAGATATTAGCAAATCTATCCACCTCATATTCTAAGTAAGGAAACTGAGACGTTCATAGATTGGATATTTATATTAACAAAGGATAAGGATATAAGATATTGGCAGATATATCTTTTAGATTAAGAATTTAGAGATTTTTGTAGAATACTAAGACATTATGCCCACTGATACTGAGACAATGTGGTTTTTTTTTTGTTTTTCTTTTTTTTATTAATTAATTAATTTATTTTTGGCTGCGTAGGGTCTTCGTTTCTGTGCGAGGGCTTTCTCTAGTTGTGGCAAGCGGGGACCACTCTTCATCGTGGTGCGCGGGCCTCTCACTATAGTGGCCTCTCTCGCTGCGGAGCACAGGGTCCAGACGCGCAGGCTCAGCAGTTGTGGCTCACGGGCCCAGTTGCTCCCCGGCATGTGGGATCTTCCCACACCAGGGCTTGAACCCGTGTCCCCTGCATTAGCAGGCAGATTCTCAACCACTGCGCCACCAGGGAAGCCCAGAGACAATGTGTTTCTTAGTCATCATTTTCTATTGCCGTGACGAAGCGAGGTGGTAGTCAGTAGTTGTACAAAGGGAAAAAGATAACTTTACAAACTCCCAATTCATATACACAGGGAAATTCATCATTCATGTTATTTAAGCTAACTGGATGCAGTTTATCAGCTACATTGAGGAATGGTGAAGTGTCTATACAATTAACACGTTAGTTTCTGTCATGAGCTCCCTGTTGTTCAAGTGAGTTAATGGTCAGCACTCAACTAGGCACTTAGAGTCCATTATAAATCTGGACTAAACGTTTATCTGTGGCATCTTTATTCTTCTTTGGTGCCCTTAGGCAGAATTAGCTCTCTTATGTTTTGATAAATTCAAGTATTAAACAGGGCTAAGGTTTCACAAGTTCTTTGGCCTAAACATGGGGGTAAGGAGGACCAATGAGCTGGAGTACTTCTAGATTTGAGAATGGTCAGATTGAGGAAGAAGAGTCTTATACCAGAGGTGAAAGAAGACTGATTAGAATTACCTATTTTTAAAAATTCCAACCCTTTTCAATGTTCTAAAGTGATCATGAAGTACATGGGTATGCTAGGAAGTAAGGGAGTCAACCAAGAATACTCTGTAAGAGTTTGTGGATGGCAATAAAGAGGCAAGGAAGATAGAGAACAGACTAGAAAAGGCTTCGGTTGGCCATAATGAAGTCAGAAGGAGAAGGAGAAGAAGAATGACAGATGCAATGGGAAAGAGAAAGCAAGAATAGAGAAGCAAAAGGGAAAGTAGAAAAATGAGACAAATTTGGAGAAGGAAATGAGGAAGAAAACTGGGTGAAAGAGGGAAGCACTGATGGTAGACCACGTGACACTCAAAACTTAACACGATGGGGCTTCCCTGGTGGCGCAGTGGTTGAGAATCTGCCTGCCAATGCAGGGGACACGGGTTCGAGCCCTGGTCCGGGAAGATCCCACATGCCACGGAGCAAATGGGCCCGTGAGCCACAATTACTGAGCCTGCGCGTCTGGACCCTGTGCTCCGCAGAGAGAGAGGCCGCGATAGTGAGAGGCCCGCGCACCGCGATGAAGAGTGGCCCCCGCTTGCCACAACTAGAGAAAGCCCTCGCAGAGAAAGGAAGATCCAACACAGCCATAAATAAATAAATAAATAAATAAATAAAATTAAAAAAAAAAACTTAACACGATGCACATTTAAGATGTGCCACCAATGGCCATGGTCATTACCCTCAAATAGTTTACAATATGTGTTTCAAAGACATTTATAAATTGAAAATGCCATTAAAATAAGTGCCAGGCTAAAAGTATTCATGGAATTGTATGGGAGAATAAAAAGTCTCCCGTCAAAGAGCCTTCTGAGACATAGGAAAAAAAAGAAAAACCTAAAAAGCATAAGACTCTTCCTATTTTCATTTCCAATGATACATCCCAATCTTGATGATTAATCAGCGATTTAAATGTCAACTATAAACCCAGTATTTTATTAGCTGCTATGCAGTATACTGGAGCAATAGAAGAGAGAGGACCTCAAACCCTCTGTTCCCTCAAACTGAAAGGCAGGCTTCCTGACCCCTCCAGACCACTACTGGACACAGGGAACACACACTAATGTTTCAGGACCCCAACCAACAGTCACCTGCTTTGTGATTACTTCCGTGACACACCCCCACTAACACCACTGACTCTGCTGCTCCTACGGGACATTACATATATTTCCTATTTTAACACATACCACAGTGCATTATAATTATGATTGCAGATACATGTTCTAACAATTTAAAGAGAATGATGACTTTTTTGCTCTTTACATCTTGCTATTTCCCTTCTCATAATATTTCTTGAAGAGAAACCATAAAAATATAAACAAACACAAAAAACAGAAATTATACAAAATGTGTGCTTTGCGGCTTAACACAAACTTAAGTAAAATTCGTTCTGACAGCATCCAGCATGACAAACTTCCATGGTACAAATGACAATGGACCAAGGTTTGAGCAGGTACAGGAGACAATCCAGGCATGAACAACACCAAGAAAAGGTAGACAGGAAGTAACATGGTGTGTAGGAAATCACGAGACCAGTCTGATGGGAAGAGACTTAAACAAGACTGAAACTCACTTTCTAAACCTCCATCTCCAATTGGACAATTCGCAAGACACAGGTGCACCAAAGTGGCCTATTTATTCAATCCCTTTAATGGGGAGAACAGTTTAAAATTTTACCCGTTTAGTTTGCCCCAAAAGCAACTATCAAATGTTGGCAGGACACAATGAAGGCTTACCTTTGTTAACATAGTTAAGTCTCTCTCTCTCAGAACTAGCCCATTTAGCTCCAGGTTCCTTATTGCACCCGACGCACTTACACAGCATTCATGAGCTTTACACAACTGGAAGGTCACATCTTTATTTCTTATTGCAGGAACACAACTTCTGGAAACTTTATTTCTGTCACAACCTAAAGCAAAATTATTGTAAAATGAGTGATTTAAACCGTACATTTTATCATCATTAAAAAGCATCTAAAAAGAAAAAAAAGCATCTGCTCTGTGCTAAGGATTAGAAACGACTCCTGCCCTTAAAGCCTCGTTAAGGAGGGACATGTATAAACTCAAAATTTCAATCACATGAGATAAAGAACCATAACCTTTATGCACAGAGGTTCCTATGGAGGCAAAAAGTTATATCTAAGTGACGGCTTCATGATAACCCTGAAGTACAATCGAGAAAGCTGAGGCTCTGCAGAGGTGGAGGAGGAGGTGCAGTAACTGCAGAGGGAGCACCTCTGCAAAGACACTCAAGCCTGACACCTGCTGGGCACTGTAAATACTGCAGGTGGGGAATGACTAAACGCCGGGGGGTCCAAGTGTGAGAAGGGACAGAAAATAGAGCTGTTGGTCGAAGCAAGCCTGGGAGAGAGCATGGCTTGTATCCCACAGGTGATGAGCCCTGGGGCTACCACAGGCTGAGTAAGGGTGCCTCCGCTGATTAGAAAAAGGCGCCCCGCTGCTGAAGGACTGATTAGATAAAGGGAGTGATCACAAAAAGCTCCCCTTCCTCAGGGCCAAAGAGCCCCAGGAGGCTTGGCCAAGCACAGTTCAGACTACACGCCTCTGGGCAGAGCACACGCTGGGCGGCTAGTACGCACTAACTCTGTGTGGGCAAGTCATTAGCAGCATTATTTTAGGCGTACCTTTTCATGTTAGAAGATCACTCAACCTGAGTAGGCAGATGAACTTAGAGGAACTGAGTCCAGGGGCCGCGAAACCACCCAGGAGCTTCTGCCATAGTCCGGGCAAAATGGAATGTGGATGAAGAAGCAAATTTACGAGGAGGCCAAAATCTACAAGCTAGACCCACTGGATGAAAAACACAAAGAAAGTTCAGTGAAGGAACTCTGAAGAGAATGGGCTCTGTAATAAATTTTTCTTACAATCAAGGTAAAATATTAGGCAACATTAAGTACAGTGGCCTTTAAGGTCCCTTCCAGCTCTAATTTCTTTTGATTTCTAACTTATTACTCTGGTTAAGTAAAGTCCCTTCAGAGGGACAGAACAGTTCCTACACCTGAATGGGATGCAAAGAATAATCTGACTTCTCTTCACCAGGGGATGAGTTGAACTGTCCTTGCAGAAGAGATAACACACGGTGTGAACCCCAGATCCTAGAAAAGGGCCAGGCACACAATAAGTATTCAGCTTTTGGAAAACAAATGAGCAATCATTTCCTCTCCTAGATCTTCACACCCTTCCTCTGCTGGCTACTTTCTTTCAGCTTATAAGCATCCTCAATATACCCACTGAAAAAGCTCTCACACCTATGACTCTTTGGACCTTCTTGTGGGTAACCTAAGTCTCTCCCATGCCTTCAAACACCTGTCCTCCCAAAAAGCCCAGATCTGTACCTTGGGCCCAGACCTGTCTACCAGGCCCCTCAAAAGCACTGAAGATGAAGTAAGATCCTCTCCCCAGCCCCAATCCCTTCCTACTGTGCTGTGTATCTCACAAAAAGATGCAGCTATAAACTGTCACCCACGCTTGCTGCCCTCCCTTTTCTAACTGGTCACCAGGCCCCACCCATTCCCTCTCGGATCTCCGAAATCCAGTCCAACCTTTTACAACTTAAGTGGGACCCTTAGATTACAATTCGGCCTGCACCCCATCAAGTGCTTTCCACATGGAGGTCCGAGTGAGTCTCTAAACCAGAAGTCCATCTCACTGTTGTTCAGCGTTTCCCACAGCCTTCAGGATAAACATTAAAACTTCTGACAGGACAAAAGAAGGCCCTTTTCTGTTTGGCCCCAGTAGGTTTCCAGTATCAACTCTCATTTCTTTCCCAAAACCTGAGTTCCACTCGTGTACCTTAGTTTTGCCATATTTTCTTATATTTCTCAAACTTTGACACACACTGCTCCCTCCTGCCACCCCAGGAGCTTCTATATATCCTTAGAAAGGATGACACCTCCTCCAAGAAGCCTGAACTCTCCCTTCCAAGATTCTGTGCTCTGCAAAGGGGAAGGGGGGGGAGGGATAAATTAGGAGTTTGGGATTAACATATACACACGACTATATATAAAATAGGTAATCAACAAGGACCTAATGCATAGCACAGGGAACTCTACTCCATATCCTGCAATAACCTGCACGGGAAAAGAATCTGAAAAAGAATGGATATATGTATAACTGAATAACTGTGCTGTAAACCTAAAACTAACACAATATTGTAAATCAAGTATACTCTAATACAAAATAAAATTTAAATTAAGAAAAAAAAAGATTCTGTGCTCTGCAGCACCAGAACTCACTTCTTCCAGAGCACTGACTACTGTGTCTGTGTTTACTTGCCGCCCAGTAGAAGGGGAGATGACCTAGGGCATAAGCATCGTCTCCAGCAGCCCTTGGTTCTGACAACTCATTCAAGTGCCAGGATACTTTACACACATAACCTGCTTAATTAATTCTAAGAACCCACAGAAAGAGTGGTTTTTAATGTCATTTTACAAGTGTGGGGATTGCAGTTCAAAAGTAACCTGGGCTTCCCTGGTAGCGCAGTGGTTGAGAGTCTGCCTGCTATAATACAGGGGACATGGGTTCGAGCCCTGGTCTGGGAAGATCCAACATGCCGTGGAGCAACTAAGCCCGTGCACCACAGTTACTGAGACCGTGCACCTAGAGCCCATGCTCCGCAACAAGAGAAGCCACCGCAATGAGAAGCCCGCACACCACAACAAAGAGTAGCCCTCACTTGCTGCAAATAGAGAAAGCCCACGTGCAGCAACAAAGACCCAACGCAGCCAAAAGCATAAATTAATAAATAAAAATCAAAATTTTAAAAAACACAAAAACACCATCACAGAAATATCCAGAAAAATATTTCACCAAATAACTGGGCATGGTGGCCCAGACAAATTGACATGTAAAATTAACCACCTAAGCCATAGTTTTGCCATCTTTTACTGAGAAATTTGACTTATCTGAACTATTTTGATACCTAGAAGATACCTTCTAGAGGTAACACCCTCAGTTTTTGACATGGTAGGCAGCAGAGGGAAAGAGCCCATTTGCCCAGTCAGATGACACCTAAAAGGATAAAATGCTGTCTTCTCTCTCCAACCCATAAGGATGAATGCCAAAAACACATCACTTATATCTGCTTTAGCTAACATATGATAGGTCTGGAACAGACCTATGCTCCCAGCAAGTCTCATGAAATGCTGTTTCATTAAGGGGAGACTTTACTTGCTAAGATTAGAAGCAAAAGAGGGTGGTGGATGAAAAACTGCCCAAGGATATAAGTTCACGCAAGGGAGCAGGAGAGAGAATGGGTATCCGAAGATGTGCGCTCTGAGCCAACACTAATTCCACAGCATCAGGTTGTAATTCAGGGAGCCAAACTGCTGGGGTTCCCCCCCCCCCTTTTTTTTTCCTCCAAAGAGGGACAAATCAAGCATACTGACAAAGGAAGAGCATTAGTCACCACAGATAAACTCCTTTTTAGAGGTGATACCGCAAATGATTTGGCTCAGTGTAGACTATGATTTGGCTCCACAAACCATAAGCTAGAGCACTTCATGCCAGGTCCCTCCTCAAATATCCATGATAGGTAGAAATTCGGCATCAGTACTTTTTGAAATCTTCCCAGGTGATTGTAATATGCAACCAGGGCTGAGAATCTGGAGATGTAGAGAGAATTTAAATTGAACTTTAATTAAACAGTAAAACAAGCTCTGACTCTACTGGCTGGAGCTAGACAAGGGATATGGATTTAGTGGGATGAGAAGATAAAGAACACCAGGGAGTAAATCAAATGCTTTACACCTGTGCTTAGCTAATTGTTACTCAGATAATTCAGGCAATCTTACAGCACCTGAACCCTGAAATTCCTTAGCTCTGTTTGAAAAAAAGTAACTCTTCAAGTACCTGAACTCTGAGAATCACGTAAATCATAAAGAAAAAGAAGAAATCTTACTTTTTGAATTAGTTGATTTCATATATACTGTTTCACTTTCATGATATTAACTAGATATCTTTCTTTCCATTTTATGTTTGAGGAAAGTAAGGCTTTAAAAATCTCAGTAACTTTCTCAAGGTCACTTGTTAAGGGTGTGGTAGGCAGCATAATGGCTCCTAAAAATGCCCTCACCCTAATCCCTAGAACCTATTAATATCTTACGTTACATGGTAAAGAGGACTTTGCAGATATGACTGAAGTTATAGACCTTGAGATAGAAAGATTATCCTGGATTACCTCATGGAACAAATCTAATTGCATGAGTCCGTAAAAGCAGAAAATCATTCCCAACTGTAGAAAGAGAAAGAGAGAGATGTCCTAATAGAAGCAGAATCAGAGAGATGCAACATTTTGGGTTTTGTAGGTGGAGAAAGGGGACTCTGAGTCAAGGACTACAAGTGACCGCTGGAAGCTGATAAAGTCCAGGGAACAGAAACACCCCTAAGAGCCTCCAGAAAAGAATGTAGCTCTGCCAACACTGTTTTTTTTTTTAACCATCTTTATTGGAGTATAATTGCTTTACAATGGTGTGTTACTTTCTGCTTCATAACAAAGTGAATCAGCTATACATATTCATATATCCCCATATCTCCTCCCTCTTGCGTCTCCCTACCACCCTCCCTTCCCTAACCCACCCCTCTAGGTGGACCCAAAGCACAGGGCTGCTCTCCCTGTGCTTTGTGGCTGCTTCCCACTAGCTATCTATTTTACATTTGGTAGTGTATATATGTCCAAGCCACTCTCTCACTTCATCCCAGATTACCCTTCCCCCTCCCTGTGTCCTCAAGTCCATTCTTTATGGCTGAGTCTTTATTCCTGTCCTGCCCCTAGGTTCTTCATAACCATTTTTTCTTTTTTTTTTAGATTCCATAGATATGTGTTAGCATACGGTATTTGTTTTTCTCTCTCTGACTTACTTCACTCTGTATGACAGTCTCTAGGTCAATCCACCTCACTACAAATAACTCAATTTCATTTCTGGCTGAGTAATATCCCATTGTATATATGTGCCACATCTTTGTCCATTCATCTGTCGATCCTGCCAACACTTTTACTTGACTCAATTGAGACCAATGTCAGACTTGTAAGGTAATAAATTTACGTTGTTTTGAGTCACTCAATTTGTGGTAATTCGTATGAAAGCAATAAAAAACAAATACAGAGGTCCTACAAGAGCCAGGCTACATATTTATATTTAAGTATTTCTAAAATGAATTTAACCTTGTGATTGACAGCAGCAGCAGCTTCCAAGGGATCCCACCACACACCTGAGGCAAAAGCAGCCTAATAAAGAAGCAGTGACAGCAGCAGGTCACTGCCCCACACTTGGGGTAGAGGGGGATTGGATCAACTGTAGCAGCAGCATAGCCTGAATGGGAATGCATCCTCCTGGGGCACTAGTCCCATCAACATTAGTCTAATCTGCTAGCATCTGCTGTGCCAACAGGCCCAACATATACAAACCCTCCAACTCAGCAGCATTAAGTGAGCCAGGCTCAGTGTTTCCTGAAACTCATATCCAATGGCACTGGAAAGCCCAGATATCACCTACTGTTATGAAAACATAAAAAAACAATAACAGAAGACTGGGAACTTCAGAAAGAAAAGGGGAACAATGGAATGGGTGAAAACAAATGGGGTAAATATAAGAGACTATCATTAGCTTCATGAGTTTCTTAAATCCTATATGATGGTCAAAGCAAAAATTATGACACCATCTGATGTGGTTCTCAGTGTATATAAAGGAAATACTACAGAAAATCATACTTTAAAACTGGGGACTATTAAGAGACCTAAATGGAAGTAAAATTTTGAAACTTCACTTGAAGTAATAAAACACTGATTCCAGTAGGCTATGATAAGTTACATATGTATAGTGTAATGCCAAAAGCAACCACTAAGAAAACTATACAAACAGTATACACAAATGATTATAAGTAAATTAGATTAAAATGGACTTATTAAAAAATGTTTAAGTAACCCACAAGAAGGCAAAATAAGAGAAACATAGGATTCAGAAACTAAGGTAAAAGACAAAACAAAAAATAAAATGGTAGACCTAATCTTTAACATAGCAATAATTACATTAACTGCAAATGATCTAAGTAACCAAGTCAAAGACAGAGATTGGAAGAGTAGATGAAAAAAATCACAAGCATGATCCAACTATATACTGTCTATAAGAAGCTTACTTTAAACATCATGATATCGGTAGTTCAAAGTAAAAGGATGAAAAAGATATATCATATGAACATTAATCAGAAAAAGCAGGAATGGTTATATTAATATCAGATGAAGTAGATTTCAGAGCAAAGGAAATTATTAGGGGCAAAGAGGGTCATTACATAAAGAGGAATAATCCACCTAGATGACCTAGTGATACTAAATGTGTGTGCACCAAACAAAAGAACTTCAAAACACATGAAGCAAACACTGAAAAAGGTAAAAGGAGAAAATTTTAAATCTACAATTATTATTTGAGACTTCAACACAGCAATTTATAGAACTACCAGAGAGAAAAATCAGCAAGGATATGGAAGAACTGAAAACATCATCAATCAACAGGATATAACTGACATTTAAAGAACACACTCAATAAAAGCAGAATACATATTCAAGTGTCCATGGAACATTCACTCATATACCATATACTGGGTGATAAAAAAACATTAGCAGATTTAAAAGAATTAAAATCATAGAGAGTATGTTCTCTAGCCATAATGGAATCAGACTAGAAGTCAATAACAGAAAGACGACAGGAAAATCTTCAATCACATGAAAACTAAACATCACAATTCCAAATAACTCATGGGTAAAAAGTCAAGGAAAAAATTTTAAATGCATAGAATAAAAGAAAATGGAGGTATAACAGATCAAAGTTTGTGGAATGAAGTGAAAGCAATGCTGAAAGGGAAGTTTATAGCACTAAATTGGGAAAGTAAATATTACAAAGCAATAATCTAATTTTCTATATTAAAATAGTAAAAACGGAAGAGGAAAAAACACTAAACAAGCAGAAAGAAGGAAATAATAAAGATGAAACAAAAATCCATGAAACTGAAAACAGGAAAATAGGGGGGGAAAATCAATGAAACAAAAGGCTGGTTCTTTGAAATAAACAATCTAATCAACAAAGATGTAGCAAGACTGATCAAGATAAAAAGAGAGATGGCACAAATCACAGATATCAGAAATGCAACCGGGGATACCATGACATATCCTGCAGGTTAATAAGGGACAAGTTATTATGAACAAGTCTACACTATAAATTCAAAAATGTAGATGAAATGGACCCATGCTTCTACACCCAAAACTACCGAAACTCAGCCAAGATGAAATAGATAATCTCAATTTTCCTGTAACCATTAGAAACACTGATTTTTCATTTAAAAACTCCCAAAAGAAATATTCAGGCTTAGATGTTTCACTTTTACCCAAGACTTAAAGAATTAACACCAATTTTACATGACTTGATAAGAAATAGAAGTAGAGGGAACAGTTCCTAATTAATTTTATGAAGCCAGTATTACCTTGATACCAAAACCAGACAGGGATAGTATAGAAAGAAGAAAACTACAGACCAATATTTTTTATGAAATTGCCTGTAAAAATCCTCAGCCAAATATTAGCAAATTAAATCCAGAAATATATAAAAAGAATAATATACCATAACCAAATGGTATTTATTCCAGTTATGCAAAGTTGGTTAAATATTTGAAAATCAAATAATGTAATCCACCATATCCAATAGATTAAGGGGGAAAAGTCATGTAATCCTATCCATTAATGCAGAGAAAGCATTTGACAAAATCCAATCCCATTCATGATTTTAAAAAAAGAAGAAAGAAAACTCCAAGCAAACTAGGAATAGAAAAGGAACATACTGAAACTCATAAAGATGATCTACAACCTATACCGACATTATATTTAACTGTGAAAGACTGAATGCTTTCTCTGTAAGATCAGAAACAAGGCACCGATATCTGCCCTCACCACTTTTATTAAATATATTCCTGGAGGTTCTAGTAAGAAAATAAAGCAAAAATAAAGAAATACATAAATTCAAAAGTTAAGTTTTTAAAAAGTTTATTTAAAAGATAAAAGGACTATTCCTACTATGTTGAATAGGAAGGAATATATCCTACTGAATGTTGAATAGTAATATATCCTATTATATTGAATAAGGAAAAGTAAAACTGTCTACATCTGAAGATGAGATGACAATCTAAATGGAGAAAATACCAAGGAATCCACAAAAAGCTTGAGAAATAATATTAGTTTGTAAATGTTTTAGAGTACAAGATCAACACAATTTTATCAAATTATGTATTACTAACAAATGTGTAGAAGCTTAAATAAAAATATGTGATGCCATTTACAACTGACCTAAATAAATACTTAAATATAAGCCCAATAAGACATTTACAGGACCTCTATACTGAAAATGACAAAATGCTGATGAAGAAAATTTTAAAAGTCCCAAACAAATAGGGAGACATACCTTGTTCATGGATTAGAAAACACAACATAATAAAGATGTCAATTCTCCCCAAGTTAAGAGGCTTAACACAATTACTCTTAAAATGCCCTCAAGGTTTTTGTGGCTATAGACAGGCTTATTCTAAGATTTATATGGTAAGAAGAGGCTGAAGAATAGCTAAAACAATTTGTAAAGGAAGATTAAAATGGGAGGAATTAATCTACCCAATTTCAAGATTTTGCAGTAATGATGGAGGCTAGATACATAGACCAATGGAATGGAACAGAGAACCCAGAAAGAGACTGACATAAATACATTTAACTTGTTTTTGACAGCAGTGCAAAAGCTATCAAGGAAGAATAGACTTTTCAAAAAATGGTACTGAAACAGTTGGACATCCCTCGACAAAAACAAACAAACAAAAAATGAACCTTAACCTAAACCTTACACACCTTACACAAAAATTAAATCAAAGTGGATCATAATCTTAAATGTAAAAGCAGGACATTTTTAGAAAAAAAAAAATAGGAGAAAATCTTTGGCATCTAGAACTAGGTGAATAATTCTTAGACTTGACACCGAAAGTATGATCAATAAAAGCAAAAACTGATAAATTGGATCTCATCAAAATGAGTTAAAAATGCTTCATAGAAGATCCTTTTAAGTGGATGAAAACTCAAATTACACAGTGGGAAAACATATTTGAAAATCCCATATGAGACAAATGACTTGTATCTATAATATACAAAGAACTCTCCAAACAACTTACAAAAATCCAACTAGAAAACAGGCAGAAGACAGGAACAGACATTTCATGGAAGAGAATATACACATGGCAAAGAAGCACATGAAAAGATGTTCAACGTCGTTAGCCATTAGGGAAATGCAAATTAAGACCATAATGACATATCAGAGAATAACTAAAATTAAAGTATAGTGACAACATCAAATGCTGGCGAGTACGTAGAAAAATTATATCACATCACTGGTGGGAATATAAAATGGTTTAGCCACTCTGAGAAACAGCTTGACAGTCTCTTTTAATCCTAAAAGTAGATTCACCCTACAATGCAGTAATTGTCCTCTTGAGCATTTATCCAAAAGAAACAAAAACTTAATGAAGTTCCCACAGAAACTTACACATAAATGTTCATAGCAGTTTTATTTATAATAGCCAAAAACTGGCAACTACCCAAATGTCTTTCAATGGGTGAATGTTGAAACAAATTGTGATAAAATCTTATGATAGAATACTACCGAGCAACAACAAGGAACAAATTATTAATATATGCAAAAATTGAAATGAACTTCAAGGGAATGATGCCGAGGGAAAAATTTTAAAAAGCCAATCTCCGAAGATGAAGTAATTCATGATTATGTTTACATATTGTTCTTAAAATAACAAAACTGTGGAGATGGAGAACAGATTAGAAGTTGCCAAGGGTTAGAGATGGGAGTAGAAGGTACAGCGGGGGAACTTTGTGAGGTTTTTGTGGTCCCAGTACAAATAGTACAGCAATCTTGGTTTTAATCCCTAAAGATTTTTAAAAGCAATTCCTAATAAGAGGTGTCCAGATATTTAGCAATGGCAGCAGATTAGAGGTATAGCTCCCCAACATGACAACTTCGAAAGAGATCTATACTATCAACACTAATTTAATGCATATGTTAATTTTTAAAAGGCCAGTCACAATACTTAAATGGTACATATCTTAACGATATTATTCTGGGTATCCAGCTACACCAGATGGACTAGCAGGATTTTCTGTACATTCAATCTTATTTAAGACAGTAAATCTTATAATAAGACAGTTAAAAAAAGAAAAAGAAAAATAACAAACCTCAACTACAGTTGGATATTCTCATAGGAAGATGAGGTGAAAATATGTAGCAGCGGTTCAAACGCTTAAGCAGTGGCACCTAAATTTGGCTGCACATTAGAATCATCTGAAGCACTTTTTAAAAACCCTCACACCGACGGTTGGTCATCCTAGACCAATAAAATCATTTTAAATCTCCTCAGACGATGCCAATGTCTAGCCAGAACTGAGAACCAGCGGACTAAGCAGAAGGGGATGTTTCTACAAAGATCTCTTAACAAGAAGTCCTTTCACCCAATCAGATTTACCTCCCCGCAAAGGGGTAAAGAAGGCTAGATGTTGTCCACACTTGCTTAGCTTTAATTAGCACTTGTGACTTGCCCAAAACCTACATCTTGTTTCCCCTAAATTTCATGTTATTCCCTAAGCCTTTCACACCCAGGGCTAAGGGGTTTGCCAGGATGAGATTTTAAGTGCTCACACAGGGGAAGTCCCTGGCAAACCAGGACAGCGGTCACTCTACCCTGCAATGTAAAGCATCCTAAATAACCCTGCCACTGCTCCCAGATATTAGTCTGTGCCAACCAGTGGAGAAAAGGCATTCTCCATTACTACCACGGCAAATGCTCCTGTACTTGCCTTGGCCAGTCCCTATCTTTTGCAGGCGCCACTCCCCTTCACCTGCTGGTGGACGCTTTGGTCAGCTGACAATGCAGATATTTTCAAACTTTAAGGTGAATAAAAATCATCTGGAGGGCCTGTTATAACACAGATCACTGAGCCCCACCAGAGTTGCTGATTCCATAGGGCTGGGACCGGGCCCTAAAACTTGAATATCTAACACATTATCAGGGGACGCTGGTAAAGCTGGTCAGGAAAAAGTAACCCGACGTGTCAGATCATGAAGTACGGAAGGGCAAGCCCGCCGGCAGTCCAGGCCCGGGGGGACCGGGATCCCCAGCCCTACAGAGCCAATGGCAGCCCGGCTCGGGCGCCCCTCGGAAGCACGGGGTCCCCGCGGCCGAGTCTGCGCCCCCGGCCGGCCCCGGCTCCCCTCTGCCCTCTCTGCGCGCGGGGGCTGGAACGGCCGCGGAGAACCACGGCGGGGCGGGAAGGGGGGCTCCAAAGAGGGTCTGGCGACTCGAGTCGCTCCGTTTCTCGGTGGGCTCAGCGCGCGCCGTGGGGGAAGAGGGGCGGGGGTCCGGGAAGAGGGGACGGGCGGCACTCACGTAGACCGGCAGCGGCCACGGGTAGACGGCGGGCTCGGCCCCCACGGGCGACTCCAGCCTCAGCTTCTCCCCCATGTCTTCGCGCGCGGCCCCCGCACCAGGCTAGTCTGGCGGTTAGGGGAGGGGCGGGGCGCCGCCGGCGGGGGCGGGACAGGCGGGCGGGCCGGCAGGAGGCTGAGGGGAGGGGGCCTGGCCTGGGCCTCAGCCGCCGCCGCCGCCGCCGCCGCCGCCGCCGCCGCGCTCCCGTCCGGCCCCCGGCTGCCTCTTTGTGGTCACCGGCCCGGGGCCTCCAGCGCTGCTGCCAACTCCGGCCGGTGTGAGGCGAGCACAACGAGCCGGGGCCGAGCTGAACCACTCACTCGTGGCGAGCGCCGCCCGCCCCGTGGACACGCCCCCTCTCACGCACGCACGCACGTCTTCGGCTGCCCCCGGCCACCCCCACCGGCCCGAAGTGGGGACCCGGGGAGACCCCTTGGGGCCTGGGGTGGCGGGTTCGACTCCCGCCCTTGACGTACCGTGACACCCCCCCCCCCAATAATAAGACTATAATTCCTCATTAAGTATGACAGCTGGAATCCCGGCTTCTGGTCACAAAAATGCCGTGTATTTCGCCTATGCTAGGCACCAGACCCTGGACGCTCAGTACTGGCAAAAAAGGAAATGCTCTGCCCTCATGGCGCTGCCATTTTAATTAGAATAGTAGTGACAATGGTCAAGGGAGAAAATAAAGTGTCATCATCGCCACGGGGATGGTTAATCTCACGTGCGCACTGCGTGGGGCCCCGGCAGCCACAAACATTATTCCAGATGTGGCCAGGAAGGTATTTTTCAGAAGAGATGAACACTGAAATTGGTCCACTTTGCGTAAAGGAGATTGTCAATGCCGCGGCGTGGGTGGGCCTCGTCCATCAGTTGAAGGACTGGAGAGAAAAATGAGGTTCCGTAGAAAGAGGGAACTGTTCCTCCAATGGCCTTGGGACATCAGCTCTTGCCTGTGTCTCCAGCCCAGAGTCCTGCCCTGACTTGCCTGCCTCACGGTCACATGAGTCAACTCCTTAAAACAAAACTATATATGTAAAAATACTGAATATATACAAGCCTATTAATTTGTATATGTGTGTATACATATTATATATATGTATACACATATGTTTATATGTGCGTGCGTTTGTAGTATATGTGTAAGTACTATATACAGTATACATACAAGCCTATATATTTGTGTGTATATATTGTATACATGATTGTCTGTGTATATATATAGAATACATATTATAAATGTGAACATGCTGTATATATACACACACCCATATATTAATCTATGGGTGTGTGTATATATACAGTATATGTACACTGTATGTATGTATGTATACAGTGTATATTTATATATAGGTGTGTATATATGTTGTATACCTGTATGTGTATATGTTTCTGGGTATTATATGTATATCTGTATATACTATTATATACACACTTGCGTATGTATTTATATGTGTATGTACATGCGCATATTTACATATAGGTGTGTATGTGTGTGTATACATTGTATATATGTATGTGTCTATATCTTATATATATGATATATGTATGTATATATACGATGAATTTATATATCCAGTACATACATATTTTTATGCTATGTGCTTTTATATGTAGGTGTATATGTGTGTCTATATATATACACGTGTATGTATTGCATATATTATATGTGTATGTATGTATACTGTCTATATACACACCTAAATATCTTTGTATGTGTGTATATATGTATGATATATATGTACCTAGGTGTGTATATTGCATGTGTTATACGTATATGTACATACTGTATATATACAAACTATGCATTTTATATGTGTGTATGTATAGTGTATATGTCTGTGTGTATTGTATCTATTATGTGTATATGTGTGTATACATACTGTATATATACAAACTATGCATTTTATATGTGTGTATATATGTCTGTGTGTATTGTATATACTATATGTGTATATGTGTGTATGCATACGGCATATATACACAGCTGTATATTTTTGTATGCGTGTACATATGTACGTGTGTGTGTAGATACACACACACACCCTATGGATTCTGTTTGTCTGGAGAACCCTCACTGATACGGACACTTATGACAATTGAGTAGCTGCTCTTTGCCAGCCAGGGAGCCAAAGGCTTGTCCTTTCGGTGTCTGCCTTAAGTGTCACAAGTCCCGGGAGGGAAGGTGATGCGGCTCCTACCAGTTGAGGTGCCTCAGGGTCAGAGAAGTGCACAGGGCGGGGGGCTGGAGCCTGGTGGAGCCCAGGTGGAGTTCTAGCAGCAGTACAGCCTAGCAGTCCCACTTCCCCGGGTGCTTCTCACAAAGACGCCGAGGGAGCGACGGGATCTGAAGGAGGGGATGAGGAAGCTTCCGTGGGTCCGCAAGCCCAGACCAAGGCTGACTCGTCAAGGGTGTTAGAGGTCAGGACTGTGGTTACCCTGGGGGTGGGCTTACACAGAGCCATTCACATTCTGAAAAAGTATCCGTTCTGCTCTTGTTTGTATGTTTACCCCCCTCCCCCAAATCTTTTAAAAACAGATTCTCTTGATTGCTGGGAACACACACGGGGAAGTTGTGTGTGAGGGGGTGTGATCCAGGGGACAGGGAGGAGAAGCCCCTCACTCGTACGGCAGGAGTGGCTCAGCTTTGTGAGCTGAGGATGGCCCACGAGGTGCCAGAGAGAAGGGTCCCCGCTCCGTCCCTGCTCTGTGCACCCCATTCCCAGCCTGAGAAGCCCAGAGCCACCACCCCCCAACACACACACACCAGGGAGGAGAGCCAGTCACCCTGGCTCCCAGGCTCCGGCTCCAAGGCTTCTGGCACTAGGAGCTATTTTCAGCTTTCATGCCCTAGGACACAGCCAGAGCTGTAGTCTCCGGAAACTCTCTATCTCTCGCCCGCCCTCCCTCCCTCCCTCCTCTGCTTCTTCCCCTCCCGCTCCATCTGTCCTCCCCTCCACCCTGCATTTCTACACAGGATGGCTCACAGACAGCTGCTCCCCGCGCCCACCTGCCACCATTCGACGGATGTCAAAGCAAGCCCTGGGGACTTCCCTGGAGGTCCAGTGATTAAGACTCCGAGCTTCCACTGCTGGGGGCGAGAGTTCGATCCCTGGTCAGGGAAATAAGATCCCACATGCCGCACGGCACGGCCAAAAAAAAAAAAAAAATGAATAAAAAATAAAGTTATAGTGATGAGACAGCCCTAGTGGTGCAAGGATGGGACGTATAGCTCTATGGTATAGAATAAAGGTCCAGAAACAGATATATGAGAACTTGCTATGACAGAAAGTGGGGACATTAAGGAGTTTTCAATAAATGGCATTAGGACAATTGCATATCCATGTGGGAAAAAGTAAATTAGAAAAAAAAAAGCAAGCCCTGGTCAGGTGTGACCTTGGGCCCAGGGCCATTGGCACACGTTGTCATGTGGGACGTTCTTCCTTCGACTCCTCCCTCCCTCCTGTGTCACTGTCACTTCCTCCAGAACCTTCCTGGACTCCCCTACACAAGCCCGGGGTGTGCCCTCACCCGCCCTGGATCACCAGAATTCCAATCCCGGCCCACCCTTCCCCGCCAGGTAAAGAACTGTGCATGGTCAATAAGACCGTAGAGGTCATTGGCCATTGCTACTGCAGCTGGAATTGTTACTGTGTTTAGATAGGGTGACCAACACCCGCCCCCAGTTTGCCCAGGACCGCTCAGGTTTGAGCGCTGGAACTGTGGGGAAACCCTCAGTCGCGGGGAACCCCAGAAGGCTGGTCAGCCTATTTAGGACGGATCTTTCACTTGATCTCCCAACCCCCGAGAGCTAGAAAGGGCATCTCCCCCCTCCTTCCATTGTAACCTTCATTCATTCATCCACTCATCCCTTTATTCAGCTCCTTTATTCAGCAAGTATTTAGGAAGCATCTACTACACAGCAGACACTCTTCTAGGTGCTGGGGACATAACCGCCTCCCTGTCCTCAAAGAGCTCACGTTCTAGCGAGGGCAGCAAACAGTAAACTGAGAAGGTGTGATTTATTACATGGGGATGAGAGAGGGGTCTCGGAGACCACTGCAGGGCAGGGGAGGTGGGAGAGGAAAGGGGCAGTTCTAAATGCAGGCGCTGACAGGATTGGGGCAGACCTTGCCCTGGGCCAGGCTGGTTGCTTCAACACAACTGTCCTCGCCCAGGGCCATCCTGCCCCCGCCTCACCCAGTTCTTCCGTGATGTGTGGGGAAAATCTGTGGTTGTCACAACTCGGGGGGAGGGGCCCCTGGAATCAAATGGGTGCGGCCAGGGATGCTGCTAAACCCCACACAGTGCCCGGGAGGGGCCCTCAGCAGAGGGTGACCCGCCCCGAATAACCCCAGTGCCGCGGGGGAGGCCCTGCACTAATATGATTCAGACCCGCTGGTGCCCCCAGCTTCCTGCACAGGCAGGGGCTCTAACCGGGTCACCTCTGTATCCCGAGGTGACCTAGAGTGGGGCAGCCAGGAGGGCTGAAATGAGTATCGGGGGTGAAATGACAAATCTCTGTGCCCACTCTCCCCGCCGCACCCCAGGGGCGATGGCCTCTATCTCCTCCCTGTGCAGGTAGCTTTTCCCTGAGCCATTTCTTCTTGTCAAGGTCCCTGTCGCAGGTTGGGTTCCCCGAAGATGACGTTGAGAGCAAGGATTGGAGTGCAGGTGGTTGATGTGAGACGTGCAGGAACAGATACAGCTGCCATAGGGTCCCGCAATTCCACTCCTGGGCATAGATCCGGAGAAAACTCGAATTCAAAACTATACATACACCCCTGGAATTTCCCTGGTGGTCCAGTGGTTAAGACTCCGTGCTTCCGGTGCCGGGGGCATGGGTTCCATCTCTGGTCAGGGAACTAAGATCTCACATGCCGTGTGACAATAAAAGAAGAAAGAAAGAAAAAAGAAAGAGAGAAACAGAGAAACAGAGAGAGACAAAGAAAGAAAGAGAGAAAGAGAGAGAGAGAAAGAAAGAAAGGAAGAAAGAAAGAAAAGATACATGCACCCCAATGTTCATTGCAGCACTATTTACAATAGCCAAGACATGGAAGTTGCCTAAATGTCCACTGATGGATGAATGGATAAAGAAGATGTGGTACATATATACAGTGGAATATTATTCAGCCATAAAAAGAATGAAATAATGCTATTTGCAGCAACGTGGATGGACCTAGAGATTATCATACTAAGTGAAGTAAGTCAGACGAGAAAGACAAATATCATATGATCTCACTTATATGTGAAATCTAAAATACGACACAAATGAACTCGTCTATGAAACAAAAACAGACTCACAGACATAGAGAACAGACTTGTGGTTGCCAAGGGGGAGAAACAGTGAGGGAGGGTTGGATTGGGAGTTTGGGGTTAGCAGATGCAAACTATTAAATATAGGATGGATAAACTACAACGTCCTACTGTCTAGCACAGGGAACTATATTCAATATCCTGTGATAAGCCATAATGGAAAAGAAAAAAGTTTTATTTATAGGTTCCATCCCGAACTGAGCTGGCCCATCCCCTCCCATGGTTCTAAGTGCAGCCCGAGGCTGCAGACTTCCCACCGTGGTCTTCAGCTCCAGAGCAAGCCACCTGCAAACCACCCACATCTTCCCGGGGGCTGGCAACTCTCCTTTGCTACTGATTCCAAGACACATCCAGATAGCAAAAATGTGACCATGAAAAGAAACTCAGGCATGTTCAAATCAGGGAAATAACATTCTTATCTCTGTTCAGTACTCGCTTAATTTTAGAATAGCTTAGAGTTACAAAAAAGTTGCAAAGATCTGTACAGAGTGTACAGAGTGCCGTGGGCCCTGACCCAGTTCCCCTATTTCCAACACGTTAGTACGTTAGTACGACATGTTTATCCAACTAAGGAACCAAGATGGATACATTGTTATTAACTAACGTCCACACTTGATTAGAATTTCCCTAGTTTTCCCCTAACATCCTTTTTCTGTCCCAGTCTCCTCTGGGCTGTGACATTTCTCAGACGTCCCTGGGTTTTGATACCTTGAAAGTTTTGAGGAGGACTGGTCAGGTATTTTGTCCCTCAATTTGTTTGTCTGTTCGTTTTCTGATGTTTTCTTATGGTTGGTCTGGAGTTATGGGGTTTGGGGTGGAAGATCCAGACAGAGATAAAAATGCCATTCTCCTCAGGTCACATCAAGGATACACACCATCAACGGGACTTATGACAAACGATTTTACCCTTGATCACATGGCCAGTATCGTCTTTTTTTTTTTTTGCTGCGTTGGGTCTTCGTTGCGTGCGGACTTCTGTAGTTGTGGCACGGGGGCTCAGTAGTTCTGGCTCCCAGGATCTAGAGCGCAGGCTCAGTAGTTGTGGCCCACGGGCTTAGTTGATCTGCGGCACCTGGGATCTTCCCGGACCAGGGCTTGAACCTGTGTCCCCTGCATTGGCAGGCGGATTCTTTTGTTTTCTTTTGTTCTTTTGCAACCAAAACTTTAATCCCAAGGATTCTCACAAAACATATTACAAATGACAGCATGAAAAAAAAAATTGCACAGTAACTCAAAGTTCAGCTCTACAATATACTCTTAATCTGGCAGGACATTGGTATCCTGATAATCTCAAATTTCCAAAAAATATTACAAAGAGCTATGTATTCATGTACAGCAATCACAGAGGGGACTTATGACCTAACTCAAAGGTAAACCAACTTCCTTGAAACTTCTTAGATTCTAAACTCCCTGGACAACCTCTTGTCCAGTGTGAAGACTAGTGGAATTTCTAAACCTCTAATATAGGGTAAGGGTGCGGCTTTCATTTTTACCTGCTGGCTTGTGTTCACAGCACCTTTTAAAGACTGCTTGCTTAACTACATCTGCATACCATATCCCAGCTACAGAAAGTCTTTTCAATGTTTCCATAATAGTAAACATCACACTTTAGGTGGGCAGGAGTTAGAGTTGACCCATTTCAAACCAGAGAGATTGACACCTTTATGTGTCACTGGGTCAAGAGACAAACAAATGTGAACAGCTAAAACATTTAAAAAGTGCACCAAGCGTCGCAAGTCTCAAACAAAACTTGAATTTTCTGTACATACTCTTGCCAAATGAAGTTATTGCCTGTACACCACTCCTCTTGCAAAGTGGTCTTCTATTTCCTTTCATTTGGCCTAGATCGGCTAGGAGACGTAGAGAAAGATCGGGACGGCTTGTGATTTCTCTCCTGGGACAGGGATCTCTCTCTTCTCCTATATCTAGAAAGGGACCTGCTCTGGCTGACGGAGAAGGCTCTCCATCTCGGAGATGTGTGGGAGGTGGAGGACTCCTCCTCCGATAATCATCTCAAGGGCGACGACCCCAAGAAGGAGGCGGTCACGATTTCGACTTCTCTTTTCCCCATTCGACAGGTCCACTCTTACTCGGCAGCCACATAGTGTTCTCCCATCCAGTTCTCGGACAGCATCGGCTGCATCTCGGGGATCTTCACGTTCAACAAGAGCGAAGCCGGGAGGGTTTTTAGCAACCCACACACTTCCATAAGAGTGTCCATAATAGCCTAAAGCTCGTTCCGATTCAGCCTTGTTACCACTCTTTCCAAGATTCCCTACATAAACTTGACAGTCCAACGGACAGGAATCACGATGCAAGACCCTCGTGGCTCCTGGGTTTCACGGGCCACAGGGTGGTCCCGGGCCTCTAGAATCTGGCAGCTGAATCTGCTCGCGTAAGTTGTCCCGTGGGGATGCTTTTCCCCCTATGTGTCCAGCCCGGGGCCCTGCTGTCTTGGCCCGTCCTCCCGGGTGAGAAGGTGAACCCCAGCTCCCTGGAGCAGACACTCAGAGCCCTGGTGATCGGACTCATGGCTGACGGGGCTGGAGCGGCGGCTGGACATGTGTGGCCAGCCTGGTGGTGTTTGGCCCCGTCTGCAGTTCCCGTTCCAGCTGAGAAAGAGCCTCCCTGTGCTATTTTCTCCTGCTTGTGTAAGGATCCCCGGTGTCATTTGACAGAAATGTAGATGGTGTGTTCTTTCTCTCTTTTCTCCCTGCTTCCTCTCCTCCCTCTCTGCCTCCCTCTCTCCCTGTCCCTCTTTCCCTGTTCTGCTCTCCCTCTACCTCTTTCCCTCTCCCTCTCTCTCTCCATCTGACTCTCCCTCTCCCCCCCTCCCTCTCCCTCCCTCTCCCTATCTCTCTTTCCTCTCCCTCTCTCCCTCTTCCCTCTCGCTCTCCCTCTCCCTCCTCCCTCTGCCTCTCCCTCTTCCCTCTCCCTCTCTCCCTCTGCCTCTTTCCTCTCCCCGTTTCCTCTCCCTGTTTCCTCTCTGTTTCCTCTCCCTCTTCCTTTTCCTCTCTCCCTCTCCCTCTCTCCCTCCCTCTCTCCCTGTGCCTGTTTCCCTATCCTTGTTTCCTTGTTCCGCTGTGCCTCTACCTCTTTCCCTCTCCCTCCCTCCCTCTCCCTCTCCCTCTCCCTCCACCTCCTTCCCTCTCTGGAGAGGGAAGGAGGTGGAGGGAGAGGGAGAGAGAGCAGGAGAGGGAGGGGGAGAGGGAGAGAAAGGGGGGAGAGGGAGAGAGGGATAGAGGGAGGGAGGGAAAGACATCTCTCCCTTCCTCCCTCTATCTCTCTCTCCCTCCCTCTCTCCCTCTCCCTCCCTCTCTCCCGCTCCCTCCCCCCTCCCTCTCCCTCTAACTTTCCCTCTCCCTCCGTCTCTCCATCTCCCTCACTCCCTCCCAGAGAGGGAGAGATGAGATGGAGGGAGAGGCAGAGACAAGGGAGAGGGAGAGAGGGAGACGGAGAGGGAGGGGGAAGAGAGGGAGAGAGAGAGATGTCTCTTCCTCCCTCCCTCTCCCTCTCTCCTCCTTCTCTCTCTCTCTCCCTCACCCTCTCTCCCTCTCCCTCCCTCCATCACTTTCCCTCCTTCTCACTCTCCCTCCCTCTCCCTCCCTCTCCCTCTCCCTCTCTCCCTCCCAGAGAGGGAGAGACAGAGGGAGAGGGAGAGGGGGGAGAGAGGGACACGGAGAGGGAGGGAGGGAGACAGAGAGGGAAGCAGGCACCCTCTCTCCTTCTCCCACTCCCTACATCCTTCTCCGACTCCCCCTCTCCTTCGCTCCCTCCCTCTCCTCTCCCTCCGTCTCTCCCTCTCCTTCCCTCCCTCTAGGAGAGGAAGAGGAAGGGAGGGAGAGGGAGAGAGGGAGGTGGAGGGAGAGGGAGAGGGAGAGAAGTCTCGACCTCCTTCCCTCTCCCTCCCTCGCCCTTTCTCTTCCTCTCTCCCTCTCCCTCCCTCCCTCTCCCTCTCTGTCTCTCCCTCTCCCTCCATCTCTCCCTCTCCCTCACTCCCTCCCAGAGAGGGAGAGATGGAGGAAGAGGCAGAGACGAGGGAGAGGGAGAGAAGGAGGAGGGACAGATGGAGGGAGAGGGAGAGGGAGGAAGAGGGAGAGAAGAAGGAGAGAGGGAAAGGGAGGGAGGAAGAGACCTCTCTCCCTCTCTCCCCCCTCCCTCTCCCTCTCCCTCTCCCTCTCTCCCTCTCCCTTGTCTCTGCCTCTTCCTCCGTTTCTCCATCTCTGGGAGGGAGTGAGGGAGATGGAGAGACGGAGGGAGAGGGAGAGGGAGGAGAGGGCGGAGAGGGAGGGAGGGAGAGGGAGAAAGGGAGGGAGAGAGGGATAGACGGAGGGAGCGAAAGATGTCTCTCCCTCTCTCCCTCTATCCCTCTCCCTTCCTCAATCTCCTCCCTTTCCCTCACCCTCCGTCTCTCCATCTCCCTCACTCCCTCCCAGAGAGGGAGAGACGGAGGGAGAGGCAGAGACAAAGGAGAGGGAGAGAGGGAGAGGAAGAAGGAGGGGGGAGAGAGGGAGAGAGATGTCTCTTCCTCCCTCCCTCTCCCTCTCTCCTCCTTCTCTCCCTCTCTCCCTCATCCTCTCTCCCTCTCCCTCCCTCCATCACTTTCCCTCCTTCTCATTCTCCCTCCCTCTCCCTCTCCCTCTCTCCCTCCCAGAGAGGGAGAGACAGAGGGAGAGGGGGACAGGGAAAGAGAGACAGGGATGGAGCGAGGGAGAGAGGGAGGCAGAGAGGGACAGGGGTGGAGGGAGGGAGAGAGGGAGGCAGAGAGGGACAGGGAGAGAGGGAGAGGGAGAGAGGGACAGGGAAAGAGAGACAGGGATGGAGGGAGGGAGAGAGGGACAGGGCAAGAGGGACAGGGAGAGAGGGAGGGAGAGAGGGACAGGGAGAGATGGAGGGAGAGGGAGAGTGAGAGGCAGGGAGGTAGAGGGAGGGAGGGAGAGAGACAGGGAGACAGAGAGGGAGACAGGGAGAAGGGCTGATGGGGGCTCCCTCCCCCTCCCATCCTCTCCCCACTGCTTTCTCTTTTTTCTGCTTCAACAAACACCAGGCGCCCTTTAGATCAGCCCTGAAGTCAACGTTGATGCTTGGACGGCCTGACCTCCCTGCTGCCTTCCAGCCCAGGACCACAGCTGGGAGATGAAGTCTGTGGGGCCCTGGGCGGCGGCGGCGGGCTGCACAGGCACCTCCTCTGACGCCCAATCTCTCCTCCTTTACGAGGCAGCCGCCAGCTCCCCTCCCTGACTCCCCAACATTTGGGGCTTTTTTAATATGTGTCGATAATGCCATGAGCTACTATTTAACTTTTCCACGAGGACCCATCTCCCGAAATGCAGTGGTTTTCAGGCTTGGCTGCACTAGAGAACCCCCAGGGAAGGGAGAGACCTCTGTACCTCCCTCTGTCTCCCTCTCTCTCCGTATCTCCTTCTGGCTCTCTCCCTCTCCCTCTCCCGCTCCCTCTCCCTCTGGGGTGATGCCCGATGAGCTCAGATTCGCAGATGTTCCCCCCATCCCCTCTCTGTGCCTTTCGTGGGGCCTGGGCCTTCTCACTGTGGGCCGGGTACAGCCTTGACATTCAGACATCGGTTCCTGCAAGGACACTTGCGTTTGCTCCATACCGCGTGTGGCTGCAGTCTGGGCTTCTCCCTTTCAGCATCTTCAGTAGATGGGGGCTGTGCATGAGCCCTTCATCTTCCCCGCAGACACCACTGGTGCTTGCTCGGCCTCGCGGGTGATGCGGGGGGCACGGGGGACAGTCCTGTGTCCCGACCTTCTTGGGCTGCAGACAGGCCACGTTGGTCCTGTGGTGACTGGGGGCTCCCAGGAGAACCCCACCGCAGACCTGGAGAGGTGGCCCCAGAGAAGGTGGCGTACGCCTGGGGCCGGGCCTCACCAGCCAGCCCCGGGCCACCTGCAGCAACAGGCCTCTCGCCGTCCAGGGGCTGGGTGTTCGGGCGCCGTGGGCATGAGCTGCTGTCTGCACGGCAGCCGAGTTTGTACTGTTGAGCCCGGGGAGGCCCCTGGGTGGCTCCTGGAGAGGCTGGTCGCATTTCTTCCTGCCCTTGGCCTTAGAGCTCATCACGGTTCACGCCGTTTCTGGTTCCAAAAGGACCTGTGTTCATAAAGACCACGTGTTAGGACAGCACCACAGTGTCTAGAAATCCGGGCCAGGAGGAGGAGGGAGGGGGATTGGCTGTGCCCGCCAGTGGCCTGAGAGCCCTGGCCGCCCGCAGAGACCTGGCCCGGGGCTCGTGGGGAGGGCGTAGCCCACGGTCCCCAGCGCTGGCTGTCTCTGGGTTCCAGGAGAACTGCGCGATCCTCGGGGAGCTGGTGAGGCTGCAGGCTAAGAAGTCCCGCCTGCTGGGGTTCAGCAC
Source organism: Balaenoptera ricei (assembly GCF_028023285.1). Lineage (NCBI taxonomy): Eukaryota > Metazoa > Chordata > Mammalia > Artiodactyla > Balaenopteridae > Balaenoptera > Balaenoptera ricei. The sequence goes on from NC_082641.1 coordinate 167,462,440, forward strand.
GCGTGCCGACTCCGTGCTGGAGATGAACATGGCCAAGACCAGCCAGCTGGTGAACACTTTCCTAGGTAACCCCGCCTCCCTGAGTCCCAGTGGGGACGGGAGTCAGGCGGACCTTGACTGGACGTGGTGCTGCCTGAGACCCCACTGTGTCAGCCCTTGGGGGTCGCCTTCCCCAACCCTTCATTCTGCCTCGAGGGGCGTGGGGTGGGGGGCGGCTGGGGGGCTGCCACAGGGACATAGCCGAGCCTCTCCCCTCCGCCCGCAGATGAGCTGGCCCAGAAGCTGAAGCCCCTCGGGGAGCAGGAGCGGCCGTGATCCTGGAGCTAAAGAAGGCCGAGTGCCAGAGGCGGGGCCTGCACTTTGATGGGCCCATCAACGTCTAGGACCTGCGCTACTACATGAACCAGGGGGAGGAGACGCGCTACCACGTGGACCAGTACCTGCTCAATGAGTCCTTCCCCATGCAGGGGGTCACGCGCGGGCGGCTGGGCATCTCCCAGGAGCTGCTGGGGCTGACCTTCGACCTGGAGAAGGGCGCCAACATGTGTCACGAAGATGTGAGGCTCTACACGGTCCGGGACGTGGCCTCGGGCAAGGTCATCCATCGGCAAGTTCTACCTGGACCTCTACCCTCGGTGCATGCGTGGGGGAACCTGTCGGCCATGGGCCGGGGCTCCTCTGTGGAAGCGGGGCCTCACCCACGTCCCTCCCCAGGGAAGGGAGGTCCGGGCACATGGCCTGCTTTGGCCTGCATCCGGGCTGCCTGCAGCAGGATGGGAGGTGCCGGATTGCCATCGCGGCCATGGTGGCCAACTTCACCAAGCCTATGCCCAACCCGCCCTCCCTGTTGCAGCATGATGAGCTGGAGACCTACTTCCATGAGTTCTGGCAAGCGATGCACCAGCTCCGCTCCCAGGAGGGTGCGGGCGCGGGGCTGCAGGCAGGGGGCGGGGAGGGCCCAGGCTCTCCCGTGGTCCTCAGGCAGGCCCTCGCCACGGGATTCTTCCACTGATGTCACCCCGCACGTGGCGACGCCCTCGGTGTCAGTTTCCTTCATCAAACCCCACTCACTGGGCGCTTACACAACAGAAGTGGATGTCCTCGAGACTCTGGAGGCTGGAAGCCCCAGATCAAGGAGTCAGGACTGATTACCTGCATGTTAAATACATGTATTCAAGAGTTGCCTTCAAAAAAGACAAACGACAAGAAAGGCACGTTGCCTGCGACTGGTGACAGCCGGTGATGAGAACCAGAGGGTAGGCTCTGGGGCCGGGAGCGCCGCGCCCTGTGAGGCCCTGGGGCTGCTGCCAGTCTCGGTGGAGGCTCAGCAAGTCCCAGTGACTTTCCCACGGGGGGGTCCCCAGCTGAGCGTCTGGGCCCGGGACCCAGTGTTCGTTCACTCTTCCTGCAGTCAGCGCTTCGTCCTGAGAGCGATGCTCTCACAGGCTGCACCGGAGGGCGTGGGGACAGTTTGCTGAGCTGTGCAACCATCACTACTGCCCTGTTTTGGAACATTTCCCTCACCCCAGAAATGTCCCTCACGCCCTTAGTTATCATTCCCTCCCCTCCCCTGCTCCTGACAACCAGGAACCCACTCTGACTCTGTGGATCTACCTGTTCTGGATGTTTCCCCTCAGTGGGGTCACACCCTGTGTGTCCTTCTGTGTCTGACTTCTCTCCCTGAGCATCGTGTTCTCAGGGTGCATCCTCGTAGCAGCGAATGTCAGGGTTTCACACCTTTGCGTGGCTGAGGGCTGGAAAAAAGACAAACGACAAGAAAGGCACGTTGCCTGCCAGTCTGGTGACAGGCGGTGATGAGAACCAGAGGGAAGGCTGTGGGGCCGGGAGCGCCGCGCCCTTTGAAGCCCTGGCGCTGCTGCCAGTCTCGGTGGGGCATGGGCAGCGCCATCCCCCAGGAGCTGCTGGACAAGCTCATCTAGTCCCGGCTGGCCAACCCCGCTGCGGCCGGGCCGAGGGAAAGGAAAGGGGCTCCCGGACCGCCCGGCTGAAAGCACGGCCTGGACACAGTGCCAGCCCCCCGTCTCCTTCCTCCCGCCCTCCAGGCCTCTTCAACCTGTGCCAGATCGTCCTGGCCAAGGTGGACCAGGCCCTGCACACGCAGACGCCCTCGGACCCGGCCCAGGAGAATGCCCGCCTCTGCCAGGAGATCCTCGGGGGCCCAGCTACGCCAGGTAGCCAAGCGCACGCCGGGCCCACCTTAGCGGTCGGTTGGCAGCTACTGCCCAGGTCAAGAGGATCCTCTGGTGGTGTGTGAAGGGGGACCGACTGACGGGCTTTGGCCGAGGCCCGCTGACCCCTGGCCTCTTCCTGCCTGGGTTCCTGGGCTGGTCCCTCCAGCTGTGGCCCGCGGAGTCCGAGGGTGGGGTGGGCGTATCAGCACATGCTTTCTGGAGAGCCTGCAAGAGGCAGGAGAGGGCTTCATAGCCCGGACGAAACTCGTCGACGAGGTTTGCCTGTGCGTGTCGGTGCGGACACGCGGTTCACTCCCTCGTGAGCGCTTTCACCCGCGCTCTCCCCGTGCTGGAGGGCGAGCCCTGACTCATCCCTCGGAGCCTCGGGCAGCTGTCCTTGTAAGAAGCTCAGGGGTGAACCCTCGTGAGCTTCAGCAGAAAGTTGGCAAAGATTGATTTGTGTCCCTCCACTGAGTTGCCCGCAAGGTCCCCGTTTTCTACAAGTGTTGGGCCAATACTCCCTCTAGTGGCGGGGGACTCAGACAGGGCTGCTTTGAGGCCCCCGCTCTGGGGAAGGGGCACGGAGCGGCCAGGGGGCCGGGCAGGAGCCTCTCCGCGTGTGTCCCAGGGACCCACCTGCCTGCAACCTTCGGCCGCCTGGCAGGAAGCTACGACGCCCAGTCCTATGGCTACCTGTGCAGCAAGGTGTACTCCGCGGACACGTTCCACACACGCTTCAAGCAGGAGGGCGTCCTGAGTGGCAAGGTGAGAGGCTGGCCTGCCGCACAGACCACCACGGAGGTCCTTGGCCTGGGCCTAGATGCTTGTGCCGCCCGCCTGGGCCTGCCAGGCTCTGAGGGCCCTGCCCTGGACCCCCTGCTCCCCTGCCCTTTGTTGAGTCAGAGCAGAGGTGGCCACACCCACACCCTCAGTGAAGGGGGTGCTCCACCCTCCTGCAGCCCCGCCCCCTCTCGGCAGGTTGCCATGGACTACAGAAGCTGCATTCTGAGGCCGGGGGCTCCGAGGATGCCAAGGGCATGGTGAAGCTCTTCCTGGGTTGCGACCCCACGCAGGACGCCTTCCTCCTGAGCAAAGGGCTGCAGGTTGAGGGCTGCAAGCCGCCGGCCTGCTGACGGCACGGGGTTTTGCCCACCCAGGCGGGCCGGGTGCCTTAGCGTCCCGTTGGGGCGGGGGAGGGGCCGCGTGTCCTCCCAGCCCCTGAGTCCCCAGCGGCCGGCCTAGGCCAAAAGGCTCCACCTGGAAGTGTCTGGAGAACCTGGCGTCAAGGCTCCCCCTTGTTGCACTAATGCAATGTCTTCCTGGGGAGCTTTCCTGGTAACAAAACAGTTCTTTGAAAACGTAGCCATTAATAAAAAGACTCCACTCCTGGTCTCTGCCTGCCATCCCTTCCACCACAGGAGTGGCATGGGGGCCGTCACACTGGGGGGAGTTCTGACCTTGGTCGGGGATCAGCCCTGGGGCCGTGGTGACGCGTCTGGGTCACTGGGAGACGGCTGAGCTGTGGGGTGAGTTCAGACGGGGATGGTGCCCCGCACCCCGACCGGGCAGGCTCTCCAGTGAGGGGGTGTCAGTTTCCTGCCGGCCTCTCGCCCGTCACTGTTTGGCATCTCGGGGGCTGTGACTGGGTGCAGCCGGTTCTGGCGGTGGGCACAGCTGCGGGAAGCCCGGCTGTGGCTGTTCCTGTCCCCGAGTCCTGTCCTCCTGCTCACGGCCGGCCGGCTGGCTCCCTCCGCTCATCGGCAGCTGCTGAAGTCTGGACCACAGCAAGGGGCCGCCTTCCTGGGTCCTAGCGATTCTTCCCAAAGGCCTTAGGGATGCAGTTTGGTGGCACTAGGAATTCAGAGAGGGTGCTGCCCCACTGGAGCGCTAGGGTGGGTCTGGACCGTCCCGTGTGTCCTTCCCTGGCCTTTGAGCTCCTCGGGAGCCCTGCCTCTGGCCCTTCGCCCCCACAAAGGACGCCAGGCAGCGGAGCGAGGGCGCGGGCGGCGCCCCGACCTTCTCCCCGTGGTCCAGGCGGGCAGGCCGTGCCACGCTCTGTCCTTCCCTCAGCCTGCGAGCCCGTTCTCACCCACCCTGGGCCAGTCGGCTGTGGACCAGGCTGTGGTGTCTGCCCTTCTGCAGACCCGGCTCAGCTCCCTGCACCCACTTCTGTGCCTTCTGTGTTCTGGGCTGGTCGCAGGCCCAGAGCTGGTGGGCAGGCACCCCGTGGCCGGGAGGGCTGTCCGTGTGAATTCCCTGGGGCTCGAAAAGGAGCACAGCCGGCCTTCCATCTGGCACTTCTCGATGGACATGGAAGGGGCGTGTCGAGGCCTGGGGGCTGCTCGTCTCCCCGTGCACCGAGCCCCCGGATGGTCCCCGTGCAAAATCCAGGTGTGGCGTTGGCACCCCAGCCGTGTGCCAGGCAGTCCGTGGCGGGCGCCACAGGCCTCGTGCTGGCGGGCCACAGGGTTCCCGAGCGGCAGGTCAGGACTGAGAGGGTGAGGCCTTTCCCCGGGTCCAGGGCCCAGGCTGACGCCGGCTGGAGGCCCCTCCGCTCACCGCCCGCGCCCCCAGCCCCTGCCCTCACGTGAGCCCCCAGGGCTGAGCTCAGGTGCTGCATGCCCAGGCTCTCCGGCAGCCCAGCCCGTCCCCCCTCCTCCGAGGTCACTGAAGGCCTGGGAGGCAGGTGGCCCCACGGAGACCGCTGTTCCCCGAGCCCTGGGCAGGGGGCAGGGAGGACGGGCACACGGCCTGCAGGGGTGTGGGCGCCGGGGCAGCGGGAGCAGCTCCACACAGTAAGTAAGAGCAGCTCACCAAAACCAGTGCGTTTCTCCAGCCGCCCCGGGACCTGAGCTCAGGTCCTGGGGCAGGAAGGGGCAGCACTGCAGCTGTTAGCTGTCACTGGGGGTCGACTGTGGCCCAGTGCCACCTCTTAGATCCTCCCCCGTCCCCTTCCGGGGTTGCGACCGGACCCCTGCCAACCGGGTTCTCACTCCTCCCCGTCCCCTACGCCTGCTCCATGAAGGTGGAAGGAACACATTTTTTAAAAGGTTAGAGCTCGGGTTTCCCTGGTGGCGCAGTGGTTAAGAATCCGCCTGCCAATGCAGGGGACAAGGGTTCAAGCCCTGGTCCGGGAAGTTCCCACATGCCACGGAGCAATGAAGCCCGTGCGCCACAGCTACTGAGCCTGCGCTCTAGAGCCCAAAAGCCACAACTACTGAGTCCTTGTGCCCCAACTACTGAAGCCCGCGCGCCTAGAGCCCGTGCTCCGCAACAAGAGAAGCCACTGCAATGAGAAGCCCACGCACCGCAACGAAGAGTAGCCCCCACTCACCGCAACTGGAGAAAGCACGCACGCAGCAAGGAAGACCCAACGCAGCCAAAAATAAATAAATAAAATAAATAAATAAATTTTTAAAAATCATATTAAATACCTATTAATGAGATTTTTAAAAATAGTCAGTTAGTTAGTCAGTTAGTTAATTGTGCCGGGTCTTAGTTTCCACGGGCCAGCTCCTTAGTTGTGGTAATGAGATATTTTATATTCTTTTTTGTCCCTGAACAAAGGCCTCAGAATCCAGTATCTATCTGATAACGCTCACAGCATAGCTCAGCACGGAATAGCCACATTGTTTTTCTTTGGCTGCTATGTACCAAACAGCCTTTTGTACTGTTTTACCAAATGCATGTATTTAATACCTGTTTTAAAAAACATAGTGAGATCTCAAAACTTTAAATTGACTAAAGTAAGATTCTCTCCGTAGTACTACCTATTTGACCAACACCACCTGATAACACCGGTGTGGTGCACTGAGCCTTACTCTAGCATATTGGGATAAACCGTGTTTCGACAAGTGTTCATCCTCCAAGTCCCCAAGGCCTCTCACACACTGCCAGTGAAACTGCTTCCTGCTTGGGAAAGAGTGCCCCAGTTCGTTTCTTTAGAAGCTTGAAGGCTATGTAAGCCCTCCAAAAGGTTAAAGGGCAAAGAACAACTCTAAAACTGGCACATTTGTTTAAAAAAAAAGACTTGTCAATATTACAAGAGCCAGCTTGCTTTCACTTGTGACACGTTTTCTTAGGAGGCAAGGGATGTGGCCATGTGACTTGGACAAGCTGTTTCGCTCTGTCTCAGTGTCCCACCTGTGAGTGGGTAGTCTGACTAAACTTAATTACAGACATCTGAATAAGGATCATGAACAGTGGCATCTAATTTCCAAAATAAAAATAGGAGAATGAGTATGTCTTTTACAACAGGACGTCAAGTCCACCTCAAAGATATCGGTAGCCTTGAGTCCATTGCTTCTCACTGAGTGCAGTTGTGCCTCCCAGGGGACATCTGGGAAAGTCTAAAGGTGATTTTGTTTGTCACAACTGGGAGGAGAGAGAGGGAATGTTACGGGCACCTAGTGAGTAGAGGTCGGGACCTTGCTAAACACTCTACGATGCACAGGACTCACACACCACAGCAAAGGTTTATCTGGCCCCAAAAGTCAATGCCTTGGTTGAGAAACCCTGCCTTAGAGCAAACCACGGATACTCATCTTTAGCAGGTAACAGGGCATTTACTACCCACCTGTAAATCTACAGACTTCCTGACTTACACAGCTAATCCTGTGGCAACAATGAAATAGATAGCATGTGACCATCTGGTATTATCTAGGTTTGCCCCTCAAGTCACATGGGACAGTGCTAGAGACTGACATTTTCTATATTGGAGGTCTCTGGCAAGCCACCAGTTTTCTAACCTAAAAAGTCTAAGCAGCATTATTACAATACACATAATAACACGACAATTCTGCTTTTATAGAGAAATTAGATGTGGGAAAGGAGCTTATGTGACATCAGAAGCAAATGCTTTGAACACATCACATCTGCTGGTTCGACTGTCAAATCTTGACAGCTGTAGACGTAGGAAGGTAGACAGGAGAGAACAGACCAAAGTTATGGGCCTGCTGAGTCCTCGGGTCTAACCATAATACACTTCGTACTGCCCTGTGTCCAGGGATGTGTTGTAACACCCTCTCAGTCACTTACGGTCCATAGCAGACCAAGTATAAATTCACAATTACCAGCAAGTGTACCAAAAAAAGGCAGAGTTAAGAAACTTAAATGCGAGCCCTACCTGGTTTTTTCTTCTTCATCGACAGAATCATCTGATTTTGCTTTTTTCAGGGTCTTCCTCAGGTTTCCGTTTGGCAGGGCTGTCACACACAGTAAAGCCAACTGTTAGCTCACCAGGCCCTAGACCTCCAGTGGGCACGAAACAACTCATATTCCTCCCTACCAAGAGTACCCTCTCTTTGGAAAGATTCAGGGCATGGTCCCCTCTTCCCTATGAGAAGCCCTTTTTGCCAGGACATTAAAAGAAGCTTCGAGCTTAATGTTTCATTGGATGACAGGTTTAGAATACCACCATTTTGCAAACCTTAAGAAATAATGGATCTAGACTTTGATCAATGGCTGCTCGAATCACCGAAGAGACATTACATGCCTCTGATCGACAGCCCCATGCCGTCAATGAAGTCTCACAAAATAAAGCTGGAATCTGATCAAGACTCTAGACCTAACTACCAGTTTACAGAAAACTGGAGGCAAGGGAACACATTAACCACCAAAACGATGCAGTCAGCCAGACCTAGAAGCTATTAGAAAAAAGACCTATTTTCTTTAAATAAATGGCAAGAAAATAAGGAATCTATCACTTGAAAGGCTTAAGGAGCAAATCAACCAAACTCTGTTACACAAGGGGAAGAATGAACACTGCTATATATTTGTTAGTAAGGAACTGTTACACTTTATAAGGCATGTTTTGTCTTCTTCAAAAGACTGTTTGCTAGATGTTAGCAATTATAGCAAAATATGAATAAAAAACTTGTCAGAGAAAGAGACCTTGTCATCTAGAAATATAGTATGTGTGGATAAGATGACATGTCCGATTTGTTTCAAAGTAATCCAACTGGGAGGATATGGGTGTGTATGGAGTTGTAATCCATTTGGAATAATTTTCACGTGGAGCATATGGGGGTATAGATGAAACAACAGCCAGGAGCTGTTAACTGTTGATACTGGGTGATAGGTACACAGGGGTTCATTTTACTATCCTTGGTATTTTGTGTATGTACATTTGAAGTTTCCTATGTTAAGAGTAAAAATGGATGAGATCTTCAGAAATGCTGTTCATGAATGTCTAATAACAGAATATCAAAAGGAAAACCTAAGCAATGTGGAAGTCAGAATTACTAAGTTACATCCTACTAATTTATATGTGTTTTACCAAAAACAGTTGGCCCCTAAAATGGGGGCTGTCCATTCACTATATACTGACCCCCTTGTGAAATGAGATGTGATGGTGGTCTGCCTGGTAGTTTGCCTTCTAATCCTGGGGCTAGATGAGACTTCAGCTGCTTAAAGAAAAAGAAACAAAAAAGCCACTATGAATAAAAAGTTCACAGCCAAGGTACAGTTCTTCAGCATCACCAAGCTGGTGCAGAGACCAGGTTCTGAGGATTAAGTAACCTTCTCTTCTTATTCTAAGCAACCACCATCTTGATAAACTCATCAAATTAGCACCTGCCAGTTTGCTGGGCCATTTTAACACAAGCTCTTGTATGAGGGGCCCAACTCCGAGACGCACAAGGAAACAGAGCCTCCGTTTATTTCATCAGAAGATGAAGTGGCCAAGCACCTGACCTGAGCTCAAGTCCCATGCTCTTTTTAAAAAAATTCCAGAAGAGTTACTCTGACTACAAGTGGGGAAGGAGTCTAAGAATAAATGTTTAGCTTAAACAGGAATGTAACTTAGAAGTCATAATTATCAGCAGCTCCTGTTATCTTATACCTCATAAATTCAACCGCATTTGGGGATCTAATGCTCTATAACTTGGTTGAAGACAAAAATTTAAAGTATATATCTAAGCTAGTTAGAAGTATACACAAGAGGGAATTTCATGGCGGTCCAGTGGTTAAGACTCGGCACTCTCATTGCCGAGGGTCGGGGTTCGATCCCTGGTCGGAGAACTAAGATCGCACAAGCCGAGCAACACAGCCACACACCCCCAAAAAAAAGATACACAAAAAACAAGTACTGTCAGTGGAGGGGCTGTGTGTGGGGGGAACAGACAGACCCTATGGCGCCAAGTCTGTCCTCCCCTTAGGTGGTACCAGATTCCAACGAGGTCAAACGAATCAAGCGCTCTTACAGTGTTTCTCCATCAGACTTGCTTCTCCTGGGCATGCAAAGTTTGGAAACAGGTTTGGGGGACTTCTTTTTCTCTGCTATTTCCACTCTGCGCTCCTCACCACTTGTCTGGCTCCCGTTTTCTAGACAGTCATTCACTTCCCGACTGAAAGCATGAGCTCCGTTCTCCAAGGACAAATCTTTATTTAAAAGGGATCTGATTTTAGCCAGGTAGCCCTGCTACAGCAGGAAAGGATAATTTAAGTAGCAGTGAATGTCAACAAGGGGCCATGAGAGAATAAGGAAACACATGCGCTTCCTTTATAACTATAAAGTAACAGGGAGAGGTGGGATTATTCTGCCTCCCTGGTCACAGACAAGTTACATGGGAGGAAACGTTTTCTAGCCGCCGGGATGCTGACGACTTACCTCTGATAATTCTTCTTTATGTAATTTGGTTTCCAAGTCACATAACTGATTCTTTATTTCTGTCTGCAGAAATTCATGCAAGAGATTCCATTGCTCCTTCATGCATTCCTAAGGGAAGGATATAGGTTTACAAGTCTCCACATTCCCAAGGTAGGAACCAATGGACTAATACACAAATAGTTACACTGCCTGGTCACATAACAATGACTGAATGGCAGGCAATGCTGAGTCGGCCAAAAAGAAAACTAAATATTCACAAGACGTGTTCGTGATGTTTCCGTTAAGATCGTATCACACCATCTCCAGAGTGGTGAAAAATGGAAAGATTAGAGGTGAAACAGACACATAATAGAGTACTAGAACAAAACTGATTTTGAAAAACAGTGTGACCAGGACAAGTTATAATCCAGACTTGATGGTACGGAACCCAGACTGGGAAACTCGATGAGTTACCAAAAGCTAACCCATAATAGCCTATTAGTCCAGCACGTTAGACAGAAACATCCACGTTATCCTCAACTTTAGGGAAAAGAGAGCCAATTCCACTTAAATTTGTTTTTATGAACTACATAGTATCTGTCAAATGGTCACATTTGATCGTATATTTTGTTAAGGTGGAGATTACCTTACCTTTTCTGTTAACTCTCTCTTTCCAAATCTTTGAGCCTGGGGGAAGAAAAGGGAAGAAACAGACACTTGTTCAGCAACACTGTCTACCTGTAAGAATACCGCAGTTTAAAGAACTTTGGAAATAAGTTCAACATGAATGTTAGAAAAAAGTACAATGGTTTTTCCCTCCCCCAGTGTCTAGAATGACCTACTGTAATGCCTGCACGTTAAGAAGTTATTTTCTATATGAATGAGGTCCCCCTTTTGGGGGGTGGTTTTCTGATGGTGGTAAGAGATGATATAGGAGCTCTAGAACAACATTCTTTCTTTCTTTTTTTTTTTAACGTTATTTTAAAGACACTGGGAAAGGGGAAGCAGGTCACACAGTTGGGTTCCTTCCCAAGCTAATTGACCCATAGGTGGTCTTCCTCCAGTTGGACCTGACAAGATTTCATAGAAGGGCATACAGAGGTTAGAAAGAGTGGACCAGGGTGACAGGATGCTGTGGGGAACAGCCAGCTAACATCCCCAAAGGCCAGGATGGGGTGGTGGCAGCATTCTGAGGAGGAATATACGAAAATGGAGGAGTCAAGGCATCTGGGGCAGCAGGCGGTGCCCACACACAAGAGAGATGAAGCTAGAAAAGTTGGCTGGCGCCTCACCCAAGAGCTCATCCTTGCAAATGTTTGTACCCAGTCATTCAGAAGTGCAGAACTGTCATGAGTTTAGCTGAAAAATCATGGCCTGATTTGGTTCTTGAAGATGAGTATCTTGCCTCTTTGGGGAGGAAGGCAGCGAAAAGAAGAAAGGAACAAAACTAGAAGACACCGAGGAAATGGGGAGGCTGCTGTTCCTAGCCTGGGTGCTGACTGTGGGCAGTTGGGTGCGAACAGGTGTAACCAGCTGGGCGAGCGTCCCTCAGCAGAGGGGTAGCACCCTGGGCAGGCACTGGGCCTCCACCATCTATGGATCCTCCCCTCCAGCACCCAGGCTAGGTACTCAGTTACCAGCAGCCCAGAGGGCAGGAACAGAGCTCTGCCAGGCTGGCCTTCCCAGAGGGCACGTGTAAGCAGCACAGCCAGGAAGGTGAGCGACAGGCTTTGCTGGCTTGTCGGGAAGGAGGGCGACGTCTGGCTCGGCACGGCTGGAGTCAGCGCTAGCCTCCCCTCGGACACGGGCACTGAGCCCCCGGTCTCAGGTGCACACAGGCCTCCAAAGCCCTTCCCTCAGGCTGGCGCTCAGACTCTCCACCCAGCCCACCCTCCCGCCCCAAACACCAGCAGGTCAAGCACCACTCAGAGAAGGGGGCCTTGAAAGGGCTTTAGAAAATCTTAGAATCCGGATATGGAAGCCACTATGTTTCACTTCTGGCTCAGAGCTCTGCTCCCAGAGCACAGGATGGCCGAGGGGGGCGAGATGGGAGGGTCTCGCTGTGACCCCGAGGCACTGCTGGCCTTTTCAGCCACATGCCTGCCTTCCTTGGAAATACATTTCATGAACAGCCAAACGGAACACCCTGAGAAACAGGAGGAATTATTGGTTCGTTTCAACCCTTAGCAACAGTGAGTTTTCACCACCTTGTATTTCGTCTGCTCTCTGCAATGCGCTGGAACCTTCCTTTGGGCGAAAAGTGCCTCAGCTGTCCAGGGCACCCGACACACTTGGCGACTCCGGCTGACCCGGGAGCGCCCTGGGCCCCAGGGACAGGGTCCCTCCTTCCTGACCACCCCCTCGTGGGAGTGCTGAGGCCAGTCAGCCCCCAGCTCTGGGGGCTCAGCGTCCCCTCGGAAGTGACTGCGAGTCAAGCTCCCCACCGACCCCCTCCCCCCTGGTCTCCCCCCGGCCAGGGCCGCTTCGTGCGCGGTGCCGGTCGCCCCTCCTCAGGGGGGAGGAGACCCGGGCCGACTCCGCTCCACTGACCTGCCGCTGCCCGTCCGGGACGTGGCCGAACAGCCGGTACGTGTCGGGGAAGCCCCGAGGGCGGGCGCCCTCCCGCACCCTCACGACGCGGTGCTGCTCCGGGTGGAGCCCGCGGCCCAGGCGGCAAGAGGCGCGACGGGGGTGGGAAGGAGGCGGGGCCACGGGAAGCCCGCGCCGGGCCGGGGCGCAGAGGCAGGAGGCGGCGAGGGGGGCCGGCCCAGCCGCGAAGCCCGTGCCTCCGCCCCGCCCAGAGCGGCCCTCAGACCTCCGTGCCGGCCCCTGGGCTCGGGGTGGGCGACGGGCGCGCCGAAGAAGCCGTCCTACTCGAGCCGTCCGGAGAGGCCGGCCCAGGGGTTGTGCCTGTTCCCGGCGTGGGGCGAGCACCGGGGCCTGAGGGTGTGGAGCCGTCCGGCCGCACGTCACAGGCTTTGCCTGTCGGAAGGGAGGGCTGCGATGGGGCTGTGCCGACGGACGGGGAGGATGGAGCCGCCCACAGCCCCCGTTTGCCAGGCAGAGCTTCATGGCGGACCCTGTTCTCAGCAGCCGCGCAGCAGGGACACCCAGGCCTGGCGAGTCTGCGCCCCACCCAGGGCCGCTGGGTTCCTGCGCGGCAGCCCGGCATCTCCTGCCGAGAAACCCCAGAGACCGTGCTCCTTCCCCCGAGCCCACCGCAGCGCTGCAGAGCCCAAGGGGGCTGGGGCTTCACCCCAAACTTGAGGAAGCCACACCTGGGGGGCCACGGCACAAGCGCGGGTCCCACCATCCCCGCAGGAGCAGACCCCGCGGAGGGTCTATCTTTTGGCAATAAATTTAGACTAACAGGTTTTACACACAGAATCTTAGAGCTGGGAAAAGTCCTTTGTGTCATTCATGTAGCTTCATAAGATTTTTTTTTAATGAGAGGATGGATTTCCTTGAGCAAAAGTCAATTTCCAGGAATGGGTCCCTGGATACCAAGGATTGTTTTGGGGAAGAAAGATGAATCTATTCTGCGCACGCCTTATAGAACTTATTCTATATTGTAGTTCTGTCTGGAAACACACGTACCGTTGATCTTTGTAGCAGCCCTTAACATCCTCAAGAGAAGCTCTCATTTCCCCATTAGTACTTATTATAGATTGAATATTTGGGTCCCCCCAACATTCACATGTTGACACCCTACCTCCAATGTGATGGTATTAGAAGGTGGGTCTTTTGGGAGGTGATTAGGATTTGATGAGGTCATCGGGATGGAGCCCTCATGATGAGATTCTTACCCTTGTGAGGGTCATGAGAGAGCTGGCTTTTTCTCTCTGCTCTCTGCCCTGTGAGGACACAATGAGAAGCGGACAGTCTGCAACCCGGAAGAGAATCCTCACCAGAAGGTGATGATCCCAGCACCTAGATCTCAGACTTCCAGCCTCCAGGACTGAGAATACATTTTTGTTGTTTACAAGCCCCCACCCCGCCCCATTTGTGGTACTTTGTGACAGCGGCCCAAACTGACTTAGCACTCTTTTCTTCAAGTAAATGGAAGAATTTGTGGAGCCCATCCATTTTATGATACAATTTCCCAAGTAACCGAGATTCTGCCTATACACTCTGATTTCTCAACTTTTTTATTTATCAAAGTTGTTATTAAAAAAGCTTCCATATTTTTCCTAATTAATTGTTTCCAATCCAAGTTGTCACTATAATGGTTCTATGATATTAATAATTTGAGCCCTAATACCCTGCTTAAAATAATCAATTATTTGTCATGAATAAGTTCAGGGTTCACATGCAAAAGTTTTTAAAAGATATACTGTGTAAAACATCTATGTCATCCCTCTGAAGGAAAGAAGGAGGGAAGAAAGGAAGGAAGGAAGGAAAAAACATTGAATTTGCCCTCAGTTTAGCTGCCACTTCCTAAGGGAAGCCCTTCCCAACTCCAGACCCCCAGGCATCACAAATAAGCTCTCATGGGACACTGTCCATACTGTTGCAGGTCATGTTCCCTGAAAATCTGATTCTGAGACAAAGACAGACTTTCAGGAAGTTTCTTGGGGTGTGTTTTTTGGGATAAACATAGAATTACCATATGACTCAGCAATTCCACTCCTAAATCATTGAAAACAAACACTCAAACAAATCTACGTACACACATCTTTATAGCAGCACTATTCACAATAGAAAAATCATGGAAATAACCCAAATGTCCATCAATGGATGAATGAATAAACAAATTGTGGTATATACATACAGTGGAATAGTAATTCAGTCATAAAAAGGAATGGAGCAATTAAATATCAAACAATTACACGACCAAAAACATTTTTTTAAGGAATGAAATACTAATACATATTACAGTGTGGATGACTCTCGCAAACATCATGCTAAGTGAAAGATGCCAGACACAAAGGTCGTACATTGTATGATTCCATTTATCTGAAATATCCAGAATAAGTAAATCCATAGAGAAAGAAAGCGGATTGGTGGTCTCCAGGGCCTGGTAGAGAGAGTGAAGTAGTATCTTCTCAATGGGTACAGAGTTTCCTTTTGGGGTCATAAAAATGTCTGTGGGAAGTAAAGTTTTTTTAATTGGAAAATGATTGATTAAAAAAAGTCTGTGGGGTATTTCTTGGTACTGACTTTCCCAATTTTGACAGTAAATGGTCAAGTACAGCAGCCATGGTTTGAGAAAGAAATGATGACCAGGGCTCAGAACACTCACTCAGGGACGAGGGTGAGGGTCACCCCACCAAGTAAGCCATCCATTTGAGCAGAGATATTATCCAAGGATGAGGGGACTTGAGAATGGATAGCACAGGATGGAGACAATGCCTATCAGTTGTGGCCTTGAGGCCACCTACAGTAACAGAGGCTATAGTTCCACCCACTGACCCTCCTTTCACTAGTAGTTCATCTCACTCACCCTCTCCCCTAAAAACGATCCATGGAAACTATGAAAGAGTTGTTTCCAGAACTTATGCAAAGACGTTGATCCAAGTAAAGGCAACAAAAGCAAAAATAAACAAGTGCGGCTACATCCAACTAAAAAGCACGACAAACGAAACCAACAACAAAATGAAAAGGCAACCTACCAAATGGCAGAAAATTTTTACAAATCATGTATCCTATAAGGGGTTAGTATTCAAATTATATGAAGAACTCATACAAAAAAGATAGAAAAAAAAATCCAACTAAAAAATGGGCAGAGGATCTGAATAGACATTTTTACAAAGAAGATACAGAGATGGCCAGCAGATAATTTAAAATGCACCTAAAATCACTAATCAGCAGAGAAATGCAAATCAAACCACAAAGAAATGTCACCTCATACCTGTTAGAATGGCTAATATCAAAAAGACAGGAACTAACAAGTGTTGGCAAGGGTGTGGAGAATAGGGAAGCCTTGTGCACTGTTGGTTGGAATGTAAATTGTTGCAGCCACTATGGAGAACAGTATGGAGGTCCTCAAAAAATTAAAAATAGAACTATCATACGATCCAGCAATCCACTACTTGGTATTTGTATGAAGGAAACAGAAACTCTAATTCAAAATGAAATCTGTACCCCCATATTCATTGCAGCATTATTTACAATAGCCAAGACTTGGAAACCGCTGTGTTCATCAATGGATAAAGGACATTTGGCATAATATGCCTAATTATTTATATGTACATATATATATATTTATTTATTAATATATATATATAATTCAGCCATGAGAAAGAAGCAAATCCTGCCATTTGTGACAACATGAATGGACCGTGAGGGCGTTATGCTAGGTAAAATATGTCAGACAGAGAAAGAAAAATCCTGTATGATCTCACTTCCTATGGCATTTTAAAAAAAGCTCATAGATACATAGGCTGGTGGTTACCAGAGGCAGAGGGTGGAGGGTGGGTGAAATGGGTAAAGGTGGTCAATATGTACAAACTGCCAGTTATGAAATAAATAAGTCCTGGGGATGTGACTATAGTTAATAATATCGTATTGCATATTTAAAAGTTGCTAAGAGAGTAGATCTTAAAAGTCCTCATCACAAGAAAAAAAGATTTCTACCATGTATGGTAATGGATGTTAACTAGACATACTGTGGTGATCATTTTTTAAATTGAAGCATAGTGGATTTACAGTATTATACTGTAATAACAATATATTAGAACACAGTGATTCAATATTTTTATAGATTATGCTCATTTAAAGTTATTATAAAACATTGGCTATATTCCTTATAGCTTATTTATTTTATGCATAGTAGTTTGTGCCGCTTAATCCCCTCCCCTCCCCTT
Organism: Balaenoptera ricei; assembly: GCF_028023285.1. Taxonomy (NCBI): domain Eukaryota; kingdom Metazoa; phylum Chordata; class Mammalia; order Artiodactyla; family Balaenopteridae; genus Balaenoptera; species Balaenoptera ricei. The sequence continues at coordinate 167,479,026 of NC_082641.1, forward strand.
ATTTTGCCCCTCCCCCCTTTCCTCTACCCACTGGTAACCACTGCTTTGATGTCTATATCTGTGAGTTCATTTCCTTTCTGTTACATTTATTCTTTATTTTTTAGATTCCACATACAAGTGATAACGTACCGTATTTGTCTTTCTCTGTTTGACTTATTTCACTAAGCATAATAGTGTTGCAGCAAAAATAGAAATGAAGTTTTTCCTCTCCTGAAAATAAGGAAAGTAAAGGGGACAGTGAACAGGCTAGAGAAGACACATAAACTGGCCTGAAAGGGTTAATCGATCCTTGTTTTATTTAAACTGTTACTAATCTGTAGAGTAAGTAACTAGATTTATCTTTCACAAAGTAAATTACATTCTGTTCCGAGCACTCCCTAGCTGTCTATGTAAATTACATCCTGCATCTGGTGTTTAAGCTCCCTGCACTCTCTTGTAGCAAATCACCCTGTGTAGCTCTTTGCATTTCAGGAAGAAGGTGGCAGGCAGATAACACAGAAACAAATGAACCCAATTACCGGACTACCTGACGCCAGAGATGAAGGTTTTGAAATAATGCAAGAAGAAGAATGTAGGACCTTTACCACTTTGATCCTTATCACCAACCCCTGGACTGCGAGTTCCACATATAAGACACCCTGTAATTCCCCAGGAGAGAAGGGCACAGTTTTTGAAGGCGCTAGCGGGCTGTGTTCCTTCTTTGCCTGGCAAAGAATTAAAAAGCCTCTCTACTTCTTTTCCTCCAAATCTCTTGTCTCCATATTTCTATTCGGCACCGGTGTACAGAAGCCGAGATTTTGGCAACAATAGCCTCTAGGTCATTCATGTTGTTGCAAAGGGCAGAACTTCATTCTTTTTTATGGCTGAGTAATATTGTATTATACATTGTGGTGATCATTTTGCAATGTATACATATGTTGAACCATTATTTTGCACACCTGAAACTAATATAATGTTACATATCTATTATATCTCATTTTTTTTTTACAAAGCTGACCCAAATGTCCCAAGGATGGACTATAATGAATGCTGTGCTTTGCTGTCTACATTCTCCTTCAGGATTAAGGGCTTATTCTTCCAGGTGCACAGAGTGCAGCCATATGACAGCCCTCAGCCTTCAGTCCTCTCGGAGAATTGCTGTCAGCGAAAGGAAGCAGCCTCACCTAAGGTCATGCCACTCAGATCTCTTGCTGTGGGAGCGTAACTGACCAGCAGCCATCTCTATCCACCACTGTGTTTGCACTGAAGCTGCTCCTGGGCTGCTCCCAGCCACAGACGGAGCACAGCAGGATGCCAGTGCGTGCCCATCACCATGGTCACACAATGACCTTGATGACCAGGGTCAATTACACCTGCCCAGAAGGTGACTCTTCTTCTTAGCAGGAAGGACCTAAAGTGCCAGGGAGCAGCATAGCTTGAGTTCAATGGGACTTTTGCCGTGACTCTGAAAGTGTTACCCCTTAACAGAGTCAAGACCTGCAAACCTACAGAAGCCGAAGTTGAGATCTGAAGCACACAAACTCCCAGTGTGGCTCACTGGGAGTGGTGTTACATGGGCCTGTTTCCACATCAAACACTTCATTTGTGGACCCATGTAATCTATAAATTGGAGATACAGCACATTATGATTGTCATTACTATGTAACCAGAACACTGTGTATTCAAATGCCTACACTAAACATGATCATTCTCTTTGAAATTAAATCTATTCCTATATCTGCTATTAAAATTTTTTAAACTCTCCCATATTTTATACTCACTTTAGGCTATGCTTTACTCTTTTTTTTGTTTGTTTTTTAAATGATCTTAAATACTTGGCAGGGTGCATTTCTCCCAACTTGCTTTTTATTTATTTATTAATTATTATTATTATTATTATTATTATTATTATTTATGTCTGTGCCACATGGCTTGTGGGATCTTCCCTTGGCAGTGAAAGTGCAAAGTCCTAAGCACTGGACCGCAAGGAATTCCCAGCTATGCCTTGTTCTTTCTTTTTCTTCCCAGACAAACTTTATAGGTAGTTTATATTTGCCACCTATGTTTCCTTAATACTCACTCTTCAACCCAACCTACCTGGGTTATTTCTGTCCGTCTCTTTAGAGATAATAAATGGAGCCCTCCCTAATATCAACAAAGGCCTCCATGGCACCAGCAAATGCCAAGGGATAGTTTTCAGTCCTTATTTTGAGTCCTTTCAAGAAAGCCAAAACTATTCACCACTTTGTTTTTCTTCAGGAAGGACGTCCTTGTCTCCATGACTTTGTGGACACCAAGGGATCCATGAAACCTCTGAAGAATCTTCAAGGGAAGAGCATTACAGAAAGTTGGTTCCTTTAGAAATTAAATTTTCTCTGGGGGACACCTTGTAATTTTTAAGTCAAACCAAAGAAAGAATTTCTCCTTGGAGGAAACAAATTCATCTCCCTCCAAGGCTGCTTGCACAGACACAACACTGGCTGAAAATTTTCCATTCTCTTATCTTTGTACCCCAAGGGAGTTGAATTGTTTGGAGAGTGGAAAGGCAATAGAACAGTTTATTTAATGAGGAGCTGTGAGAATCCAACCCCTGAGGTGCTGGAAACTTTAAACATGTTCCTGTTGCCCCTTTCCTATAATTTTCTGAGCGCAACCAAGTGAAAACACATCTGGACTTCCCAAGGACAGACCATGGAGAACAGAAATCTTCAGCGATAACCGTGGGAGAGTGTGTCCATCAGTAAAAGCTGGTGGAGTAAGAAGGAAAAGAGGGGAGAAGTGGGTACTGGGCTTTACCTCTAGAATAGTGAGACTGAGACAGTCCCATAGTTATTTAGTCTGTGACGTTGAAGTCCCTGTACTTTGAAGTTGCTTTCGTTTCAAATGAAATCAGTTTCTTCTAGCTCTTGCTGTTTCCTTCTCTCTCTTCTTGGAATCTCGAACCTCTTTCCAGTAAGAGTATTTTTCTGGAGAGTGTTCACCTCTTCCCTACTTTCCCACAATTGTAGGCTTCTGTCTGATTTCTTATGCCCAGTCAATTATTCATTAACTAGTCACTGGAGATTTATTATGCACAGGTATTGTCTAATGTATTCTTCATGTGATTGGATTTTGCTATTCTATTCAGTTAACTATTTTGTAGTACTGTTAGCACTTAATAGTTCAGTATTGATTAGTGTTGTTTCACTTTAGTGTCCACAATATCGCCTACAAATAATGTAATTATTTCTGATGTTCTGTACTCAGGTTAATTTCCTATTCTCATTTTACCAATCTCTTTAAATGTTCAGGAGAATATTGAAATACTGAAGTTGGAATAGACTGCCTTGTCCTGTTCATAAATTTAATACAACTAGTTTAATGTTTTAATGTAGAATATCCTTTTGGATATAGTTTTTTAAAAAAACATTCTTTATTGGGTTAAGAAATTGTCCTTGATTTCTTCAGTTAGTGAGAGGCTCTGTCTTGGCTGCTAACCATGGCTGCTAGATGTAATGGCTATTACATTTTCTCAAATGCATTTTCTATTGTAGTTATGGTTATGATTCCTCTTCATTGACCTTTTTTTGTGATGAACTATATTAACAAACATCATAGTATTAAACCAGCTCTCCATTCTCAGAATAGTTATTACTTATTCATGATATATTATTCTCTAAAATAGATATGAATGCATTTTATCTAACTTTAATATTCAATATTGTTTCTATATTCAAGGATATGAGCTTGAAATTTTCTTTTCTTGTGTTGTAGTTTATGCTTTTGGTCTCAATCGTTATTACATATCTATCATTCGCATGTGTTGAGCACCTCCTATGTGCCAGGCAGCACATAGGTCCCTGAAAAGACATTGATGAGCAAAAACAGCCACGATCTCTGATCAACAAATAAATATAAAATTACCAACATGAAAGGCACATCAGGAATAGTACAGGATGTTCAACTTGTGGGCCTCACACGCTGTCCTCCTGACCCTCACTCTGTTCTCCATCTCACTGGCCTCTCACATCCCTTCCATTATACCAAGCTCACCAACCCCAGGGCTACCGTGAATTCTGTTCTCTCAACCCAAAATGCTTGCCCTTTCCTTATTTCCTCTGATTAACAATTACCCATCCTTCCGCTCACAGCTCAATATTCATATATCAGAGAGGCCTTTTCTACCCACCTTCCCAGAGCAAATTCGTCCTCAATGATTTTTTTCTCTCTTTAATGAACTGCATTCTCTAGGCATTAATAATGCCAACATTTTTTCTACTGTGGAGAATGTAAACATTTATTTTCATCTTAAATTTGCCGTTCACTTTTTAGGATAATCTATAGAAGCTTTGAATATTTTTTTATCAAATCTTTCAATTCTTTTTTTTTTGCAATTAACTCCACCGGTTTTTAATAAAACACACCCCCACTTGTGAGCATGAAAGCATGAGCTCACACTCTCACGCACAATTTGTATTTTATAATAATGGTTTTGTAATCTTGTTTCCCCCTTTTATTTATGTAGTTCATTTGCTTTTTCTTCTTCTTGGAAGAATCCACCTGGCAGGCAGTCTCTGAAAGAGGGAGCCATAAGGATCATCATTAACTAGAAGTGCTGAATGGCAGTCAAAAGAGGTAACAGACCTGTTGTGTTTATAATGATCAGAATTCCATCTTTGATGGCTGTCCCTGTTTAAGGGGAATAGTGATTAATGATAGTCGTGTAAGACAAATTTATTGTTTTTTAACAAGCTCACATTTATCAAGTGTCTGCTGTATATGTCACAAGAACCACACTAGAAAAATTACATCATCTCATTTAATTCACTCATCAGTCTTACAGTGTATGGGATATTTATTACTTCCATTGTAGAGGTGAGGTATCTGCACCTAAGAGAGATTAAATAACTTTGTTAAGGTCATGCAGATAGTACGTTCCTGGACCAAAATTCTATTCTAGGAATCGTGACTCAAGATCTCATTTTCTAAATCACAACTCTATACTGCACTTTGGGAGAGTTATGTATCAAAAATTATTGTCATAAAAAACAGATTCATAATAATAATAATAATGATAATATGGCTATCATTTATTGAGATATCACTGTGCACAAAGTTATTTTCAAACCTCACAAAGAATGTAATAAAAGTAACCACAATTTTAGAAAGATAAACAGTAAGGTACACGAGAGTTAACTCTGACATCAATTCAGGTCACAGAATTAAGGTCGTTGGAATTGAAAACCCATGTCTTAATCACTACTAAAAGAGTTATTAGAATGAAAGAAGTATGGAGATTATCAAAGAAAAGACCTTAAGTGTCTTCAATTATTTTGGAAGCATCTTATCAAGAAGAAATTGGTTTATATTCATAGATTTTAATAGGAAAGTTAGAACCAGTAAATGGGAGATAAAAAGACAGAGAAATTTCTGCTAAATTAAAGAAAGTCTGAGGGACTTCCGTGGTGGTCCAGTGGCTAAGACTCCAAGCTCCCAATGCAGGGGGCCTGGGTTTGATCCCTGGTCAGGGTACTATATCCCACATGCCACAGCTAAAAAGATCCCACATGCTGCAACTAAGACCCGGCGCAGCCAAATAAATAGATAGATAGATAGATAAAGAAATAATTTTTTAAAAAGTCTGAATAATTACACACACTTAAAATGGAAATGGGCTGCCACTTGAATGAGTGAATCACTGGCATTGGAAAAAATAATAAGGGGTAGAGGATTTCCATGAACGTGCGGAATCAAAAGGTGATGGCTAGCTGAGGTGCCATTTGGCTGTTCATTGAATGTTGCTTTTGCCTCCTTCCCCAGCAGACGCACCATCCACATGGGAGCAGGAAACCACACGGGAGTATCACAGTTCCTCCTCCTGGGCCTCTCGGACGATCCTGAACTGCAGCCCCTCCTCTTTGGAGTGTTCCTGTCCATGTACCTGGTCACTGTGCTCGGGAACCTTCTCATCATCCTGGCCGTCATCTCAGACTCCCAGCTCCACACCCCCATGTACTTCTTCCTCGCCAACCTCTCCTTTGTTGACATCTGTTTCATCTCCACCACTGTCCCAAAGATGCTAGTCAACATCCAGGCACAGAGCAAAGACATCTCCTACATAGGATGCCTCACTCAGGTGTACTTGTTTATGGTTTTCGCTGGAATGGATGATTTCCTCCTGACTGTGATGGCCTATGACCGGTTTGTGGCCATCTGCCACCCCTTGCACTACATGGTCATCATGAACCCCCGCTTCTGTGGCCTCCTCGTTCTGATGTGTTGGCTCATTATTTTCTGTGTTGCCCTGGTTCATATTCTACTGTTGAGGCGGCTGACCTTCTGTATTGGCACTGAAATTCCACATTTCTTCTGTGAGCTGGCTCAGATTCTCAAGGCAGCCTGCTCTGACACTCTCATCAATAACATCTGTTTGTATGTGGCCACTGCCCTGCTGTGTATATTTCCTCTCACTGGTATCCTCTTTTCTTACTCTCAGATTGTCTCCTCGTTAATGAGAATCTCCTCTGCAGTGGGAAAATATAAAGTATTTTTCACCTGTGGGTCTCACCTCTCTGTGGTTTCACTGTTCTATGGGACAAGCCTGGGGGTCTACCTCACTTCTACTCTGACCCATTCTTCCCAGAGAAGCTCAGTTGTCTCAGTGATGTACACTGTGGTCACCCCCATGCTGAACCCCTTCATCTACAGCCTGCGGAACAAGGATGTGAAGGGGGCCCTGGGAAGGCTCCTCAGCCGAAGTGCCCCTTGTCCGTGATGGGCCACGGGCCCCAGAACTACGTGGACATTGAGGCCCAGGGGCAAATGTTGTACATTTAAATATCTTGGTTCTTTTTCTCCCCTAAAAGACATGCTGATTTCTTCTATTTCTAAAGCATATGTAACTTGACCTTTATTTGTTTTGTATTGGTTTTTCCTGAATAACCTCTTTAGTAATTCCCTTTTGACATTTCTTCCTTACATGCTGTCCATAAAGTCCCATGTTTTGTCAGCTCTTTGCAGCCATTCTTAAGATTTCTAAATTTAGATTTAAAGCACTTATCAAGTGCTGATGTGGTTTCCCCCCAAACTGTCCACTCAAATATTGGTGTTCTTCCCCTTCATGTGGTTGTGTGCTTGTTTTCCTCAGAAGAAATGGATGAAAATCATACAGTAGTCATAACAAAATGCATCCCGTATCAGGACTGTGCTTGTTTCTTCATGTGCGTGACTTTATATCATCTGGAAAACATTTCTTTGAGAAATTTTCTCATCCACTTTTCAAAAGAAGAGACTGAGGTTGACTTGGACTGTTAACGTGACTGGCCAACAAGGACTCTGCCACCCTACTTTTCATAGGAACAGCGATGTGATTTTCAACTTCAAAGTAGGAATCTAGACTTGAAAGCTGATTTGTTGAGATGATTCATAGTAATATACTGCCTAGGAAAACTCTTGAGATGTTGCCTCATTGTTTGTAATCCTTCCTTGTGTTCCTTTTTAAAGTTGACCTTTATTTCTCATCATAGCAATTTTAAGATATACCTTCTAAGATCCCCAAACAGGTAATAATGAATAGAATAAGAGTTCTTTTCTCACATGGTTTAACTTTTTTCTGGGACTCTCTGGAGGTACCATCTGGAATGGCAGTTACACATATGTGGAACGTGTTCAGAACTTAGCTCGTTTTTTGAGGAAAATGTTGCTAGAATTGAGTCTGCAGTGAAGGGTGGGGTAGCAGATGCTGTCAACATTCCTCCCACAGTCCCTGGGATCCTCTCACCATCTCCACCGCATGACTGCCAATGGCCAGCACCAGCTGAAATGTACTTTGCCTAATATGTGCTGGCAGAAGTGACAGGGAATTAGGTCCCATCAGAGACAGCCCTTGATGGAGAGGTGTAGGGTACCCCATGTCTTTCACCTTTAAGCTAGGGTAATTCTGAGGTTTGGATTTTGTACCATTTTCCAGAAGTTCCCCACAGGATGAATACTCTGCTTATTTACTGTGGTACCTGACAACGCAAGCTGTATTGGATGTATTTTCTTCCCTGTGTTTGCTTCTCCTCTCTCGCATCCATGTTTCTTGCTCCTTCCAATAAAGTGCTTGCACATAAATGCCTGGCTCAGCATCTGCTTTTACGTGAACCAAAACTAACAAAGGTGGTAAAGACCGATTTATCAAGACAATATCATAAAAGGAATGAGAGACTTGTGGGAAAAAAAAAGGAACTAATTATTGGGGACATAGTAAAGATTGCAAAATTACTCTAAAATCATAATTTGTTAGAGAGGAAAGACTTTTTTTTTAACATCTTCATTGGAGTATAATTGCTTTACAATAGTGTGTTAGTTTCTGCTTTATAACAAACTGAATCAGCTATACATATAGGCATATCTGCATATCTCCTCCCTCTTGCGTCTCCCTCCCACCCTCCCTATCCCACCACCCTAGGTGGTCACAAAGCACCGAAGTGATCTCCCTGGGCTATGCGGCTGCTTCCCACTATCTATTTTATATTTGGTAGTATATATAAGTCCATGCCACTCTCTCACTCCGTCCCAGCTTACCCTTCCCCCTCCCTGTTCATTCTCTACATCTGCGTCTTTATTCCTGTCCTGGCCCTAGGTTCTTCAGAACCTGTCTTTTTTTTTTAGATTCCATATATATGTGTTAGCATATGTTATTTGTTTTTCTCTTTTTGACTTACTTCACTCTGTATGACAGACTCTAGGTCCATCCACCTCACGACAAATAACTCAATTTCGTTTCTTTTTATGGCTGAGTAATATTCCATTGTATATATGTGCCACATCTTCTTTATCCATTCATCTGTTGATGGACACTTAGTTTGCTTCCATATCCTGGCTATTGTAAATAGTGCTGCAATGAACACTGTGGTACATGACTCTTTTTGAATTATGGTTTTCTCAGGGTATATGCCCAGTAGTGAGATTGCTGGGTCGTATGGTAGTTCTATTTTTAGTTTTTTAAGGAACCTCCATACTGTTCTCCATAGTGGCTGTATCAATTTACATTCCCACCAACAGTGCAAGAGGGTTCCCTTTTCTCCACACCCTCTCCAGCATTTATTGTTTGTAGATTTTTTGATGATGGCCATTCTGACTGGTGTGAGGTGATACCTCATTGTAGTTTTGATTTGCATTTCTCTAATGATTAGGGATGTTGAGCATCCTTCATGTGTTTGTTGGCAATCTGTATATCTTCTTGGGAGAAATGTCTGTTTAGGTCTTCTGCACATTTTTGGATTGGGTTGTTTGTTTTTTTGATATTGAGCTGCATGAGTTGCTTGTATATTTTGGAGATTAATCCTTTGTCAGTTGTTTCATTTGCAAATATTTTCTCCCATTCTGAGTGTTGTCTTTTCTTCTTGTTTATGGTTTCCTTTGTTGTGCAAAAGCTTTTAAGTTTCATTCGGTCCCACTTGTTTATTTTTGTTTTTAATTTCCATTTCTCTAAGAGGTAGGTCAAAAAGGATCCTGCTGTGATTTATGTCATACAGTGTTCTGCCTACATTTTCACTAAGAGTTTTATACTGTTTGGTCTTATATTTAGGTCTTTAATCCATTTTGAGTTTATTTTTGTGTATTGTGTTAAGGACTGTTCTAATTTCATTCTTTTACATGTACCTGTCCAGTTTTTCCAGCACCACTTATTGAAGAGCCTGTCTTTTCTCCATTGTATATTCTTGCCTCCTTTATCAAAGATAAGGTGACCATATGTGCATGGGTTTATCTCTGGGCTTTCTATACTGTTCCATTGATCTATATTTCTGTTTTTGTGGCAGTACCATACTGTCTTGATTACTGTAGCTTTGGAGTATAGTTTCAAGTCTGGGAACCTGATTCCTCCAACTCTGTTTTTCTTTCTCAAGATTGCTTTGGCTATTCAGGGTCTTTTGTGTTTCCATACAAATTGTGAAATTATTTGTTTTAGTTCTGTGGAAAATGCCATTGGTAGTTTGATAGGGACTGCATTGAATCTGTAGATTGCTTTGGGTAGTATAGTCATTTTCACAGTGCTGATTCTTCCAGTCCAAGAACATGGTATATCTCTCCATCTGTTTGTATCATCTTTAATTTCTTTCATCAGTGCCTTATAGTTTTCTGCATACAGATCTTTTGTAGAGAGGAAAGACTTCTTTGATGCAGGTTCAATTCACTTTGATTCCATTAAGTTTAATTGAATGTGCATTTATTGTCAACTGTGTACATACTGAGGAGGGGACTAGAGAGGCACAAATGATTGCAATACAGAGTGGTGAGCGTAATAATTTAGTGTGTAGTAGATCCTGTTTAAAACAAATGTAAATGTTTTCAATTCACTTTGAGTAATTCCAGGAAATGTTCTTTAAATTTTTATTTTTTAATATTTTTACTGACATACAATTTATATACATGAAATTTACCCATTAACAAAGTAAATCCAACAATTCATAGTTATGTGATCATCACCACAATCCAGTCTTAAAATATTTCTATCACTTCAAAAAGTACCCTTGTGCCCATTTGCAGTTAACTCCCACCCCCACCTCAGCCTTAGGAAACCACTTATCACTTTCTGTTTCTATAAATTTATCTTTTCTAGATATTTTACGTAAATGGAATCATACAGTATGTGGGTTGTGTGTCTGACTTCTATTTTGCATATGTTTGTGAGGGTCATCCATGTGGAAGTATGGCTCCACATTTTATTTCTTTTAATTGCAGAATAATATTCTATTGTATGTACATATTGCTTTTTACTTATCCACTTACAGGTTGATACACATTTGAATATTTACAGTTTAGGGTTATTATGAATAATGTTACTATGAACATTTGTGCCTGTGTGTTTGTGCTGACACCCATTTTCATTTCTCTTGGAGTGCAGTTACTAAGTCATATGGTAAATTTATCTTTCACTGTTTAAAACACTGCCAAACAATTTTCCAAACTGGCTGCACCAATTTGCGTTCCCACCAGAAATGCATGAAGGTTCCAGTTTTTCCACATCTTCACCAACACTTGGTATTCAGGAAAAACTTCTAATAGGAAAACATGCTTGAGTGTTGAATAAAAAATTATGAGTAGAATTTTTTTTAAGTGCCTTAAAACAGATTATAGAGGTTTTATTTATAAAGAAGCCTTACCCTTTGGAGCTTTCACTTTTTAAATATGAGATATTCTCAGGCACTGCTCTGTGTCTACACTGAGCTAATTTCAGAAACAATGAGCTCCTTGCAGCCCCACTGAGATGCTTAGAGGGGCTGCAAAAAATAATGAGGAAAAATTTAACTGGAGAACATCATTGGGTGACATTCAAGAGTGAGACATATCAGGAAGATATATCGAACGTATGGCTGAGTTATTAGAAATAAAGTTGGATAATAGAAGGATAGATCACTGAGAGTCTAATTTAGCATACTAAATATTTTAGAAGCAGTTGAGAACCAGATCCATGCTGTAATCATAAGTATAATATGAGGACTTTAGGATTGCCTTGAGTGAGACAAACTGGAGGAAGAGGGAAAGTTAGGAAGCTGTGGAAGTAGTCGAGTGGAGAGAAGATGGGGACGGCACACAGCCGTCAAAGTGTCTGGCACAGCGTTTCTATGCTGGGAATGCTAATCCAACATGTTAAGTGCAAGGGCTCTGCACGGGACTTCTATAGACAAGTGAAACCAGACTAAACACAGAAGAAGGTAGACCTTATCACCTAGATTCCATCTTATTTTTCCTGGGGACCCCAGTGGGCTTTGCTGGCAACACCATGGGAAGGACCTTCAAGATGGCAGAGGAGTAAGACGTGGAGATCAACTTCCTCCCCCAAATACATAAAAAATACATCTATATGTGGAACAACTCCTACAGAAATCTACTGAACACTGGCAGAAGACCTCAGACTTCCCAAAAGGGAAGAAACCCCCCACATACCTGGCCGTGTGACTGACAGGGTCTTGGTGCTCTGGCCGGGTGTCAGCCCTGAGCCTCTGAAGAGGGAGAACCGAGTTCAGGACATTGGACCACCAGAGACCTCCCGGCCCCACATAATATCAATCAGCAAGAGCTCTCCCAGAGATCTCCCTCTCAACGATAAGACCCAGCTCCACTTAATGACCAGCAAGCTGCAGTGCAGGACACCCCATGCCAAACAACTAGCAAGACAGGAAAACAACCCCACCCATTAGCAGAGAGGCTGCCTAAAATCATAATAAGTTCACAGATATCCCAAAACACACCACAGGATGTGGTCCTCCCACCAGAAAGACAAGATCCAGCCCCATCCAACAGAACACAGGCACCAGTCCCCTCCACAAGGAAGCCTACAGAAGCCACTGAACCAACCTTACCCACTGGGGGCAGACACCAAAAACAATGGGAACTACGAACCTACAGCCTGCGAAAAGGAGACACCAAACACAGTAAGTTAAGCAAAATGAGAAGACAGAGAAATACACAGCAGATGAAGGAGCAAGGTAAAAACCCACCAGACCAAACAAATGAAGAGGAAATAAGCAGTCTACTGGAAAAAGAATTCAGAGTAATGATAACAAAGGTGATCCAAAATCTTGGAAATAGAATGGAGAAAATACAAGAAACGATTAACAAGGACACAGAAGAACTAAAGAGCAAACAAACAATGATGAACAACACAATAAATGAAATTGAAAATTCTCTAGAAGGAAGCAATAGCAGATAACTGAGGCAGAAGCATGGATAAGTGACCTGGAAGATAAAATAGTGGAAATAACTACCGCAGAGCAGAATAAAGAAAAAAGAATGAAAAGATTTGAGGACAGTCTCAGAGACCTCTAGGACAACATTAAACACACCAACTTCGAATTATAGGGGTCCCAGAAGAAGAAGAGAAAAAAAAAAGGGACTGAGAAAATATTCAAAGAGATTATAGTTGAAAATTTCCCTAAGATGGGAAAGAAAATAGTCAATCAAGTCCAGGAAGCACAGAGAGTCCCATACAGGATAAATCCAAGGAGAAACACACCAAGACACATATTAATCAAACTATTAAAAATTAAATACAAAGAAAAAATATTAAAAGCAGCAAGGGAAAAACAACAAATAACATACAAAGGAATCCACATAAGGTTAACAGCTGATCATTCAGCAGAAACTCTGCAAGGCAGAAGGGAGTGGCAGGACATATTTAAAGTGATGAAAGGGAAAAACCTACCACCAAGATTACTCTACCAGCAAGGTCTCACTCAGATTGATGAAGAAATGAAAACCTTTACAGACAAGCAAAAGCTAAGAAAATTCAGCACCACCACACCAGCATTACAACAAATGCTAAAGGAATTTCTCTAGGCAGGAAATGCAAGAGAAGGGAAAGACCTACAATAACAAACCCAAAACAGTTAGGAAAATGGTAATAGGAGCATACATATTGATAAATACTTTAAAGGTAAATGGATTAAATGCTCCAACCAAAAGACATAGACTGGCTGAATGGATACAAAGACAAGACTTGTATATATGCTGTCTACAAGAGACCTACTTCAGACCTAGGGACACATACAGATTGAAAGTGAGGGGATGGAAAAAGATATTCCATGCATATGGAAATGAAAAGAAAGATGGAGTAGCAATACTCATATCAGATAAAATAGACTTTAAAATAAAGAGTATTACAAGAGACAAAGAAAGACACTAGATAATGATCAAGGAATCAATCCAAAAGAAGATATAACAATTGTAAATATTTATGCACCCAACATAGGAGCACCTCAATACATAAGGCAAATGCTAACAGCCATAAAAGGGGAAATTGACAGTAACACAATCATAGTAGGGGACTTTAACACCCCACTTTCACCAATGGAGAGATCATCCAAAATGAAAATAAATAAGGAAACACAGCTTTAAATGATACATTAAACAAGATGGACTTAATTGATATTTATAGGACATTCCATCCAAAAACAACAGAATACACTTTCTTCTCAACTGCTCATGGAACATTCTCCAGGATAGATCATATCTTGGGTCACAAATCAAGCCTTGGTAAATTAAAGAAAATTGAAATCATACAAGTATCTTTTCTGACCACAACGCTATGAGACTAGATAGCAATTACAAGAAAAAATCTGTAAAAAATACAAACACATGGAGGCTAAACAATACACACTACTTAATAACCAAGAGATCACTGAAGAAATCAAAGAGGAAATCAAAAAATACCTAGAAACAAATGACAATGAAAACACGACGATGCAGCAAAAGCAGTTCTAAAAGGGTAGTTTATAGCAATACAGTCCTACCTCAAGAAACAAGAAACATCTCAAATAAACAACCTAACCTTACACCTAAAGCAATTTGAGAAAGAAGCACCAAAAAACCCCAAAGTTAGCAGAAGGAAAGAAATCATAAAGATCAGATCAGAAATAAATGAAAAAGAAATGAAGGAAAGAATAGCAAAGATCAATAAAACTAAAAGCTGGTTCTTTGAGAAGATAAACAAAATTGATAAACCATTAGCCAGACTCATCAAGCAAAAAAGGGAGAAACTCAAATCAATAGAATTACAAATGAAAAAGGAGAAGTAACAACTGACACTGCAGAAATACAAAGGATCATGAGAGATTACTACAAACAAATATATGCCAATAAAATGGACAACCTGGAAGAAATGGACAAATTCTTAGAAAACCACAACCTTCCAAGACTGAACCAGGAAGAAATAGAAAATATAAACAGACCAATCACAAGCACTGAAATTGAGACTGTGATTAAAAATCTTCCAACAAACAAAAGCCCAGGACCAGATGGCTTCACAGGCGAATTCTATCAAACATTTGGAGAAGAGCTAACACCTATCCTTCTCAAATTCTTCCAAAACATAGCAGAGGGAAGAAAACTCCCAAACTCATTCTACGAGGCCACCATCACCCTGATACCAAACCACACAAAGATGTCACAAAGAAAACAACTATATGCCAATATCACTGATGAACATAGATGCAAAAATCCTCAACAAAATACTAGAAACAGAATCCAACAGCACATTAAAAGGATCATACACCATGATCAAGTGGGGTTTATCCCAGGAATGCAAGGATTTTCAATATATGCAAATCTATCAATGTGATACACCATATTAAAAAAATGAAGGATAAAAACCATATGAACATCTCAACCAATACAGAAAAAGCTTTCAACAAAATTCAACACCCATTTTTGATAAAAACCCTCCAGAAAGTAGGCATAGAGGGAACTTACCTCAACATAACAAAGGCCATATATGACAAACCCACAGCCAACATCATTCTCAATGTTGAAAAACTGAAACCATTTTCGCTAAGATCAGGAACAAGACAAGGTTGCCCACTCTAACCACTATTATTCAACATAATTTTGGAAGTTTTAGCCACAGCAATCAGAGAAGAGAAAGAAATAAAAGGAATACAAATTGGAAAAGAAGAAGTAAACCTGTCAGTGTTTGCAGATGACATGATACTAAGCATAGAGAATCCTAAAGATGCTACCAGAAGACTACTAGAGCTAATCAATGAATTTGGTAGAGTAGCAGGATACAAAATTAATGCCCAGAAATCTCTTGCATTCCTATACACTAATGATGAAAAATCTGAAAGAGAAATTATGGAAACACTCCCATTTACCATTGCAACAAAACGAATAAAATAGCTAGGAATAAACCTACCTAAGGAGACAAAAGACCTGTATGCAGAAAACTATAAGACACTGAAGAAAGAAATTAAAGATGATACCAATAGATGGAGAGATATACCATGTTCTTGGATTGGAAGAATCAACATTGTGAAAATGACTATACTACCCACAGCAATCTACAGATTCAATGCAATCCCTATCAAACTACCAATGGCATTTTCCACAGAACTAAAAATGGAGCTGGAGGAATCAGGCTCCTGGACTTCAGACTATACTACAAATCTACAGTCATCAAGACAGTAAGGTACTGGCACAAAAACAGAAATATAGATCAGTGGAACAGGATCGAAAGTCCAGAGATAAATCCAAACACATATGTTCACCTTATCTTTGATAAAGGAGGCAAGAATATACATTGGAGAAAAGACATCCTCTTCAGTAAGTGGTGCTGGGAAAACTGGACAGCTACATGTAAAAGAATGAAATTAGAACACTGCCTAACACCATATACAAAAATAAACTCAAAATGAATTAGAGACCTAAATGTAAGGCCAGACACTAAAAACTCTTAGAGGAAAACAGGCAGAATACTATATGACATAAATCACAGCAAGATCCTTTTTGACCCAGCTCCTAGAGAAATGGAAATAAAAACAAAAATAAACAAATGGGACCTAATGAAACTTAAAAGCTTTTGCACAGCAAAGGAAACCTAAACAAGATAAAAAGACAACCCTCAGGATGAGAGAAGATATTTGCAAATGAAGCAACTGACAGAATTAATCTCCAAAACATACAAGCAGCTTATGCAGCTCAATATCAGAAAAACAAACAACCCAATCCAAAAATGGGCAGAAGACCTAAACAGACATTTCTCCCAAGAAGATATACAGATTGCCAACAAACACATGAAAGAATGCTCAACATCCCTAATCATTAGAGAAATGCAAATCAAAACTACAATGATGTATCACCTCACACCAGTCAGAATGACCATCATCAAAAAATCTACAAACAACAAATGCTGGAGAGGGTGTGGAGGAAAGGGAACCCTCTTGCACTGTTGGTGGGAATGTAAATTGATACAGCCACTATGGAGAACAGTATGGAGGTTCCTTAAAAAACTAAAAATAGAACTACCATACGACCCAGCAATCCCACTACTGGGCATATACCCTGAGGAAACCATAATTCAAAAAGAGTCATGTACCACAATGTTCATAGCAGCTCTATTTACAATAGGCAGGACATGGAAGCAACCTAAGTGTCCATCGACACGTGAATGATTAAAGAAGATGTGGCACATATATACAATGGAATATTACCCAGCCATAAAAAGAAATGAAATTGAGTTATTTGTCCTGAAGTGGATGGATCTAGAATCTGTCCTACAGAGTGAAGTAAATCGGAAAGAGAAAAACAAATACAGTATGCTAACACATATATATGGAATCTGAAAAAGAAAATGGTTCTGAAGAACGTAGGGACAGGACAGAAATACAGACACAGATGTAGAGAATGGACTTGAGGACACAGGGAGGGGGAAGGGTAAGTTGGGACGAAGTGAGAGAGTGGCACTGACATATATACACTACCAAATGTAAAATAGGTAGCCAGTGGGAAGCAGCTGCATAGCACAGGGAGATTAGCTCGGTGCTTTGTGACCACCTAGAGGGGTGGATAGGGAGAGTGGGAGGGAGACACAAGAGGGAAGTGATATATGTGTACACATAGCTGATTCACTTTGTTATACAGCAGCAACGAACACAACATTGTAAAGCAATTATACTCCAATAAAGATGTTAAAAAAAACCTTTTTAAAACAGAGGAGATTTAAATTAAAGATAATCTATCATCATATTTTCCTGTAAAAATACTTAGTAGGTAAAACAGATATGCTCATATCTTAAGGATTATTTTTTAAAATATAGATGATTTTTTAAAAAAAAGAAAGAAGAAAGAAAAGAAAAAGAAAAAAGGCTTGGAGCAGGAATATACATAACAATATCTTTGAGTTGTTTTGCAGATACTGAAAACCCCACCAGGTGGAAGAAGTTAACTGTGTGTTGCCCACAAGCACGTAGACCCCAGATCGGTTGGAACCAGAAGGTTGATGACAGTGACTCTCACTTCACCGTCAACCAATCAGAAGAATGCCCACGAGCTGATCACGCCGTCTTTGAACCACATTGTAAAACTCCTCACTACCCACTCCAGGTTGGGACACACAGTTTTGAGGGCATTAGCCTGCTGTGGCCCCCTTTGCATGGCAAAGCAATAAAGCTATTCTTTTCTACTTCACCCAAAACTCTGTCTCCAAGTTTTAATTCTGTTTTCGGTGTACAGAGGCCAGATTCAGCTTCAGCAGCTCTCACCCCTCATACCTGGTAGCTTCAGTACTAAAGAGGAACTGGATTTAATTTAGCCGCTCAGGTCTAAACATATATCTATCTATCTATATATCTATAGATAGATATATATATCAGAAAAGAATTCTGATTGTTACAATCATGTCCTCTTTCCACGTTGGATCAATCAACTATGGTCAAGAGACAGTGTGACTGGCAGCCCCTTCAGAACCACATTCACTTATTCAATTTATTAAACCTATTTTTACTGAGTATTTGCTATGTGTCATTCATTATTCTAGGCTCAACTACCACAGGATAAAGACGATCAGGAGTATGGGGAGGACAGGTTGTCCTAGTAAAAAAGGGTGGTCCTAGTAAACTCATTGAGAAAGTTACATTGGTGAAGACGGTGAATGACTTAGGTGAGTGGTATCTGGGTAAAGAGTGCCCCAGGCAGAGAGTAAGGTTAATACAAAGACCCTGAGGTGGGAGGTTGCCTGGGGGGAATGTAGCTGGAACAGAGTGAGTGAGGGGGAGCACAGAAGAGGAGGAGAACAGGTATCAGGGGCTGATCGTGGGAGGCTTTCTCTACCACTGAAGGACTTTTGCTTTCATTTTCTCTGAGTGATGTGAGGAGTAATTGTAGGGTTTAGAGCAGATACATGACATGGTTAGGAATTTTAAAAGATTATTCTGGATGCTGGGTTGAGTGTGGATTGTAGGATGTGAGGAAGCCTGCTTGGAGTTTACCTGTAGGCAAGCCAGGTGAGATATAGGTGGGTAGGACCAAGGTGGGGATAGCAGTGTAAGGGTTGAGAATCGGTCTGCTGAGCTGTATTTTGAAGGCAGAGCCAAAAGGATTTGCTTCCAGGCAGGATACAGGTGTGAGAGAAAGAGAGGAAACAAGAATGTCTCCAGGGTTGGGGCCTGAACAACTGAAAAAATGGAATTGCATCTATTGAGACAGGGAGGGCTGTAGGTGGAACAAATTTGGGAAGGAAAGGGGACATTAGAGATTCAAGTTTGAAATGTCAAAATTGAGATATTTCAAATGGATATATATTATATGATTCCACTCACATGAGGTAGCAAGAGACAGAAAATAGAATGCTGGCAGCCAGGGGCTGGAGGAAGGGAGGAAATAGCATTAGCATTTAATGGGTACAGAGATTCAGTTTGGGAAGATGAAAAAGTTCTGGAGATGGACGGTGGTGATGGTTGCCCAGCAATGTGAATGTGTTTAGTGCCAAGTGTACACAATTATAAACTTAAAAATTGTTAAGGTGGAGCTGGATCCAAAAAATATTGCTGTGATTTATGTCAAAGAGGGTTCTGCCTATATTTTCCTCTAGGAGATTTTTAGTACCTGGTCTTACATTTAAGTCTTTAATCCATTTTGAGTTTATTTTTGTACATGGTGTTAGGGAATGTTCTAATTTCATTTTTTACATTCATGTTATACAAATTTAACCACAGTAAAAAACATTAAGTAGCACAAAGTAATGCAGAAAGATTGAGATTTATTTCAGATAATGTTTTCAATGTCGTTGTAAAATAACAGAGATTGGTTGGAATTTTTTAGATAAAAATTTTAATATCATTCCTCAACAGTCTAGACCAGGGTTTCTCAACCTCAACAATATTGACATTTTTGGTCTGTATTCTTTTTCATAGGGGACTGTCCTGTATATTGTATGATATTTAAAAGCATCCCTTGCCTCTACCCACTAGATGCCAGCACTGAGTTATGATAAGCAGAAATGTCCATTGTTATTGCAATTGTTCCAGAGGGGGCAAAATCAGCTCAGCTGAAAACATTGGAGTAAAACAAAATTCTTTGGGTGCCAGAGTTGATGGTGTATGCTTTCAAAGAGATGGGATAATACAAAAAGCAACATTTTGGGGAGGATAAAACATTGGAAACGTTGAGTTGAGGGGCCCACAGAACATTCCATTATTATCTCAGAGGTCAAATGCATTGGCCTGGCTATCATCAGTCTGCACAGGTGGCAGTACAAGTCAATTAGCTGTACAGACAGAAGAAGTTCCTGCTGAGAGAGTCAGGTGTTAGAAAGACAAGCCGATGCTTGACTGAGTCCTACCCCATGATGCTTCAGTTCTCAGTTGTAGGGCCGCTTCTGGATACGTAATCTCATTGGTCACTACACCATCCATCACAACATTAGCCACCATTGTAATTACATAATTATTTATACAATTATTTTATTAATGACTGCATCTTTAAAACCTTCAACTGAGTTTTGAATTCTATCCCTTTCTAACTTTTGCGGGGAACTTACACTATCACTTCTTTTCTTAATCCTTTATATTCCAGTGTCTGCATGCAATGTTATAATATCCAATGTTCCACATTCCCATTTCTTTCAATTAAAATAAAACTCACTCAAAGACCCATTCTTCCCTTTGGGTATTGCTCCAAACTTTTAAAGAATTTGGTCTATTCTTGCTACTTCCATTTCCACACTGCTCATTCTCTCCTCAACCAACTCATCTGGAGACTTTCTACCTCCATCACAATTGCCTTCCCTGAGGTCTGCGGTGATCTCATGTGCCAAATACATTCTAAGGGATATTTCCAGTCTTCACAATGCTTGATTTTCCAGTAGCAATATCACTAATGGCTGCATTCCCTTTCTTGAAATAGGGACCTTTCTCATGCATTTTATTTTTGTTACAATAGGATTTCCAGAGTCAAGTCTACTGGGCAACTTGTAACACTAACAACACATCGCTCAGGGAGAAACTTCTAACTTTGAAATTAAATCCTGTGAAGGAGAAGCAAGAATTAGGGCAGTATATTAAGGAGACCTGGGAGACTTCTTCATAAAGAAGCCTTTGTAAACTCCAGGGGGATGATCTGGACTGCAAATGTTTGAGTATACCAGATAAAGAAGGGATAATTGGAAGAAAGAAATTTGCCCTTCTTCACAGCTATCTTCAGGGAAACAGGAATGGCAGAAAGTTTCTTTTCTATTATTCTCCTTCTACCCCAAGGGAGCTTAATTGTTTAAAGAGTAGAATGACAACAGAACAATTTATTTAATGAGGCAGTCTGAGAATTCAGCCAGTGAAGTCCTGGAAACTTTTGAAATAAGCTTTCAGTGTCCCCAACGCAAAGCATCTTGTGCTTCCCAGAGATATGGTATGAATTCCCTTCTTGGATAATCTCCCTGTACTTTCTGCAGGAAAAGCCAGAGTGGGAAAAGAGCCAAGACAGCCAGGGTTTTCCATGATGCCATCTGAAAGAGTCCGTGCATCCTAGTAAAGGATGGGGGTGGGATAGAAGAGAGGAGGTGTAAGCTGTGGAGGGAAAACTTTTATTAAACAGAGTCCTAGGGACACAAACAAGAACAGTGTTTCTCCTAGGGTTGTCTGCAGACCCGCAACTTCAGCATCACCTGGGAGCTTGTTAGACATGCACATTTTGGCCTTCACCCCAGATCTACTAAGTCAGAAACTTCAGGGTCAGGCCCAGCAATCTGTGTTTAATAAGGCATCCAGGTGGATCCTATGCGTGGCTAAAATTAGAAAACAACTGCCCTAGGGGATTTGTTGGAATGGATGATGAAAGACCGTCACAAGGCTAGATCTTCAGAGATCTGAGAGCTCTCTGTTTCCAAAATCTGATCTACAGATGATAATACATTTGTTTTTTGACTTTAATGCTTATGTCCCTTTTCTTTTTCATCTCATGCATTTGTTTGAATTATCAAAATAATATTAAATACTGTGGTTTATAGCAGTAATTTTTGCTATATGATGTTCATTAATTACTATTTCTTAATGGTTCCATGTTCAACTGAACATTACCTCTCATTTAGAAAGCAAGATTGTTTATTATTTTAAAGATATATCTTTATTTTTCTAGCTTGAGAGTCTGCACATCCCACACACACACATACACACACATGTACACATTACCATTTGCAGCAATAACTGGAGGCGGAAGGGTAAGCTGGGACGAAGTGAGAGAGTGGCATAGACTAATATATACACTACCAAATGTAAACTAGATAGCTAGTGGGAAGCAGCCGCATAGCACAGGGAGATCAGCTCGGGGCTTTGTGTCCACCTAGAGGGGTGGATTAGGGAGGGTGGGAGGGAGACGCAAGAGGGAGGAGATATGGGGATACATGTATACATATAGCTGATTCATTTTGTTATACAGCAGCAACTAACACAACATTGTAAAGCAATTATGCTCCAATAAAGATGTTAAAAAAAAATAAGTGTTTTGCAAAAAAAAAAAAAAAATTAACAAATACATTTTGATTCCTATCAAACTTGCCATCGTTTATTTTGATATATTTACGCAATAAATTAATGTAAATAGACCTCCTAAAGTTGAAGCATATTTAAATTCCTGGAATAAGCATTGGTGGTCCAAGGTGTATTGTTCTTTAATATACTGACAAAGACTGCCTCAGTGTTCCCCTCAGCTTGAGTAAATTTTAGACAGGTTTCTTCCTGATATTAGACCCCTGACTTCTCTTTTCTTAGAACATTTACTTTAGAAAACTTGCAGCTGTAAATTTTTTCTCTGCCCTTTGAAATATATGTACATTTTCTCCCATACTCTTGTCAGTTTTACAACCAAGGAAATGCCTCTCTCAATGACTTGGGACCCATCTTTTTGAAATGTAAACATAAAAGAAGATAGCACCCCTATTTCCCAGTGTCTGTAGGAGGGTAAGAGCCTAACTTCTATGGGCATCAATTAGCAAATACAGATTGCTTAATGATAGAGAAAAACATTTGCAAACTGAGGAATAACTCCATGTGCTTGACACATCCTATTGATCAACTTTCCCCACCAACATCCTCCAGTACTTTTGTGCTAGCTCACCCAGCACCAAAACCCCTCCTGCCTTATATTCCAGCAGAGTTCAGTTCAGGCTCTCTCCTCTTTTGCAGTAGTCTTAAAGAAAATCTTCTTTGCTATTTTACTTTTTCTGGTGCAATTTTTACTTTGACAATACAGACAAATGTATTTAATATTTTATATCATATTTTACAGCTCTACTCATGATATTAGTTATCAATTATTTTCTTTTGTATTTTATTTGACAGCTTTAAGCCTCATTCCATTTATTAGTGCATATTTATTGAGCACCTAATTTGCAAGATCATGGGAATATGATGGTGAACAAAAAGAGACATCTCTGGCTACATGAAGTTTATATTTGGGATGATGGAGGGGGAATATATGAATTTAAGAAATCCTTAAAGTACTATAATATTTCAACTGCAATACGTGCAAGAAAGGAAAACTGCAGGTGACTAGGAAGTGGGTGATGGGAGAGTCAGGCATGGCATAGAAGTAAATGATAAGTATGAGTGGAGTTAATGGTGGAAAGAATGAAAACGCATTCCAGAAAAATGAAAAAGCATTCTCTTCTGAGTGAAGAGCCTGAATTTCATGTGGAACCTGATGGACCATGGTTGGTCCCATGGTTGACTTCCCTCCCAAGAGCTACTGGAAGCCAGTGATGTGACTTGTTGATCCACGTGGCAGTGGGGTGATTTGGTCAAATTTGTATTTTGGAAACATTGCTCTTGCCAGAATAAAAAATACTATGACAATTCCTCCTTTTACCAGAGTTGTAATCAGTTTAAAAATTATTTTTTCTGTCTTGGTCTAGATATAATTGACTTATTGTATAAGTTTAAGGTGTACAATGTGGTGATTTACTACATGCATATATTGCAAAATGATTACCAAAATACGGTTAGTTAACACCTCCATCACCTCACATAATTAACTTTTTAAAATATGTGGTGAGAACATTTAAGATCTACTCTCTTAGCAACTTTCAAGTGTATAATACAGTATTGTTAACTATAGTCACCATGCTGACTGTAGTTAGATCTCCAGAATATATTCATCTTCTAACTGGAAGTTTGTACCCTTTGACCAATAGCTCCTATTGGAGAAACTGCTCTTAGTCCCTGGAGAAACTGCTTGCATGAAATCAAAATTAAGTTGTATAGAGTTGACAGAGATAACAAAAGGGATCTATACCTATGCCATTCAATGTGGTAGCATGTGAAAATAAATAGCTGGGATATTTGATTCTTGATTTTTTAAAAGTTATGGAAAATTGTAATTATTATTGGCCCCATTTTAAAACTAGGAGGCTGACATTTCAGTAGGCTGGATAACAAAG
Source organism: Balaenoptera ricei (assembly GCF_028023285.1). NCBI lineage: Eukaryota > Metazoa > Chordata > Mammalia > Artiodactyla > Balaenopteridae > Balaenoptera > Balaenoptera ricei. The sequence goes on from NC_082641.1 coordinate 167,503,171, forward strand.
TTTTCAGAGATAGTAAGTAGTTTCAACTACAACTCATACTTAACATTACAAGTTGAGTCAAGACAGGGGACATGGGCTCCAGTCTCATGAGAGGAATATCAAAGAATTTGGGAGCCATGTTTTAAAACTGCCACAGTTTGAATTTATATGGTTTTACTGAGGGAGCTACGTGGAGAATCGCAGGGTTCCTGCAAAGCTCTTAAATTGGTAAGATGTAAAAGGAGACAGAGAGAAAGAAAGAAGTTGGTAAACTGTTCACCTCTTCTGTAAGGCAGTCACCCAATTACACTGTCCTTATTTTCTATCCATGAAACAGAGGGCATTCCATGTTTCTGAGCATTATGGCCTCACTTCTGGCTCATCTGAATCTGCATTTCATCCCTGCCAGTGTCTCTGCAATTGTCTCCAAGACCACAGGGCTTGGCTTTATTCCTGTCCCAACAGGCATCAATTATCCCAATTGAAGGTCCTGCCATTTTGAGGGCATTGACTCAGAGAAAGATACAGTCTCCACAGTTCAAGATATTCAATTCCCTCTTCTCTCTGCCCAGTCCTAAGAGATCAAACTCTGGGGGAGAGACAGGAAAGAGATGGTCCATCTGTCTCATACACTGTCCAACTTAGCCCCTGTCTGACACCAATGTATACTTCCCAAAGGTTCTGCATGCTGGAGGGAGGGGTGTTCAGGGTGGCCGTCCTGCTACTGAACAAAACTTGGGTCCTCTTTCCTGCATGCAGTAAAGCCAATCTACTGACCTCAAGTGGTGGTGAAGGAAAGTGCAGCGTTTACTGCAAGACTGAGCAAGCATTGTGTAAGTTTAAGTGGTACAATATGCTGTTTTGATACATGTATCTATTGTGACATGTTTACCAAAATAAGGTTTGTCACCACATCTTCACCTCACATAACTAGCATTTTGTTTTTGTTGTTGTTAGGGTGTGAACATTAACTTCACTCCCATAGTAAGTTTCAAGTACAAAACACCATAGTGTTACCTATTCCCATCATGATGTACATTACATCGCTGGAATCTGTTTCATTTTATAAACTCTAACCAACATCTCCCCATTCCCATCACCCCTCAGCCCCAGGCAACCACCATCTACTCTGTTTTGATGAGTTCAATATTTTTAGATTCCTCATGTAAGAGAGATCACACAGTACTTGTTTGTCTGACTTACTTCACTTAGTATAATTCCTTCAAGTTTCATCCATATTGTAGCAAATGGCAGGATTTCCTTCTTTCCCATGGCTGAATAATATTGCATTGTATGTACTATTAGCACAACACATTTCTTTATCCCTTCATTCATCAATGGCCACTAGGTTGTTTCCATCTTTTTCTGTTGTGGAAGATGCTGTAATGAACATGCAATGCAGTTATCTCTTCGAGATAGTTTTGTCATCACCTTTTGACATACATACCCAGTAGTGCAGTTGCTGTATCTTATGTCAGTTCTATTTAAAATTTTTGAGGAATTTCCATATGGTTGTCTATAGTGGCTATACATTCCCATCAACAGTGCCTCTGGACTCCCTTTTTCTTTTCTTTTTTATAACATTTTTCTTGGAATATAATTGCTTTACAATGGTGTGTTAGTTTCTGCTTTATAACAAAGTGAATCAGTTATACATAGGCATATATCCCCATATCTCTTCCCTCTGACATCTCCCTCCCTCCCACCCTCCCTATGCCACCCTTCTAGCTGGTCACAAAGCACCGAGCTGATCTCCCTGTGCTATGCGACTGCTTCCCACTAGCTATCTATTTTACATTTGGTAGTGTATATATGACCATATATACACTACCACTCTCTCATTTTGTCCCAGCTTACCCTTCGCCCTCCCCATGTCCTCAAGTCCATTCTCTAGTAGGTCTGTGTCTTTATTCCCATCTTGTCCCTAGATTCTTCATGACCATTTTATTTTTTTTTAAGATTCCACACATATGTGTTAGCATACGGTATTTGTGTTTCTCTTTCTGACTTACTTCACTCTGTATGACAGACTGTAGGTCCATCCACCTCACGACAAATAACTCAATTTTGTTTCCTTTTATGGCTGAGTAATATTCCATTGTATATATGTGCCACATCTTCTTTATCCATTCATCTGTTGATGGACACTTAGGTTGCTTTCATGTCCTGGCTATTGTAAATAGAGCTGCAATGAACATCGTGGTACATGACTCTTTTTGAATTATGGTTTTCTCAGTGTATATGCCCAGTAGTGGGATTGCTGGGTCGTATGGTAGTTCTATTTTTAATTTTTTAAGGAACCTCCATACTGTTCTCCATGGTGGCTGTATCAATTTACATTCCCACCAACAGTGTATGAGGGTTCCCTTTTCTCCACACCCTCTCCAGCATTTATTGTTTGTAGATTTTTTGATGATGGCCATTCTGACTGGTGTGAGGTGATACCTCACTGCAGTTTTGATTTGCATTGCTCAACATAGTTTTGGAAGTTTTAGCCACAGCAATCAGAGAAGAAAAAGAAATAAAAGGAATCCAAACCAGAAAAGAAGAAGTAAAGCTGTCACTGTTTGCAGATGACATGATACTATACATAGAGAATCCTAAAGATGCTACCAGAAAACTACTAGAGCTAATCAATGAATTTGGTAAAGTAGCAGGATACAAAATTAATGCACAGAAACCTCTTGCATTCCTATACACTAATGATGAAAAATCTGAAAGTGAAATTAAGAAAACACTCCCATTTACCATTGCAACAAAAAGAATAAAATACCTAGGAATAAACCTATCTAAGGAGACAAAAGAATTGTATGCAGAAAATTATAAGTCACTGATGAAAGAAATTAAAGATGATACAAATAGATGGAGAGATATACCATGTTCTTGGATTGGAAGAATCAACATTGTGAAAATGACTCTACTACCCAAAGCAATCTACAGATTCAGTGCAATCCCTATCAAACTACCACTGGCATTTTTCACAGAACTAGAACAAAAAATGTCACAATTTGTATGGAAACACAAAAGACCCCGAATAGCCAAAGCAATCTTGAGAAAGAAAAACGGAGCTGGAGGAATCAGGCTCCAGGACTGCAGACTATACTGCAAAGCTACAGTAATCAAGACACTATGGTACTGGCACAGAAACAGAAATATAGATCAATGGAACAGGATAGAAAGCCCAGAGATAAACCCATGCACATATGGTCAGCTTATCTTTGATAAAGGAGGCAAGAATTTACAATGGAGAAAAGACAGCCTCTTCAATAAGTGGTGCTGGGAAAACTGGACAGCTACATGTAAAAGAATGAAATTAGAACACTCCCTAACACCATACACAAAAATAAACTCAAAATGGATTAAAGACCTAAATGTAAGGCCAGACACTATCAAACTCTTAGAGGAAAACATAGGCAGAATACTCTATGACATAAATCACAGCAAGATCATTTTTGACTCAGCTCCTAGAGAAATGGAAATAAAAACAAAAGTAAACAAATGGGACCTAATGAAACTTAAAAGCTCTTGCACAGCAAAGGAAACCATAAACAAGACGAAAAGACAACCCTCAGAATGGGAGAAAATATCTGCAAATGAAGCAACTGACAAAGGATTTAATCTCCAAAATTTACAAGCAGCTCATGAAGCTCAATATCAAAAAAAAAAAAAAAAAAAAAAACCCAATCCAAAAATGGGTAGAACACCTAAATAGACATGTCTGCAAAGAAGATATACAGATTACCAACAAACACATAAAAGAATGGATTCCCCTTTTCTACACATCGTTGCCAGCATTTGTTTTCTTTGGCTTTTTGGTAATAGCCAGTCTAACAGGTGTAAGGTAGGAGAATTGTCTTCATGGTGTCAGATCCCACACTGAGGTGCATAATATGTGGTTTAAACCCCTCAAGCCCTAGGGAGATTATCCCAGCCTGTACTATATTCCCCTCCTTTTCTGTGTCCCCTCCTAGGGGCACAGGTCCTGACCTGATCACTTCTCCTTCCTTCCTTCCCAACTCCGTGTGGGTCCTTCTCTACAGTGTTGTTGTTGTTGTTTGAAGAAGAGTGTTTCTGACAGTTTCCAGTTTGTTTTCGGTGAAAATATCTCCACATACAGATGTATTTTTGATGTGTTCATGGGGGAAGGTACACTAAGGGTCCTCCTACTCCACCATCTTGATCTCTTCCTGATAAGGAAGCTAATTTTAAGTGAGCATTCTGGAATTCATAATTTACCTGATATTACAAACTGTGATCTTGGGTATAATACAAAACGTCTTTCTGTTTAACTTCCTCATCTGTAGAATAGTGTTAAAAAAAATTCTTAACTGAGAGGGTGGTTGAGAGGAGGTAACCAAAAGTACTTTTTAGAACAGTGTTTAGGACATAGTAATGGATCCATAAGTGTACACTATCATATTCATCACGTTAATAGGCCAGTGTAGTGTTTCAACTAATGCACTTTTCAGACAGAAAATTTAATTTTCCCTATCACCTTTCTAAATTTTTAACCTTGTGGGACAGTATTTTTTTAATCTCAATGCAGTATAATTCTTAATCATTTTTAATCACATAGAACTTAAAGCACTCTAGGAATAAGCAGATAATATATTATTAAGATAAGTAAGTAAGTAAGTAAGATATTAATAAAGATAAGATATTAATAAAGGTTGATATCCTTTCTATCAACTACTATGAGGCCGGTATGTTTCAAATTAATTAATTGAATACCATTAGTACTTTATCCTGGATGACTGACTGACCATTACATTTTTATTTTTATGCAGCGAGACCATGACCAGGTTGAGGTCACGGACTGATAAATATCATTATTCTATATAGTAGAAGGTAGCACAGTGTAGGTAGAGATTAGGCACAGCTCTACTTTGTGTAACACTGAATAAATTATTCACTACATTATGAGAAAAAGTGAAGACAATTTAACATTTATTCATCCAGTACTTCTCTTCTTCCCTGGAACCCTCACCTTCTATAGACACCTCTAGGAATGCCTGAAAGAGAAAAAAAAGTATGGTTTGCTTGTGTTTATTATCAGAACCCTCAGTGGAATCTGTTTCTCTAATAGTCACTGCAAGATTAAGATTCAGAATAAAGGGTGGGGTTTGAAAAGTTCTATAAATAATAAAGGGATAAAAATGTGAGGATAGAAATTTCTCAATTACATGTCAAATAGTGAATGTGAAAAGATTCCTGTTTCTTTCACAGATACTCATCATGTAGGAGGAATTAGGAAAAGCTAATCACTAATTTTACTACATACACATCAACCTCTGTGTTTTTCATACATCATGTCCTGTACATTCATCTTTGGCAGTGACCCTAATATTGCCTCCCCCCTACACCATATGCCACGATCTCAGTTTAATATTATTTTTGCTACTGTCCAAATATTTTAAAGGACCCCAACACTCACCTCAGCTTTCTCCAATCCACCTCTGCTCACTTTCTACTTAGTAAAGGATACTCATTTGGGGAACTGGGAATTAGGAAAAGGACAAAGTGTATGTCACATTTTACAGCACAAATATAACTATCACTCATTTTCATATCCCATGTCCTGGAAATCATGTTTGTCACTGACCCTAGTATTTTATCCCTTCTATTCACTGTGAAATAACTTCTGTTTAGTAATGTATTTTTTCTTTAAACTTATTATTTTAAATGCCTCAACACCCAGTCTCACACTCTCATATCCACCTGTAAATATCTGCCATGTGCTCTCCCCTAAAAATACCCTCTGTCACTTATCCACACACAGGTAAATAACAATCTTTTCTACATGTCCAATTTTATTTTGGTATAAATTAAAGTTTTCTTCATATTGTATAATGATAAACCAATCTCTGCTTTCCTCAACAGAAAGGTCTCTGAGTAAGGAAGGCTGCATGGATAGGATTTAGATGGTTACATCACTCCATTATCCAATTACATCTCACTTAATCCAGTAGAAAGAACACAATAAGTCAAAACCACATTTTATTAAAGTCTTCAAGAGCTGAGCACACAAAGAAATCTGAAGAAAATATATTCTTGAGTGAGTCAATTCCTCTCTAGTTAGAAAAAGTCAGAAATACTGGGAACTTATGTTAAATTTGTCCATGGAATGGCTACAGATTGTCCTGATGTTGATGGAGGGGCTCTCTTAGTGCATCAGAAACCAGGGGGTCTACTTGAGACTGCATGACCTGAAGCAGTAGAGTGGGATGTGCAGAAGTACCCGGTGGAGAGGAAGTCCTACCTATATTCTAGTTTGTGTCCAGGGAATTTTTGTTGAGATCATGGTGGTTGGGGATATGCATGAATGCAGATGGACAGGACTTGAGTCCTGAATTGCTTGGAGCACAAAGTCCTTATAGAGGATTAGGCCTGTGTGGTGGGCAGTATCTGAGATGCTCTCACTGATCCCAACTGCTGGTTTTTATTGCTTTGTGTATTTCCCTCCCACTGAGTATGAGATATACATAAAGACTCACTTCCAGTAACAAGAATGTGGAAGAAATTCTGGGAAGACACTTCTGGGAATAGAGAAAAAAAAAAAAAATTGGGCTATCTTCTTGCTGCCTCTCTCTTTCTCTCTCCATTGCTCATGTTGATAGAACCAGGCTGTGCCTGCAGGGGGCCCATGTGTCAAGGAAATGAGGGAATTCTCTGGACCATAGCCTGTGAACACATAAATCTACCAATAGTCCTGTGAGTGAGCTTGAAGTGAGCCTCTGCCAGCCAATCCTGGAGATTCCTGCAGCCCTGGTCGATACCTTAATTGCAACCTTCTGGGAGGCCTTCTCAGTATCTAAGTAAAGTATCAGTTACCAAATAATAAGTAAATATTGATAGTATTCTAATATGCCAATGTAATTCAATTAGACAAAAAGCTTAGAAATGAAAACGCAAATTAGCAGAAAAAACCTGTAAATCTCCACCATATTAAATGGCAACCCAAGCAAGCGCTAAGGAAATGAAAATAAGAAACAAATATTAACTGAGAAAATAGAAAGAGTATCTCATTCTTGGTATAGAAAACGTAATGCTGCATAGATTTCATGATTAATACAGTGGATTTACATATATCAAAATCACACATTGAATGGTTAAATTTGAAAAAAAAAAAGTCTGAATTTTATGTTAAGATCTTACACTTGGAAGTAAGAAACAAGGAGTACAGGTGAACTTCCTCCTGAGGAGAAGAGAGACACAGATCCTTCCCAGGATATTCACTTTCCTCCATTTCTTGTTCCATTAATATTAGCAGGTCTCCAGAGATTGAGACAACATGAACCATCTGAGCTAATTATGAGCTTTGTGCATTGAGCCCTAAGGTCATACCATTGTAAATAACTGGCCAGTGCCTCCTGCCCTTCAGTTTGCATTGTGGCTCCACACCTGTGTCTCCTCCATTTGTGGGCACTGGCATCAGAAGGTCCCAGCCTGAGCCTGTCTTCCTGCCAGTCCTGAGGACGGACCCCGAGACTTCATCACTCAGCAGGCAGGAGAGGGGCAGTGAATCTGTGCTCCGTGGTCATGCGCCAGCAGAGATGCAGCCCAGCCCAGTAAGTGCTGAGGGGAGATGGTGACTGAAGAAGACCATTGGGAGCATTATTTCTTACTCAGAATTCAAACATGACATCTGGGATAGAAAGACAAGAGGGCACCAATATACAAAACTTTGAAATAGAGCCCTAGGAAGTTTATGTATTTGGTTCTGGTTGGGGTGTGAGAACTCTCATTCAGTGTTGTGCTTCCACTGTCACTGGTTATGGCTCTGGCTGGCATCTCCCCAGCAGTAGAGGCAAATGTGTCCCTAAACTTCCCCCTAAGCACTTCAAATGATCATGGAATCAGTGATGAGGATGAGGAGGAAGAAGTTGATATTAACCATTATGTCATGTCCTGTTACTGAGGGCTTCCTAAGTGCCAGGCTCTAGGTATTAATTTTATGTATCTTGTTTGATTTCACCTGCATAATCTCTCCCAAACTTTAAGTGGACGCACATCATTATTATTCAAATAAGAGGAAAGAAGCACAGCATTTTCTGTAACTTGTACCAGGACATGAGTTAGAAAGTGTTGAAGTCAGGTTTGCAGCCAGTCAGTCTGGACGGACGGACTCCAGACACAGAGGATCTGGGCAGCCCTCCCCCTGCCACCCCAAACAGTCATGTCAGCTCCTGGTCAGTCCTGGCAGAGACTCCCTGCTTGCCATGTCCTTCCCTTTAGAGTTTTCTGGAAGACACAGGGGAGGGCAGTAGGTAGCAGTTGCTGAAATGATCATAGGAAGTGTGGGTGGCTGAGATCACAGGCAAAGGTTATAGAGAGAAGTGACACACTACACTTAAGGGTAGATCTCTCTGTTCACCGTGTTTCTGGATTTTACTTTAACTGTTCACTTCCTCATCCATACTTATAATCAGCCTACTCAATCACAAAAGGAGACATAAATCAGAGTCTTGGTGTTCATTCGTACTCAGGAAAATGAAAACATTAAAAAACATACACCTCAGTTACACCTCAGATGTAACTGCGATTAGACCTCTGTACCACTGCTTAAAACCTTCAGAAAGTCTGGAAACAATGAAACGTAGTGTGTGGGACTCAGAGACTGACAACTTAATTTTGAATCTTGTTTGCTCCCTGTATTCTTAGTGTGTTATGGGGCAGTTTCTTAGTATCTCTGAGACTTAGGATTGTCAAATGAGTTGATTCCTAGTTGATACAACTCCACCGAATAAGGACTAAATGAACAATGGTTGCCCTCTATGCAATAAAAATGTGATGGATGCATTCGAAAAAGCAAAATAAATTTTAAGATATTTTGTTACTAATAATGATAAGTCTAACTCTCATGTCATTTGACTTAAGTTTCTGGTGACCTGATGTTACGGTTTCCCTACATTCCTGGCAACACATTTTATTTTTGTTTATACAAGTACCTTTTCCATGTATGAAGAGAAATAACTGAGGTTCATTTATTTCTGATTCTCCAGAGCCTATACCTTGATGGCACAGAGGAGGTACCAAGGATAAAAAACCTGAGTTAAATACTACGTAAACCCTTCCATTTTTCATAGAAACAAAGTGTGGGCAATATGGCTTCCACGCAGTGAAGCATTCATGCCAGTGTTTTCATCCTTTTCAGGAATGTCCCACAGAACTACAGACAAGATAAAATAGCGTTTGTTTGTGTCTATGTCATGGACTTTCTATGGGACCTATTATTTTCCATTAAATAGTATTGGTAGCAATCAATTATTGAAAAACCATGGCAGAGATTTTCACAAATACGGGGGGAAAGAGTCAGTAAAGAAAAAGATGGTACATCTTATTTCATGGGCTGAGACACATTTTAGGATTTCATGTCATCTGTGTTCTAGTGCCCTGAAACAGGAAAAGGCTTCAACCTCTCTGCCGTATAATTCTTGAAAGGTCATTAAATTGGCGGGGGGTGGGGTGGGGGGCGGTTATACTTAATTACTATGCACGTATTCCAGTAGTGATTGAAATTCTTTATTAAAAATGACCAAATGTTTATTAAGCTCCAAATTCCCACATGACAACTTAATTTTGCCACACATGTTCTAGAGATGGGTGTTAGACTCTCCGTTTCCAATAAGGTACAGAAACACAGAGAGGAGGAGAGATTTACACACACTCCACATATAGAGGGTGAAAGACGCAGGACTCAAACATTGATCTGCTTATTCCTATACCAGTTCTCAGTCATCTCCATTGTATCTAAAAAGTGTTTCTTTTCTAACCTACCTTGGTCCCAGATTTGAAATGAAGCGAAAAGAATTGATTCACCCTCTTTTGGTTCAGTGAGACCACGTGTGGATTATGGGAATAAGGCAGTAGTTTACAGGGGCTATAAAGGTACTAACATGATGGATTATAGGGTTTTCTATGAATAGTCATGCATTCTACAGTCCAGAATTTGTATATACAAATTCTTACTTGTGTGATATAGAGAGAGGTGCAAGAATTTTCATAGGATTGTTGTAACAAGAAATTGATATAAATAATAATATAAATATACAATATATAATTTTAAATAAAATTTTAATTTATAAATATATTAAATTAAAATCTACTATTATGTTTAATATATTAAATATGTTTTAAAATATGTTCAATTTATATTAAAATATAGGTTTATAAACTGATTAAAATAATCTGATCTCATGAAATATATTCCAGCAGTAAAATGTTTGAAGTAGTTGTATGCACTTCATAAGAGACTTAAACACACTGTTGTGGTAACAAGCACATTTCAGAGGCACCATGTGTAGTATACTGTTAGGTAAGATTTTAAGAAAGCTGGTTATGGATACATAAATCAATATTGACATTATGGAACATTGACAAGAAAACATACCCATCAACTTCACGACACTGGTTGCCTTTGGGCTACAGGTTTGCAGAAGAATGAGTTAGAGGTGAGATAATAAGAAAAGTCAAATTTTATCAGCAATGTTTCAAATCTATAAAATATGAGATTCAAAGCAAAAATTATTAAATGTTTATACTTTTAAAAGTGGTGGGGCTTCCCTGGTGGCGCAGTGGTTGAGAGTCTGCCTGCCAATGCAGGGGACACGGGTTCGAGCCCTGGTCTGGGAAGATCCCACATGCCGCGGAGCGACTAGGCCCGTGAGCCACAATTACTGAGCTTGCACGTCTGGAGCCTGTGCTCCGCAACAAGAGAGGCCGCGATAGTGAGAGGCCCGCGCACCGCGATGAAGAGTGGCCCCCGCTTGCCACATTTAGAGAAAGCCCTTGCACAGAAACGAAGACCCAACACAGCCAAAAATAAATAAATAAATAAAACTTAAAAAACAAAAAACAACCCCGTGCCTTCACCTATTTAAAAAAAAAAAAGTGAAGGTGGGTATTGGTAATAGTAATAGTAGGTGATATTAATGGAGCATTTTCTAAGTGTTGGGCAATATTCTAAGGCAGTGTTTCTCAAGCCCAGCTTCACATTAAGACGACCAAGAAACTTACGTGTAAAGATCCTGAAATTGGTTCCCGGCTGAGTCCAGGGTATCCATGTGTTTTAAAATAACCACGTGTAAATGTATTGATCAACTGGAACTGAGATCCACTGGTTTAAGCAATTTAAATAATTAAAAAAAAAACTTTCTTAGAATGCTCCTGTTAGGCAGGTTCAATTATTATCCCAATTTACATATAAGGAAAGTCCCAGAGGCATTTAATTACTCTATATCACATTTTTCTCAATTAAATCAAGTGTGGCATGCCAAAATAATGAACCTGACTTACATTCCAATAGCAGAAGTAAGAGAATTGCAATCCCTTTATCAGGAAGGATTGACATGAAAAACTGTTAACTAGACATAAGAGGCTGGATCTCGACCTGGCTGTGGAACCTCCCCTGGAGATAAACTTCTCAACTGTAAATAAGAGGGCTTATGATCAGGAGAACAAGACCACCAGGTATATGAAAGATGCTCAACATCAATAATCATCAACAAATCAAAACCACAATGAGGTATCACTACATGTTTGTTAGGACAACTATTATCAAAAAACAAAAGTCATCAAGTGTAGATGAGGATGTGGAGAAAAGGGAACCTTTGTACATGCTTGGTGCTAATGAATATTGGTACAGCCATGATGGAAATGGTATGGAGTTTCCTCAAAAAGTTAAAAACTAATAGCGATTAAAATAGAATTACAGTATGATCCAGTAGTCCCATCTCTGGGTATATACATGAAGTTAATGAAATCAACATCTTGATTAGGTATATACATACGCATGTTTATTACAGTATTATTCACAATAGAAAATGTATGGGAACAGCTAAAGTGCCTGTTGACAAATGAAAGGATACAGAAAATGTGGTGTATGTATATACTTACAAAATATTTATAATATGCACACACAAATTGGAATATTCCTCACCCATAAAAAGCAAGAGATCCTGCCATTTGTGACCACAAGGATGGACCTGAAGGATATTATGCTTATTGAAGTATGCCAAACATAGAAAGTCAGATACTGTATGATCTCACTTATGTGTGGAAGCTAAGAAAATCAAATTCATAGAACCAGGGAATAGAACTGTGCTTCTATGGGCTGGGGTGGTAGACGTGGTGAGATGTTGGTCAAAGAGTATAACCTGTCAGTTGTAAGATAGCTCTCAGTTGTAAGAGGTGTAAGAACAAGTTCTGAGGATCTCATGTATGGCATGGTGACTATATTTAACAATATTTTACTGTATACTTGAAATCTGCTAAGAGAGTAGATCTTAAGTGTTCTCACCACACACACACACACACACACACACACTCAAATGGAAACTATGTGAAGGGATGGATGTGTCAACATGATTGTGGTAATCACTTAATAAGTATATTAAATCAGAATTTTGTACATCATAAAAAAAACCCTTCATGTTGTGCAACCTAAATATGTTTAATTTTTATTTCTCTATCATACCTCAGTAAAGCTGGAAAAAAAAGGAAAAAAATGAAGCAGTGCTATCAGGCCACTACAGAGTAGAGTCTAAAAAAATCAAAGAGAAGTGTCACACACCAGACATTTTACTGAGATTGTATGAGGTTGACAAAATTAACCATGTATAAAATAAAAAAAAACTTTTTCAAGAGTGTTTCTTCAATTTCATTATTGTTTAAACATTGACAGATGCTCTGTACACTAATATCTTCTTTGTAGTTATCAGTGCTGTATGATTATGTGCACTTAACTAAACCATATTTACCAAAATTTGAAGTCCACCAAAACCAAAGATACAAAGCATATACTAAATGACTTTTTAATTTGCTCATTGAAGTATAGTTGATTTAAAATATTACATTAGTTTGGGGCATACTGCATAGTAATTCAGGGATTTTTTTGCAGATTATATTCTGTTATAGGTTATTAAAAATATTGAATACAGTTACCTGTGCTATACAGTAAATCCTTGTTGCTTATCTATTTTATGTGTAGTAGTTTGTATCTGTTAATCCCATACTCCTAACTTGTCCCTCCCACTCCCCTCTCCAAGTTGGTAACCATAGATTGGTTTCTATGTCTGTGAGTCTGGTTTTTTTGGGGGGAGGTGTATAGTTGCTTTATAATGTTCTGTTAGTTTCTGCTGTACTATGAAGTGAGTCAGATATATGTATAAGAATATCCCTTCCCACTTGGACCTCCCTCCTGTTCCCCCGATCCTGCCCATCTAGGTCATCACAGAGCACTGAGCTGAGCTCCCTGTGCTATACAGCAGGTTCACACTAGCTATCTATTTTACACATGGTAGTGTTTATATATCAATCGCTATGTCTGAATTCATCCCACCCCCCTTGCACCCTTGTGTCCACACGTCTATTTTCTACATCTGCGTCTCTGTTCCTGCCCTGCAAATTGATTCATCTGTATCATTTTTCTAGATTCCACACATATGCGTTAATATACGATATTTGTTTTTCTCTTTCTGACTTACTTCACTCTGTATGACAGACCCCAGGTCCATCTACGTCTCTACAAATGACCAAATTTTGTTCCTTTTTATGGGTAAGTAATATGCCATTGTATATATGTACCACATCTCCTTTATCCATTCATCTGTTGATGGATATTTAGGATAGTGCTGCAATGAACAGTGGGGTACATGTGTCTTTTGGAATTATGGTTATCTCAGGGTATATGCCCAGTAGTGGGATTGCTGGGTCATATGGTAGTTCTATTTTTAGTTTTTTAAGGAACCTCCATACCCTTCTCCATAATGGCTATATCAATTTACATTCCCACGAATAGGACAAGAGTGTTCCCTTTTCTCCACACCCTCTCCAACATTTATTGTTTGTAGACTTTTTGATGATGGTCATTCTGACCAGTGTGAGGTGATACCTCAATGTAGTTTTGATTTGCATTTCTTTAATAATTAGTGATGTTGAGCATCTTTTCTTGTGCCTCTTGGCCATCTCTGTGTTCTTTGGAGAAATGTCTATTTAGGTTTTCTGCCCATTTTTGGATTGGGTTGTTTGTTTTTTTGATATTGAGCTGCATGAGCTGCTTGTAAATTTTGGAGATTAATCCTTTGTCAGTTGCTTCGTTTGCAAATATTTTCTCCCATTCTGAGGGTTGTCTTTTCGTCTTGTTTATGGTTTCCTTTGCTGTGCAAAAGCTTTTAAATTTCATTAGGTCCCATTTGTTTATTTGTGTTTTTATTTCCATTTCTCAAGGGGCTGGGTCAAAGATGGTGTTGCTGTGATTTATGTCATAGAGTGTTCTGCCTATGTTTTCCTCTAAGAGTTTGATAGTGTCTGGCCTTACATTTAGGTCTTTAATCCATTTTGAGTTTATTTTTGTGTATGTTGTTAGTGAGTGTTCTAATTTCATTCTTTTACATGTAGCTGTCCAGTTTTCCCAGCACAACTTATTGAAGAGGCTGTCTTTTCTCCATTGTATAGTCTTTCCTCCTTTATCAAAGATAAGCTGACCATATGTGCATGGGTTTATCTCTGGGCTTTCTATCCTGTCCCATTGGTCTATATTTCTGTTTTTGTGACAGTACCATACTGTCTTGATTACTGTAGCTTTGTAGTATAGTCTGCAGTCCTGGAGCCTGATTCCTCCAGCTCTGTTTTTCTTTCTCAAGATTGCTTTGGTTACTAGGGGTCTTTTGTGTTTCCATACAAATTGTGACATTTTTTGTTCTCGTTCTGTGAAAAATGCCAGTGGTAGTTTGATAGGGATTGCATTGAATCTGTAGATTGCTTTGGGTAGTATAGTCATTTTCACAATGTTGATTCTTCCAACCCAAGAACATGGTATATCTCTCCATCTATTTGTTATCATCTTTAATTTCTTTCATCAGTGTCTTATAATTTTCTGCATACAGGTCTTTTGTCTCCTTAGGTAGGTTTAAGGAATCCCTAGTTTATGTGCCAGGATCAATTCAATGACACTTCTACTTCCTGTGTTAAGATCACTGAGAATATGGTTATTGATTGCCCAAAACAGGCAAGAGTTGACTCATTAAATTCTGGGTGCTTTAATACATTTCTCCATTATTCTTGAGAATCAATGGTTTAGGAAAATCTCCAAACATATGAACAGATCATTAGTATCCTAATGTTTAGAGCTGAATGGACCTAGGCAAATTTTGCTTCACTAACGAGGAATTGTGCACCCTGACATGGAGTCAACATAACAAGAACCATAACAACATCAGTCATCTGGGGTAAGGTTTTGACTTAGACACCCCTGAGTTTAATCCATCCTCCAGCACTTGCTTTGCGAACAAGTAAAATTTTTTTGGAGTATAGTTGCTCTACAATGTTGTGTTATTTTCTGCTGTACAGCAAAGTGAATCAGTTATATGTATACATATATCCACACTTTTTAAGATTTCCTTCCCATTTAGGTCACCACCGATCATTGAGTAGATTTCCTTGTGCTATACAGTACAGGTTCTCATTAGTTATCTATTTTATACACAGTATCAATCGTGTATATATGTCAATCCCAATCTCCCAATTCATCTCTCCCCTCCTTCCCCCCTTGGTAACCATAAGTTTGTTCTCTACATCTGTGACTTTATTTCTGCTTTGTCAATAAATTCACCTGTATTTTTTCTAGATTCCTCATATAAGTGATATTATATGATATATGTTTTTCTCTTTCTGACTCACTTCACTCTGTATGACAGTCTTTAAGTCCATCCACGTCTCTGAAAATGGCACTATTTTCTTCCTTTTTATGGCTGAGTAATATTCCACTGTATATATGTACCAAATCTTGTTTAACCATTCCTCTGTCGATGGACATTTAGGTTGCTTCCATGTCCTGGCTATTGTAAATAGTGCTGCAATGAACATTGGGGTGCATGTATCCTTTCGAATTATAATTTTCTCCAGATATATACCTATGAGTGGGATTGCTGGATCACATGGAAACTCTATTGTTAGTTTTTTAAGGAAACTGCGCACTGTTCTCCATAGTGGCTGTACCAATTTACGTTCCAACTGACAGTGTAAGAGGATTCCCTTTTCTCTACATCTTCTCCAGCATTGATTATTTGCAGAGTTTTTGATTATGGCCATTCTGACCTCATTGTAATTTTGATTTGCATTTCTCTGATAATTAGTGATGTTGAACATTTTTCATGTGCCTCTTGGCCATCTGTATGCCTTCTTTGGAGAAAAGTCTATTTATGTCTTCCACTCATTTTTTGATTAGGTTGTTTTGTTTTGTTTTTTGATATTGAGCTGCATGGGCTGCTTGTATATTTTGGAGATTGATCCTTTGTCAGTTGCTTCGTTTGCAAATATTTTCTCCCATTCTGGGGGTTGTCTCTTCATTTGTTTATAGTTTCCTTTGCTGTGCAAAAGCTTTTAAGTTTAATTAGTTCCCATTTGTTTATTTTGTTTTTATTTTCATTAGTCTTGGAGGTGGGTCATAAAAGATCTTGCTGCGATTTATGTCAAAGTGTGTTCTCTCTATGTATTCCCCTAATAGTTTTATAGTGTCTGGTCTTACATTTAAGTCTTTAATGTATTTTGAGTTTATTTTTGTGTATGGTATTAGGGAGTGTTCTAATTTTATTCTTCTACATGTAGTTGTCCAGTTTTCCCAGTACCACTTATTGAAGAGGCTGTCTTTTCTCCACTATATGTTCTGGTGTCCTTTGTCATAGATTAGGTGACCATAGGTGTATGGGTTTAACTCTGGGCTTTCTATCCTGTTCCATTGATCTATATTCCTGTTTTTTTGCCAGTACCATACTGTCTTGATTACTGTAGCTTTGTAGTATAGACTGAATTTAGGAAGTCAGATTCCTTCAGCTCTGTTTTTTTTTTCCCCCCTCAAGATTTCTTTGGCTATTCAGGGTCTTTTATGTTTCCATAAAAATTGCAAAATTTTTGTTCAAATCGTGTGAAAAATGCCATTTGTAATTTGATAGGGACTGCATTGAATCTGTAGATTGCTTTGGGTAGTATAGTCATTTTCACAATATTGATTCTTCCAATCCAAGAACATGGTATATCTCTCTAACTGTTTGTGTCATCTTTTATTTCTTTCATCAGTATCTTATAGTTTTCTGCATACAGGTCTTTTGTCTCCTTAGGTAGGTTTATTCCTAGGTATTTTATTCTTTTTGTTGCAATGGTAAATGAGATTGTTTCCTTAATTTCTCTTTCTGATCTTTTGTTGTTAGGGTATAGGAATGAAAAAGATTTCTGTGTATTAATTTTGTATCCTTCGACTTTACCAAATTCATTGATTAGCTCTAGTAGTTTTCTGGTGGCATCTTTAGGATTCTCTATGTATAATATCGTGTCATCTGCAAACAGTGACAGTTTTACTTCTTCTTTTCCAATTTGGATTCCTTTTATTTCTTTTCCTTCTCCAATTGCTGTGGCTAGGCAGTTGAAAACTATGTTGAATAATAGTGACGAGAGTGGACACCATTGTCTTGTTCCTGATCTTAGAGAAATGCTTTTAGTTTTTCACCATTGAGAATGATGTTTGCTGTGGGTTTGCCATATATGGCCTTTATTATGTTGAGGTAGGTTCTGTCTATGCTCACTTTCTGGAGAGGTTTATCATTAATGGGTGTTGAATTTTGTCAAAAGCTTTTTCTGCATCTTTTGAGATGATCATATGGTTTTTCTCCTTCATTTTGTTAATATGGTGTATCACATTGATTGATTTGTGTATATTGAAGGACCCTTGCATCCCTGGGAAAAATCCCACTTGATCATGGTGTATGATCCTTTTTATGTGTTGTTGGATTCTGTTTGCTAGTATTTTCTTGAGGATTTTTGCATCTATATTCATCAGTGATATTAGTCTGTAATTTTCTTTTTTTGTAGTATCTTTGTCTGGTTTTGGTATCAGTGTGTACTTGGCAGCAAGGTTCTTTGAAGAGGAGGAAGCAGGAGAGATGTGTGGTGACTCTAAGGCAAACTGCAACAAAGGATTCCGTGCAAAATTCAAGCTTTCTACCAGTTCATCTAATACGTGGTTATTTTTCAGGTCCGGCTCTGTGACTGTCACACTGTCACACACAATTGGACATTGTGTTTTATAGGACAGAAATTTTCTTATACAAAGAGAACGGTCTTCATGACTACCAGGCCTGGAGGCCACCAGGGTGCGACTAAGGAGTCCATGGTCTCTCCTAAAGAGGGTGCCGTGTCTACTATCTACTGGTCTCCTATGCTCCACTGCCACTTGAAATTCCCCGCCCCACATCCTCTTTAACCGTTCGTCTGTCGATGGGCATTTAAATAGTGCTGCAATGAACACTGGGGAGATTGTGTCTTTTGAATGATGGTTTTCTCTGGGTATATGCCCAGTAGTGGGCTTGCTGGGTCACATGGTAGTTCTATTCTTAATTTTTTAAGGAACTTCCATACTGTTCTCCATAGTGGCTGAATCAATTTACATTTCCACCAACAGTGCAAGAGTGTTTCTTTTTCTCCACACCCTCTCCAGCATTTGTTGTTTGTAGATCTTTTGATGGTGTCCATTCTGACTGGTATGAAGTGATACCTCATTGTAGTTTTGATTTGCATTTCTCTAACTAATAGTGCTGTTGAGCACCTTTTCATGTGCCTCTTGGCCATCTCTATGTCTTTGTTGGAGAAATGTCTATTTAGGACTTCTTCCCATTTTTTGTTTGGGTTTTTTTTTTTTTGATATTGAGCTGCATAAGCTGTTTGTATATTTTGAAGATTAATCGTTTGTCCGTTGATGCATTTGCAAAAATTTTCTCCCATTCTGAGTGTTGTCTTTTCATCTTGTTTATGGTTTCCTTTGTTGTGCAAAAGCTTTTAAGTTTCATTAGGTCCCATTTTTAAATTTTTGTTTTTATTTCCATTACTCTAGGAGGTGGATCAAAAAAGATCTTCCTGTGATTTATTTCAAAGAGTGTTCTTCCTGTGCTTTTCTCCAATAGTTTTATAGTGTTTGGGCTTACATTTAAGTCTTTAATGCGTTTTGAGTTTATTTTTGTGTATGGTGTTAGGGAGTGTTCTAATTTCATTCTTTACATATAGTTGTCCAGTTTTCCCAGAACCACTTATTGAAAAGACTGTCTTTTCTCCATTGTATATTCTTGACTTCTTTGTCATACCTTAGTTGACCATAGATACATCACTTTATCTCTGGGCATTCTATCCTGTTCCATAGGTCTATATTTCTGTTTTTGTGTCAGTACCATACTGTCTTGATTACTTTACTGTAGCTTTGTATTATAGTCTGAAGTCAGGGAGTTGGATTCCTCCAGCTCCGTTTTTTTTTTTTTTTTTTCCCTCAAGATTGCTTTGGCTATTCAGGGTCTTTTGTGTCTCCATACAAATTTAAAAATTTTTTGTTCTACTTCTGTGAAAAATGCCATTGGTAGTTTGATAGGGATTGCTTTGAATCTGTAGATTGCTTTGGATAGTATAGTCATTTTCACAATGTTGATTCTTCCAATGCAAGAACATGATATATCTCTCCATCTGTTTGTATCATGTTTAATTTCTTTCATCAGTGTCTTATGGTTTTCTGCATACAGGTCTTTTGTCTCCTTAAATTTATTCCTAGGTATTTTATTCTTTTTGTTGAAATGGTAAGTGGGAGTGTTTCCTTAATTTCTCTTTCAGATTTTTCATCATTAGTGTATAGGAATGAAAGAGATATCTGTGCCTTAATTTTGTATCCTGCTACTTTACCAAATTCATTGATTAGCTCTAGTAGTTTTCTGGTAGCATCTTTAGGATTCTCTATGTATAGTATCATGTCGTCTTCAAACAGTGACAGTTTTACTTCTTCTTTTTTGATTTGGATTCCTTTTATTTCTTTTTCTTCTCTGATTGCTGTGGCTAAAACTTCCAAAACTATGTTGAATAATAGTGGTGAGAGTGGACAACCTTGTCTTGCTCCTGATCTTAGAGGAAATGGTTTCAGTTTTTCACCATTGAGAACGATGTTGGCTGTGGGTTTGTCATATATGGCCTATATTATGTTGAGATAAATTCCCTCTATGCCTACTTTCTGGAGGGTTTTTATCATAAATGAGTGTTGAATTTTGTCAAAAGCTTTTTCTGCATCTATTGAGATGATCATATGGTTTTTCTCCTTCAATTTGTTAATATGGTTTATCACATTGATTGATTTGCGTATATTGAAGAATCCTTGCATTCCTGGGATAAATCTCACTTGATCATGGTGTATGATCCTTTTAATGTATTGTTGGATTTGGTTTGCTAGTATTTTATTGAGCATTTTTGCGTCTATGTTCATCAGTGATATTGGCCTGTAATTTTCTTTTGTTGTGATATTGTTGTCTGGTGTGTTATCAGGGTGATAGTGGCCTTGTAGAATGAGCTTGGGAGTGTTCCTCCCTCTGCAATTTTTTGGAAGTGTTTCGGAAAGATAGGTGTTATCTCTTCTCTAAATGTTTCAGAGAATTCACCTGTGAGACCATCTGGTCCTGCATTTTTGTTTGTTGGAAGATTTTTAATCACAGCTTCAATTTCATTACTTGTGATTGGATGGTACATATATTTCTATTTCTTCCTGGTTCAGTCTTGGAATGATGTACTTTTCTAAGAATTTGTCCATTGCTTCCAGGTTGTCCATTTTATTGGCATACGGTTACTTGTAGTAGTCTCTTATAATCCTTTGTATTTCTGCAGTGTCAGTTGTAACTTCTCCTTTTTCATTTCTAATTTTATTGATTTGAGTCCTCTCTCTTTTTTTCTTGTTGAGTCTGGCTAAAGATTTATCCATTTTGTTTATCTTCTCAAAGAAAAACCTTTTAGTTTTATTGATCTTTGCTGTTGTTTTCTTCATTTCTATTTCATTGATTTCTGCTCTGATCTTTATGATTTCTTTCCTTGTACTAACTTTGGGGTTCTTCTTTCTCTAGTTGCTTTAGGTGTAAGGTTAGGTTGTTTATTTGAGATTTTTCTTGTTTTTCGAGGTAGGATTGTGTTGCTATACACTTCCCTCTTAGAACTTCTTTTGCTGCATCCCATGGGTTTGGGGTCATCTTGTTTTCATTGTCATTTGCTCTAGATATTTTTTAAATTTCCTCTTTGATTTCTGTAGTGACCTCTTGGTTATTTAGTACCATATTGTTTAGCCTCCATGTGTTTGTGTGCTTTACATTTTTTTCCTGTAGCTAATTTCTAATCTCATAATGTTGTGGTTGGGAAAGATGCTTGATATGATTTCGATTTTCTTAAATTTACTGAGGCTTGGTTTGTGACCCAAGATGTGATCTACCCTCGAGAATGTTGCATGTGCACTTGAGAAGAAAGTGTATTCTGCTGCTTTTGGATGGAATGTCCTATAAATATCAATTAAGTCTATCTGGTCTAATGTGTCATTTAAGGCTTGTGTTTCCTTATTAATTTTCTGTCTGGATGATCTATCCAGTGGTGTAAGTGGAGTGTTAAAGTCCCCCACTATGATTGTGTTACTGTCGATTTCCCCTTTTATGGCAATTAGCATTTGCCTTATGTATGGAGGTGTTCCTGTGTTGGGTGCATAAATATTTATAATTGTTATATCTTCTTCTTGGATTGATCCTTTGATCATTATGTAGTGTCCTTCCTTGTCTCTGTAACAGTCTTTATTTTAAAGTTTATTTTGTCTGATATGAGTATTGCTGCTCCAGTTTTCTTCTGATTTCCATTTGCATGGAATATCTTTTTCTGTCTCCTCACTTCAGTCTGTATGTGTCCCTAGATGTGATGTGGGTCTCTTGTAGGCAGCATATATACGGGTCTTGTTTTTGTATCCATTCAGCCTGTCTGTGTCTTTTGGTTGGAACATTTAATCCATTTACATTTAAGGTAATTATTGATATGTATGTTCCTATTACCATTTTCTTAATTGTTTTGGGTTTGTTTTTGTAGGTCTTTTTCTTCTCTTGTGTGTCCTGCCTAGAGAAGTTCCTTTAGCAGTTGTTGTGAAGCTAAAGCTAGGTTTGGTGGTGTGGAATTCTCTTAGCTTTTGCTTGTCTGTAAAGCTTTTGATTTCTCCATCAAATCTGAATGTGATCCTTGCTGTGTAGAGTAAACTTGGTTGTAGCTTTTTCCCTTTCATCACTTTAAGTAATTCCTGCTATTCTCTTCTGGCCTGCAGGGTTTCTGCTGAAAAATCTGCTGATAAGTTTATAGGGATTCCCTTGTATGTTATTTGTTGCTTTTCCCTTGCTGCTTTTAATATTTTTTCATTGTATTTAATTTTTGTTAGTTTGATTAATATGTGTCTTGGCATTTTTCCTTGAGTTTATCCTGTATGGGACTCTCTGTGCTTCCTGGAATTGCTTGATTATTTCCTTTCCCATGTTAGGCAAATTTTCAACTATAATGTCTTCAAATATTTTCTCAGACCCTTTCTCTTTCTCTTCTTCTTCTGGGACCCCTATAATTCGAATGTTGGTGCATTTAATGATGTCCCAGAGGTCTCTGAGACTGTCCTCATTTATTTTCATTCTTTTTTCTTTATTCTATTCCGTGGCAGTTATTTCCACCATTCTATCTTTCAGCTCACTTATCCGCTCTTCTGCCTCACTTATTCTGCTATTGATTTCTTTTAGTGTATTTTTAATTTCAGTTATTGTGTTGTTCACCACTGATTGTTTGTTCTTTAGTTCTTCTAGGTCCTTTTTAAACATTTCTTGTAACTTCTTGATCCATGGCTCCATTCTATTTCTGAGATCTTGGATCATCTTTACTATAATTACTCTGAATTCTTATCCAGGTAGGTATTTCCTCTTCATTTATTTGGTTTTATGGGTTTACCTTGCTGCTTTGTCTGCAACATATTTTTCTGTCATCTCATTTTTTCTTACTTTCTGTGTTTATGGTCTCCTTTCCCCAGGCTGCAGGGTATAGTTCCTGTTGCTTCTGTTGTCTGCCCCCTGCTAGGTGAGGTTGGTCCAGTAGCTTGGGTGGGCTTCCTGGTGGGAGGGACTGGTGCCTGAGCACTGGTGATTGGAGCTGAATCTTTTCCCTCTGATGGGCAGGGCCACATCAAGTGGTGTGTTTTGGTGTGTCTGTGAGCTTAGTATGACTTTAGGCAGCCTGTCCACTGGTGGGTGGGGCTGTGTTCCTGTCTTGCTCGTTGGTTGCATTGAGGTGTCCAGCATTGGAGCCTGCAGGCATGTGGATGGAACCAGGTTTTGGTGTTGAGATGGATACTTTGTCCTGCCTTCTACAGACTGTCCACTGTGTTTTTCTTCAATTTCCCAATGTCTCTTTCTGTTTCAGCTGATTTCTCCACTGTGAGTGGGTTTTTCTGAGTGCGGGAATCTCTCCTCACCTTCAGCTTCCTACCAGATTTGCTGGTCCCTTTTTTGATTCCTCTTTTCTTTTCTTCTTTCTTTCATTCAACCCAGTTGCAAGGGGAGTTTTTCTTGTCCTTTTAGGTGTCTGAAGTCTTCTGCTCATGTTCAGCAGGTGCTCTGTGAGAATTGTTCCATTTGTAGATGTATTCTTGATATACTTGTGAGGAGAGACGAATTCCATGGCGTCTATTCTGCCATCTGTACTCCTCCCCCCCGGCCACATTTTGTATGTAGGCTGTCTAAGGCCCCTTGAAGTGTTTAAGCAAACAAGCAAGTTACCAGATAAATATGTCAAAATAAGTAGTTACATAATGTAACAACATACATCAACTGAGCAGAAAAATTAGAGATAGAATTTTAAATTAATTATAATTTAAAATTTTAAATTCTAGTAAAATTAGAACCAGAATTTGCACTGTCATTCAAAATAGGAAAAACCAGGAATTTCCTTATGGTCCAGTGGTTAGGACTCCACACTTCCACTGCTGGGGGCACAGGTTCAATCCCTGGTTGGGGAACTAAGATCCCACAAGACATGCAGTGAAGCCAAAAAATAAAATAAAAGACAAAAATAATTAAAATTAAAAAAAAAGCAAATACCATAAATCTCCAATGCATAAAATCCAAAACCCCAAACCAAGATTACATAAAGAAAAATATGAAGTTGTCAGAGATATAAATCTTAACTGAGAAAATAGAAATACTGTCAGAATCTTGGTAAGGAAGACCTAAATCTCTCTAAATTACATGACTAATTTAATGGGTTTGCAGATATAAAAGTCACATATTGTTTTCTCTAATTGAAAAAATGTGTCCGAATTTTATGATGAGATAAACAACTTGGAATTCAGAGATGAGGTCAACCTCCTCCTGAGAAGAGGGATGGTCTAGATCCTTCCTAATGCATTCACTTTTCTCCTTTTTCTCCTCTATGAAATTAGCAAATCCTCAGAGATTGAGAAAACATGGACCAATTTGGCTAATTATGTGCTACATGCATCAAGGTCTGAAGGCTGCACAACTGTCAATAATCAGCCTGTGCTTCCCAGCCCTTCAGTTAGCCATCTCCAGTCCAATGGGTTCTGCACCTGTGTGTCTCATCCTCCCAGAGTTGCTGTCTGCACCAGGAAGCCCAAACCTGAGGCTGTCTTCCTACCAGTCCTGAGGACAAAGCCTCAGCCCTCACCCAACTGCAGGTGGGGGAGGGGCAGGCAATCAGCATCCCTCAGTCCTGCTCCAGCAGAGACACAGCACATCCCAGCAAGTGTCAAGTGCTTTGGGAGACGCTGAATGCAGGAGGGATTGGGGGAGCCTTGTTTGCTCACCATAAAGCAGTGGGGCAGTTGGGATAGCCAGTGGGAGGGCAACACAATGCGAAGATCAGTTCAGAGGCCTATGAAGTTTATGTTGTTTGTACTGGTGTGAATCCTAGAACTCTTATTTAAATTTCTATTTTCCTCCCACACTGTTTCCATCTTCTGTAGGCATCTTCTCTACTTGAGCAGGAAATAGGTCCCTCTAAACCAGCCCTTAAGTGCTCCAGATGATCATGAAGATGATGACGATGAAAATTATGGCAGTAACCACAATATAACAAACTTTTTCTTAGGGAGTCCACATGCCAGGAGCTGAGCTAAGATTTTATGTAGCTTGTTTCCTTTTATCTGCATTACTAATCCCAAACCATGCTTTAGCATCATTTTACAGTTGAGGATAAGGACACAGGACTTTAACATAATTTTTTATCAGGTCCTGGGGTAGAAAAGGGGTAAATTCAGATTTGAATGCAGACAATGAAACTCCATTCATAGGGCACCTAGACAGTATTCTTTCCTGAGAACTCAACCTGTATTCAGAGAGCTGAATTTAGGAGAAATGCAATCCCTCTATAAGGGAGAATTCGCTTGAAAGCTTTTAAGCTGGCATAAAAGACCAACTTTGGGTTTCAGACCTGGCCTTGGTCCTAAATTTCTAAACTGTTCATAGAGGGCTGGATTTGATGTGAAATTAATCCTTCACAAATGTTTAGGATTAGAGACATCTTTTTTTTTTTTTTTAACTTTGGGTTTGTTTGTTTATTTATTTATTTATTTATTTATTTTTGGCTGTGTTGGGTCTTCGTTTCTGTGCGAGGGCTTTCTCCAGTTGCGGCAAGCGGGGGCCACTCTTCATCGCGGTGCGCGGGCCTCTCACTATCGTGGCCTCTCTTGTTGGGAGCACAGGCTCCAGACGCGCAGGCTCAGCAATTGTGGCTCACGGGCCTAGTTGCTCCGCGGCATGTGGGATCTTCCCAGACCAGGGCTCGAACCCGTGTGCCCTGCATTGGCAGGCAGATTCTCAACCACTGCGCCACCAGGGAAGCCCCTAGAGACATCTTTAAGAAGTTTCATCAAGCCACTACAAACAAAGATAGTAACAAGCAAACTCTCTTCCTTTCATCCCAGGCAGAGACCCCCTGCTCACTGTGCTCTTCCCTTTGGGGATTCATGACAGACCACAGTGGTAAGCATGGGTGGTACCTGCTACATCAACTATAGGAAAGAAGGCTGAGCTGACGGTGGGGCTCTCAGAAAGAATGAGCTCATGACGATTCAAGGCAGTTCTCTCTCTTGCCCCTGTTCTTGGATTTTGTTTCACTCTCCACTTGCTCCTTCCTGCTTGTAATGTATACCCTCTTGCTCTCTAATGGAGTATAGACTCAGGGTCTTGGGTTCTATTTTTAGGCAGGAAACAAGGAACAGTTTAAAGGTATACCTTAGGAAGTTTGGAAGAGACTTCTGATCCTCTGCTTAAAGTCTCTGAAGTGGAGGGAAACAGAGTGGACATGTTCAATGCATAGGCCTCAGAGACCCACAATCTAATTTTGAATCTTATCTGCTCTAGTTATTATCTGAATGACACTGATCAAATTCTTAATATCTTTGAGCCTGAATGTTGTCGTCTA
The DNA here is from genome assembly GCF_028023285.1 of Balaenoptera ricei. Classification (NCBI taxonomy): domain Eukaryota; kingdom Metazoa; phylum Chordata; class Mammalia; order Artiodactyla; family Balaenopteridae; genus Balaenoptera; species Balaenoptera ricei. Next base: position 167,529,433 of record NC_082641.1, read on the forward strand.
AATTGATATCAGTTGATAGAACTGCATTGTGTAAGAATTAAACAAAATGGGCCCTAAGCATGTGACTAAATGTGTGATGCTTACACCATAGTAAAGCCGAAATAAACTTTAGGTATTTTTATCGGTAGCAGCAGCAGCAGCATCAAGGTTAAGTACCATATCCTGTGATCTGAAGTTTGATCTTCCCTAAATCCTGAGAGAACATTTTATTTTTGTTCTTCTGCACGTAGATGCAGAGTGCCTGGGAGGAAACATCTGAGTTTCCTTCATTTCTGAATTCTCAGAGACTCTGCTTACTTGGCACGGAATAGGCTACAAGAACAAAAATCTCTGCTAAATATTGAATAGACCCTTCTTTGGTTCTCAAAAAATTGTGTGGGCAACATGGCTTCCACACACTGGGCACTTTCCTGCTTGTTTTGACATTCCTTCCAGTGATGTAGGACTAGACAAAAGATGAATCAGTGTTTGTAAGCCTCTGTGTCACTTTCTGCAGGAGCTATTATTTTCCATTTAATAGAATCTACAACATTCGGTTATTAAAAAAAAAAAAACCCAGTGGATCATAAAAATAAAAGAGAGACAGAGAGAGGGAAAGAAAAAGGGAAATTAATCTAACTGTATGGACTGAGACACATTTTAGGATTTCCACTCATTCTGTGAATGAATTCATTGAAACATGGTAGGCTTTTATGTCTGTCCCTTACGGTAGAATATAAGATCATTAAACCTTTATTAGGATTGTACGTCATCAATACCTAACTACTCCAAGGATGATTCAAACTGTGATTTAAAAACCATGACTGAGGGACTTCTATCGTGGTGTAGTGGTTAAGAATCTGCCTGCCAATGCAGGGGACACAGGTTCGATCCCTGGTCCGGGAAGATCCCACGTGCCACAGAGCAGCTAAGCCCGTGTGCCACAACTACCAATTCTGCACTCTAGAGCCCGTGAGCCACAACTTCTGAGCCAGTGCACCATAAGTACTGAAACCCACGTGCTGCAACTACTGAAGCCTGCTCGCCTAGAGCCCCTGCTCTGCAACAAGAGAAGCCACGACAATGAGAAGCCCATGCACCACAACGAAGAGAAACCTCCGCTCGCCGCAGCTAGAGAAAAAGCCCATGAGCAGCAACGAAGACCCAACGCAGCCCAAAAAAAACCCCAAAAACAAAAAAAGAAAAAAAAAAAATCACTGACTATTTATCAAGTACTGACCTCTCTTAGATGTCCCTACTGGGACTCAGGATGGGTCACCCCAAAACATGCTGAAATAATATATTGATCAGTTTGAATTGAAGTTGCTTGTGAAGGAGCTGATACAAGAGGGAAACTCTGACCTTCTCTGTCTCCCTGGAAGCAGGAAAGAAATCTCTCATATGAAAGGAACACTCCCTGCATCTGGAGGTAGAAGGACCTCCTTATCATCAGACATAGGGAATTTGGAGTTTAGAAACCTGTATAAACAAATCTTATTGTTTCTTTAATGTACTATCCCAAGCCTAAACTCTGTTTAGATTCTTCACTAATTAAGCACCCAAATACCAAGATTCTTTGTCCTGTCAATCCCTCACCAATTTATTGTTTCTTCCTCTAAAAAGTATAAAAGCTGCCTGCTTTGGCCACTTCTTAGGTCCCATTTCTATGAGACCTGCATATGCATGAATTAAAATTTGTTTCTTTTTCACCTGTTAATCTGTCTGTATCAATGTTATTATTATTCCACGCACAAGAACTCAAGAGGGATAGAAGGGGAAATTTCCCCTTCCTTGACACCACGCATGTCCTGCAGATGGATGCTGTTGACGCTACTTCAGTGTAAGGGGTACCAGTGCAGAGAGGTGGAGAGATCTACACACATTCCACATTTAGTGGGTGAAAGACATGGGACTCAAGACTAATGCCTCCTGATTTCCATTCCAGGGCTCTGTCCCACTGGAGTGGAATGATTGATTGTTTTCTTTCCAAACCTGCTTTAGTCCCAGATGATCAAATGGAAGTACAACCATGGAGTCCTTCTATTTGGATTTGGTAAGTTCATCTGTGAATTAGCAGAATGCATCAAGTGGTTTGCAGGGGACTTTTTGCATGAATATAATGGACCATAGACTTTTCTATGAATAGTAATGCATTTTCCAGCCCATTTTGGAAATCTGACATATGGAAATAACATTCCTTATACAAAACAGGAATCTTCATGTGGCTCTATCATGAAAAACTATTTCTAGTCAGACTTTAGGAATCTTTTTTATTTAATCCTGAAAATCAGAGTATGTGCTTGATCTAGTCTGATTTTTCCATTAGGAAAACTATTATAAGTAATTAATAGTAAACTTTCACAAGTTTCCATTTTTACAATTGAAACAATAATCTTGTATGCATATATCTTTTAGAAATTCTAACTTATGTAATATGGAGGATGGCACAAGAATTTCCTTAACTGTCATAATGAGAACTTGAAAAATAAAATGAAGTTTATCCTTCAGGTAATACTATGCTCATTTTATGCATTGAAATAGATGTATGTGCTTCACAGAGAGGCTTAAAAGGCAATATTTTGTAAATCAGAATTCAGTAAACAATATGCATTGTGTAATAGTATTTAAGTAAGTTTTCAAGAAAACTGCTTACAAATACATAAATCAACACCAATATTATAGAAACATTGAAAGGAAAATGCATATACCAAATTCATGACAATGTTTACCTTTGGGCAACATTGAAGTTCAGGGGAATAAAATCATGCAGAAATAGCAAGAAATACTCAGGTTTTATCAGTAATAAATGTGAATTCTAAAGTATTATTAAATATTTATATTTTAATATGGTAAAATGGTATTATTAATACATAACATTAATGCAGCATTTAATATGCTGGCAATGGTTCCCTACCCTGGCTAAATGTAAGTATGCCCAGAGGACTTAACGAGTAGAGATTCTGATTTAATAGGTTCTAGGCTGTGGCCTGTCCATAGTTAAATTTTGAAAGGTCAAAAGGTAATTATAATAATCAGCTAGCATGGAAAACCACTGTTAAGTACTTTATTTTAATTTAATTTCTTACAGAAACACTGTAAGATCAGTTCAATTAATATAAACATTCTACAGATGCACAAACTACCCATGTATTTGTGATATTAGTCTTTGGCTTTTTCCCTTTTGATTTTCCCCTAATTAATCATGTTTTGACCTGTCAGGAGAAATGAAGACCTGAGTTCCTTCAGGGAGCTGAATGTAGGGGAAACACAATTTCTCAATAAGGAAGAATGACTTGAAAAGCTCTTATGCTGGAATAAGAAGAACAACTTAGGGTTTGAGCTTGACTTTGGTTCCCACTTTTTCAACTGTTCATAAGAGGGTTGGATTTGATGAGAAATCAACCCTTCACAAATGTTTAGGAGTAGAGACATTTTTAAGAAATTTTACATAGCCACTACAAACAAAAAGAGCAAAAAGCAAACTCAGGCTCAGAAGTTTCTCTGGGAGTGTATAGTGCTGATAGAAAAAAACCCTGCAAAAATGAAAATAATGAGCATTTATTAAAAGTTTATTATTTCTTCATTGGTGCATCATATATTAATGCTATCTTCAGGATCAGCGATGCTGTATGATTTTATGCTTTTAACAAAAATATGTTTATCAGAATGTGAATTCCACCAAGGTCAAATATTTGTATTTGAATTATATGTGAAGGGACTCTGACCAGACAACCCACACATTTGAGTGAGCACTTATCTCCATGGAAGACGGATGACATAAAACCAAGTAAAGGGGCTTCCCTGGTGGCGCAGTAGTTGAGAATCCGCCTGCCGATGCAGGGGACACGGGTTCGAGCCCTGGTCTTGGAAGATCCCACATGCCGCGGAGCAACTAGGCCCATGAGCCACAACTACTGAGCCTGCACATCTGGAGCCTGTGCTCCATAACAAGAGAGGCCAAGATAGCGAAAGGCCCGCGCACCGCGATGAAGAGTGGCCCATGCTTGCCGCAGCTAGAGAAAGCCCTTGCACAGAAATGAAGACCCAACACAGCCAAAAATAAATAAATAAATAATTTTTTAAAAAGTCATTATTTAATTGAAAAGCTTAAAAAAAAAAAAAACCAAGTAAAGATGAAAAACCCTTAAAGATAACTGGCATACAAATTACATCTGTGAACATTGATTTTAATTTAGGATCCAGTTAGTGTGGTTTTAGCTCTTTAGGACTAAATTACAAATCAAGGAAATTTCCTGTACTGTATTTGGATAAGATACAGTACATTTGGGTGCTTTTTGGTGTCCTTTAACTAGAATGATTTTTTTTTTGTAAGAGAGAATACTTTTAATTCCATCTGCTTCCTTCAAATGGAGGGTACAGATATTTTATTGTGTTCATGGATTTGTGATCTCAGATTGTCCTTACTTCTCTCATACTCTCTAGCCTCATGCCTCTAAAATAGGTGTATAAAGAAATGGTGAATATTTGGGGCATCAATAAAAATGTGCTCACAACTGAGAAATATTGCTGAAGGTGCTGGAGTGTACGGTTTTCAAGCATGGATACTTTATTTGTGAATTTCTTAAATCCAAAGTATGGAAATTATTAGGGTGCCTCTACATTTGTTTGTTTATTCAACACTCTCTTCTTTTTCAAAAGGTGTCCCATAAACATGGAAGCACAGAATCTAACAGATGTCTCAGAATTCCTCCTCCTGGGCCTCTCAGATGATCCAGACCTGCAGCCCCTCCTCTTTGGGCTGTTCCTGTCCATGTACCTGGTCACTGTGCTCGGGAACCTTCTCATCATCCTGGCTGTCAGCTCTGATTCCCAGCTCCACACCCCCATGTACTTCTTCCTTTCCAATCTGTCCTTGGCTGACATCAGTATCAGCACCACCACCATCCCCAAGATGCTAGTGAACCTCCAGACACACAGCAAATCCATCACTTATGCAGGGTGCCTAGCTCAGGTGACCTTGTTTTCTCTTTTTGGATGTTTGGAGAGTCTACTTCTGACAGTGATGGCCTATGACCGGTTGGTGGCCATTAGTCACCCCCTACACTACCTGGTCATCATGAACCCCTACCTCTGTGGCTTGTTGGTCCTGGTGTCATTTTCCATCAGCGTTTTGAGCTCCCTGCTGCACTCCTTGGTGATGTCACATGTTACCTTCTGTGCAGATGTGGAAATCCCTCATTTCTTTTGTGACCTTTCTCAACTCCTCAACCTTGTCTGTTCTGACACCTCCGCCAATAACATATTAATCTATTTCATTGGTACAATCTTTGGTGGAATTCCTCTTTCAGGGATCCTTTACTCTTACAGTCATATTATTTCCTCCATTCTGAGAGTCTCAACATCAGGTGGGAGGTATAAAGCCTTCTCCACCTGTGCCTCTCACCTGTCAGTTGTTTGTTTATTTTATGGAACAGGCATTGGTGTGTACCTCAGTTCAACTGTTTCATCTTCCCCCAGGAAAGCGGCAGTGGCCTCGGTGATGTACACTGTGGTCACCCCTATGCTGAACCCCTTCATCTACAGCCTAAGGAACAAGGACATCAAGAGTGCCCTGTGGAGGATATCAGCAAAATACCTAATGTCAACACCCATGCTATCTTTTTTTGGTTCATAGGACTGGAAAAGGCCGCAAAATCAAATATGTGCAACGAGAAATTCTGAATCTGCTGTCATGTAGCAAAAATATACCTTTATGGCTCTCTGCTTTCTGTTTACACAATTTTTCATCTTAGAATAGCTCTAATGGAATTGGGAAATTATTTGGATCCTCCTTGTGAGTCATAGCCCTTCCAGGATTTTACATAACACCTCAGTATACTCTCTCACTTTCTTTATACATTATCCTGGACCCTTGGTAATGGGCTGTCTTGTTTCTATCATTGCAAAATAATCATAGCTCTCTCTCTTTTTTGTTATTTATTGTTTCTATACTTTTCCTATGATTTTTCCCTGTTTGTTTGGTGGATCTAAACCCTACCTTAATGACAAAGACATCTAATATATTTTTGCTCCTTAATGATTTTTGAACAAATAGGATGGCTATTTAATTTTATTTCCAACCCAAGGTTTTTGAAATTGAAATAGGACCCTATTAATACTGAGTTTGGATACACAGTTATCAACTGGGACTTTCCTAAGAAAACTGGGGTGTATGCTTTCCAAGGAGCAGGTGGGAGAATACCTACCAAAACAAAGTTGATTCCCAGGTTTTCTGATAATTCTCTTTCCCATTCCATTTAACTTCTCCCCAATCATATCACATAGCTGGACACAAAGGGGCAATAATTGAATGATTCCACACCTAAAGTAGTCAAATTTACAGAGACAGAGAGTAGAATGGTGGTTGCCAGAGGCTTTGGGAGGAGGAATGGGGAGTTAGTGTTTAATGGGAAGAGCGTTTCAGTCGGGAAAGATGAAAACATTCTGGAGATGGATGGTGGTGATGGTTGCTAAGCAAGGTGAATGTACTTAATGCCACTGAACTGTACACTTAAAAATGGTTAAGAAGGTAAGTTTTATGTTATGTCATTTTACCGCAATAAAAGAAAATCTCCTGTCAGGAATGAGGGACATATGCTCCCATGTTGGGTGTTACTCAGCCCTGAGGAATCAGGTCCTAGAGGGGTCGGCCTCAGCTACAGAGACCACCAGGCAGCCTACATCCGATGACTGTACAATGTCAGTGTGTAAGCATTTGGCTCCTTTGCCCCAACTCCAGCTAACTCTAAGGGCTCATCCTAGCTCCAGAGCTCCCTGGTGGTTTTCAAAGGGCTACGATGGGCTTCAATTTGGCTTGAATTTTTCAACTGTCCTTCCTTGCTACAAACAGTTTGCCAAACTGCAAAGTCTGAGGGAACAGTCCTCACAAGACTGCCCTCATTTCAGACACCAGCGCAAATTCAGTGGTTCCCGGGGGACCCTCACTGCAGGCCAGTTGGCTACAAATTCAGGGACTCCCTCACACTCAATGATTTTCTACAATATTCAAATTAAGGGACCTCCCTCAGGTTCCATACTGCCCTAGCATGGCTCACAGACTCTACTTAGGCTTATAGTTTTATTAGAGCAAAAAGATACAAATTTGAACCAGACAAAGGAAGATACACATAGAGAAAGATCTGGACGGTCCCGTATGTGAAGTTTCTTGTTGTCTTCTCTCTGTGGAGTCCAGACCCATTACCTCCTCCTGGCTACAATGTATAACAATAACCCCGCCCCCCCCCCCCCCAAAAATTGCCAACTGGGTAGCTCATCTGAGCTTCAGCGTCTAGAATTTTTATGGAGGCTTTATTACATAAACATGATTAGTTAAATTGTTGCCCATATGGTTGAACTCAATTTCCAGCTTCCCTCCCCAGAGGTTGGGTTGGTGTCACTTTACCCAAAGCTCCAACCCTTCAATGGTTTGCCTTTTGGGCATGACTGGACCCAATCTTGAATCATCTCATTAGCATAAAGTATCAGATATGGTCCACAGGGCCCACCGTGAATAATCAATCACTCCTATCACTAAGGAAATTTCAAGGGTTTAAAAGTTACTTCCCAGGAACTGGGACAAAGGTCATCTCTCTCTCTAGGTAAGGCCAAATTCCTTACTGTACATATGCCCTTCCATAAGTTTTGACTCCAGGGCACTGCCTGGTAAACTTCCTGCATGCTAATCACTGTCTCAGTCAGCTTCCCAAGGAACTCAACTTTGGACACCTTGTTACTAAGAAAATTAATTTGAGAAGGCCAAAGAGACAGTTCCAAGGTAGTTCTTTGAATAGTGAGCAATGTTCTATGAATTACAAACCTGTTGCTGGGCTCAGTGATGGGAAGATTTAAGGAGAGGAGATGAAGAATAGACACTTTGGGGCAGCAAGGAGGTCCCCATAGAGAATCTTAATGAATCTGGAAGTCCAAACTCAGAGATGTTTTATAGAAAGAAAGTGCAGAGTTTGAAATAATAAGGTAACACACATAGCTGCATGTGTATTATACTTTATAAATATATTTAAAATATTTGACCCCACAGTAGAAATAAAATATGACTTATGAATAATAATTTATTTGTCTGCTGTCATCCTCCTGAAATTTCTGCTCCTCAAATTTCTAGAGTCAATTGTCAAACCCTAAGCACTCCCTGCTTCCCCATTCCCGATTTTCGTTACAAATTTGATAAGGGTCCCAAAGTTCTTCCATTCATTAGATTTTTTTTTTTAATGGGTTTTTTTTTTTTAATTTTATTTATGGCTGTGTTGGGTCTTCATTTCTCTGCGAGGGCTTTCTCTAGTTGTGGCAAGCGGGGGCCACTCTTCATCGTGGTGCGCGGGCCTCTCACTATCGCGGCCTCTCTCGCTGCGGAGCACAGGCTCCAGACGCGCAGGCTCAGCAGTTGCGGCTCACGGGCCCAGTTGCTCCGCGGCATGTGGGATCTTCCCAGACCAGGGCTCGAAACCGTGTCCCCTGCATTGGCAGGCAGATTCTCAACCACTGCGCCACCAGGGAAGCCCCTCATTAGATTTTGAAGACGTTGATTATGGGGGTGACCTCAGTGTTTAACACTGAGTACATTCCTGCCATTCTGGGAAGAGGATATTTCTGAAGAACAGAGGAACACTCCGAGGCTTGTCCATTAGAATGGAGAGACAGGTGACACCAACTTGCAGAAGGTGCTTTATCTTCATTTTGCAGACATACTACTTTATTCTTGTTTCCATTGTCAAAATTCAGTAGCGTGTAGCTGTTCAGATTTTCAGGTGAGAAACCTAAACGTTTCCAGGTCACGCAATCTCCCAAATTTTGTCATCTTAGATCCTTGTTTCCTTTCTCCCATATCAAAGCAATTAAATTATCTGAAAACTATGCCTCAGTTACATAATTTAATTTCCCCATCCTTCAAAAACTGTTCATATAGCCATTTTGCTCTTGCAAGAGTGTCCTAAATGGCTTCTCAATACTCAGTTTCTCTCCCTTTATGTGGCATCCAGACTGACTTTTTAGGTGGAACCAAAACTTATGATTTCTTTGCTTAAAACTTCTTAGTCATTTTCTATTCCTCCTGAGATAAAATTGGAGCTCTCTGACAAAGTTCTAAGACCCTTCATTATTTAGCCTCTTCCATCCCTTTCCAGCTCCCTCACTGGTCCATGGGCCAGCACCATCAGCATCATCTGGGAACTTCTAAATGCAAATGTTCAGGCCCCACACCACACCTGCTGAATCAGACCACTGTGGCTGGAACCCAGGTGTCTCTAGTTCAGCAAGCCCACCAGGTGATTCCACTACACAATAAACTTGAGTATCCACTTGTCTAGAAATATTGGCTTTCTCAGAGTTCTTCAAACCGACCATGTTCTTTCCAGCCTCTAGACCATTGCATTTATTTCTCTATGTCTAGAATTTTCTTCCTCTTTCCTACTCAACATTTTACTTAAATATCAGCACTTAAAGATGCCTTCCCTGACCTCCCATCTAAATTCTCCTAATGTTCTCTCCATCAAGTTAGTCTCTGCTCCCCTTTTACTATTATTACTTTCTGAGTGACTCACACATTTTGAGTATTATGAGGGTCAATCTTTGCACAAGCTGCCTCAGCTATCCTATTCCAAGTTAAACTGATGCATCAAGAAAGTGAGTTTTCCTCCTCTTCCAGGCTAACGTCCTTCGTGAGATGTGATATTATTGATTTAAACAGGCAAGACAATGGACAGTTTCATTGCCTAAACAATACTTGATAGAAATTTGTTATGAAATCTATAAAGTTGTTGATTGTGCCAAAGGAAAATTGCATCATAGTGCAACAGGTAAGGAAGACTTTATCCAACACTACTGCAATCGAAGTCAAGATTTTTGCAATAGGGGAGGAGATTGAACCTATCTCCACTGAAAGAAAAGATGGGAGGATTTTTAAAGCTGGGGGAAGCTAAAGGACAAATACTGGAAGATATTAAGGGAGGGAGGTTGATAGGATTAGGCCATCTCTTTTTGCTAATTGCTACTTTTTGAATTTAAGCTCCTACCCTCCCACAGAAGATGAGAGATTGGGAAACTAACTTTCTTGCTGATTACATTTCAAAGGGATGGCATTAAGAAAATCATTCTTGGGTTGTAAAAAGGACAAGAAGCTTGGAGAAGATTTATCTAATTTGAAAGGAGCAGAGAAAGAATTTGAAAGTTATCTAATGTAAGTGCTCTAAGAAAAGAGAGGTCTGGAACAGACAGTCAGGTAGAAACTTGTGTAAAGTTTAATTAAGCTGAGGTGAGCCTTAAGGTAGTCTTAGTCAATGGATATCCAAAATTTTCACTGTTGTTGCAACTTTGCAATTCTTTGGGTTTTGAATATGTTCTGGTAAGCTAACCTACGTACTGAAGCAGCAGTTTTAAATTATGTTGACAAGTAACTCGAGTTCTAAACTCAAATGACAGCGTTAACAGTGAGAGTCAAGGCAACAAATCTGGAATGGTAAGATCGTAGGTGAGCACACATCGAGAGCATTGTGTGATTTAGATAACCAAAAATATCAAAAGCAATTCAGCAAAAGGCAGAAGTGAGTTGCCACGATTGAAAATCATGCTTCTTTTTGCAGTTTCCAGAACCAAGCCTGATTTCAGTCTCAAAGCCTAGAGATTAAAGGAATTAAAGGGGGAGGTGGGCCCCCCTTTTGGAAGCCCATTATTGTTCTCCAAAATGGTGACATTTTTCAAGGACACTACTTGGTAGCAAGATGATTCCATCAGATTCCAATCCTAGAGTAGACAAAGATTCTTCTTTACCGAGATGAATATTTATGTGTATATGTTTGCCATTGCCTACAGTGCCTTGGCAAACACGACCATCCAAAGACTTAGCACATCATCCAATTTTTTATCGTGTAGATATGAAAATAAACCTTAACCAAGAGATACAGTTGTCTTAAGATATTCTGCATCCCTTGAAGCTGCTCAGCATCATGTACCTAGAGGGTGGCAATTTTGTGATTCAATTCCTACCCTCCTGAATTGTAATCCAGCACTCTGCCCTGGCACCATACTTGAAGATATGTCCCCTTTCAGCCAGATTTCATCACCATCTGGATCTTGTGCTTCAACCTCGGTAAATTCACGTTGAAAATGAGGCAACTAGGGCCAACAACTTACTAGCACTTGATCAGTTCTAATATTCTGGACCATGCAGTTTTTCTATCTCTAGTGATACATTTTCGTAGCTTATTTTGCAAATATACTAAATATATGGAGAAGAGTTCAACCTTGCCAATAACTAAATAAATAATTCATCCGTCAGTGTATTTTCTGTTTGGACATATAGCGTGATCTGATAAACTCGGAGATCCAGAATTTAAGCTCTATGAGGGCAAAGATTTTTGTCTTTTTTCCCCCTTCACTTCTGTATTCCAGATACTTGCATCAGCCTGGCACACCAAAGGTGCTCAGTAAGTATTGTCGAATAAATGAATTTGATAAGAACTAGCAATGGTATTGATAAAATGCACTATTTCACTATTCTTATTCAACGATTCTGAGTCTGTATTTGAAGTGGCTGGTATCAACCTGCAGGACTGGAAATCCAACCTGACGTGCAGTGATGGATAAGTAAAAGGAGGGATGCAGAGAGCAGGACTGAGGCTAACAGAGCAATCACCATAAAAGGTTAAGACAAAGTATTCACAAGGCAATTCTGACCAAAGTCACTTATGGAGGATGTATGAGAAACAAAACTCAATGTGATTAAGAGGCAGAATTTCTGGTGGTAGAGGGTGTAGAGAAAAGGGAACCCTCCTGGTGGGAATGTAAATTGGTACAACCATTTTGGAGAATAGTATGGAGAGTCCTTAAAAAACTAAATATAGAACTACCATATGATCCAGCAATCCCACTCCTGGACAAATATCCAGAGAAAACCATACTTGAAAAGATACATGCACTCCAATGTTCATTGCAGCACTATTTACAATAGCCAGGACATGGAAGCAACCTAAATGTCCACTGACAGAGGAATGGATAAAGAAGATGTGATATATATATATATATATATATATATATATATATATAATGGAATATTATTCAGCCATAAAAAAGAACAAAATAATGCCATTTGCAGCAACATGGATGGACCTAGAGATTTTCATACTAAGTGAAGTAAGTCAGACAGAGAAAGACGAATATCGTATGATATCACTTATATGGGGAATCAAATACAGAATGATACAAATGAATGTATTTACAAAACAGAAACAGACTCACAGATCTCAAAATCAAACTTATGGTTACCAAAGGGGAAACGTGGAGGGAAGTGATAAATTGGGAGATTAGGATTAACATACACACACTACTATATATAAGGTAGATAACTAATAAGGACTTACTGTAGAGCACAGGGACTCTATTCAATATTCTGTGGTGACCTATATGGGAAAAGAATCTGAAAAAGAATGGATATATGTATATGTATAACTAATTCACTTTGCCGTACACTTGAAACTAACACAACACTGTAAATCAACTATACCTCAATAAAATTTTTTAAAAAGAGGCAGGATTTCTTTAGCTAACTGCTGCTACCACTGTCAACTCAAAACCCCTGGACCGGTGTTCCCATCTCTGAATACAGAGTGTTCTCCCAAGAACTTTTTGTAGAGTCCTCTTTATGTCCTTGTTCCACAAGCTGTAGATGAAGGGGTTCAGCATTGGGGTGACCACAGTGTACATCACTGAGGCAATCATGCCTCTCCAGGAAGATGAATCAGAACTGAGATACACACCAAGGCCTGCCCCATAGAACAAAGAAACCACGGACAGGTGAGAGGCACAGGTAGAAAATACCTTATGTTTCCCATTAGCTGAAGGGATTCTCAGGATTGAGGAGACAATTCGGGTGTAGGAGAAAAGGATCCCTGAGAAGGGAACAATGCCAAGAAATCCAGTCACCATATACAGCAGGATGTAATTGACCAGTGTGTCTGAGCAGGCAAGTGTGAGGGCCTGAGATAGTCCACATTAAAAGTGTGGAATGACCCAGTTGGTACAGAAAGACAGCCGCAACATCAAGAGACTCTGGATTAGGGAGTATGACAAGCTGATGAACCAGGACACAAGAACCAGCAGACCACAGAGCCAGGGACTCATGATGACTGTGTAGTACAGGGGGTGACAGATGGCCACAAATCTGTCTTAGGCCATCACAGTGATGAGAAAAGTGTCCATACCTCCAAAAACCAAGAAAAAATACATCTTGGTATTTTTTGCAGGGTGATGCAGCCTGCATAAGTGTTGGATTTGCTCCGTGTCTGGATGTTCACCAGCATCTTTGGGACCGTGGTGGAAGTGAAACAGATGTCAACAAAGGACAAGGTGGTGATGAAGAAGTTCATGGGGGTGTGGAGCTGGGAGTGAGAGCTGACGGCCAGGATGCTGAGATGGGTTTCAATCTCTTGTCTTATAGCCTAGCATGTCATCTATGAAAACATTTCACATGTTGAGAAGGATGTGTATTTTACTATTCGGTTGAGTGTTCTGTAGACATTTATTAGGTCTTGTTAATTCATAACGTTTTCCAAGTCTTCTATATCCTTGTTGATCTTCTGCCTAATTGTTCTATCCATTATTGACCGTGGAGTACTGAAGCCTCTACCTAATGTTGTGGAATTATCTATTTCTTCCTTCAATTCTTCATGTATTTTGGTATTTTCTTCTTCATGTATTTTGGTTTTATCTTATTCAGGGCACATATGTTAATAATTTTTGTATCTTCCCTATTTTTACCATAAAATGTCCCTTTTCATATCTAGTAACTTTTTTGTTTGTTTTAAAGTCTATTTTTTCTGGTATTAGTAAAGCCACTTCAGCATTCTTATGGTTTCTATTTGCATGATGTATATTTTTTCACCCTTTTACTTTGTACGCATTAGACCTTTGAATCCAAGGAGTGTCTCCTATAGAAGACATTTTTTAAAACTGTTTGACAATATCTACCTTTTGATTGTACTGTTTAATTCATTTACATTTAGTTTACTCCTCAGGCCAGGTCCCCATAGGAGGTGGGGCTGCGTGCGGACGCATGGCGAGCGTGCTGACGTCCACGAGCCCCGCCCCCACGGGGCCACCCGCAGGCTTGAACCGCAGCCTCGCGGCGCGGAGGGCTATGAGACAGGCGCCAGCGGCCGGCGATGTGGCGCGCGAGGAGGCGCGGGAGGGGGCGCGGGAGCGCGGCATCGAGGGGCCGGCCTAGCTGGGGCCCGTGGCCCTGCGTCTTCTGGCTGCGACGGGGGTCCACCGTCCGCAACCGCCGGGCGGGGGGCTCCCGAGGGGCCGGGAGGCGAGCCGGGGTCCCCAGGCGGGTGTGGGCATCGTGTCCGCAGCCAGCGTCCCTGAGGCCGCGCTCGGGCCATGACCACTCGGTGAAGTTGCGCTGCGACAGCGCGGCCGACCTCTTCCAGCGCTGTGAGGACCTGTGTGCGCTACAGGACTCGGTGCCTCTGCCCGCCGTGCGCGCTTCCCTGCGGGAGGGCCTGCTGGACTTAACGACCGCTTCCGCGGGGTGGAATGGACGCCGCTCCTGAGCACCCTCTGCCCGTGATCTGTATCCAGAGCTTCTTCCAACCACGGCTTGTCGAGACAGGTTTGTAGTTCCCGCTTCCAGGGGCTCTCGTGTGGGCGCTGCGAAGCGGGGTTTTAGATGATGCAAGGTGGAGGGTGGGCACTAGAACCGGTGCCCAGTGCCCGGGTGTGCGTGCACTAGACGGGGCGTGCAGCCGAGGACTCCTGCCGGCTCGGTGACCCCGGCCGAGTGCCTTAAGGCTTCTAGGCCTCAGTGTTCTCATCTGTAGCATGGGCTGAACAGGGCTCACTCTCTGTGGCGGTTACAAGGTCGCATTCTGTTAATGCTTGTAGACTCTACAATGTAGGACACTTAGCACAGTTTGGAGCATCGTTAATTGTTGCACAGATGTTACCTGGTCTGTTGAACGACTTTGCCTGGTACACGCCAAAGCGATTAGGAAATGGATATATCCCAGCTTCATTTCCTTTCCATTAAAACAGGGCTCAGGAAAAAAAAATTTTTTTTCAATAGTCGTATCATATAGTGGAAAGAGCACCGGTGTGAAGGCAGCTTAGGGTTTGAATTCCAGGGCTTATGCTCTCTGTGGCCTGGGCAGGTTTCTTTTGCACTACAATCCCCACACTTGTAAAATGACATTAAAAACCACTCTTTCTGTGGGTTCTTAGAATTAATTAAGCAGGTTATGTGTGTAAAGTATCCTGGCACTTGAATGACTTGTCAGAACTAACGGCTGCTGGAGACAATGCTTCTGCCCTAGGTAATCTCCCCTTCTACTGGGCGGCAAGTAAACAAGCACAGTAGTCAGTGCTCTGGAAGAAGTGAGTTCTGGTGCTACAGAGCACAGAATCTTTTTCTTAAATTTAATTTTTATTTTATATTGGAGTATAGTTGATTTACAGTATTGTGTTAGTTTCAGGTGTACAGCAAAGTTATTCAGTTATATGTATATCCATTCTTTTTCAGATTCTTTTCCCATACAGGTTGTTACAGGATATGGAGTAGAGTTCCCTGTGCTATGCAGTAGGTCCTCGTTGATTACCTATTTTATATATAGTCGTGTGTATATGTTAATCCCAAACTCCTAATTTATCCCTCCCCCCGACCTTTCCCCTTTGCAGAGCACAGAGTCTTAGAAGGGAAAGTTCAGGGTAGGCTTCTTGGAGGAGGTGCCATCCTTTCTAAGGATATGTAGAAGTTCCTGGGGTGGCAGGAGGGAGCAGTGTGTGTCAAAGTTTGAGAAACATAAGAAAATATGGCAAAACTAAGGTACAGGAGTGGAACTCAGGGTTTGGGAAAGAAATGAGAGTTGATACTGGAAACCTACTGGGGCCCAACAGAAAGGGGCCTTGTTTGTCCTGTCAGAAGTTTGGATGTTTATCCTGAAGGCTGTGGGAAACCCTAAAGAACAAGGAGATGGACTTCTGGTTTAGAGGTTCACTCAGACCTCCATGTGGAAGGCACTTGATTGGGTGCAGGGTGAATTGTAATCTAAGGGTCCCACTTAAGTTATAAAAGGTTGGACTGGATTTTGGAGATCCGAGAGAGAATGCGTGAGGCCTGGTGACCAGTTAGAAAAGGGAGGGCAGCAAGCGTGGGTGACAGTTTACAGCTGCATCTTTTTGTGAGATACAGAGCACAGTAGGAAGGGATTGGGGTGGGGAGAGGATCTTACTTAATCTTCAGTGCTTTAGAGGGGCCTGGTAGACGTGTCTGGGCCCAAGGTACAGATCTGGGCTTTTTGGGAGGACAGGTATTTGAAGGCATGGGAGAGACTTAGGTTACCCACAAGAAGATCCAAAGAATCATAGGTCTGAGAGTTTTTTAAGTGGGTATATTTGAGGATGTTTATAAGCTGAGAGAAAGTAGCCAGCAGAGGAAGGGTGTGAAGATCTAGGAGAGGAAATGATTGTTCATTTGTTTTCCAAAAGCTGAATACTTATTGTGTGCCTGGCCCTTTTCTAGGATCTGGGGTTCACACCATCTGTTATCTCTTCTGCAAGGACAGTTCAACTCATCCCTGGTGAAGAGAAGTCAGATTATTCTTTGCATCCCATTCAGGTGTAGGAACTCTGTACCTCTGAAGGGACTTTACTTAACCTGAGTAATAGGTTAGAAATCAAAAGAAATTATAGCTGGAAGGGACCTTAAAGGCCAGTGTACTTAATTTTGCCTAATATTTTACATTGAATGTAAAAACAATTTATTGCAGAGCCCATTCTCTTCAGAGTTCCTTCACTGACCTTTCTTTATGTCTTGCATGCAGTGGGTCTAGCTTGTAGATTTTGGCCTCCTCCTCAATTTGCTTCTTCATCCACATTCCATTTTGCCCGGACTATGGCAGAAGCTCCTGGGTGGTTTCGTGGCTCCTGGGCTCTGTTCCTCTAAGTTCATCTGCCTACTCGGGTTGAGTGATCTTCTAACATGAAAAGATATGCTTAAAATAATGCTGCTAATGGCTTGCCCACACAGAGTTAGTGCGTACTAGCCGCCCAGCGTGTGCCCTGCCCAGAGGCGTGTAGTCTGAACTGTGCTCGGCCAAGCCTCCTGGGGCTCTTTGGCCCTGAGGAAGGGGAGCTTTTTGTGATCACTCCCTTTATCTAATCAGTCCTTCAGCAGCGGGGCGCCTTTTTCTAATCAGCGGAGGCACCCTTACTCAGCCTGTGGTAGCCCCAGGGCTCATCACCTGTGGGATACAAGCCATGCTCTCTCCCAGGCTTGCTTCGACCAACATCTCTATTTTCATTTCTGTCTGTTCTCACACTTGGACCCCTGGCCTTTAGTCATCCCTACCTGCAGTATTTACAGTGCCCAGCAGGTGTCAGGCTTGAGTGTCTTTGCACGGGTGCTCCCTCTGCATTTAATGCACCTCCTCCTCCAACTGTGCAGAGCCTCAGCTTTCTAGATTCTACTTCAGGGTTATCATGAAGCCGTCAGATATAACTTTTTGCCTCCATAGGAACCTCTGTGCATAAAGGTTATGGTTCTTTATCTCATGTGATTGAAATTTTGAGTTTACACATGTCCCTCCTTAGTGAAGGCTTTAAGGGCAGGAGTCATTTCTAATCCTTAGCACAGAGCAGATGCTTTTTTTTTTTTATTTTTTAGATGCTTTTTAATGGTGATAAAACGTTTAAATTACTCATTTTACAATAATTTTGCTTTAGGTTGTGACAGAAATAAAGTTTACAGAAGTCGTGTTCCTGCGATAAGAAATAAAGATGTGACCTTCCAGTTGTGTAAAGCTCATGAATGCTGTGTAAGTGCGTCGGGTGCGCTAAGGAACCTGGAGCTAAATGGGCTAGTTCTGAGAGAGAGAGACTTAACTATGTTAACAAAGGTAAGCTTTCATTGTGTCCTGCCAACATTTGATAGTTGCTTTTGGGGCAAACTAAACCAATAAAAGTTTAAACTTGTTCTCCCCATTAAAGGGATTGAATAAATCAGCCAATTTGGTGCACCTGTGTCTTGTGAATTGTCCTATTGGAGATGGAGGTTTAGAAAGTGAGTTTCAGTCTTCTTTAAGTCTCTTCCCATCAGACTGGTCTCGTGATTTCCTACACACCATGTTACTTCCTGTCTACCTTTTCTTGGTGTTGTTCATGCCTGGATTGTCTCCTGTACCTGCTCAAACCTTGGTCCATTCTCATATGTACCATGGAAGTTTGTCATGCTGGATGCTGTCAGAACTAATTTTACTTACGTTTGTGTTAAGCCACAAAACACACATTTTGTATAATTTCTGTTTTTTGTGTTTGTTTATATTTTTATGGTTTCTCTTCAAGAAATATCATGAGAAGGGAAATAGCAAGATGTAAAGAGCAAGAAAGTCATCATTCTCTTTAGATTGTTAGAACATGTATCTGCAATCATAATTGTAATGCACTGTGGTATGTGTTAAAATAGGAAATAAATGTAACATCCCGTAGGAGCAGCAAATTCAGTGGTGTTGGTGAGGGTGTGTCACGGAAGTAATCACAAAGCAGGTGACTGTTGGTTGGGGTCCTGAAACATTAGTGTGTTCCCTGTGTCCAGTAGTGGTCTGGAGGGGTCAGGAAGCCTGCCTTTCAATTTGAGGGAACAGAGGGTTTGAGGTCCTCTCTCTTCTATTGCTCTAGTATACTGCATAGCACCTAATAAAATACTGGGTTTATAGTTGACATTTAAATCGCTGATTGGTAATCAAGATTGGGATATATCATTGGAAATGAAAATAGGAAAAATCTTATTCTTTTTAGGTGTTTCTTTTTTTTCCTGTGTCTCAAAAGGTATGTAGTACTTTATTTATTTATTTATTTATTTATTTATGACTGTGTTGGGTCTTCGTTTCTGTGCCAGGGCTTTCTCTAGTTGTGGCAAGTGGGGACCACTCTTCATCGCGGTGCGCGGGCCTCTCACCATCGCGGCCTCTCCTGTTGCGGAGCACAGGCTCCAGACGCGCAGGCTCAGTAATTGTGGCTCACGGGCCCAGTTGCTCCGTGGCATGTGGGATCTTCCCAGACCAGGGCTCGAACCCGTGTCCCCTGCATTGGCAGGCAGATTCTCAACCACTGCGCCACCAGGGAAGCCCGGTATGTAGTACTTTAATGAGTGGTTGGGAATAAAGTTTGCAGTATTCAGTGTATTCAGTTTTAGTATCTAAATAGAAGTAAACTGTTGCTGTAAACTGGAATAACACTTTGTTACTGACAAGTTTTAGAATGCATCAGTTCGTCAATTACCTGTTTGGGAAGATTGTAGTTAATGATTTTAAGACTGTGGCTATAAACCTCCAATTGACTCAAGAAAAGCAAATAAGTCAAGATTTACAAATGTATAGGCTCTTCATCTTGTGTGTGTGGTTTTTTTTTTCCTTTTAGTTATTTGTCAAGGTATAAAGAACTCTATCACTCTTAAGACAGTACACTTCACGGGGTGTAATATGACATGGCAGGGAGCAGATCACATGGCCAAGATCTTAAAGGTGATTTTATGTTTAAACTTTCATGAAAACATATGTGATTGAAGCATATTAATACATTGACCCAGATGGCAGTTAATTTTTGTCTTTTGATACATGTGAGTGCAGCTTTCGTTTTGTTGACAGAATATGACCAGTTTTTAGTTTGGGATTCTACCATTTAGTAAAGATAGTCCACTTAATTTTAGAAATAAGAGATTTAATATATAATACATAATAATACTTTTATGTATTTTTAGTTACTGAAAACATTGATTGTGATACTGTGAAGAAACTATGCCATTATAGTCTTCAAGACTTAAATAAATCAACTGTTTATTAGCTGCTGTAGTTTATAAACTAATAAAAATCACTACATCAGCGATTTGTAAATACAGTTTTTAAAATAATGCCTTAACTTTACAGTGGTTATAATTACGGTATTTAGGCCTAAAGTTATTTAATACTTTGACATGAAGCCTTTTTAATAGTTTGGTGGTACAGATCAGGGATAGGTAAACTATGGCTGGTGGGCCAGATCCAGCCTGGTTCTGACTTGCTAAAATGCACCTGGTTTTGTAAAGACAGTTTTTTTTGGAACATAGTTGCACCCATTGTTTACATGGTAGTTGTGGCTACTTTCACCCTATGCCAGTGGGGTAGGGTAGTTGCAACAGAAACTGTATAGCCCACAAAGCTGGAAATGTTTAAATTTAGATTTTAAAAATTGAAAAATTCTTTGAGCCTATACAGGGCAAGTCCATTGACCCCTGGGGTAGAAAACAGTCAAGAACTTGGGTGCCTAAGCCAAATGGCCTAGGTTCAAATTCCCTTTCTCCCATTTCATAGCTAGTGACCATGGACAAATCACTTAACGCCTGTGCCTCATTATGAGGTTTAAATGAACTCATTTGCATAAATAGTGCCTGGCACATACTAAGCACTGTGTAAGTGATTGCTGTTATTTCTCCTTGGAGCTTTTATAAGTTATTGTTAATAGAAAAATGACACTGATGATTTTCCTTTTAGAGTGTCAAAGGCACTTTGAGTCTTTTATTTTTTCAAGAATGTAACAAGACTTTTTTCATTTAAAGTCAGTGTTCCCTGTTACCAAAATTTATTTTATGAATATAAAGAATTGAATGTCTTGGGGCTTCCCTGGTGGCTCAGTGGTTGAGAGTCCGTCTGCCGATGCAGGGGACACGGGTTTGAGCCCTGGTCCGGGAAGATCCCACATGCCGCGGAGCAACTGGGCCCGTGAGCCACAACTACTGAGCCTGCGCGTCTGGAGCCTGTGCTCCGCAACAAGAGAGGCCGCGATAGTGAGAGGCCCGCGCACCGCGATGAAGAGTGGCCCCCGCTTGCCACAACTAGAGAAAGCCCTAGCACAGAAACGAAGACCCAACATAGCCAAAAATAAATAAATAAATTAATTAATTTAAAAAAAAAAAGAAAAAAAAGAGAATTGAATGTCTTTAAGACAATACTTGTGGTTAAATGTTAAACCATTATTTTCCCAAGGCACATCAAACTGGCTCTGCATAGTCCAGGCCTCTAAAGCTTGTGTGCATACCCTAGGGAGCATGTGAGATCCATTTTGTAAATATAGTTTTTAAAATAATGCCTGGGACTTCCCTGGCAGTCCAGCAGTTAAGACTGTGTGTTCCCAATGCAGGGGGCCTGGGTTCGATCCCTGCTCAAGGAACTAGATCCCACATACATGCCGTAACTAAGAGCCCACATGCCACAACTAAAATATCCAGCATGCCACAACTAAAGACTCGGCACAGCCAAACGAACAAACAAACAAATAAATATTTTTAAAAAATAAATAAAATAATGCCTTAGGAGTTAGGAAAAGAAAATATTAGAACCTATTTACCTTTGTATCATTTAAAAAATATCTGTGTAGTTTATAATGTACATAAATTATATGTATAGAACTTCATGTGTATAATTTGTTAATAAATAAGATGCATATTAAAAAGTTTTCTTTGGGTTGCCCAGTCAGGTGTTTGGAGACCATTGGAGGACAGAATGATGACATTTAGAGCCTCAGCAACGATAGAATTTAGAACCAATTCCCTGACTTAGAAGGTAAGGAAAATAATTCATAGACTGTAATTGAGTTGTCCAACTTTACATAAGTGTTCAAAAGCAGGTCATCCAGTGGCTGGAATCTAATCACTGACCGACTAGAATCTGGGTCACTGGACTCGTAAACCAGAACTGACTGTTTAATTTCTCAGGTTGATTCTCCTGGCATATATGCTTGATATGCGTGTGTGTAAATCTCTGACATAATAAGCCATACTCAGTAGGCACACACTGTTTCCTTATTCAAGCATCGTAATTTCATCCCATTAAATCTTTGAAGTATCAGACTACCAGAAGGCATGAAGCAACCTGGGCTGAGAGTCTTCGTTCCAGGAGACCTGATCTCGACTGTATGGCTGGTTTGAGGCGCATCACTCTGAACTGCAGCATGCTCATTGGTGACCTGGGTGCAAGTGCTTTTGCAGAATCTCTTAGTGAGGATTTATGGCTTAGAGGTAAATTCTAAAATTGAAAGTATTGAATTTTTTTTTTTTTTAAACGCATTGTTTACTTTGTTTATTTATTTATTTTTGGCTGTGTTGGGTCTTCATCTCTGTGCGAGGGCTTTCTCTAGTTGCGGCAAGCGGGGGCCACTCTTCATCGCGGTGCGCGGGCCTCTCACTGCCGCGGCCTCTCTTGTTGCGGAGCACAGGCTCCAGACGCGCAGGCTCAGTAATTGTGGCTCACGGGCCTAGTTGCTCTGTGGCATGTGGGATCTTCCCAGACCAGGGCTCGAACCCGTGTGTCCTGCATTGGCAGGCAGATTCTCAACCACTGCGCCACCAGGGAAGCCCTTGAATTTTTAATATGAGATATGCTTAGCTTTTGGCATGATACTGTTGTGATAGGATTTTTTTTTTAAAGCCTCATTTTTCTGTTAGCTTTTATGTTGCTTTTAAACTTTCTCTAAGAGTTGCATATATTCTTTATAGAAAATACAGAGTAACAAGAGAACAATTACCTGTAATCTTAATACCCAGACATAATCACTGTTCATTTTGGTGTATATATTTTCAGTCTTTTTTTTCTGTAAATATATTTGTACACTTAGTGATTACAAAAATAGAATTGTAGTATACTTGCTATTTCATATTCCTGCTTTTTTCGCTTAATGATGTATCATGTAGTATTCCATCGTATTGATGTCCCATAGTTTAATCAATACTTTGCAATTAGATTTAGACAGTTTGCTTTTCCCTGTCAGAAACAATGTGAATACGTTGTATATACATCTGTATGTCCATTGGGATTACCTCTGTAGAATAAGGTACTAGAAGTGGAATGACTAAGTGTGACATATTTTTAAGACTTTTCATACACATTGCCAAATTACCACCCAGAAACGCTATGCCAATCTGTAGTCCACCCCAACAGTGGATGTGAAGCCTGCCTCTCACAAACACTGGCTTGTAGCACTTTCAAAAAACTGTAAAACTACAAAAATGAGTACCTCTGCCTTTTTCATGCAAGTGGGATTACTCCAAATTTTATAACTTTTTTCAGTTAATTTAGTATGAGCATTTTAGCAAGTCAGTAAATTTGCATCTACTGCATCATTTTTTGGGACTGTTCAGTGTTCTATTATATGAATATGCCACAGTACACATAGCTTATCCATTCTTGTATATAAGCTGTGTCCAGTTTTTCAGTTATTACAGAATAAAAGCCTTTAAAAGCCTTGGTTTAATCTGATAGGAGAATAACCACAGTTTGTTTTATTTTGTATTCATTTGATTTACTCGTGAGGTTTACTGGCTGTTTGTATTAATTTGGCTAGTTGGTTAATTACACCCTGTGTCCATTCTTCTGTAGTGAGAGTTTGTAAGGGTTGTATCATATCCTGTCAGATCCATATGTCTGACTTGCTATTTCTGTGTGTTGTGGGGTGTTGAAAGACTCCAGTTATTTTAATGTGATGGTCCACACAACACTTAAAAAGATGACTCATGGTAGTTTCCTTTCATGTAATATTTTTTAATACCTGTGCTTTTGTGATGATCCCTTTGGTTTAAATGAGTAGGTTGTTCAGCCCCAGAACTACTAGAATTCATGATCATTTGTTCCAGTTTTTGTCTGACCTGTTACTCAGAGAGTTCTTGACCATCATACTTTCATGATAGGTTTTTAGTATGTAGTCTCTATTCATACATTCTTTGAATTTGTTATTATGTGTATCCTCTTAGACTTGTCTTTTTTGCTCTAAAACTAACAGTTGTTACATTTCTTCTATTTTATTTTTTTTTCCCCTTTTAACTAGTTTCAAGTGTGATTTGAAGCTCAAGATCATGATCAAAAGAATGCAGTGCATTTCTGAGCTCCACCAGTTTTTGCTTGTGAGGTTTACACTGCCACTGCCACCCTCGCCCTTGCTAATTCTCAACTGAGATTCATTTTGTGATGTTTTTTGCTCATAGGTTATATATATTTATTCTTCAGTTCTGTAATTGTAAAATATGTTGGATGATTTATTGGTGCTAAAGGCAGGGTTATCATTGCACATCCAAGAAGAGGTTTGTTTTGTTTTGTTTTTTTCTTTATTGGAGTATAATTGCTTTACAATGGTGTGTTAGTTTCTGCTTTGTAACATAGTGAATCAGCTATACATTTATATATACCCATATCTCCTCCCTCTTGCGTCTCCCTCCTACCCTCCCTATCCCACCCCTCTAGGTGTTCACAAAGAACCGAGCTGATCTCCCTGTGCTATGCAGCTGCTTCCCACTAGCTATCTATTTTACATTTGGTAGTGTCTATATGTCCATGCCACTCTCTCACTTCGTCCCAGCTTCCCCTTCCCCCTCCCCGTGTCCTCAAGTCCATTCTCTATGTCTGCATCTTTATTCCTGTCCTGCCCCTGGGTTCTTCATAACCATTTTTTAAAAAAAATTCTGTATATATGTGTTAGCATACGGTATTTCTTTTTCTCATTCTGACTTACTTCACTCTGTATGGCAGACTCTAGGTCCATCCACCTCACTAAAAATAACTAAATTTCGTTTCTTTTTATGGCTGAGTAATATTCCATTGTATATATGTGCCACATCTTCTTTATCCATTCATCTGTCGATGGACACGTAGGTTGCTTCCATGTCCTGGCTATTGTAAATAGAGCTGCAATGAACATTCCAAGAAGAGGTTTTTAAATTGGATTATGCATTATGTGTGTGCGTATACGTTTCTGTTTTTCTCCGTACCCAAAATTACAAACCTGCCATGGCTGGTCTTGTGCAGGCCTCTTCCACACGTGAGAAAATGAGAGTTGTCTATATGTTAAATCTGTATAGAGTTAGCAAGTGACCTTTTGTCTTTCATCGAAAGCACTTGACCTGCAGCAGTGTGGCCTCACCAGTGAAGGAGCAAAGGCTTTACTAAAGACCCTTGAAACCAACAGAACTCTGGTCGTTTTGGATATAAGAAAAAATCCACTCGTTGATATGTGGTCACTTTTTTTTTAAATTGATAAACACATAGCAAAACAAAAAGAATTTGTTCACGTATTGACAATTTTTAAAACTTAACGTGTTGAACTTTCCTCATCATATACAGTTGGCCCTTGAACAACGTGGGGGTCGGGGTGCCGACCCCTACGCAGTTGAAAATCTGGGTATAAGTTTATAGTCAGTGGTTCCGCATCTGTGGATTCAACCAACCTTGGCTCGTGTAGGACGATAGTACATATTTATTGAAAAATATCCGTGTGTCAGTGGACCCGCGAGGTTCAAACCCATGTTGTTCAAGCGTCAACTGTACTTTTATAATGTTGCACTTCCCTTATGTTTTTAGCAGATAATGTACTAATTAAAGTGAGTTATACCTTTAAATTGTTCTTATCTCTACTCTGAATAGAGGTGAACCTAGATACTAAGCCTGCTTCTACCAAGAGCATTATTTCCTTCTTGTGCAACCTGTGAATTCTTGCAAGGAGTACTTTATTCATTTGTCAGTTTCACAAGTAATTTTTTTAATAGCTTCTGTGTGCCAGATACGGGTTTAGGCACTAGGGACAAAGCAGTGAACCAGACAGACAAAAGTCTTGCCCTCGTGGAGCTTACATTCTAGTGAAGGAGTTCAGATAGAAATGAGTAAACAGATAAGTAATATAATTTTAGGCAATAGGAAGTGCAGAAATATCGTAATGTAAGGAGAGTGAGGAGGGGCAGGTAGGACTACATTGGATAGGTTTGTTAGGGGACAGCTTCACTGGAGAAGTGGCATTTGAACGGAGACCTGAATGATGAGAGGAGCAAGCCATGGAAGATCTGGGGTAAGCACACTCCAGGACAAGGAGGCAATGAGTATGCAGGCATGTAGGTGGGTGGAGTATTTAAGGAAAAGCAAGGAGGCCAACATGGCCAGAGTACTGAGTGAAGAAGAGTGTGGTATGACATGAGGTCAAGGAGCTAGCCAGGGGTCTGATCTTGTAAAGTCTTGAAGGCCAGAGTAAAGATGTGGATTATTCTAAATGAGTAGAGGGTTTTGAACTGGAAAAAGGCATGATCCAAGTAGTATCTGAATAAGGTGACCTGGTATAGAGAATAGACTTGGGAGGATAAAGAAGAGAAACAGGGAGACCAGTTAGGAGACTATCACAGTGGTCCAAATAAGAGATGTTTATGGCTTCGCTTAGGCTGGAAGTTTGGAGCAAGTGAAAAGTGGTTGAATTCAGGCTGTGTTTTGAGGGTGTAGCTAACAAGACTTGCAGATATATTAGATGTGAGGTATGAAGGAAATCGTAACAAGGAGACAAGTCGTTGGTGATTATGTGTGCAACTGGGTGGTATCACTTAGAAGAAGGGAGCTGATGGGAGGAGCAGCTTTTGAGGGAATATCAGGACTTTGGTTTGTTATCTTAGATGTGCTTTAGGTATCTAAGTGTCTGGACAGTGCTCAGACTGTACTTTCTATCCAGAGGTATCCAAAGCCACCTTAGATGCAAAATGTTTAAAGTTGACCTTTGCTCCTGCCAAAATAGTAGCCACTGGGGGCAGTCTGCAAGATGGCATCTTAGGTTTTTGAGGAAGAAATTAGAATACACAAAGGGGGAAATAAGTGTATTTAATTTTATGGGAAAAACAATAATTAGTTGGCTTTTGGTTTTAAATGGAAATAGCCACTCATTGGGAAATAATTACTCTAGTTTCAATTTATTTTACTTTAGATCATTCTGTGATGAAAGCAGTTATCAATAAAGGTCTCCAGAATGGAAGGAGTGCCAAGTCAGAGGTATGTAACATGTTTTAGTTCTCTTGGAAGAATTTCTCTTTAATGGCTTGTTTTTCTTTCTTTCTTAAAAGAAAATTATCAAGGTACTTTCTGCCGTCTTAAAACTAAGTTTTTAGTCAAATGAAATGGCTCTTCTGTTTTTGAAAATGTCATGTGATGCTTTAATTTAGGTTCCCAGAAATGCAGATTGAAAACCTTTTATTAACTTAAAATATCTTATTTTCCAATTAAGATCAAACCCTCATAAATTACCTGTAGCTTAAATGGCATATTTATCATTTCTCTCTCAGTACCAGCAGATAACTTCTCCATCGGTGAAGGAACCATCCAAAGCTGCTAGACAGAAAAAGAGAACTATAATTTTGGGAAGTGGTCGTAAAGCAAAAGCTACTATTAGAATTGGTAACTCTTTTTTTTAACGCTACTAGAACTTATATCCCTTATGTTTTCCAGTGTGCTAAAATTAAAACAACCAATATTAACCACATGCATATTAGGAGGCCTATAATTATTTTGATACTTATGAGAATTTGTAGAATACAGATATAATAAATGAATTTAAAGAGATGTTAATATTAACCAACATTATTGTCTGGATTTCATAAAAAGTTTGTTATTTTGAAAATATTTCCTGGTTGATGATTACTTCTAATACTTTGCAATTGAAATTTGGGGTGCACTTTGATGATAATTTTAGTAGTGGTGATTTTGAGGGATGATTTTGTTTTTTTATATGAAGAATTACCTTTTGTGCTATAAGAAGCAAAATTTCTTCCCAGTTCCAACCTTCCCATTGTTCCCTGCTTCTTTCTTAGAAATTCTTGCTGAAATTTTTGAGTCAGGCAATATCTTGTTTCTCTCAATGATAAAAAAAAGTTGAAATATGTATTATCCTTATAAAAGACTTCTACAGACAAGTTTATTGACCTAGATGGAACATTTTAGAAAAACATTTTCTAAATGTTTACTGTAATGTATATTTAATTTTCCAAATGATAGTTAACCCAGGATTTTACAACTAAGCCTATAATTTTGTTACCAAATGTAATAAAAAGCTTTTAAAACCCTTTAACAATCAATGGTCTAAGTTTCACATTCTCCTGAATATATAAATTTGCTATAATTCACTTCTGATAATGTTTGCATTGTTTCTAAGAGACCTTAACTTTTAATTTTCTGGAACATATTATCGTTAGTCACAAATAGTCTTTTTTTTTTTTTGGTGATAAGAATGAATAGCAGGAGCAGCACTTGTTAAACCAAATCTAATATGAAACTGACTCTTCCTTGTGAGTAAATTTGAATTTTGAAACAGTAAAACAATAAGGTTTAATATAAAGCAAAATAAATTTTTTATATTTATGATCTGCCAATTTCCCAGAAAATGTTTTGTGGTGACTTTAGTTATATACCATATACATTAAAATCACCAATGGACAACACATCTTTTATTCAGGTGCCATCTGAAAATTGTAAAAATTTGTTGACTTAATATCACTGAACTGTCCACTTTAAAATGGTTAAAATGATAAATTTTCTGTTTTGTGTATTTTACCACAATTTTTAAAAAATGTGTTGTTTGAAGATTTTTAGGTTTTATAAAGGTATTGTATTAGCATAACAATGAAACATTTAAAAGATCACCTGTAATCTCATTATCCTATCAAGCAATATTTACATTTTCATTTTCTCTTCCTGTTATCTACAAACATAATTCCACATAGCTTCAATATAATTAGCCATTCTTATCATTTCATATTAAATTTAAATTTTATGATTCATAGTTATACTTTTTAACATTGTATTCACAAGGTTTCATTGAGTTGGTCAATTTTTCATATTGGTGAAATATTGGAAATAACCTATAATAAACTATTGTAAACATCTTCATAGAGACAGCTTTTTTTTTTTTCTACTTAAAGATGTATGTTTTTGATTCTCTGTTAATCAACTTGCTTGGGCAATAGTGTATTAAATAGAAGTCGTTAAGAGTGTTTATTAAGTCAAAAAAAAGCTTATGATTTGTCTGCCAATTGTTATTTCAAGACAGTGATATTTTAATAATCAAATAGTACATACAAAGAAGTTAAGATTTGTGATATCACACTAATTACATATTATTATTAAAAATTTATATCATATGTAAAGCATTCTTAAAATAGCTAAGTTGACTTTTTCTATAATATTAGAAATGGAAATATATATAAATAAAACATGTATATGTAAAACGTATTAGGAATTCTATAATATTAGTACCTGGTGGTATATAATAGGGCATCATGGAATGAGAATAAAACAATTAAAATTTTTTTTTTTATTTAGCGTGATTAAACAAGGTGGAAATGTAACTGAAGTATACAAGCTCATTGAGCTATTTTAAGAGTAATTTTATTTCTTGGGCTTTTTTTTGTATTTGCCTCAGTTATTTGGAGACATAGAGGTAAGCCCAATCAATATCTGGGTATACACTTAGATCCAGGTGAGTATAGGGGTGAAATAATGGTGTGAATTGTGTCACATTTATGTTGTAATTATGTATGCCTAAAAAAAAATGGGAACTTTTATTAGAAATTTTTTTATATTCTAACAAGAAAAGTGTAATTAAAAAAATTTTTAATACAAATATATTTGCATTAGTTTCTGAAAGTAAAGGAAGGGTATACACATACAAACCACATGCATACAAACATTTTTTTTTGAGGGTAATTAAGTTAAAAAACACAATAAAATAGCACAAAATGAACTGAGCTCCTATATATTTTTAAGAGGCATGTAAATCACACAGGTTCATGTGGTGATTATCAATAAGCTACACTCTATGAAATATTTATCCTATATTACCACATACACTCTATTTTACACTCCATCCTAATGCTGCTAAAATGTAGTAGAAAGCAGCAGCATAGCACAGGGAGATCAGCTCGGTGCTTTGCGATGACTTAGAGGGGTGGGATAGGAGGGTGGGAGGGAGGCTCAAGAGGGAGGGGATATGGGGACATGTGTATGCATATGGCTGATTCGCTTTGTTGTGCAACAGAAACTAACGCAGAATTGTGAAGCAATTATACTCCAATACAGATCTATTAAAATAAATAAATAAAATAACATAAAATATAGTAGATTTGAAGGATAAATGTAACCATTTTAACCTATGATTTTTTTTTCAGGAAATTCAAATTTAATATTTAAATGTGAATTTTAATATATGGCTTGTTCTAAATAAAATATTAACACGTAGGTCTAGTTTTTGCAACCAAATATTTCATATAAAGATACTTGCCTCTTTACTACTGAAATATAGGATAAGTCTCCACATTTCACTCTTTTATCTAGTGGGTTTCATTTGTTTTTTTTTGTGTGTTTTCTATATGAAATCAAAGGAAAAGCGAAGGTTGACAGGCTTATAGGAGAGTAACATTGACTCACCTACCACCCAGCAACTTGCAGTCTTATAACTTTTATTGTTTTTACATAGAAAAATTCATCTTAAATTGAAATTTTGGTCTAATTCTGAAGATTCTGTTTGGCAAAAGTCATGGGTGTGTATCTGTGTTTCTCTGTCCTTGAGATTCAGAAATGCCAAAGGTGTTCAAAGATTCAATAAACTTGAGTGTTTCTGCATGATACATAAAATGTATCATACTTTGGGATTTTTTAAAAATTTATTTTTGCATTTCTGCACATCTCAATACTTTTGTTTTAGTTAAAATAACTTGTTACTGTAGAGAAGTTATATTTTTTTAAAATGCTGGCTTATGTAAAACCTTTGTACAAAACGATCCTCTTTTTAATGGCCTTGGCATCATTGTCAAGTGCCTGTTTGATTCCTTTCAAAGTGTACACGTGTGACAGTTGCTTTGTAGACCTTTGGTGCATCTTGATTCCTTCTTTTCATGCTTTCTCAAACATAGGCTTGGCCACAAAGAAACCTGTAAGTAATGGAAGGAAACACTCTGCTGGTAAAGAATGTTATGCTCCTGAACCTCTACCACCTGGTGTGTCTGGTTTCCGGCTGTGCCGTACTGCAGAACGTGCAAAAAGCAGCAGGTAACGTGTTTGCATTCCCTGTCTTTTTCAGTCGTTCAGAATTCTTTATTTTGGAACTTCCATTACGTGGGCGGTCTCTGGTGCTTTCCATAGAGGAAAAAAGATAACTCACACATGGCTTCTGCCTAATGAGCCCCTAAGGAAGAAAAACAAAAAGTAGTTGGGAGTGTCAGGTTCTCAAGTGTCACAACAGAGGTAACCCCGTGGGAGTCTTGAGGAGACTAAAATTATCACCAATTGTGCAGGTGAAAAAAGTTTCACTAAAGGCAGGTGTAGTTGAGCCAAGCCCTACAGCACAGAAGTGGGAATTCGGATATGTACGAATGGGAAAAAAGACATTTTAGGCATGGGAAATAGTTTAATGCAGAATGGATGAGAAATATGCATTAGACCTATTCTAAATCAACTGGCTTATTAACTCAGTAAATCAGATTTAGTGAGTCAAACTAGCTTTACCTGATTACTTATCCAGGGGATAGCTGTTCATAGTAATTTTTGTCATAGAACTGTAAATAAAATTGTTGAACTATAGCTTTAGACTTGCTAAGTGAAATAGATTGCTCTAGATGATTTTCAAGTGACTTACTTGGTAGTATTCACGAAATTGGGGGTTAACAATTACTTAAGAAAACAAGAGAATTGATTTTAAATAGTACTTGATATTGTAGGTGTTTTCCTTCTCTTGTGTTTCTTGCCTAGAGAAGTTCCTTTAGCATTTGTTGTAAAGCTGGTTTGGTAGTGCTGAACTCTCTCAGCTTTTGCTTGTCTGTAAAGGTTTTAATTTCTCCATCACATCTGAATGAGATCCTTGCTGGGTAGAGTAATCTTGGCTGTAGGTTTTTCTCCTTCATCACTTTAAGTATATCCTGCCACTCCCTTCTGGCTTGCAGAGTTTCTGCTGAAAGATCAGATGTTAACCTTTTGGGGATTCCCTTGTGTGTTATTTGTTGTTTTTCCCTTGCTGCTTTTAATATGTTTTCCTTATATTTAATTTTTGACAGTTTGATTAATATGTGTCTTGGCGTGTCTCTCCTTGGGTTTATCCTGTATGGGACTCTCTGTGCTTCCAGGACTTGATTAACTATTTCCTTTCCCATATTAGGGAAGTTTTCAACTATAATCTCTTCAAATATTTTCTCAGTCCCTTTCTTTTTCTCTTCTTCTTCTGGGACCCCTATAATTCGAATGTTGGTGCGTTTAATGTTGTCCCAGAGGTCTCTGAGACTGTCCTCAGTTCTTTTCATTCTTTTTTCTTTATCCTGCTCTGCAGTAGTTATTTCCACCATTTTATCTTCCAGGTCACCTATCCTTTCTTCTGCCTCAGTTATTCTGCAATTGATCCCATCTAGAGTATTTTTAATTTCATTTATTGTGTTTTTCATTGTTGCTTGGTTCCTCTTTAGTTCCTCTACGTCCTTGTTAAATGTTTCCTGCATTTTGTCTATTCTGTTTCCAAGATTTTGGATCATCCTTACTATCATTATTCTGAATTCTTTTTCAGGTAGACTACCTATTTCCTCTTCATTTGTTAGGTCTGGTGTGTTTTGACCCTGCTCCTTCATCTGCTGTGTGTTTTTCTGTCTTGTCATTTTGCTTATCTTACTGTGTTTGGGGTCTCCTTTTCACAGGCTGCAGGTTCGTAGTTCCCGTTGTTTTTGGTATCTGTCCCCAGTGGCTAAGGTTGGTTCAGTGGGTTGTGTAGGCTTCCTGATGGAGGGAACTAGTGCCTGAGTTCTGGTGGATGAGGCTGGATCTTGTCTTTCTGTTGGGCACGTCCACGTCTGGTGGTGTATTTTGGGGTGTCTGTGGCCTTATTATGATTTTAGGCAGCCTCTCTGCTAATGGATGGGGCTGTGTTCCTGTCTTGCTAGTTGTTTGGCATAGGGTGTCCTGCACTGTAGCTTGCTGGTCATTGAGTGAAGCTGGGTCTTGATGTTGAGATGGAGATTGCTGAGAGATTTTTGCTGTTTGGTATTACGTGGAGCTGGGAGGTCTCTTGTGGACCAGTGTCCTGAAGTTGGCTCTCCCACCTCAGAGGCACGGCCCTGATGCCTGGCTGGAGCACCAAGAGCCTTTCATCCACACGGCCAAGTACGTGGGGAGTTTCTTGCCTTTTGGGAGGTCTGATGTCTTCTGCCAGCGTTCAGTGGGTGTTCTGTAGGAGCAGTTCCACGTGTAGATGTATTTCTACTGTATCTGTGGGAAGGAAGGTGATCTCCGTGTCTTACTCTTCCGCCATCTTCTCCCTCGATCCCTCCAAGATAATAAAACATTTTTTTTTTAACAGGAAGGCTGACATAAGTCAATTCAGTCTATCCTATAATTTTTGTATCTTTCACTGACGACTAAATGTTTTACCATATTGATACCATTTATAGGTTTTTGCTTTTGAATATTCTAGCCCCAGTTCTTGGGCTTTATGAATAAGTGAAATTTTGTATAAAATTGAAACAGTCAAGAGCTCTTGTGAAGTAAGAGAGTTGAACAGCATGTGTTTCTACACCCATTAAAATACCCACTTATATTTTTAGCTCAGTGACAGTTTTACCACAAATGCTGTGACATAGTCAAAATATTAAAATAAAGCTAAGTTATGAGTCTGGAGTTAACGTCTTCTTCAAGATAATGAAATAAGTGGTATGTCAGGGAAAAGAGTTTGTACTTGGAATGATCAGTTTATTCCAGTGGTTAATCATCATGTGCAGAAGGGCCTCATGAGGCATGAGCATAGGAGTTAAATGATCCCACAGGCACCAAGGAGAGCTCATTTTGCTGTTCTACTACTTCAAATTAATGAATACACTATTATCCTCCCACTCCCAATACACTTGTAAACACAGACACAGTGTGTTTAATGATAGGCAAATGGCCCATGCATTATGCGTGAAGAATGGCATCTATCTGATCCCAGAGAAACCTAAAACTTTTCCTCAAAGTTTCTCTTTGATTGCACTGTTGTCAAGTTCCCCTTAAGTGAACCTGGGGCTTCATTAATGTCCAGAATGCAGGGAGAGCTGAGTTAGAAGCCCAAGGGATGTTTAAACAAGCTCTTCTCCTGGGATCCAGACTACAGAGGCAAGTGCTTGTAATTTCCTCTATTTAATTATAACTTTTTATTGTTACATTGTAGTGCTCTAACAAGTCCCTTGACATGTCCAGGGCAGGGGTTTAACTGGCAGGGCTCCCAGCTCCCGGAAGTTGTTAAGTAAAGAAAACAAGTCTGCTTTAAAGCCTTTTTTTTTCCCTCATGTTCTATGAGAGTTAATTTAAATCTTTGTTCAGCCCCTATGCTTTTAAACTGACCTATTTTTAATAAATAGTCTCCCTGGGACACCAAGTAATTATCAAGTTAGAGAAATCAAACCACCACAAGGGAACTCTCTGTGAAACATCTCTATCAAAACAAAGCCATCACACTTTGAATTCAAATTATTTGGTAATTCTGATGCTTTTTATTTGGTCTCAAGCAAAAGTTCTTTGTTGTTGTTGTTGTTTTTCACATGCTCCCTAATTCACCTTTGAAAAACAGAATATATCACTGAGTTTTCCGTTAATAGAGAAGCTTCAGGAGAAAAGATACTAACACTTATCAACCCAACCAGCACTAGAAAGCCAATTTTGTTTTTATAAACTACTCAAAACGCCACTCCTCTTTCATATCCTCTAACTACACACTACCTTAAAATAAAACAACAACAAAAAAATGGTTATTAGACATAGACTAAAATATTTAAATAACTGATTACTTGTCATATCATGAATAAAACTGGAATTTAACAACTGGCCAATCAGTACACATGAAGAGTTATGTATGTAACTTTTTAAGAGTTGCAACACAAAATGTTCCTTGTGGATATTGAAAGTCTCATCTAGGGGTTTCTAAGTTTCCACTCTTTTATAGAAGCCACTATCCTCTTTTGTCCTTACATGTTTCTTTTGAAACATTTATATATATTTAACAATCTTACATGTATGTGTGTGTAAATATATATATATATTTTTTATATGCATTTTCAAGATTATAATTAGAAGTGAAACAACTATTCCTTATTTGGATAGCTTTCGTGTATAGAGTTTCAATATTTTTAACTGAAATTTGATATGTTACAATTGCCCTTCTTTTTAGGTACATATCAGCAAGTGCCCTTCTGAGATCTGTTTTCCATCGTGTATTTTTTCTTATTTCTTATTTATAAAATGTGATATTGTCTCCCCAACCATACTGCTTACTTGTCTCCACCTGGTCTAAGCTGTTCCATAAAGCAGATCTTATTGATACATGAGATCTTATGTCATTAGAAGTAAAGAGCACAGATTTAAAAGGAGCCATTATGAAGAGATAGGCAAAGGCCAAGGGACCTTTCTTGCCTCACACCATTTGAAATTATTCAGGATAGGATACACAGGAATATAAGTTTACATTTTAATATTTATTTGCAGATTTATATATAAAACAATTTATATATAAATTAATGTCTATACATTTATATATTATATATTTATATATTTGCTTATATATGTTTTATAGGTTTACACATAGAATTAAGGTCACATGACACTGGATGGTGTTTGATGATAGAGGTATGTATGTATGGCTAGAGTCCTACTCCTGCAGAAAATTGATTCAACTGGAACCCCAGAAACTCACGTGAGGCCAGACTGAGTGCATGTGAGGGTGAAGAAGGGCCTGGGAACCAGTGGAAAAATGATGAAAGGAAGCACTTTGCTGAATTCCTGATTAATTAATAAATCACGTGTTGTCAGGCAACTCCATAGCTATCACATCTCATGGTCTCAAGCATACTTCCCAATGACTAAAATAATCACGTATGATTATAATCTCAGAAAAAGATTACGCACATGAAAAATATATTCTCAAGCCTTTTAGTGAAGATTCAGTGTGCTCACCTATGAGAGATCCCAAATGAAGGAAATGTTACTGGACCCTCTCCAGATTCTTGGACAGCAATACCATAGAAATGAATATCACTCCCACAAGACTCTTAGGAAAGCAAAGCTTTTTATTGAAAGAGATAGCTTGTGCACAAGGGAGAAGGCAGAAAAAGGTGCCAACTCCCCGAGGACTTTCAGAGAAAGGGTTTTAAAGGCAGTACGAGGGAGGGGACCGCAGGGTGCTTGATCAGCTTGTGCTCAGTTCTCAGACTGGTTGGCATCAAGGTGAAGTTTCAAGCGTCATCAACCTTCTGGTTTCAACCTGTCTGGGGTCTATATTCTTGTGGTCAGTAGTTTTTTGTTTTTTTTTTTTTTTAATTTTATTTTTATTTATTTATTTATTATGGCTGCACCGGGTCTTAGTTGTGGCATGTGGGCTTCTTAGTGGTGGCATGCGAACTCTTAGTTGCAGCATGCATGCGGGATCTAGTTCCCCGACTAGGGATTGAACTCGGACCCCTTGCATTGGAAGCGCGGAGTCTTACCCATTGGACCACTAGGGAAGTCCCTGGTCAGTAGTTTTTATCTAGTGGGCATCTGCTTCCTGTAAAAACAACTTAGGAATGTGTGTCAGGCCTTTATCTGTATCTTTCAGGGAACTGGGAGTTGGGTGACTGCTAGGTGGAGGATTTTATAGTCCCGCTTTTATTCTTTGGAAACTATGTACATACATCGGTGGAACAATGAGAGAGCAAATCTTTACTCCTGTGGATCATTGGTTATTGTCTCAGAAGCCTATGCTTTTAGGTGCTCTGTTTTACTGGGCTTGTCAAGCCCCACTGGCTCATGGCCATTCCCTCGTCCTTTTCCAAAATGGCTGTACTCTTGTCTTCCTGTTTCAAAAATGTAGAATTTAGATACCGCCATCTAAAAGTACAGCATCACCACCAAGGGTAGTGTTCAGGTAGAATTTTTTTAATGAAGAACAAAATGAATGTTTCTAATTCCTTAGCATAGGACAAGTTTGAAAAACTGAATATGGTTAAAATGGTATATTTAATCTTTACCTTGAAAATAATGTAATCAGTATAAACATTGTTTGAAATAAAGTTATTTAAATCAATTGAATTTTGCCTCAGTATTCCTCAGGACACCATGAGATTCTGTCCAGAAGTCTCCAAAAGGGAACTCCTCTTTATACATAAATCCAATCTTAAGTAGCTCTTCTAATAATTAAATTAGAAATGGCCAACAAGGTTCAAACTTTAGTATCCACAAATGACTATCTTTAGACAGGTGTTTCTACCTCGAATATTTTATAAATATCATTTTTATAATAGCTCCTTTATAGTGTTAATTTCTACACTTAAATATTTTATTTAAATGTAATTTATTTTGGAGTGGAGCATGAGATACAGATGCTACTGGTGTCATTGCAAATGTGTCTCTTCTCACTTGTAATGCCAATCATTTAATGACAGTTTTTCTCAGGATCCCAAGGTAAACTGGAGCCCGTTGGGAAAAGGGAACTGGAGGTATATGTGGCAGGATTTAAATAGACCTTATTTTTTTCCAGCTTTATTAAGATACAGTATGCCATGTGACATTGTGTAAGTTGAAAGTTGTAGTGATTTTATGTACATGTGGCAAAATAAGTGAACCTTTCTTTATGAAAAAGATGCTTCATTTGACATACACGAAACTTTCATATATTGATGTTTGTCTATCCCATTTTTCTGACTTGAAGCTTTGAAACCAGTATCATTCTTCCTAAGTTAGTATTACTCTATATTTAATCTTTGTGTCATGTGCTTCCTAATTAGTCTTACTTTTAAAGATAATTCCTGTATACTCTTCAATATAATTATGTGTTTTATAATAAGTTATGGAGCTACAAGCAAATAGAATATATATGTATGTGTGTAAATTACCTTTCATTCTTAAACAAAAGTTAGTGTTGTGTATAACTGTTCTATTTTTAATTAAAACAATACATATGTGAGAGTAAAGTCTTCATAACCTTATTTTTCTTCCTTCATTATGTGGAGGGCATAGTGGTTTTTATTAGTTCCCTTATTGTCTTGAAAACCTTGCCATGAATTTGATTACAGGTAAGGATCTCCATAAAATAGGAGAAAACATTTGCAAATGATGTATCTGACAAGGATTTAATATACAGAATACACCACTTAGGTCAAGGTGAAAGGTAGGAATTAGGAAGAGGGAGGAAAAATGTTCTCATTTTCTCCCTTAATTCATTATTGCCCATGAATCAGTGTTCAATTTTTGCATTTATGCTTTACAGAGATATTGTGGTATAATTTTACTTTCTTAAATATCCTTGTTAAGCCTAGGTATCAAGATTGGTTCCTTCATTTCATAATGTGTGCAAATGTCAACTCATACTGTAGTATACCTGAAACTAATATAATATTGCAAATCAACTGTATTTCAATAAACAAAGATTATGTTTGCTGAAGAAGTTGGAGATTATTTCCTCTTTTTTATATCCTAATGTGTGTAAGATTGCTATATAATTTTTTCTCAATTCTTGGAATAACTCATGAAGGAAGCCATCTGGGCTCTAAAAAATTCAATATTTTATATAGATATCAAAGGATTCAAATTATTTATTTCTTCTTTTGCAATTTGGGTAATTTGTGTTCTTTGAAAAATTTATCCATGTTTTCTAAATTGTCAAGTTTATTGTCAGAGGTTTTTTGTTTTTTTGTTTTTTCTCAATATCCTTTGTCTTTTTGATGACTATGGGTTCTACAGTAATGTTCCTTTTTGGTGTTGTTGTTATTTGCTATTTGGGTTTGTTCTCTGTCTTTTTTCATCATTATTATTGGGTTTTATCTGGAAAGGAAAGAGGAGACATTACAACTGACAGCACAGAAATACAAAGGATCATGAGCTTTTAATGAACAATTATATGC
Organism: Balaenoptera ricei; assembly: GCF_028023285.1. Lineage (NCBI taxonomy): Eukaryota > Metazoa > Chordata > Mammalia > Artiodactyla > Balaenopteridae > Balaenoptera > Balaenoptera ricei. The sequence goes on from NC_082641.1 coordinate 167,568,110, forward strand.
CAATAAAATGTACAATCTAGAAGAAACAGACAGTTTGCTATAAATGCACAATCTCCAAAGATTGAACAAGGAAGAAATAGAGACTATGACCAAACCAGTTACCAGTAATGAAATTGAATGAGTAACAAAAATACTCTCAACAAAGAAAGCCCAAGAACAGATGGCTTCACAGGTGAATTTCACCAAACGTTTAAACAAGAGTTAACACCTATCCCTTTCAAACTATTCCAAAAATTGCAGAAAAGGAGCACTTCTGAACCAATTTTACAAGGCCAGCACCACTCTGATACCAAAAACAAAGATACCACACACACACAAAAGAAAATTATGGGCCAAAATCACTGATAGACATAGATGCACAAAGCCTCAACAAACTATTGCTAAACCTAATTCAACAATACATTAAAAGGAGCAAATACTATGAACAAGTAGGATTTATCCAAGGGATGTAAGGTTGGTTCAATATCCACATATCAATCAATGTGATACATCACATTAACAAATTGAAGAATAAAAATCTTATGATCATATAAATAGATGCAAAAAAATTCAACATCCATTTATAATAAAAACTTTTAGCAAATGGCCATAGATGGACATACCTCAACATAATAAAGGTCATATGACAAGCACATAGCTAACATCATACTCAATGGTGAAATGTGAGAGCATTTTCTCTAAGTTAAGGAATAAGACAAGGATGTTCACTCTCACTTATTCAACATCACATTGCAAGTCCTAGCCACAGCAATCAGGTAGTAAAAAGAAATAAAAGGAATCCAAATTGTTAAAGAAGAAGTAAAACAGTGTCTGCAGATAACATGATACTGTATATAGAAAATCATAAAGACACCACCAAAAGAAGATAGGCCAAAGTGGCAGAGTGGAAAGACCCTGAGATCACTTCCTCTCATGGGCACACCAAAATTCCAACAATTTATAGGACAACCATCAATGAAAAAGACCAAAACCTACTGGAAAAGATCTTCTTCAACTAAAGATATAAAGAAAGAATCACAACAAGACGGGTAGGAGGGGTGGAGTTGTGGTATAGTCAAATCCCAGAACTCCAGGTGGGTAACCGACAGATAAATAATTACAATTGCAGAAGTTCTCCACAAGAAGTGAGGGGTCTCAGCCCCACTTTGGGCTCCCCAGCCTGGGAGTCCTGTGCCAGGAAGTTGAGCCTTCAGAACGTTTGGCTATACAGGCCAGTGGGGCTTAATTTCGTGAGTCCCAGAGTGCTGAGAAAAATAGAGACTCCACACCTAAGGTATGCACACAAAATCTGACACCCTCCTGGACTCAGCCACAAGTAGTAATTTGAAAGGTCTGTGTCAGACCTATCTGCTGTTCTTGGAGAGTTTCTGGAGAGGCAGGAGGTAACTGCAGCTCACCCTGGGGACACAGACACTGGTGGAAGCCAATTTTTGGAGCTCCTTCTACCACATGGACACTTATTGGCATGTGCCATTTTGGAATCCTGGTGTAGCTTATTAGCCTCAAGACTAAACCCTGCCCCTGCCCAACAGCCTATAGGCACCAGTACTGGGATGCATCAAGCCAAGCAACTAACTAGGGGGGACACAGCTCCACCCACCAGCAGAAAGGCTGCCTTAAAACCCCTGGAGCACACAGCCACCCCTGGACATTGCCCTCCCCCCTCCCCCTCAGCAGGCCCAGGACCAGGCTCCACACACCAGTGCACAGAAACTAGAACAAGGACCCCTAGGGCCCTGTAGTCAGAGACTCTGCACTAGTGTGCAGGCACCAGCCCCAGAATCCCTGGCCCTGACCACCAGCAAGCCTGCTCTAGACTCAGGACCAGGCTTATTCCCCAGCTGGCAGACACCAGCTGCAAGACAACCACAGTCCTGCATCCTGCAGTACAAGCCACCCACCAGTAGTCCAGCACCTGCCCTGGACTGACTGTGCCCTGGCCCCACCCACAATCAAGCCAACACAAGCTTTAAGAGAGCCTGGATCATATAGTCACGTCAGGAATTGTCCCGACCCACCAGCACTCCAACACCAGTTCTGGGGCCTCTGGACCCTGAAGCCAGACCCCAGGACTTGGCTCTGCCTGCCAGTGAACTGACACAAGCACCAAGACCTGGCTTCACTCATTGTTGGATAAGCACCAGCCCCTGGATCTCCTGAACCCCTAATGTGACTGCCAGTGAGCCAGCACTAACCCCAGGATCCCTGGGGTTCTGCAGCCAAGTGCCTCATGACCCAGCCCTAACATTCGGGGGCCAGTGGCCTTTGTGTAAGGCAGAGAGTGGCAACTAACTGAACTAGGGGCAACAAAACCTACAAGAACACCAACAGTAGCCAGCCTAGCACAACAGAAGGACCCACACAGCCAACGTAAGGGGCAACTCTAGAGCATATGGCTTTGGTAACCCAGTAGGACTGTACTTCTGGGATGCAAAGTACACCTACAAAAAGCCAGTTCTCAAAGTTCAGGAAACATAACCAATCTATCAGATACATAGAAATGAAAACAGAAAATTAAGCAAAATGAAATAACAGAGGATCTTTTAGCAAATGAAGGAACAAATAAAATTCCAGAAGAAGAACTGAATGGAGATAGGCAATCTACCCAGGAAAGATTTAAGGGTAATGATTGTAAAGATGATCAAAGAACTCGGGAGAAGAATGAACGCACAGAGTAAGAAGCTTGTTTTTAATTAAGTGTTGGAAAATCTAAAGAACAAAACAGAGAAGAAATAAAACAGACATCCACGTCCAGAAAGCTGAGAGTGTCCTAAAGAGGATCAACCCAAAGAGGAACACATCAAAACACATTGTAATTAAAATGGTAATAATTAAAGACAAATAGAGAATATTAAAAGCAGCAAGGGGAAGCAAGCCGTTACTTACAGCGGAACACCCATAAGACTATCAGCTGACTTTTCAGCAGAAACTATGCAGGCCAGGGGAGAATGGAACCACATATATAATATATTATATTTATATATAAAATATATAAATTTATTGAGGTGAAATTCACAAAGTAATATTAACCATTTTAAAGTGAATGACAGTTCATTGGTATTTAGTACATTCACAGTGTTGTGCAACTAACATCTCTATCTACTTCCAAAACATTTCTATCACTCCAATGTAAAACCACTTACTCATTGAACAGTTTTTCCCATCTTTCCTACCCCCAACACCTGGAAACCACTGATCTGAATTCAGTCTCTATGACTGTCTATTCTTGATATAGTAATAACATCATCAAAATGTGATATTTGTATCTGGCTTTGTTCTCATGGCATATTGTCTTAAAGGGTCATCCACATTGCAGCATGTATCAGTACCTCATTCATTTTTATGACTGAATAATATTCCATTGAATGTATATATCACAATTTTCTTATCCATTCATCTGCCTATGGGCATTTGAGCTGTTTCCATCTTTTGGCTATTGTGCACAGTGTCTTTATGTACGTGCATGTAAATGCTTGTATATGTGATTATTTGTTTTCAATTATTTCGGGCATATACCTAGGAGTATATGCTATAAAGGTCAGTGGGGCTTAATATACCTAGGAATTGAATTGCTGGATCATATGGTAATTTTATGTTTAATTATTTGAGGAAGAAAGAAACTGTTCCCATTTTTTTGATACTCAATTATTTTGTGTAGATCCAAATTTCTATCTAACATTTTTCACCTAAAGGACTTCCTTTAACATTTTTTATAGTAATGGTCTGCTTCAGTGTATTCTCTCAGCTTTTGTTTGTCTGAAATTCTCCTTATTTTTGTCTTTTTTAAATTGAAGCATACTTGCTTTACAATATTGGGTTAGATTTAGGTGTCCAGCAAATTGGTTAGGATATATATATATTTCAAATCTTTCCCATTAAAATTTATTACAAGATATTGAATATAGTTCCCTGTGCTATACAGTAAATCCTATGTAAATCCTAAAAAGCTATGCCATACAAATGGAGAACAAAAAAAGACAGATAGCAATAGTTATATCAGACAAATTAGACTTTAAAACAAAGAGTATTTCAAGAGAAAAAAAGAATATTACATAATTCATCAAAGTAGAAGATTACAAAATTGTAATATATACACAGCCAAAATATAGGAGCACCTAAATACATAAAGGAAATATTAATGGACATCAAGGTAAAAAGTGAGAGTAACACAAAAATAGTAGGAGACTTTAACACCCCCCTTACACCAATGGACAGATCATCCAGACAGCAAGTCAATAAAGAAACACTGGCCTTAAATGACACATTAGACCAGATTGACTTAAAAGTTTTATTTACAACTTTTCATCTGAAAGCAGCAGAATACACATTCTTTTCAAGTGCGCATGGAACATTCTCCAGGATAGACCACATGCTAAGCCACAAAACAAGCCTCAGTAAATTTAAGAAAATTGAAATAGTATTAAGTGTCTTTTCTGAACACAAAGCTATTATACTAGAAAACAATTACTAAAAATAAACCGCCAAAAACCTTCAACAAACAAAAAAAATCTGAGGGGAATAAAGACAAAAACACAATGATCTAAAATCTGTGAAATGCGGCAAAAGCAGTTCTAAGAGGGAAGTTTATAGCAGTACAAGCTTAACTCAGGAAACAAGAAAAGTCTCAGATAAACAACCTACTCTTACACCTAAAGGAACTAAAAAAAGAAGAACAACAAAACCCAAATTTAGTAGAAGAAAATAAATCATAAACATCAGCAAGAAATAAATGGAATAGAGACTAAAGTACAATAGAAAGATTGATGAAAGTAAGAACTAGTTCTTTGAAAAGATAAACAAAATTGATAAACCTTTAGCAAGACTCATCAGGAAAAAAGAGAAAGAGCCCAAATCAACTAAATCAGAAATGAAAAAGGAGAAGTTACAAACAAAACCACAGGTATACAAAGAATTATGTGATTACTACAGATAATTATATACCAATGCAATGGACAACCTAGAAAAAATGGACAAAATCTTAGAAATGTACAATCTCTCACCTAAACAAGAAGAAATAGAAAGTATGAACAGACCAATTACCTATAGTGAAATTGAATCAGTAATTTAAAAAATCCCAACAAACAAAAGTACAGAACCAGATTGTTTCTTAGGTGAATTCTACCAAACATTTAGAGAATTAACACCTATTCTTCTCAAATTATTCCAAAAAATTGCAGAGAAAGGAATGCTTCCAAACACATTTGAGAACATCACCTGATAACAAAAACAAAGATATCACACACACACAAAATTACAGGCCAATATCACTGACAAATATAGATGCAAAAATCCTCAACAAAATATTAGCAAACTGAATCCAACAATACATTTAAAAGGTCATACACCATGATCAAGTGAGATTTACCCCAGGAATGCAAGAAATTTTCAATATCAGCAAATCAATCAATGTGATACACACAAACACACACACACACACTCACACAGCAATCTTATTCAGTCATAAAAAAGAAGGAAATCCTGCCATTTGCAGCAACATAGGCAAAACTTGAGGTCAATATGCTAAGTGAAATAAGCCAGACAGAGAAAGGCAAATACTTCATGGTATTACTTATTAGTGAAATCTAAAAAACAAACAAAAAAAGAAATTAAAAGATCAAACTCATAGAAACAGAGAGTAGAATGGTGGTTGCCAGGGGCTCAGAAGTGGGGAAAATGGGGATAAAGGGTACAAACTTTCAGTTATAAGATGAATAACGTATGAGGATTTGATGTATAACATGGTGACTATGGTTATAATACTGTATTGTACAGTTGAAATTTGCGAAGAGAATAGAACTTGAATTCTTACACACACAAAAAAGTAACAATATGAGGTGACGGATATGTTAATTAACTTGACTGTAGGCATCATTTCATAATGTATATGTACCTCAAATTGTCACAGGTACACTTTTCATATATTATAATTTTATTTGTCAATTACACCTCAGTAAAGCTGAAAGAAAACTACTTTTTTAAACATAAAATGTATGTTTCTCACTGTTGGACAAAGCAGTTACAGATATGGAAAGGAGGCATGACCATTGCCAAAGCTGGCACTCTCTGGAAACTCTTTTCAATCTAAATTTTAAAAAATATCACAGAATTTGGAAAAATTTTGGATAAACAGGAATGCATGTAAAATAAATCAGAATCTTGATAGTGACATCTTTTTATATATGTTGATTCTTGCTTAGGATTATTCTAGGACCGTATCCCAGGTATCTAATATATTTTGCTTTGCTTTGGAATTTTCCAAGAAAATACCTTTTAAAAATTCTTTCCTACAAAAAGGAACAGTGATTTTTAAAATATATGCATGGAACAAGAGCAGTTTTCTGTCAAAAGCAGGCATAGTCCTTGGTAACAACTGAATTGTCTGGTGTTTCCACTTGAAGCCTCCTAGCCACATTTCTGTTTCTGTAGGGCAAGAGCAAATCCCAGAAAAGTAAGTTTTCTTCCTTTATAGAAATTTCTTTATTTGGCAGAAAATGATAACTCATCAAACCTGCAGAAGGCAACTTTTCAACTCTCAGTCAATATAATCTACATTAAGCATCCATCAAATGAAGGATTTGAAGTGATAACTTAAAAAAAAATCCTGCTAGGCAACTAGTTATTGATTCTCTGTTCAGCCTGATAGATGAAGGTGCAAACACAAGTGATTGGAGAAATCACAAACCTGGCTGCCTGCCTGCCTGCCTGCATCAGGCCGTGTCAGGCAGGACTTCTGGCTAGAAAGCACCATCATTGGTTTTACCAAAAACATAGTTCCTTCTTCTTGATTAATCAGAATTTGATCCTAGCAGGAGGTCTGCTTTCCGTCTTCTTTCTTTGGGATTTTTGGAGAAACCCAGAGGATAATTTACAATAAAACATAATTACTTTTAGCCTAGTTGCTTATATGCTTGGGATTATTTGAAGGATGAAGTTTGTGATTTATACCAAGAAAAAATTTGGCATGTTAATAGTACGAAGGACCTTGTAGAAAGAGCTTAATTTATGTTAGAGATTAAATCCATTTCAGGGCCTTTAGAAGCATTGATTCATATTAAAATAAAAAATGTGCTAATTACAGTTAACAAAAAAGATCATACACCATGATCAAGTGAGATTTATCCCAGGGATGCAAGAAGTTTTCCATATCCACAAATCAATCAATGCAATACACCATGTTAACAAATTGAAGAATAAAAAACATACGATCATCTCAATAGATGCAGATATTTTTTGACAAAATTCAATCCATTTATGATAAGGACTGTCCAGAAAAAGGGTATTAAGGGAACATAACTCAACATAATAAAAATCGTATATGATAAGCCAGTGGTGAGCCATACTCAATGGTGAGAAGCTGAAAATATTTCCTCTATGACCAGGAACAAGACAAGGATGCCCACTCTTGTCATTTTTATTCCACATAGTATTGGAAGCTCTAGCCACAGCAATCTGACTAGAAAAAGTGAAAAAAGAAATCCAAATTGGACAATTACTATTTGCTGTTGACAAGATACTATGCATAGAAAATCCTAAAGATGGTACCAAAAAAACCAAAAAGACACATAGAGCTCATCAATGAATTTGGTAAAGGTGCAGGATACAAAATTAATATACAGAAATATGTTGCATTGCTATACACTAACAATGAACTATCAGAAAGAGAAATTAAGAAAACGATCCCATTTTCAAGTCACTTGAAAACCAATGAAATACCTATGCATAAACTTACCTAAGTAGATAAAAACCTGTACTCTGAAAACTGTAAGAAAGGATGAAAGAAATTAAACATGACACAAAGGGTGGAAAGATATACGATGTTCAAGAAACCAAGATGGAGGAGGAGTAGGAGAATGTGGAGTTCATCTCTCTCCACAAATGCATCAAGAATACATCTACAGATGGGACAGTTCTCACAGAACACCAGCTGAACACTAGCAGAAGACCTTGGACACCAGAAAGGACAAGAAAGATCCCTGCATACCTGGGTAGGATGAAAGAAAGAAGGGAAAAGCAAAAGGAGAGGAAGCAGGACAGAATCTGTGCCCTTGGCGGGGAGCTGAAGCAGAGAAGAGGTTCCCACATCCAAGAAAGCCCCCTCACCAATGGGGAAATCAGTTGGGACAGAAGGGGAACATCTGAAGCTGTTGGAGGAGGGTGAAATGGCCAGTCTGTGACAGACAGGACAGAGTGAGACCTACACAGATGTTCCATGCCACAGCCCTGCACGCCAGACTGGGATGTGTGTCAGTACACACAGGGGCTGAGAGCTGGAATGTGGGGATTGGAAAGCAAATCCATGGACCACTGATGGCTGTGAGTAGACAGCCTGAGGGGATGAGAGGGAGGAAGTCCAAAACCAGGAATGCTTGTGGAGGAAACCCAGACAGCCATAGAAACAAGGTGCCACTGTTGAGTGATGCTCAGGAGATGTAGCCACCATTGCAGCCTCTATCTCCCCACACGCCAGCCCCTGCCCCACCAGGTGCTAGGAAAAGCCCCCACCAGGGCTGGCCTTCTCACACCTGCCACTAGGCACTAGAAAAAGACCCCACCAGGGCTGGCCTTCTTGTGCCAGCTGCCAGGCGCTAGGAGAGTCTCTGACTAGTGCTGGATCCCTCACACCGGTGGCTGCCAGCTTTCCTGCACACCTGTTGCCACCAGGGCCCCCATGACCCAGGAAGTTGTGCCACCTCTGTGCCCTGTCCTCAGCGGGGCAGGCCTGAGTGCTCTGGGGCAGCCTCAGGAGCAGACTGCTGTGGGTTGCCCACACACAGAGCTGGGGCTAAAACCACAGCTGAGCCCCAGGAGCGGGGCAACTAAGAAAGAGGAACAAAACTTTTTCTGTGCAGCTGCACAAACCGCAGATTAAATCCTTGCTATCAGCTTGGTAAACCCTACATCTATGGGGTATCTGAATGGACAATGAGTGTTCCCACTACTGAAACCAGTCTAGCTCCAGCAACTGTGGACTTTGGGGACAAGTACACATGGGAGTTGGGCCAAGTCAGAGTCTGAGCTGCCCGGACAGTGCCCACAAAAGGACGAGAGACCTATATAGAGGTTTTGGAGGGCCCCCTGGGGAGGCAGAGGTTGGCTGTGACTCACAGTGGTGCCAAGGAAACTGACAGCTGAGACCCCGGGAAAATATAATTATTAATATTTTTTATGTTTTCTTTTGTTCTGTTGTTTTTTCATTATTATTTGTTTTCATTTTTATTTACTTTAAAAAAATTTAATGTATTTTTTATTTCCTAATATTTCTATTTTTAGGATACTTTTCTGTTGTTCTGTGTTTTTTCCTGTTTTTTTCTTTCCTTTGTTCCATTTTGCTTTCATCTTTTTTCCTCTGTTCTATTTGTTCTTATCTTTTTTTTACATTTTAAAAATCGTTTTTGTATGTTTGTTTTGTTTTCTTTGCTTCTTCCTTCAGTCTTCATTCTGCTTTTGTTTTGTTTTTTATTTTTCTTTTTGTTAGTTTTGTTTTTAATTGTTGATTTTGTTTTGGGATTCTTTTGTTTGTCTGGTTGTTCTCTTGTTTTTGTTTCTTATTTTGTATGTGTGTGTGGTTCTTTGTTTTTTTCTTTTCTGTTTGTTTGTTTCTACTTGTTTGTTTTTGCTTTTACCACTTATCTGGGGTTTTGTTTGTCTGTTCATTTGTGTGTTTTAAATTGTTACTGTTGGGGCTTCCCTGGTGATGCAGTGGTTGAGAATCTGCCTGCTAGTGCAGGGGACACAGGTTCGAGCCCTGGTCTGGGAAGATCCCACATGCCGCAGAGCAGCTAGGCCTGTGCACCACAACTACTGAGCCTGGACGTCTGGAGCCTGTGCTCCGCAACAAGAGAGGCCACAACAGTGAGAGGCTTGTGCACCGCGATGAAGAGTGGCCCCCGCTTGCCACAACTAGAGAAAGCCCTCGCACAGAAACGGAGACCCAACACAGCTAAAAAAAAAAAAAAAAAAGTTCTTTATAAAAAAAAATACTAGCAAACTGAATCTAACAACACATTTGAAGGATCATACACCATGATAAAGTGAGATTTATCCCAGTGATGCAAGGATTCTTCAATATATGCAAAACAATCAATGTGATACACCATATTAACAAATTGAAGAATAAAAATCGTATGATCATCTCAATAGATGCAGAAAAAGCTTTTGACAAAATTCCACACCTATTTATGATAAAAACTCTCCAGAAAGTGGGAACAGAGGGAACCTACCTCAACATAATAAAGGCAATATATGACAAACCCACAGCCAACATCGTTCTCAATGGTGAAAAACAGAAAGCATTTCCCCTAAGATCAGGAACAAGACAAGGGTACCCACTCTTGCCACTATTATTCAACATAGTCTTGGAAGTTCTAGCCATGGCAATCAGAGAGGAAAAGAAATAAAAGGAATCCAATTTGGAAAAGAAGAAGTAAAACTGTCACTGTTAGCAGATGACATGATACTATGCATAGAAAATCCTGGGGGCAACCTTCAGGATGGTGGAGGAGTAAGACGGGGAGATCACCTTCCTCCCCACAAATATATCAGAAATACATCTACATGTGGAACAACTTCTACAGAACACCTACTGAACCTCAGAAGACCTCAGACTTCCAAAAAGGCAAGGAAATCCCCATGAACTGGGGTAGGGCAAAAGAAAAAATAAAAAAAGAAGAGACAAAGGAATCAGGACTAGACCTGCACCTCTGGGAGGGAGCTGTGAAGGAGGAAAAATTTCCACCCACTAGGAAGCCCCCTCACTGTTGGGGATGGGAGTGGGGGGAGCTTCGGAACCTCAGAGGAGAACACAGCAAAAGGGGTGCAGAGGGCAATGTGGAGAGATTCCTGCACAGAAGTTAGGTGTCGACCAGCACTTACCAGCCTGAGATGCTTGTGTGCTCACCTGTAGGGGCAGCAAGGGCTGGGAGCTGAGGCTTGGGCTTCAGAGGTCAGATCCCAGGGAGAGGACTGTGGTTGGCTGTGTGAAGACAGCCTGAAGGGGGCTAGTGCACCATAGCCAGCCGGGAGGGAGTCAGGGGAAAAGTCTGGACCTGCCAGAGAGGCAAGAGAGCATTGTTTCTGGGTGCATGAGGAGAGGGACTTTCTGCTCTGTGTGCCCACAGATGGCAGAGAGCCATAAGCTAGCTTCAGAGGTGGGCGTGAGCTCTGGCTATCATCTCGGACGCCAGAGGTGGGCATGGACCGCTACCACTACTGACGCTGCCACCAAGGACCCTGTGTGCAAGTGCAGGTCACTACCTACACCCTCCCGGAAGCCTGTGCAGCATGCCACTGCCAGGGTCCCGTGATCCAGGGCCAACTTCGGGAAAACACATGGCACACCTCAGCCTGTTGCAACATCAGGCCGACCTCTGCCACTACAGACACTCCCTGCATTCCAGTTGTGACTGCCGTATCTCTCCCTCTCCCTGGCCAGAGTGAGCAAGAGAGCCCTAATCAGCCACTGCTTTAACACCCTCTTTTCTGGGTGGGGAACAGACGTCTGAGGGTGACCTACATACAGAGGTGGGGCCAAAACCGAAGCTGAACCCTAGGAGCTGTGCAAACAAAGACGAGAAAGGGAAATCTCTCTGTGCAGCCTCAGGAGCAGCAGATTAAATCCCAGCAATTGGCTTGGTAAACACTGCTTCTGTGGAATACCTGAATATACAATGAGTGTTCCCAAAATTGAGGTGGTGGACTTTGGGGGCAATTGTGGACTTGGGTTTTGGTTTCGGTTTTATGTTTATCTTAGCTTAGTTTTAGTGTTTGTCTTCGTTTGTGGGTTTGTTTATTGCTTTTGTTGCTCCTTTCCTTTTTTTTTCTCTCTCTTTTTGTGAGTGTGTGGGTATGTTTCTTTGTGTGATTTTGTCTGTTTAGTTTTGCTTTTAGCATTTGACTTCGGATTCAGTCTAGTTTTTTTTCTTTGTGTGTGTGTGAATGTGTGTATGTTGCATTGTGTGATTTTGTCTGTTTAGTCTTGCTTTTAACATTTGTCTTGGGGTTCTGTCTGTTCGTTTTTTTTTTTTTCTTTTTGTGAGTGTGTGTGTATATTTTTCTTTGTGTGATATTGTCTGTTTAGCTTTGCTTTTACCAGTTGCTTTTGGGTTCTGCCTTTTTTTTTTTTCTTTCTTTTCTTCCATGCCATGCAGCTGGCAAGGGGTTGGTGCTCTGGCCAGATGTCAGGCCTGAGCCTCCAAGGTGGGAGAGCTGAGTCCAGGACGTTGGACCATCAGAGAACTCCCAGCCCCCTGGAATATTAATTGGCAAGAGCCCAGCTCCACCCAACAGCCAGCAAGCTCCAGTGCTGGATGCCCCATGCCAAACAACTAGCAAGACAGGAACACAACCCCACCCATTAGCAGACAGGCTGCCTAAACACATAATAAGTTCACAGACACCCCAAAACACACCAATGGATGCAGCCCTGCCCACCAGAGGAACAAGATCCAGCCCCACCCACAAGAACACAGGCACCAGTTCCCCCCCAACAGGAAGCCTACACAAGCCACTGAAACAACCTTACCCACTGGGGGCAGACACCAGAAGTAAGAGGAAGGACAAACCTGCAGCTTGCAAAAAGGAGACCCCAAACACAGTAAGTTAAATAAAATAAGGAGACAGAAAAATATGCAGCAGACGAAGGAGCCAAGCAAAAACCCACCAGGCCAACAAATAAAGAGGAAATAGGTGGTCTACCTGAAAAGAATTCAGAGTAATGATAGTAAAGGTGATCCAAAATCTCAGAAATAGAATGGAAAAAATACAAGAAAAGTTTAACAGGGACCTAGAAGAACTAAAGAGCAAACAAACAGTGATGAATCACACAATAAATGAAATTAAAAGCTCTCCAGAAGGAATCAATAGCAGAATAACTGAGACAGAAGAATGGATAAGTGACCTGGAATATAAAATAGTAGAAGTAACTGTCACAGAGCAAAATAAAGAAAAAAGAATGAAAAGAATTGAGGACAGTTTCAGAGACTTCTGGGACAACATTAAATGCACCAACATTTGAATTATAGGGGTCCCAGAAGAAGAAGAGAAAAAGAAGGGGTCTGAGAAAATATTTGAAGTGATTATAGTAAAAAACTTCCCTAATATGGGAATGGAAATAGTCAGTCAATCCAGGAAGTGCAGAGAGTCCCATACAGGATAAACCCAAGGAGAAACATGCCAAGACACATATTAATCAATCTATCAAAAATAAAATACAAAGAAAAAAAATTAAAAGCAGCAAGGGAAAAGCAACAAATAGCATACAAGGGAATCCCCATAAGGTTGACAGCTGACCTTTCAGCAGAAACTCTGCAACCCAGAAGGGAGTGGCAGGATATATTTAAAGTGATGAAAGGGAAAAACCTACAACCAGGATTACTCTACCATTTGACAGAGAAATTAAAACCTTTACAGACAAGCAAAATCTAAGAATTCAACACCACCTGACAAGCTTTGCAACAAATGCTAAAGGAAATCCTCTAGTAAGGAAAGAAACATGCAACTTAAAACAACCTTGTGTATATATATATATACTGCTATATCAAAACCTCATGGGCAAACCTGGGCAAAACCTCATGGGCAAAACCTCACAGCAAACTCAAAAACTATAATAAATATACACACAAAAAAGAAAAGGCAACCCAAACACAACATTAAAGATGGTCATCAAACCACAAGAGAAGAGAACAAAAGAGGAAGGAAAGAAAAAAGACCTACAAAAATAAACCCAAAGCAATTAAGAAAGTGGCAATAGGAACACACATATCAATAATTACCTTAAATGTAAATGGATTAAATGCATCAACCAAAAGACGTAGACTGGCTGAATGGATACGAAAATAACACTCCTATATATGCTATCTACAAGAGACCCACCTCAGACCTAGGGACACATACAGACTGAAAGTGAAGGGATGGAAGAAGGTATTCCATGCAAATGGAAATCAAAAGAAAGCTGGAGTAGCAATACTCATATCAGACAAAATAGACAAAAATAAAGACTGTTGTAAGAGACAAAGAAGGACACTACATAACAATCAAGGGATCAACCCGAGAAGATATAACAATTGTAAACATATATGCACCCAAAATAGGAGCACCTCAATATATAAGGGAAATACTAACAGCCATAAAGGCAGAAATCGACTGTAACACAATAATAGTGGGGGAACTTTAACATCCCAATTGCATCAATGGACAGATCATCCAGACAGAAAATCAATAAGGAAACATGGGCCTTAAATGACACATTAGACCAGATGGACTTAATTGATATTTATAGAGCACTCCATCCAAAAGCAGAAGAATATGCATTCTCCTAAAGTGCACACAGAACATTCTCCAGGATTGACCAAATCCTGGGCCACAAAATGAGCCTCGGTAAATTTTAAGAAAATTGAAATCATATCAAGCATCTTTTCTGGCCACAACGCTATGAGATTAGAGATAAACTACAAGAAAAAAACTATAAAAAACACAAACACGTGGAGGCTAAACAATATGCTACTAAACAACCAATGGATCACTGAAGAAATCAAAGAGGAAATCAAAAATACCTAGAGACAAGTGAAAATGAAAGCACAATGATCCAAAACCTATGGGATACAGCAAAAGCAGTTCTCAGAAGAAAGTTTAGAGCAATACAATCTTACCTCAGGAAACAAGGAAAATCTCAAATAAACAACAGAACCTTACATCTAAAGCAACTAGAGAAAGAAGAGCAAACAAAACCAAAAGTTAGTAAAAGGAAAAAAATCAAAAAGATCAGAGCAGAAATAAATGAAATAGAGACAAAGAAGAAAATAGCAAAGATCAATGAAAGTAAAACCTGGTTCTTTGAAAAGATAAACAAAATTGATAAAACTTTAGCCAGATTTATCAAGAAAAGAAAGGAAAGGACTCAAATCAATAAAATTAGAAATGAGAAAGGAGAAGTTACAACTGACACCACAGAAATACAAAGGATCATAAGAAACTACTATTTGCAACTGTATGCCAATAAAATGGAAAACCTGGAAGAAATGGACAAATTCTTAGAATAGTACAGTCTCCCAAGACTGAACCAGGAAGAATTAGAAAATATGAACAGACCAATCACAAGCACTGAAATTGAAACTGTAATTTAAAAAATCTCAACAAACAAAGTCAAGGACCAGATGGCTTCACAGGCAAATTCTATCAAACATTTAGAGAGGAGATAACACCTATCCTTCTGAAACTTTTCCAAAAAATTGCAGAGGAAGGAACACTCCCAAAATCATTATATGAGGCCACCATGACCCTGATTAAAAAACCACACAAAGATACCACTAAAAAAGAAAATTATAGGCCAATATCACTGATGAACATAGATGCAAAAATCCTCAACAGAATACTAGCAATTAAAATCCAACAGTACATTAAAAGGATCACACACCATGGTCAAGTGGGATTTATCCCAGGAATGCAAGAATTTTTCAATATCTGCAAATCAATCAGTGTGATACACCACATCAACAAATTGAAGAATAAAAACCATATGATCATCTCAATAGATGCAGAAAAAGCTTTTGAGAAAATTCAACATCCATTTAGGATTAAACCTCTCCAGAAAGTGGGCATAGAGGGAACCTACCTCAACATAATAAAGGCCATATATGACAAACCTACAGCTAGCATCATACTCAATGGTGAAAAGCTGAAAGTAGTTCCTCTAAGATCAGGAACAAGACAGAGATGCCCACTCTCACCACCTTTATTCAACAGTTTTGAAAGCCCTAGCTATGACAATCAGAGAAGAAAAAGAAATAAAAGGAATCCAAATTGGAAAAGAGGAAGTTAAACTGTCACTGTTTGCAGATGACATGATACTATACATAGAAAATCCTCAAGATGCTACCAGAAAACTACTAGTGCTCATCAATGAATTTGGTAAATTTGCAGGATACAAAATTAATACACAGAAATCTGTTGCATTTCTATATGCTAACAATGAAAGATCAGAAAGAGAAATTCAAGAAACAATCCCATTTACCACTGCATCAAAAAGAATAAAATTGCTAGGAATAAACCTACCTAAGGAGAGAAAAGACCTGTACTCCAAAAACTATAGGATGCTGATGAAAGAAATCGAAGAAGACACAAACTGATGGAAAGTAATCCATGTTCTTGGATTGGAAGAATAAATATTGTCAAAATGACTATACTACCCAAGGCAATCTACAGATTCAGTGCAATCCCTATCATATTACCAATGTCATTTTTCACAGAACTAGAACAAAAAACCTTAAAATTTGTATGGAAACACAAAAGAACCCGAATATCCAAAGCAATCTTGAGAAAGAAATATGGAGCTGGAGGAATCAGGCTCCCTGACTTCAGACTTTCTACAAAACTATAGTCATCAAAACAGTATGGTACTGGCAAAAAAAAATAGAACTACAGATCAATGGAACAAGATAGAAAGCCCAGAAATAAACCCACACATCTATGGTCAATTAACCTATGACAAAGGAGACAAGACTATACAATGGTGGAAAGACAGTCTCTTCAAAAAATGGCTCTGGGAAAACTGGACAGATACATGTAAAAAAAATGAAATTAGATCATTCTTTAACACCATATACAAAAATGAGCTCAAAATGGATTAAAGATCTAAATATGAAACTGGACACTATAAAACTCCTAGAGGAAAACAGGCAGAACACTCTCTGACATAAATCACAGTAATATCATTTCCAATCCATCTCCCAGAGTAATGGAAATAAAAACAAAAATAAACAAATGGGACCTAATGAAACTCAAAATCTTTTGCACAGCAAAGGAAACCATAAACAAAATGAAAAGATCAGCCACAGAATGGGGGAAAATATTTGCAAATTATGTGACTGACAAGGCATTAGTCTCCAAAATTTACAAACAGTTCATGTGGCTTAATATCATCAAAACAAACAACCCAATAAAAAAATAGGCAGAAGGCCTAAATAGACATTTTTCCAAGGAAGACATACAGATGGCCAAAAGGCACATGAAAATATGTTCAACACCACTAATGATTAGAAAAATACAAATCAATAGTAAAATGAGATATCACCTCACACAAGTCAAAATGGCTATCATCAAAAAATCCACAAACAATAAATGCTGGAGAGGTTGTGGAGAGAAGGGAACCCTGCTACACTGTTGGTGGGAATGTAAATTGGTACAGCCACTATAGAGAACAGTAGGGAGGTTCCTTAAAAAACTAAAAATAAAGCTATCACATGACCCTGCAATCCCACTCCTGGACATATATCCAGAGAAAAACATGTTCTGAAAGCATACATGCACCCTAATGTTCATTGCAGCACTGTTTACAATAGCCAAGACATGGAAGCAACATAAATGTCCATCGACAGAGGAATGGATAAAGAAGATGTGGTACATTTATACAATGGAATGGAATATTACTCAGCCATGAAAAAGAGTGAAATAATGCCATTTGCAGCAACATGGATGGACCTATTATACTGAGATTATGAGATTATCATACTGAGTGAAGTAAGTCAGACAGGGAAAGAGAAATATCATATGATATCACTTACATGTGAAATCTAAAACGAAATGATACAAATGATGGTATTTACAAAGCAGAAACAGACTCATAGACTTAGAGAATGAACTTATGGTTATTGGGGGGAGGGAAGGGTGGAGGGAAGGGATAGTTAGGGAGTTTGGTATTGACATGTACACACTGCTGTATTTAAAAAGGATAACCAACAAGGACCTACTGTATAGCACAGGGAACTCTGATTAATGTTATGTGGCAGCCTGGATGGGAGAGGAGTCTGGGGAAGAATGGATACATGTATGTGTATGGCTGAGTCACTTTGCTGTGCACCTGAAACTATCACAACATTGTTAATCGGCTATACTCCAATATAAAATAAAAAGTTAAAAAAAATTCTTATCAAGCATCTTTTCCAACCACAACACTATGAGATTAGAAATCAACTACAAGAAAAAGAACTGCAAAAAAACACAAACGTGGAGGCTAAACAATATGTTACTAAACAATCAATGGCTCACTGAAGAAATAAAAAATTCCTAGAAACAAGTGAAAATGAAAACACGATGATCCAAAACCTATGGGACACAGCAAAATCAGTTCTAAGAGGGAAGTTTATGGTGATACAAGCTTACCTCAGGAAACAAGAGAATAGGATATTCAAAAGACATCTGCTATTGTGAATAATGCTTTAATAAACATGGGAGTACAGATATCTTTGTGGTATTTATCTATCATTAATTGATCTACCTATATTTATATATGTTTTCTATATTGATAGATAGATGATAGATACATACATACATGCATACATACATACACACATACATATTATTCTGCCATTAAAAAGAAGGAAATCCTGCCATTTTTGACAACATTGATGGACCTTGAGAGCATTATGCCAGGTGAGATAGAGAAAAAGACAAACACTAAATGATATCACTTAAATGTGAAATCTAAGAAAGCCGAACTTGTAGAACCAGTTCATGGGCCATTGCAGGGTCATAGCTGGGAACAAGGTCAGTATGCCTATTACCCAGTTCACAGGTGGGTGAGACTCCTACACGGTCCTTTGGCATATGGTACTGGATCTTATAGTTTCCAAAAAGACATTTTTTTGTCCAAGGTTTAATACCAAATTATTTTTGTTGAGGGTGGGGACAAAGTGAGAGATGCCTTATTTCAATAGATGAGGATGTCACTAGAGCTGATATTTTATTTTTAATATTAGTTTCCATGTGTTCCTTGCTCTTATATAGAAATATAATTTATATTTGTACGTTTTTCTCATATTCTGTGACTACTGAATTCACTTCTTTGTTCTCAGAGTTTTTTTGTAGATTCTTTTGTAGGTTCCACATCATGTCACATACAGTTAGGAAATCTTGTTTCTTCTTTTTTTATAAGATTTTCTTTTCTTTTCTTGGCTTATTGTGCTATGTTGAATAGCAGTGGTAAGAGAGAACATTCATTTTTGCCCTGTTGATAGTATTGGGGGAAAGCATTTAGTCCTTCAATATTAAATATGTTATGGTAGATCATCTTCATCAAGCTGATTAGGGTTGTATTGCTAGTTTAATGAGTTTTCCACATGTATTGATGTTGAATTTTGTAAATAACCTTCTTTTGTCTTCACATTGACTGAGTTTTGCAAATTGAATCAATATTGCACCCTGGGCATAAACCTTACTTGGTAGTGTGTACAATTTATTTTATGTTGCTTAATTATATTTTCTGATATTTTGTTAAGGACTTTCATGTATACATTCATGAGGGATATATGTCTCTATTTTTCTTATTTTGTACTGCCCTTTCTGGTTTTAATATAAGAGTAAAACTGGCTTCATAAAATGAATTAGGAAGCATTTTGTCCACTTCTGTTCACTGGAAAAGAGTTGCAAAATTATTGTTAATTCTTCTTTACATGTTTTGTAGAAATCTCCAGTGATATCGTCTGAGCCTAGAGATTTCTTTTTCAGAAGTTTTGTAATGATGAATTTAATTTCCTCCATAGTTATAGGGCTAGTCAAATTGTCTATTTCACATTGGGCTAGTTGTAGTAGTTTGTGTTTTTGGTCTAATTGGTCCATTTCACATAAATTTTCAAGTATATATCAAATGTATGTGTCAAATGCAGGTATGTGTTCATAGCATTTCTGTACTATATATTGATGTCTGGGGTACCTAAAGTAATACCATCTGTTTCATTTCTACTATCAGTCTTTTTTATTTTCTCTCATTTTGTCTTCATGAGTCTGGCTAGATTTTGTCAATTGCATTGATATTTTCAAAGATCATTGTTTTTTACAATGATCTTCTCTATTGCTTCCTATATATAATTTCATTGATATTCAGTCATATCTCTATTGTTTCTTTCTTTTCTTGCTTTGAGTTTATTTTGTGACTACTCTTGTAATTTCCTGAGGTTGGCATTTAGACTATTAGCATGTGGCTTTTTCTCATGTCTAATGTGAACATCTAGTGGTAAAAATTTCTCTCTCAGAACTGCGTAGCTATCTCTCACAAATTTTAATATGGTGCATTTATTTTCATTTAGTTAAATCTCTTTTTAAAATTTCCATTGATGTATTATCTTTGACATATAGATTATTCAGAAGCAGATTGTTTAATTTCTGAGTGTTTGGAGATTTTTGTTATTTCTATGTTGTTTTTGTTATTTCTATGCTATTGACTTCTAACTTTGTTCCATTGTGGTCAGAGAACACACTCTATATGGATTCAATTGTCTCAAATTTATCAAGCTTTGTTTTATGGCTCACGTCATGGTCTATCTATGTATATTCCCTGAGCACTTGAAAAAACTGTGTATTCTGTTATTGTTGAGTAGAGTGTTCTGTAAATATCAGGTAGGGCCTGCTACTTGATTTTATTGTTGAGTGTTACTATATCCTTGATAATTTCCTATCTAGTTATCTTTTCAGTAGTTAAGAGAGGGTTGTTAAATTCACCAACTGCAATTATGGATTCGTGTATTTGTCCTTTTAGCTCTTTTGCCTATTTTATAGCTGTTCTTTGGGGCGTACATTTAGAATCACTATGACTTCTCGGTGGATTTATCCTTTTATTATTATATACTAACCCTCTTTTCCTGGTAAATTTATTTGCTCTGAGTCTGTTTAAATGATGTTAAATACCAACACTACTTTCTTCTGATGGATGTTCCTATGGTAAATCTTTTTTTTATTATTTTACTTTCAACCTACCTATATCATTGTACATAAAGTGAATTCTAACAGACTGAATATCCTTAGGTCGTTAAAATAATTCATTCTGCTAATCTCTGTCTTTTAATAGGTGTATTTAGACTCTTTACATCTAATGTATTATTAGCATATTAGGGCTATAGCTGCCATTTTATTATTTGTTTTCTGTTTATTTTGACTAATTTTCTCCTCTGTTTCTTTTCCTGCATTCCTGTGGGTTACCTGAATCTCCTTTAGAATTCCATTTGCTTTTTCAATAGTGTCTTTCTGGTATCTATTTTAGACAACTTCTTAGGTTTTTTTGGTATCACATTACTTATAATACATCGGTCTATTGGTGTCACCATTTCTCCAGTTTGAGTGAACTGTATATTTTTTTCCTTTATTTTATCTTACCTTTCCTCATTTGTAATATAATTGTCTTAAGGATTTCTTCTGCATGTGTTTCTTCAACATATATAAACATCACAGTGTTTTATGTTTGCTTTGACTGTCAAACATACTTTAGAAAACTTATAAAAAGAAAATGTCTATTGTATTTATGCAAGAGTTTACTCTTCCCAAAGTCTTTTCTATCTTCCTGATGTTCCAAGATTTTTCTTGAATAATTTCTTTCCTATTTAGAAAATTTCCTTTAGCCATTCCTTTAGGGTAGGTCTGCTGGCAAAAACTTCTCTTAGTATTTTGTCAGCTGAGAATGTGTTGATTTTTTCTTCATTCCCCAAGTATATTTTCAGTGGACATAGAATTATGGGTTGACTTTTAAAAACACCTAAAAAATACTGTGCCTTTTACTTCTGGCTTTAATAGTTACATTTTTAAATTAATTTTTATTGGAGTAGAGTTGATTTACAATGTTATGTTACTTTCTGCTGTACAGAAAAGTAAATCAGTTATACATATACATATATTTTGTATATGAAAACACAAAAGACCCCGAACAGCCAAAGAAATCTTGATAAAGAAAAACGCAGCTGGAGGAATCAGACTCCCTGACTTCAGACTATACTTCAAAGCTACAGTCATCAAAAAGTTATGGTACTGACACGGAAACAGAAATATAGATCAATGGAACAGGATAGAAAGTCCAGAGATAAACCCACACGCATGGTCACCTAATGCATGACAAAGGAGGTAAGGATATACAATGGAGAAAAGACAGCCTCTTCAATAAGTGGTCCTGGGAAAACTGGACAGCTACATGTAAAAGAATGAAATTAGAACATTCTCTAACACCATACACAAAAATAAACTCAAAATGGATTAAAGACCTAAATGTAAGATGGGATACTATGAAACTCTTAGAGGAAAACATAGGCAGAACACTCTCTGACATAACTTGCAGCAAGGTCTTTTTTGACCCACCTCCTAGAGAAATGTAATTGTCTCTGATGAGAAGTCTGCTGTCACTCAAACTGCCTCCCACAACTCCCAACCACAGAGGTAAAATGCTATTTTTTTTCTCATGGATTTCAAGATTTTTTTGCCTGTAGTTTTCAGAAGTTCGATTATAATGTTTCTTGATGTGGGTTTCTCTGTATTTACATGTTTGAGGTTCACTCAGCTTCTTGACTCTGCATGTTTATTTCTTCTGCCATTGTTGGACATTTTTCGGCCATTTTTTTAACATCTTTATTGGAGTATAATTGCTTTACAATGGTGTGTTAGTTTCTACTTTATAACAAAGTGAATCAGCTATACAAAAAATATATCCCGTATCTCCTCCCTCTTGCATCTCCTTCCCACCCTCCTTATCCCACACATCTAGGTGGTCACAAAGCATCGAGCTGATCTCTCTGTGCTGTGTGGCTGCTTCCCACTAGCTATCTATTTTACATTTGATAGTGTATATATGGCCATGCCACTCTCTCACTTTGTCCCAGGTTACCTTTCCCCCTCCCCATGTCCTCAAGTCCATTCTCTAGTAGGTCTGTGTCTTTATTCCCATCTTGCCCCGAGGTTCTTCATGACCTTTTTTTTTTTTTTTTTTTTTATATTCCATATATATGTGTTAGCATACGATATTTGTTTTTCTCTTTCTGACTTACTTCACTCTGTATGACAGACTCTAGGTCCATCCACCTCACTACAAATAACTCAATTTTGTTTCTTTTCATGGCTGAGTAATATTCCATTGTATATATGTGCTATATCTTCTTTATCCATTCATCTGTTGATGGACACTTAGGTTGCTTCCATGTCCTGGTTATTGTAAATAGAGCTGCAATGAATATTTTGTTACATGACTCTTCTTGAATTATGGTTTTCTCAGGGTATATGCCCAGTAGTGGGATTGCTGGGTCGTATGGTAGTTCTATTTTTAGTTTCTTAAGGAACCTCCATACTGTTCTCCATAGTGGCTGTATCAATTTACATTCCCACCAGCAGTGCAAGAGGGTTCCCTTTTCTCCACACCCTCTCCAGCATTTATTGTTTGTAGATTTTTTGATGATGGCCATTCTCACCAGTGTGAGATGATACATAATTGTAGTTTTGATCTGCATTTCTCTAATGATTAATGATGTTGAACAATCTTTCATGTGTGTGTTGGCAATCTGTATATCTTTTTTTGGAGAAATGTCTAGGTCTTCTGCCCATTTTTGGATTGGGTTGTTTGTTTATTTGATATTGAGCTGCATGAGCTGCTTGTAAAATTTGGAGATTAATCCTTTGTCAGTTGCTTCAATTGCAAATATTTTCTCCCATTCTGAGGGTTGTCTTTTCATCTCATTTATGCTTTGCTTTGCTGTGCAAAAGCTTTTAAGTTTCATTAGATCCCATTTGTTTATTTTTGTTTTTATTTCCATTTCTCTAGTAGGTGGGTCAAAAAGGATCTTGCTGTGATTTATGTCATAGAGTGCTCTGCCTATGTTTTCCTCTAAGAGTTTGATAGCGTCTGGCCTTACATTTAGGTCTTTAATCCATTTTGAGTTTATTTTTGTGTATGGTGTTAGGGAGTGTTCTAATTTCATTCTTTTACATGTAGCTGTGCAGTTTTCCGAGCACCACTTATTGAAGAGGCTGTCTTTTCTCTATTGTATATTCTTACCTCCTTTATCAAAGATAAGGTGACCATATGTGCGTGGATTTATCTCTGGGCTTTCTATCCTGTTCCACTGATCTATATTTCTGTTTTTGTGCCAGTACCATACTGTCTTCATTACTCTAGCTTTGTAGTATAGTCTGAAGTTAGGGAGCCTGATTCCTCCAGCTCCGTTTTTCTTTCTCAAGATTGCTTTGGCTATTCGGGGTCTTTTGTGTTTCCATACAAATTATGAAATTTTTTGTTCTAGCTCTGTGAAAAATGCCAGTGGTAGTTTGATAGGGATTGCAATGAATCTGTAGATTGCTTTGGGTAGTAGAGTCATTTTCACAATGTTGATTCTTCTAATCCAAGAACATGGTATATCTCTCCATTTATTTGTATCATCTTTAATTTCTTTCATCAGTGTCTTATAATTTTCTGCATACAGGTCTTTTGTCTCCTTAGGTAGGTTTATTCCTAGGTAATTTATTCTTTTTGTTGCAAAGGTAAATGAGAGTGTTTTCTTAATTTCACCTTCAGAGTTTTCATCATTAGTGTATAGGAATACAAGAGACTTTTGTGCATTAATTTTGTATCCTGCTACTTTACCAAATTCATTGATTAGCTCTAGTAGTGTTCTGGTAGCATCTTTAGGATTCTCCATGTATAGTATCATGTCATCTGCAAACAGTGACAGCTTTACTTCTTCTTTTCTGATTTGGATTCCTTTATTTCTTTTTCTTCTCTGATTGCTGTGGCTAAAGCTTCCAAAACTATTTTGAATAATAGTGGTGAGAGTGGGCAACCTTGTCTTGTTCCTGATCTTAGTGAAAATGATTTCAGTTTTTCACCATTGAAGAGGATGTTGGCTGTGGGTTGTCATATATGGCCTTTATTATGTTGAAGAAAGCTCCCTCTATGCCTAATTTCTGGAGTGTTTTTATCATAAATGGGTGTTGAATTTTGTTGAAAGCTTTCTCTGCATCTATTGAGATGATCATATGGTTTTTCTCTTTTAATTTGTCAATATGGTGTATAACACTGATTTATTTGCATATATTGAAGAATCCTTGCATTCCTGGGATAAACCCCACTTGATCATGGTGTGTGATCCTCATTCTCATAAAGGAAATAGTAGAGGAAAAGCTCATTTAGAATGACGTTAGGCTAAAATACCATTTTCAGCATCAATAAGAAAAAGTGTTTGAATAAGATTTTATCTGGGGAGAAAAATCTCTAAAAGGTGAAAATATACTTTATATTTAAAACACATTTATATGTATAAATGTAGATTTATATGTAAACTATATAGGGTCATAATAAAAACAAAGCATTAACTGTGTTTTCACTCCACAGAAAATTCTGCATCTGTGTGTCAGATCACAGTGTTTCACTGGTTCACTACACATTTAGAGAGCCAAGCTCCTTCCATCTGCCTTACCCATCATCTTTAGTGTGTGGCTTTTGTCTTCAGGCTATTTTTACACCTCCATATATTTCTTCCAAATTCTAAGAGAAAGGAGCATACAGTGAAAGAAAATGCTTTGACCTTATGACAGCTTGCCTGAGGCATATCCATGCCAGATACATTTATACAAAGAAATAAGTCTTCTGTCCATCTGGAGCTATAGAAGGCTGAGAGACTAAATGTATTATTGGTAAACGTAGGAAGGAAAAGATGTCTAGTTGAACACATGATTTTAATATTTTTACATAGCTCTTAATCTTCTAAAGAGAGTTTCATATGCTACATATATAATATAACCTGCAGGAAAGACACTGAAGCATAAATTGAGATAATGATTCACCTTATGCTACTACTGAGTAATGACAAAATCAGAACTAGAAATATATTCTGTAGGGTTTAGCAGAATGTTAAATATTGTATAAGTAATTAGCCAAAAGATAATGTAAGAAAATGATATAAATAAGCTCCTATTAAAAGATGTTTGGGACTTCCCTGGCAGTCCAGTGATTAAGACTCTGAGCTCCCCATGCAAGGGGCATGGGTTTGATCCCTGGCTTGGAAACTAAGATCCCACATGCCATGCAGCATGGCCAAGAAAATATTGTAAAAAGTAAAAATTAAAAAAATAAAAGATCTTCATCACAGTATCACTTTAAATTTTTAAAATAATCATGTAATTATCTATCCCCAGAATCTTCCCTAGAATTTTTTTAATGCTCCTTTAACCTCTTTGCTTCTTAAAGTATAGATAAGAGGGTTGGGCATTGTGGTCACCACACTGTAGAAGAGGGAGACAAACATTCACTGGTCCTTGGCTCCACTCTTGGCTGACTGCAGATACATGAAGATGATGGTTCCATAGAAAATGGTGACAACCAGCAGATGAGAAAAGAAGTCTCAAATGCTTTCTTTCTTCCAGTAGCCAACTTGATCTTCAAAACTGCTTGGTAAATGTAGCCATAGGTCCAAAATAAAGGAGACAGGTACTATAAAAAGAGGATACCAGCCACACAGAGCTACACACAAACACACACACACACACACACACACACACACACACAAACACACACACTCACAAGTGGTGAAAGTGGTGTCCACACAAGCCAACTGGATAAACACAGGAACTTCACAGATGAAATGATCCACTTGGTGATGACTACAGAAGGGCAGCTGCATGGTGAGAGTGGACTATACCATGGTGGGATCTAGCTCGCTGAACCATGCCAAAGAGACCGGGATGTGACAAAGGTCAATGTGCATGATAAAGACATAATATAGAGGACAGCAAATAGCAGCATAGAAATTGTAGGCTATCACTGCCAGGAGGATACACACTATGAATCCCAGTGCATGGGATATGTAGAGTTGAATCACACATCTATGATAGGTGATAGACTTAACTGAATCTCTCAGATTAACTAGAATCTGAGGAATAATACCTATGGTGAAGTAGAGATCCAGGAAGGAGAAATTTAAAAGGAAGAAATATATAGGTATATGAAGCTTGGGATCCAGATGAGATAATAGGATGACAGTGATGGTCCCCAAAATGGTTAGTAAATACAAGATCAAGATAATCACAAATAGAACTTTCTGTAACTGGGGATAATTAGAAAACCCCAACAGAGTGAAAACTGTTAGGTTATTCTCATTAGTAATCCTCAGCATCCTCATGTGCAAATTATGTCCCAGAAAGCTGACTTATAGCTGAGAAAGATGACATATTATGTATGGTTAAATGATTGACAATGTCACCTTCCCCCAAAGTATTGTATTTTAAACACTTAGAAGCTATGTTTACATCTAGTGGTTTAGATCTGTTTTCCTACTTTGTAAATTTTAAGTAAATGCAATCCCTCTTTACCTCTTAGCTGTCCTCTCTGATGCTCTCTTAAGTAAAGAGCAGTAGATCTCTAATAAATACCATCATCTGCTTTGGGAAATAAAGTGGACCATCACTTTCTCATAATCCAACTAAAGTTAACACTTTCTGTTAGTGTATTCCTGGTTACAGAAAGGGAAAAACTCAGATAATTAGGGACACAAAACTTAGGTTTTATTTAGATTTTAAGGTTTTATTCAATTAAGGAAGAAAAAAAATTTGTCACCCATAAAGAACGAAAATAATTTTCAGGTTACATGATTTAAATACACTAAATGTGATTAGCATTCATTAAAAATTAACTCCTGAGAGCTTATGTGATGTGACAAAGCTGCCCAGCACACACAGTATGTATAGGGGATGCTCCTACAAAAGGCCATGCTTTTAAGACCAGGAGAGATACGTGTATAGCCTAATTTATAGGGAAAAAAGTGCAGAATGTCAAACAAAATGAGGAGATAGAGGAATTATGTTCCAAACAAAAGAACAAGATAAAACCCCAGGGAAAAAACCCTAAATGAAATGGACATAAGCAATTTATCTGATAAAGAGTTCAAAGTAATCATCATAAAGATGCTCACCAAACTCAGGATAAGAATAGAGGAACACACTGAGAACTTCAACAAAGAGTTAGAAAATATAAGAAAGAACCAATCAGAGTTATAGAATACAATAAAAGAAATGAAAAATAAATACCTAGAGGAAATCCATAGCAGAGTAGACAATACAGAAGAATGGATAAGTGATATGGAAGACAGACTAGTGGAAATCATCCAATCAGAACAGCAAAAAGAAAAAAAAGAATTTTAAAAATAGCTTATGAGACCTCTGAGATGATGTCAAGCATACTAACATCCACATTATAGGGGTCCAAAACAAAGAGAGAAAAGAGCAGAAAACTTATTTGAAGAAACAATGGCTGATTGTAAAGCAAATATATTCCAATAAAAATTAATTAAAAAAAAAAAAGAAACAGTGGCTGAAAACTTCCTTAACCTGGGAAAGAAAACAACCGTCCAGGTCCAGGAAGAAAGAAAATCTCAAACAAGATGAACCCAAAGAGATCCACACCAAGACATACCACAGTTAAAGTGGTAAAAGTTAAAGATAAAGAGAAAATTTTAAAGGCAGCAAGAGAAAAATAACTACTTACGTACAAGGGAACTCTCATAAGGCTATCAGCTATTTTTCAGCAGAAAGTTTGCAAGCCAGAAGCAAGTGGCAGGACATATTTAAAGTGCTGAAAGGAAAAAAAAAAAACTTACAACAAAGACTACTCTACTTGGCAAGGTTGTCACACAAAATTGAAGGCGAGATCAAGAGTTTTCCAGACAAGCAAAAACTAAAGGAGTTAATCACCACTAACCACCCTTACAACAAATATTAAAGGGTCTTCTTTAAACAGAAAACAAAAGGCCATAATTAGAAATAAGAAAATATATGAAAGGAAAAATCTCATTGGTAAAGGAAAATATATAGTAAAGGCAGTGGATCAGCCAATTATAAAGCTAGTATGAAGGTTAAAAACAAAAGTAGTAAAATCAACTATAACAACAAGAAGTACCTAAGGGATACACAAAATAAAAAGATATAAAATATGATGTTACAAACGTAAAACCTAGGGGGAGAGGAGCAAAACTGTAGGGTATTTAGAATGCATTCAAACTTAAGCAACTATCAGCTTAAAATAAACTGCTGTATATATAGGTCAATATATATGGACCTCATGCTAACCACAAACAAAAACCTACAACAAACACACACAGAAAAACAAGTAACAAAATGATAATAAGTCCATACATATCAATAATCACTTTAAATGTAAGTGAACTAAATGCTCCAATCAAAAGACATAGGGTGACTGAATGGATTAAAAAAAAAGACCCATCTATATGAAGCTACAGGGGACTTACTCAAGGCACACATAGACTGAAAGTGAAAGGATGGAAAAAGTTTTCCATGCAAGTGGAAATGAAAAAAGAGCTGGGGTAGCAATACTCATATCAGACAAAATGAACTTTAAAACAAAGACTATAGCAAATGACAAAGAATGACATTTATATAATGATAAAGAGGTCAATCTGAGAAAAAGATACAACATTCATAAATACTAATTCTCCCAACATAGGAGCACCTAAATATATAAAGCAAATATTAACAGACATAAAGGGAGAAATTGACAGTAATACAATAATAGTAGGGGACTTTAATACCCCACTTATATCAATGGATTGATCGTCCAGACAGAAAATCAACAAGGAAATATTGGCTTTAAGTGACACATTAACCAGATTGACTTAATAAATATATACAAAACATTTTATTCAAAAACTGCATGATAGATTACATGTTAGGTCACAAAACAAGTCTCAATAAATTTTAAGAGGATTCAAATCACATCAAGCATCTTTTCTGACCACAACACTATGAAACTAGAAATAATTATGAAAAGAAAACTGGAAAAAACATAAACGTGAAGACTAAACAACATTCTACTAAACAGCTAATGGATCAGCAAAGAAATCAAAGGGGAAATTTTAAAAATACCTTGAGGCAATGAAAATGGAAACACAACTTTCCAAAATCAATGGAATGTAGAGTATTTTTGCCCACTATAGGCTGTACAACCTAATGTTTGCTATAATGCAGTGAAATAGAGACTATAATACTATATATTTGCACAAAATTTCTCAGAATCAAGATGCAAAAGTCCTCATTTCCAGAAAGGAATGTCCTAGGCAAAGGTCATTTAGAGTGAAATTATGAGAAAGAAATCAGTGTGGTAGCATAAATAATAAAAGGAGTTTGATTAACTTTCATCTGGAAAATGAGTCTCTGAATTATGAAAATATGTTTTTATATATAGAAATGTAGGGGTCAGAAGGTTAAAAAAAAACCAATAGTGTATTATTGCATATTTAAAAAGTGAAATAATCAGCAATAAGAAATGTACAGTTATACTAACAACAATAAGTGTTTTTATTTATATGTCTTTGCAAGCTATAGAATATTCTATAGCTGCGCTTTTTCTTAGGAATCAGACTCCAATGTTAGACAGTTTAAAGTGGTTCATTTGTTCATCTACAGAATAATAGAATCAAGCTCTTTCTGCTTATCCTCTACCTCAAATGTGTGGCTTTTGTCCTCATGTTGTTTATGCAACTCTACATATGTCTACGACATTTTAAATGGATAGAGTATAGGGTGAAGTAAAAGAATTGCTTTATGACAGCCTGCCCATAGTTCATCCATTTTAGACACATCCTTGAAAAAAAGTAAGCCATAACTCCATCTAGAGAAACAGAAAGGCTGAGAGACTAAATGTGTTACTCACAAATGAAAAAAAAAGGGGATTGATTTAAATATTTCTTGAATATTTTCATGTTTGTCTTAATCTTGTAAAACATTTAATTAAAATAAGCCTCATATGCTGCATATATAATGTATTTTGGAGAAAAGACATTGACTAAAGGATTTATATTGTGTTACTATTGGGTAATTGTAAAGTTGGGACTAGACACACATATTCCACAGTGTATTACAGAATGTTGTATAAGAAATTAATCAAAAGGAAATGGGAGAAAAATGACCAAATAGGCTCCTATTAGAAGATGTTATGTCAGTTTCTTTTACCATAAAAAAGAGATGTTTATCACAGTAGTGCTTTTAAAATTTTTTTGACAATCATGTAAAATTTACTACCTGAATCTTCCCTAGAACTTTCCTTAGTGCCCCCTTAACCTCTTTGTTCCTCAGTGTATAGATAAGAGGATTGAGCATGGGGGTCACCACAGTGTAGAAGAGGGAGACAAACTTTCCCTGATCCTTGTATGTACTCTTGGCTGACTGCAGATACATGAACATGATGGTTCCATAGAAAATGATGACAACCGTCACATGGGAGGAACAGGTCCCAAACACTTTCTTTCTTCCAGTAGCTGATTTGATCTTCAAAACTGCTTGGGCAATGTAACCATAGGAGACCAGGATGAAGGAGACAGGCACTATAAGGAAGAGGATACTAGCCACAAAGAGCTCAGCCTCATTGAAAGTTGTGTCCACACAAGCCAACTTGATAAGTACAGGGACCTCACAGATAAAATGATCCACTTGGTGATGCCCACAGAACGGTAGCTGCAGGGTAAGAGTGGACTGTACCAGGGTGGTGGTCACTCCACTAAGCCACGCCAAAGATGTCAGGGTCATGCAGAAATGGGGATGCATTAAGAGAGTGTAGTGGAGGGGACGGCAGATGGCCACATAACGATCATAGGACATCAGAGCCAGGAGGACACACTCAGTAGATCCAAGGGCAAGAGAGACATAGAGCTGAACCACACAGCCACCATAGGTGATGGTTTTCATGGGATCCCACAAGTTTACTAGGAGCTGTGGAATAACACTGCTGGTAAAGCAGAGGTCCAGGAAGGAGAGATGAGAAAGGAAGAAATACATTGGTGTATGAAGCTTGGGTTCCAGACGAGATATCAGAATGATGGTGGTGTTCCCCAAAATGGTTAGTAAATACAAGATCAAGATGACCACAAATAGAACCTTCCGTAACTGAGGATAATCAGAAAACCCTAACAGGATAAAACCTGTTATGTTGCTCTCATTGGTACTCTTCACCATCCCCATGTACACAGTATATTCCAGAAAGCTGAGTCATAGCTGAGAAAGGTGACATATTACATAAGGTCAAATGAGTGACAATGTCATCTCCCCCAAAAGTATTCTATGTTAAATGCTTAGATCTAGTAACTTAGATCTATTTTCCTACTGTGTGCATTCTAAATAAATGCAGTGCATACTCTCTTAATGTCATAGTTGTCTTCTGATGCTCTGCAAGATAGAAAAGAGCAGATTAAAAAAAAAACCATCATCAAGCTATAGTAATTAAAACAGTATGGTACTGGCATAAAGATAGACATGTAGATCAATGGAGCAGAATAGAAAGCCTAGAGATAAATGCACTCATACAGCCAAATGATCTTCCATAAAGGCACCAAGAATACACAATGATGAAAAGGCAGTCTCTTCAATAAACAGTGTTGGGAAAACTGAATATCCACATGCAGAAGAATAAAATTGAACCGCTAGCTTACACCACACACATAAATCAACTAAGAATGGATTAAAGACTTAAATGTAGAGTCTGAAACTAAAACTCCTAGAAGAAACATGGAGGAAAAGCTTCATGGCATTGGTCTTGGCAATGATTTTATGGTTATAAGACCAAACCACAGACAACAAAAGCAAAACTCTAGGGAGTGGGAGAAAATATATAAAATCATATATCCAGTAAGGGGTTAATATCCAAGATATGTAAGGGATCCAAATAACTCAACAACAACAACAATAACAAATAAGACAACCCAATTAAAAAGTGGGCAAAGGAGTTGAATAGACATTTCTCCAAACAAGACATACAAATGTCCAATAGGCATATGAAAAAGTGTTCAACATCACTATCATCAGGGTAATGCAAACAAACCCACAATGAGATATCACCTCATACCTGTTAGGATGGCTGTTATCAAGAAACAAAAGACAACAAAAGTTGGAAAGGTTATGGAGCAATTAGAATCCTTGTACAACTTTAGTGGAAATGAAAAACAGAATCAATGCTCCTCAAAATATTAAAAATAGAACTATCATGTGATCCAACAATCCCACATCTGGGTATACATCCAAAAGAATTGAAATCAGGATCTTGAAGTGAAATCTTCATTCCTGTGTTCATTGCAGCATTATTCACAATAGCCAAACTTAGTGTTCATCTCTGAATGAATAAATAAAGAAGACATGGTATATTATTTAACCATGGAATATTATTAGAATATTGATGAAATTGTTATTCAGCCTTAAAAAGGAAACAAGTCTTGCAATGTGCAACAACATGGATGTACCTTGAGGACATTATACTAAGTAAAATAGGTCAGACACAAAAGGACAAACACTTCTCTTATATGAAGTACGTAAGATAGTCAGACTTATAGAAACATAAAATAAAATGGTGATGGCCAGAGGAAGGGAGGAGGGGGAAACAGGGAGTTGTTCAATGGTTATAAAATTGCAGTTATGCAATTTAAGTTCTAGAGAGCTTCTGTCCAACATATTGCTTACATTTGAAAGTATTATTGTGTACTTAACATTCATTAAAAGGGTAAATTTTGTTAAGTGTTCTTACCACACACACAGAAAGCAAAAGAAGACAAGGAGACTTTTGGAGGTGATGAATAAATTTATTACCTAGATTGTGGTGATTGTATCATGGGTGCATGCATATGTCCAGACTCATGAAATTGTATACATTAAATGAATTGTGCATTTATATATCAGTTCTACCTCAATAAAGCTATAAAAAATAAGCACCATCATCTGTTGTAGGAAATAAATTTTACCATCATTTCCATTCCACCAAATTTACCCCTTTATATTAATATCTTTCTAGTCACAGGAAGGGGGAAACTCAGTTAATTTCAAATGGAGAAAAAAACCCTGAGGTTTATTTAAGCAATTTTCAATAAAGGGAGAATATGAACATTTTTCATCACCCCAAAAGAGTGGAAATTAGTTGTAAGTTTATATTTTTTTCAATATACCAGATGAGATTGGTATTAATTAAAAATTACTCCTCAGAGCTTCTATGACCCAGTCAAAGGCACATACATATTAAGTAAGTGTTTAAGACAACACTTGACTCTATTTCTTACGACCAACCAGTTAATTCTATACTCTTACCTATCTTTCTTCTTCTTTCCCTTAGTGTTTGTGTGCTTTTTTTTTTTTAATTGCTTGTTCCTTTTTTTCAGAGACCCAGGATCCTTAAGACTCCATCTTTAGGAAATGAAATGCTATTCATATGATTTTAGATTTCTTTTTCCTGTAATCATTTGCATTTTCGCCATCTCCTCAAAGTGTGGGTGCAAAATGTGATTCCTGTTTTGAAAGCAAGTCGTTAAGGGGATGTTTTATTTCTAATGGGGGATTGTATCTGACTTATGAAACAATAGTACTCAGGATGCTAGTAATTATGGGTTCATTATTTTTTAAAAAAGCTAGTTATTCCTTTATCCCACAATTACCATAGAAACCTCCCTCAATAAAAATAGTATTTTACTACTATACACTCCAAAAATCTTTCTTCTTAATTATCTGGGAACCTTGCTAATGGATTAATATATTTTTGCATTTGACTAAGTTGTACATGTGTCTATCCACAACAGCTTGTGAGATTCATGAGGCCAAGAATCATATAAGATATGATTTTGCAGCCTCTAGCCCTTAGGGTGGTCAACACAAAGTAGCTTCTCAAAAATTATTCAGCAGTTCACTCATATTATATCCATCATATTATATCTCTTTCTTTTTCCCTAGAGAAACTAACATATCTCTAGTCAACTAGTAGATGGTAGATATCACTACCAAATAAATGAATGATCAGAACTTACCAACCTTCCCCCAAATTAGAGATGTCTCAAACATATATGGCTCTGCCATCTATTTGAATGTGGCTTTATCAAAAGCATGAATGTGAGAAGGGAGACTTGTAATGTGGTAACTAGGCCATCCACACATGGCCCTCTTCTTGATTTTTATGAATGCCACCCCAGTCTTGTAATTACAAAATGGACACACTCTGCAATATCCTCATTATTGTTTTGTCTTTTTTTCCCCCTTTCTTTCCCAGTAGGAAGCATCATATATTTTATGAGTATTACTAAAGCAAATATTTCCTTTTCAAATATACTTTTAGTAAATACTATGCAGTAGTAACTATTATTAGTTCTTTCTTTGTCACTGCAGGTCAGTGTCCTGCAAAATGTCTACCTACCCCTTCACTGGCAATCTCCCAAATCACAGCCTTTTTATTTGCGTAGTAAACAAGTACTACTTCAGTTCACCATTGTTTTCATTCTGAATCTTTAAAAACTTCACAATAAACATGCATAAGTGGACTTACAGAGAACAGCAGCTCTGTCCAGTCACCTCCCAAAGGTGCATTGCTGAGTTCACAGAAAGTAATTAATTCCACTTATAGATATCACTGAGCTTGGACTCATTTAATAACAACATTTTTCTGAACAAGCAAAATATATTGCTCATTAAGAACACCATACAGTACTAAGCAAAAAAGGTTTGAAATAAGTTCTATAAAACATTTTTAAGACGTAAATACCGACAGTGAATGCAGTATTTCCACTTCTCTGTTTAAAACTAATAGCTTGAACACAAATAGCAGAAAACAGAAAGTGAATACTATTCTAAACAGGAGCAGTTCTAAAACTACGAATGCCTATAAGCCTATATTGCATATTCTGCATATCATGTGCCTGATACGTTGAAATTTAACAAAATCACATGAACAGAGTATGAAATCCTCTTCTCTAAGCACCATTCTATACATGCCTCATCTTGGACGAACAAAGTATAAAGTGTAGCAGGCTATAAAAACTAAAATATCATGTTCGAGATGTAGTCTATATAGGAGATGACTCCATAGCTGGAAAGATTAACTATTTTCATAAGTAAGTGACAGGGCTAAAGGTCAAGTTGAGCTGGGCATGTTCCAAAGCTGAGATTTCATTAAGGGAAGAAATGATTAAAAAGACTTTATCTGAGTAAACATTCCAGATGCCCTCTGTACTTTCCCACCAAATGATTGAAGGACAGAACACAAATTTTAAATTACCAACATTTAATCCTGCATCTTACATTCTAAAAATACAACTAAAACAGCACAGAGGGGGAAAAAAAGACAGAAGAAACAAGACAAAATGATCCTTTTATATTTGGGAAAAGACAAGCCTAGATCACTGTCTACATCAAAAGATGATGAATATGTAAAAAACATAAAGCACTGAACCTAGGGTTTACACTTTTCAAAATCTATAATGCAAAAAAAAAAAAAAAAAACCTCAAAGACAAAGAAAAACAACAAAAGAAAGGTCTCTAAGAAACAAAAGTTAGATGAAGAACATATACTTGAAGGAGAATTTCTCCAAGAAACAATGTAAATATTTGGGAAGTAAAAAGTATTCCTCCACACTCTCTAAGAATTTAAGACAACCTATAGCTACTAAATCAAATGATTCAAATCAACAGTAGTTTTTAAAAGAGGGACTGTCTGAACCATGTGAAAAATGTTGAGAAAATTTATAATGGTTACTTCCTAAGTTATATTATATTTAGGAAGTGAAAAAAAGTTGAATGAAGAATATGTTTGAGTAATTTGCATAGAATGCAATGGGAAGGAAAAAATAGAATTATTAAGAAAGATAGAAAGATGACATGAAAAAGTCGAAAACATAATATTCTAAACTTCTCACAGTAAATTTTCTTGACATCAAAAGCTCACAGTTTAGGGACTTTCCTGGTGGTCCAGTGGTAAAGAATCTGCCTTCCAATGCAGGGGATGCAGGTTCAATCCCTGGTCAGGGAATTAAGATGCCACATGCCATGGGGCAACTAAGCCTGCATTCCACAACTACAGAGCCCATGTGCCCTGGAGCCCATGCGTCACCACTAGAGAGAGAAAACCTGCATGCCACAACTAGAGAGAAGCCTAAGAGCCGCAATGAAGAGCCCACGGACTGATCCCTCATACTGCAACTAAGACCAGACACAGCCAAAAAAATAAATTAAATAAAGAAATAAAATATTTTTTTTAAAAAAAGCTCACAGTTTAACATTATGAAAGCAAATATTCAAGCTAAAGTAATAATTCTTACAGTAGCTTTATGATAATATGTAATGTAATCAACAATGAAGACATATCACTATTAGATTTTCAGGCTCCAAACATAAAATAAACACAAACCAAACGTACTGGTGATATAAAGTGTATGTCATTGACAAGATATTAAGCTTTAATGAGAACTTTGATTATGTATAGAACAAAAATTTTACTTTTTGTATTCTCTAATTCATTACTGTAAAGCTGAAATTAATAAGTAGGAAGTTAGGTCAAACAAGATGCCAAAATTCCAATTGAAGATTATTAAATGTATCATTTTTTTAGGGATTTCTCTGGTGGTGCAGTGGTTAAGAATCCACCAGCCACTGCAGGGGACATGGGTTCGATCCCTGGTATGGAAAGATCCCACATGCTGCAGAGCAACTAAGCCCGTGTGCCACAACTACTGAAGCCCGCACTCCTAGAGCCCATGAGCCACAACTACCGAGCCTGCGTGCTGCAGCTACTGAGCCCATGTGCCTAGAGCCCATGCTTCATAACAAGAGAAGCCACTGCAATGAGAAGCCCACGCACCGCAATGAAGAGTAGCCTCTGCTCACTGCAATGAAGACCCAACACAGCCAAAAAAATAAATGAAAAAAAAGTATCAGTTTTTAAAACCCTAAATATAAAAATATAAGAATATTCACAGTTTAACACCCTTTATAAACAAGATAAAAATAAGAAAAAAAATAGGTAAATAAGTTATTAAAATACCAGAAAATAAAACTTTATAAAAACTAAAATAACATTTTAAATAAACAAAATTAATCCTGAATATTAATGAGACATCCCTTAAAAAGCATAGAAAAGAATCTAACAGGATAGCAAAGATAGTAATACAAAATTAACAAATAGGATAATTTTTGGAAATATTTCAGAAACATCTTAATAGAGTTTACTTCATAAAGAAGTTTTCATACAAAACAGCAAATTGAGGTTATATTGTAAAACTTTGTACTCTTTATTACAAAACTGTAAATCATCTGTTGTGCAAAATACCATCATTAAAGTTTTTAATTAAAGTAGAAGTATATTTGTAAACAAAGACACATTTCCTTAAATATACAGTGATATTGTGGAAAGAATCAGGTTGTCTAATTGGGACTGAACGAATCATGCTAATAATTGTTACTTCCACCAGTATCTAAGGAGTATCTTCCAAGTTTCAACCTGACTTCCCTTCCAGCTCCCCACAAATGCTGACTGTGCCCCCTGCAATTATGTTTCTTATTTCTGTGCTCTTCCTTGGGCTCCCTTGGGCTCCCCACACACTATGGTATGGGCCTTAAATCACTGTATGAAGCTAAATTTTGGGTTTGGTAGCTGAAAAGACCTCCTAACATGGGCACTTTTGGTCACTTTGTTTTGAACCAATCTTCCACGACATGGGGCATCCCACGAGAGAGATAGCGTTCTCTAAATCCTTGAAGATAATGCTCTCTGTGTCCCAACAGCCACCTACCACATTTAAAGACCACTGATTACCTGTGCTACTCTCAGAAAATGAGATACTCATAATCAATGATGTCTTGAATTGTCACCCAATCAATGTTGTCACCTGCAGCCTAACCATCTACCTACACAACCATCTACAGGGTGTTTTCATATCACACTGATTATTCATGCCACCCTCAGGAAACGAGATATTCATAATTCATGTTGTCTTGGGTATACCTCTAGGGTATCTACTTTAAAGTATAGAAAACTTCTGGATTTTTCATATCACACAGTGTCCGTCCTGACTGTAACATAAGCATTGATAAAGCCCCTCCCCCTGCTTGTGCTGGACATACCCACAGCACCTCACACCCACCTGGAGCTCATCCCTCCCTCAAGGACCTCTTCAGTCCTTGCCTGTTCCTGAGACTCCAGCTCTAGTGTACATCCCCAATTTGTTCCTCTTTGTTCACACACCAGAAACACCACCTGTGTCAACAAATGTTGTAAACTCTCATATTGTGCTTCTTCTCTAACCCTGAAATTTTTTCTCTTTGAAAATAGTCTGGCATCAATTATTTCACTGTGTAATTATAGAGTGTGAGTTCAAATTCTGTCATAGTGTTGAGCCCATGAATTATTATTCTCCTTAAAATACTTTCCAGTATACAAATGTTGCTGTGAATCATTCAACCTTCTACTCAGTTTTGGTAAACTCTTTTTTTATTTCTAAAATCCAGCAACAAAACACAAAAATAAGTTTATTTTTAAATATACTAAACACAACTTTCTCATCCAAATAAAATAGAAATAACTCTAGACTAAAGGCCACAAATATTGTCTGCTAACTAAACCTTTTTTTTTTTTTTTTAAATTGAGTTCAAATGTCCTTTCAATAGAAAGAGGAGATTATGGGATGTACAGCATCCTAATACGAAAAACAAGCATTTTAATTGTCTATGGGGTCAATCATAGCTCCAGAGCAGATTAAGAGACTGAGATTGTTATTAAATAAAGGGGCAGCAGAGTGATAAGTGGGGAAGTGAGGCACATGCTAATCTTTTAGAAGTGAATTTCTGAAAATTTATTTGTAGTTGCAAGTAAGATCAATTGGTTGAGCAGATAATGTATATCTCGACTTAATTCCCTTTTAAGTCAATGAGATTTTCTCTAGACTTTGGCAAGACGCTTCATAAATGTGTATCAAATGCACAAATATTTGGGTCGGAGGATTTTTTTTTCATTTTGAAGAATATAGAAAGGTCACGACTGATCAATTTAAACCCATTCTTTGCTGCCTTTGAACAGAGGTGATATTGAGCATCAAAAAGAAAGAGAAAGAAGGAAGGGAGGAAGGAAGGAAGGAAGGGGGAAGGAAAGAAGGCAGGAGGAATTCAAGGCAATTTTATGAGGAAAAAAAGTTTCTGAAATAGTCAAAGACAACATGAAAAGACTATTTGAAATTCACAGACTTCACAATTCTGAGTTTCTTTAATTTCATAGTTTGCTCTACATGCAGTAAAACATACAACCAGACTATGATGACTGCAGCTGATGCCACCTGTCAATGTACCTGTTTCAGGCCAAGAACATGCATTCTGGCTTCAGGAGTTACTTCCTTGTCCACAGCATCTCCAGGTGCCTGTGTCTTGAGAGGAAATATAAAGGTGTTCCCAGTTAAGGTCCCAGAGCCAGGGGAGCTGTTCAAGAAAGAGCAAGCTAGGAACCAAATGTGACGTTCTGAGAAAAGGAATTGTTCAGGTTGTTGTAAAGCCCTGTCAGTGACTACCACCTAAACTAATGTCAGTACGCCCAGAAAGATGATACCTATTCTTTCTCCCCTACCTGGAAGAGTATGCAAGAATATTGAAACTATCTTTGGAGTTTGCTGCACAAATGAAGTTTGACCCTCAGTTATGAGTAAGAAGTATCACAATGGCTAGAAAGCTACTTCTCTGGGGGCTGAATCTCTCTGCAACAGCTCAAAAAGATGTTGCTCCTGGCTCATGCAGTCTGTGGTACAACATGGAAATGCCCATTCCAAATGATGAAAAAGTAAATGGTTTCTAAACTAGGTGCTGGGGCTTGCATGGAAATGTGTCAGAAGAAAGTGAGCTATCCCCAGTGATGCCAATTTCAAAAAAAAAAAAAAAAAAAAGAACTTGAAAGGGAGAAACCCCAGTGACTTATTTTCTCCGTAAGGAGATGGTTTATGCTAGGAAACAAACAAAAAAAGGCTTTGTTAACGTGGCCTCAGCATGTCCCCAGAAGGGTAATAGAATTACCATATTTCCTCTATGGAAAATGTGTTGCTCATTAAAATGTCCATAACAGAAGATCCTGGATCTTGAAAGATCATGAAAAAATGAAAAGATGCCCTATGGTCATAATTTATTTCTACCACTTAAAGGTTTATGAAGTAAGATACCAGGAACTTACCTTGGCACTTTCCAAAACATTTGCCAGTTCAATTCATCCTGATTATCCTTTTATAATGATTGCATGAGGCAACAGAAAAATACTATGTTTGGTAATTACAGAGAATTCAGAGAAATTACAGTAATTCAGGAAAATAACCTCATGAGTAGATCTCCTAAGTAATTGGCCCACAATATCAAGGTGGCTATAGACCGAGTTCCAATTGAACAGCAAATGTCAGGCATTATTGCGCTGCTCTGTTCTCACTATTGTAAAATGCCACTTTGCATTTTTGAGCAGACAAATTAATAATCCTATTCTTATTTCTCTTTTCTACTCTTATACTACTTCAGTTGTTCTATAGAAAACTAATTGCTGCTTTATTGTTATTCAAAATAGAAGAGTCCCCATTTTTCCTTGATTATCTAAATCTGATCATGCTTACCAACAATCTCCAACCTCTATACCCTGCCTATTAAGTTGTTTTGTGCTGGTCTCAGACTATCAATAATCAATGCTGTGGCTGGACCAGCCATTGTGATTCTCATTATACTTACAAAACACCCTTCAGCAATAACCATCAGGAGACTTTGAAGAATAAAGTTTTATTACTTACAAGATTTAAAAATTACACATCACACCTGGGGCTACACGGGGGTGGGGGGGCAGGGGAAGAGCAGCAGGCTTGGGGTTCTGATTTTATTGGGATCATGGGTGGCGACCTAGGGTTTCTTGGGTTCATTCATTGTTGGTGAACTTAAAATATAAGAGCAGGAATTTAAAGTGCCAAAAGCCAGAGAAAGACAAATATCACATGATATTGCTTGTATGTGAAATCTGAAAAAAAAAAAGATGCAAGTGAAGTTATTTACAAAACAGAAATAGACCCACAGACATAGAAAGCAAATTTATGGTTACCAAAAAGGAAGGCAGGGGAGGGATAAATTAAGAGGATGGGATTAACATATACACACTCCTATATATAAAATAGATAACCAAAAAGGACTACTATATAGCACAAGGAACTATACATACTCAATATTTTATAATACCTTATAAGGGAAAAGAATCTGAAAAAGAATATATATATATATATATTTATATACACACACACATACATATATATATACATACATATATATTATATGTATAACTGAATCACTGTGCTGTACACCTGAAACTAACATGACATTGTAAATCAACTATACTTGAAAGAAAGAAAGAAAGAAAGAAAGAAAGAAAGAAAGAAAAAGAAAGGGCCAAAATAGAAAAAAAAAAAACACAAAAAACCAGCAGCCCCAAATCTCAGTTATTAAAATGAACCAAGAGCTCTAAAACAAAGAGGCCTCAGTGGATGGAGGTTGCCTGTCTCTTTACCAAGTCAAGTGGCTGACAATGTGTTCATTGGAGATAGCCATCTTTGAAGTGGATTCGCCATTGAAATGGGTGCCTCAACAGTCAAACCTTAAGTCAGGCATTCATATTACAAAAAACAAAAACAAAAACAAAAACTGTCAGGGCTTATGCTGCGGAAGCTTACTTTCCTTTCCATTTTTCTAAATCACTAAGCCCCAGTTTACTTGGAGTCCAGAGATGTTTGTGCCCTCCTCAGCATAAGGGAGAACATTCTATTTCCAACCATATCCTGCTATATTTGTG
Source organism: Balaenoptera ricei (assembly GCF_028023285.1). Lineage (NCBI taxonomy): Eukaryota > Metazoa > Chordata > Mammalia > Artiodactyla > Balaenopteridae > Balaenoptera > Balaenoptera ricei. The sequence goes on from NC_082641.1 coordinate 167,610,483, forward strand.
TGCATATCACATAAGTCTTCTAATGATTTTAAAGAAAATGTACTCTCTGTCACCAAAAACATACCACTTGAAGACTATTTGGTTAGTATAAACTGTCTGCCCCTTTAAAACTCACCCATACATTCTTTCCTTTCTTATACACATATTAACATATTTATAAGTTAGCAAATAACAGTATAAACTCATCCCTCCTTCTTCAAGGTGCGGTGCTACTGCCTAGATAATGTTGTTTTGCAACCATATCAATTTAATATAAAAAATAAAAAAAATAAAAATACATAGCCATTAATATTATCACTTCATTGAGATAGATTTGATTTTACAAACAATTTGCTGAAAGTGAGGGTTTTTTCCTACTAACATTGACTTCTATTGTTTGATAATAGATACCATCACATAGTGAAAATCTACCAATTGATTGAGTTGGACAATTAACATAAACTCTCTAAAAGTGTGGGTGCTGTTTTGTTCATATCTGTGTCCTCAATGCCTCAACAACTGTTAATAAACAAATATATTTCATAAAGGAGATAAGACAAACATAAGTGCCATGATGCATTAAAAATTGCACGTACCTAGTAATATATGAAAAGGAAAAGGTGAGTAATTCATTAAATAAATATCTTCTGTCTAGTAAGGAGACCATCTTAGAAGTGCACAGGTGGTAGAAAATTAAAATGGAAAGAAGTGGATAGACCAGAGAGATAACTAAAAGGTAAAATCCACAGGATTGTGTATAAGTTCCACACAGCAGGTGAAATAGGAGACAGGAGTTGGGATGATGTATGTTCCGTTTTGTGATATTGGGAATAGTAAGAAAGAACCAAAAAACAGAGAGCTTTTGATTTAGTTTTGATGTGCTAATTTTGAGGTTGGTTTAATACACCTAGCTGTAGAAGTGAGATACATAGTTGAACATGAGAATATGGACAGTAAATACCTGTGTTGAAACACAAATCTGGGAGTCAACTTTGTACAGATTTTACTTTAAACTGTGATGAAGTCATAACATAGTTGCCATTCTCAAAAACCTAAGGAGAGAGGTACAAAAAAAGTCAGAAAATTGTCAAACAGGATGGAAAGTGCAGCAATAGAGGTGAGCTCAGTGTATAATGGGAACACAACCCGAGGGGTTCAGGAATCCATGGTTAGTTGAGAGAACAATGCCATGGAGTTTTAGGATTTGCTCTTTTTGATATGAGTAAGTGGTCAAAATATTTCAATCTATGCAAAAGAAAAATTATAATACCCATAGCATATAGTTATGGCTATTAAATAAATTAAATTTATGAATAAACTTTATAAACAATAAAACACCTAGAATAATCTAATTTTAATTTGGGTTGATCAATATTATTCATCCCAGTTTATAGCTGATGTAAAGGTTATGCAAATTGTTCAGGTCACACAGCTATTATATGGTGAAATGGGCATTCAAACTCAGGTACGTCCAGCTTGAAAATTCAAACTCTATTTAAAAATTTTCTACCGACACTCACTTATAGGGTTATGAACATAACCAAATTATTTGTTGCAGCATAATCCATTAAATTACTCAGTCTTAATAATGCTCTTCTAAATACCTTTTGATAATCACTAAATCATAAAGTTTTCCCCAGCATTTTTTTCAGTGTTATTTTCACTTCCTTATTTCTCAGGGTATAGATAAGGGGGTTAAGCATGGGGGTCACCTCAGTGTAGAAGAGAGAACACAACTTTCCCGGGTCCTTGGATCTACTCTTGGCCGGCTGCAGATACATGAAGATAATGGTTCCATAGAAGATGATGACAACCATCAGGTGGGAGGAACAGGTCCCAAATGCTTTACGTCGTCCAGTGGCTGACTTTATCTTCAAAACTGCTTGGGTAATGTGCCCATAGGACATCAGGATGAGTGACAAAGACACCACCAAGAATAAGACACTAACCACAAAGAGTTCTGCCTGGATGAAAGCGGTGTCCACACAAGCCAACTTGATGAGCACAGGAACCTCCCAAAAGAAATGATCCACTTGGCGATGCCCACAAAAGGGGAGCTGTAGGGTGAGGGTGGACTGTATGAGGGTGGTCACCACCCCACTGAGCCACGCCATAGATGCCAGGATATGACAGAGCCGAGGGTGCACGACAAAGGCATAATGTAGAGGACTGTAGACTGCGACATAGCAATCATAGGACATTACAGCCAGGAGGACACACTCCCTGGATCCCAGGGCAAGGGAGACATAGAGATAACCACACAGCCCCCATATGTGATAGACTTATCTGAACTCCCCAGGTTGACTAGAAGCTGAGGAATAATACGGCTGGTGAAGCAGAGGTCAAGGAAAGAGTGATGGGAGAGGAAAATGTACATGGGATTGTGGAGTTTGGAGTCCAAGAGGGATACTAGGATGATGGTAACATTGCCGAGGAGCATCATGAGATAATGGAACAAGATTACCCCAAAGAGCACCAGCCCTAACTGGGGTCGATCAGAAAAACCTACCAGAATGAACCCAAGGAGGGTGCTGTCATTGGTCCACTGCATTACTCTTGCTTTGATTATTCACTCCAGAGTGATGAAGTCACATTAAACAGATACTGCAGGAATTTTATGTCATTTTCCTGGCAATTAAGATCTAGATATTGAGAAATAAGATTTTGGATATAGGTAAAGAGAAAAGGAGAAAGTAGAGAATACTGGTGTGTGATATTGATTATCTCATAAGTGGCATGCCTGTCCTGTTGAGCATAGGTTTTCCATCTACCTTGAGGATAAAACAAAAGTTAAAATGCATAAGGTTGAGATTCTCCACACCTTTGTATCAATATCAATTGTTTTCAATATAAAGGTAATGGAATTTTGTAGGAAATGTGGGAATTACAAACACCTATGTGCATTCTCAGAATCTACCAAATAGATAGATAAATAAGGTAAGAACATGATGAAACATGTCAGAATATGCAACTTATCATCTGTGTAAGAAGTGCATTATGAGAATGCAGAGTAGGGAGAGGAATCTTTAGAGAAGAAGGCTTAGATTGAATTCACCTTGTTCTTAAAGAGATGATAAGGAGAGCAGTACAAGACCAAAAAATGTCTTGATGGTAAGAAAAGAATATAGAAATGGAGAGTACATTATAGGATGTCATAGAAAAAGGGAACTAAATCTGAAGCATGATTATTGCTTATTGACTATGCCACATAACAGAATATGATACTTACAAGGTAAATTTGAATCACTTTTTCAAGAACCACAAACATCAGTACACATTATTTGCATAGCATAAGCCTTGTAGGAGGGTTTTAGTTTGACTTAAATTTTCCTTTTCAAGATAAATATGGCTGCACAGTGTAGAATCATTTAAAACAGAAGACAGCCTAGTCCAGAAACTATGTAACAGCTAACGTAACAGTGGACAATCACAATTAGAGAGAGGAAAGGTAATATCAAGAGAATGTAAGAAATGCTGCAGAACGTTAAGTGAAAATCATTAAGATTTAACTACCAATGGGATATTGAGAAAATGAATAAGAAGAAGTTAAAATCATTGAAGTTTTACATACGATGAAATAAGAAGATCGAGTAGTTAAGAACAGTGTGCATCAATTCAGTCCCAAGTCAGTTGATGCCTGGAAGAATCAGACTGATCATTTCTACAAAGGCCAAGGACAAAATTAAGAACCACTGTTTTGATGCTCTTCTTGTCATAAAGACTTTGACCTAGAGTCCCACACTTGTGACACATTAATACCAGCTACTCATTTGACACTATCCACAATTAATTTTCTATATAAATACATAAATCATGTATATAGCTTATATGACTATGACAATTGCATAATAATATGATTAGGGAAGCTAAATGAATATAAGCACTATCTCCAGTCAAGTGCCAAAACCCTGGATGTCTGAAGAACATATGGCAAATTAATCGTTGTCATTCTCCAGTCTCTTTTAAAAAGCAAATGCAGCTGAAAGGGGTAACATTTTAAGACCCTAAGTCTTTGCTCTGAAGTTTTTATTTAAAAACAATCCTGTCAAGTTTTAAAAATCTTGTTTAACTATATCTCTTTTACCACCAAGTCTGTTGTCTTAGCACACGTTTTCAAAATTTCTCTTTTGTTTCATTAAAATGGACTTATAACTAGTGTCTTGCCACCAAGACACCACTGAGCCATATTTATTGTGCCTAATCACACATGCAATCATTGCCACTCCTTGTGTTAATGGAAGTCCATAGAGCATGATGAAAAGTCAAGGACTTTGGTGACAGAAAAGGCTTAAGCTTAAGTCCTGCTCTTTCACATTTTAGTTGTATACCTTGAATAAATCGCTGGATATCACTGGGCTTTGGTTTGCTTGTCTGTAACATGGAGATGATGAATAGTTCTAATTTCCAGGGATAATGTAAGGACTGTTTGAGATAGTGGATATAGAATGCAAGTGCTTTGGTTGGGGATGAAGGTAGGTGAATAAACATTGTATTTGTTGTGTGGGTGGGAGTGTTAAAAGGTAAGGTAAAAGTCCTTCATATGGTTTACTGGCCCCTCAATAATCATGCCTAGGCCAAACTTGCCAGCTTTTGAAGCCTCCTTCCAAGCCTCAGAAGGAACCACTTTCAGTTCTCCAAACTTAGAATATGGTTTTCCATTGTTAAGTTTTACTACATGCTGTGCTTTTAAAAGCATTCACTCATGCCCCATATGCTTAGACATTTTTATACATTCTTTAAGACTCAATTTAAATAACATTTTCTGGGAATCTTTGCAGAAAAGTCACCTTTGCAATTCATTTCTACAACACTCTTTGTTTCTATACTTATATATTATTAGCATTAAAGAGTATTGAATGTAATGTCTCATTTATCTTGATGTCCTTAATATCTAGCATAGTTTCCAAAAAATGATTGTTAAATCAAAATGCATATATAAATATGTATAAATAAAAATTAAAATAGCTTGTTATTTATTTCATTATACAGTTATCTTTTATCATTAAATATATGTATCATTTTATATATTTATATATTAACACATTTTTAACTTTATCATTTATTCCATTGTATATAATAATATATATTTCATTACATACATATAATAAAAGATAAAAGATCTGGAATAATGAATTTATAATATATATTCATGTATTACATTATAATTATTTATATTATATTTATAATAAAATAAGTGATAAAGACAAAAGATCTAAATATTTAGAAATAAGATTTTGTAAATAGTTAAAGAGGAAGGGCTAAAGTAGAGAATACCAGTGTGTGATATCATCAATTATCCCATGATATCTGGTCTGTTGATCAGAGGTTTTCCATCTACCTTAAAAACAAAACAAGTTAGAATGAATCAAGGTTGAGGTTTTCATCACTTTTTCAGCAATATCAAATTTATATATACTTAATTTTTACACACTGCTCCATTCAGTCATAAACACATTATTGAGGACATGTTTTCCCATCTTTTTAACGTGTATTAAGTACTTTATACATATCAGGTGAATAACTACAACTTAACTATTTCTCATTAGACATTATATCAGCTAATATATCCATCAATATTTATTGTATATACACTATGTCCCAGGCCCTATACTATATATAAGGGGAATATGAAATTTTAAAAGGCATGAATTTTGCTATCAAGAATTTTGCTGGCTAGTAGAAGTACAGGCAAACTCAAAAAGTAAGTACAATAAGAAGTTTTAGGTGCAACTGCATAGCAAATCTTACTCCATTCTACAACAACTAATAGAGGGGAGAAAAAAGAAGAAAGGAAGATTTCAGAAAGCATATTTGAGTTGAGTTTTTAAGATTATAAAGTGCTCTTGAGTTGTACAAGTTTATTTCAGGAAGAAGAAGCAGTCTGATGATAAAAAAGACTTGAAAAAACCTGGCATCATCAGTAACTGCTGAAAGTTATTGCCTAGAGCTTAAACTGTGAGGGTTGGAGAGAAAAGAGGGGTATAGAAGCTGCAACAAGCTGTTGATTGATCTTAGGCTGTTTAGGTACTAGAAATCCAGACAGCACTTTTCTGAACTATGACAACAATGTGGGCAATGTTATGAAAAGAAATGTCAAGAAATTATTTTGAAGACTTCAGCAGTGGCTAGGTGAGAGGAACAGGATCTGAAAGAGCAAGAAGGAAAGGATAAAAAGGTCTGCTGACCTCTACTTTTACCTTCCACTGTCTTTGATCCAATTTATATCTTTGAAAATAAAAATAAATTCATCTCATTGGTACTTCTGAACAGGACATTCTGATAAGAGAATTCCAAATGGGTTTTCTATTTATCTACAAATGTTTATCGTATAATATAGAGAATTGGAATTTCAGCCTTCCCATCCACACTTAAATAAAATATTAACAGAGGACAAAACTGTGCAGGATTTCTAGTAGTAGGATCAATGGATGTGAAGCAGCCTCAGGTCATTTCTTTGAACCTTCCCTTCACAGTAATCATGCAGAGATAAGTAAAGATGCATTTAGGTAGGAGAAGAAAAGTAGGCAAAAAAAATGATAGATGCAAGGCAAGCAGTAAAAGTGTAACAAGGGTTTAATAAATACCAATTGATAGCAGCATGAGTAAAGGAACACATGATGCATTTAGGAGAGACATAAAGCATGATTTACATGCCTTTCGAAAAAGGGCATAAGTCCTTAATTTCAGAGAAACAGTTCTTAAAATTCTTAAGGTCTTTTAGGAGATTATATAAAAAAGCCGAGATTGCCAGTTTCGACAGCTGTGTAGATCAATGTTTCTCTGCACCCCTTAACTCAAATACCCTGGTATGTTTTCCTTCTTGCCGTAAGCTTGAGCAAGCTCTTCCAGGGGAGTGCTACCAACTGAGTGTAATTAACATCAACTTGGAAAGTGACTTTGAAGTGAAGGGACAGCCTGGTCTGATTCTGTAGGGAAGTGATCATCAGAATATTCCTCTGAAGACTGAGGTGCTGAGAACTTCCAGAACAAATGTCCAGGTCGGACAGCAAGCCAGGCACTTAGAAAATAAACCCAGTGGTGCATCATTCATAGTTGAGCTTGTGAGCTGCTTCTCTCTTACACAACAAAATGCATGACCTGGTCTCAATACTTTGCTACAGAAAGCTTCTGCCTGCTCTTACCTTTTTTGGAACAGAGAAAATTGTCTTGGCCTGTTTATGCTATGTCTATCCTGAGAGAATGCTAAGACTGCAATCTGCATAGTTGCATAGGAATTCACTAGATGAAAGATGAGATTTGGAATTCACTCTAAGGGTGATCCCTGACTCCTTGGCTAACCTTGGGGAATGATTTTATGTCCCTAGAACTAAGTATCTTCATATATAAAGTTAGGATTTTAACATCAGTTTTTCCATGCATCTAAGATATATTGCCATGAGAAATTAAAATATTCTTTGTAAATATCACTGAAAGTCAATAATCCAGCCATGAGTACATGATGATCATTATATAATGAGACACAGAGGACTCATCATACAATAAATGAGTATGTGCATTCTGTGAACCTGTTTAATTCTCTACATGAGACTAGTGGTTTTACTATTCTTACCAACACAGATGAGGAAACTGATGCTGAGAGTGGAGAAGTAACATGTTCAAGGTGACTTTAGTGGCAAAGCCAGAATCTGAGCCCAGGTGTCAGCATTCCCAAACTCCTCACGCTCTGCTGACCTCCTGGATTCTTGCTAAGATGGAAAAAATGAATATACGTGTAACTGCTGTGCAACTACCACTACCTTCTAAGTCAGCTCTTTAGTGTGTCATTCATAGTACTTTGTTTTCTCCTAAGCTCTTTGTTTTGATGAAAGTTGCTCTGTTTTGAGTTATAGCTTCAAGCCTTCCAGGCTGTGCTAGTGCCATGGAGAGCTCTCAGATATTTAACATCCAAACACTGCAAGACTGCAGATAGGAAACAGTGTCTCCATGGTGGTATACCAATTCGTATTGCATACATACATATCTGAATGCTCTGCTTTGAGGTGAAGAGAGGAAGGAAAATTGAATAAGAATATATAGACAGAGCCAGCGACAGATGGGATTCTGACAAATATTAGGGACAGAGAGTAACACTGCGAAAGAGGATGAGGAGCAAAAGCAATACAACTGTGGGGAAACTGTCATATATGATACATCTTTGCAGTTTCTGGAAACTGTCATATATGATACATCTTTGCAGCTTCTGGAAACTGTCATATATGATACATCTTTGCAGTTTCTGGAAAACAATTAGAAAATTATACACCCTATTTATTAATGTCTAGCTATTATCATAGATTCTGAAGTCTGTGATGGTGGCTTGACAATTGTATCTCTAGCACTTAATTGAGTGTCTGATACATAGCCGTTGTGCAATAAATATTTTTAAATCAGATAGTTATTTTAATACACCCAACCATACTTACATTCTTTCCATCAAAAATTACTTCATGTTTGAAATACTTTTATGTAAACATATAAAACTTAATAATAATATACACTTCATGTTATTGAGGGCAGAGATCTTGTCTTATGGGTCTTTTTAACTCCTTTATATTAATAAATGCATACTGATTTAAATCAATTATTAAATAACTACTTCTTATTCAGACATTATTAAGGTTTTACTTCAGTTATTTCTTAAACATTTATCTTCTTCTATCCTCTGCTCCAGAAAATACAGATGTAGCAATGAACCTGCATCCAGATAGACCACATGATAAATGAACATCCATGTACCCACTACAGAGTTTTAGAGAATATCACCAATGGCATTACAACCTATATGTTAACATGTTAACATGATACTCCATTGGCTTTATACAATAGATTTAATCTGCCTCCTAGAAATTATAGATTCAATATACTAACATAGAATACAGTAAGCTTTTTTGACACATGCCAAGCTAATTCAATAATTTATATGAAAATTCAGTGGGATGGAAAAAGTAACAACAACAACAAAATAACTTGAAAAGACAAAAAAATTGAAGGAATTTATTCTACCATATTATCAAGACCACTTACAATAGTAATTAAGAGTGTGTGGTAACAAGGCACAGATAGGTAAAAGGTCAATATAAGGAAGAGAAAGTCCAATGACAAGAACATGTATCTATAATTCTTACCAGTGGGGGGGGGGGGGGGTAGAACAAAGAGAGAAAGGAATGTCTTATTAATAATAGTTCTAGGCCAATTAGATACCCAAATAAAAATAAAATTGTTAAAAAGATTCTATTTGGGATGAAGAAAAAGTCTGGAAATAGATAGGCAATAGTTTCTAAACAGTGTAATTATATTCAGTGCCAATGAATTGTACACATAAAAATGTGTAATTAGCTAATTGGCTAGAGGAGATATTTGTAGCACATATAAATAACAAAAAAACTTGAATGTAGCATATTTAAATCAATAAAAAGGAAAAGGTGATCAAGACAGCAGAATATAAGGATGTGGAACTCACATCCCCCCCACACACAAATACATCAAAAATAAATCTACATGTGACCAATTCTCACTGAAAACTAACTTGAAATTAGCAGAAAGACTCCTGTACAATCAAGGCTGAAAGAAAGATCTACATGGAATTGGGTAGAAAAGGAAGAGACACAATCTGGTTGGGACTTATGCCCCAGAGGGGGACTCAGAGGAAAGAGAGATTACATGAGTGAGAGATCCTTCCTGGTTAGTGAGCAGTTGAAGCCACATATTGGGCACCCCAGTTCTGGGGTCCAACAAAGGGAAGACTAGCCCCCTTGGCTTGTTGGAGGGCCAGTGGAACTAACAGGATGGCTGTGGGAAGCCTAGACTCCACTCAGAAGGAGCACATGTGCTTGCTTACTCCCCAGACAGGGTAGAGAGGGTGGGCTGAAACGGTGAGGGTGGCTGACTAGTTTCCCATGACCGTCCCAGCATGCACCCCAGACTGAGCCAAGTGAACACTCCAGCCCCGCTAACTTCATGTCACGGTTCCATGCTGGAGCAAGTGTTGCCATGACCAATTAAAGAACTCGATGTTAAGACACAGAGACAGCTGAGACAGAAAGAAGTGTTTGAACAAGGTGGAGGAAGACATAGCTGTTGCTTCCACAGGCAGCACATCAGAAACAGCCCCCAAATCTGTCTGTAATGGCTGCAGCCTGCTCCTCATCAAACACTGAGTGACCACATGAGTCCCACTTGCTCCAGCACTGTTTCCCTCTGGGGTGAGGGTGCTGGTGCTTGAAGGGGTGAGAGCTCACACTTAAAGGGAAAAGAGGCAGGTAAGAACTAACTCTCAGGATTTCTGCTCCAGCAACTTAGGATCACGTCTGGTCCTTGATAGGGCAGTGACAGCCACTGAGCAAAGGGAAAGCTCTGGCTCACACCTGACTCTTCCCTAGAGCCTCCTTCTACAGCCCCACCTCCTACCAAGGTGATAACTGCCAGAACACCCTGAGGAAAGACATGAATTTTGTTCACTACAAATCTAGTTCCTGCATGAAAACCACTGGGTATACACATACTGCATAGGGATACTCCCACAGAAGGACACCCCTTCAAGACCACAAGAGGTAACTGTTTCACCTAATTTCATAGACACATAAAGTTAAGCAAAATGAAAAGACAAAGGAAATGGCCTCAATTGAAGAGCAAGAAAAAAAAGTACTTATAAAACAACTGATGTATATATGTCAATACACTACCAAATGTAAAATAGATAGCTAGTGGGAAGCAGTGACATAGCACAGGGAGATCAGCTCGGTGCTTTGTGACCACCTAGAGGGGTGGGATAGGGAAGATAGGAGGGAGATGCAAGAGGGAGGGGATATGGGGATATATGTTTATGTATAGCTGATTCACTTTGTTATACAGCAGAAACTAACACAACATTGTAAAGCAATTATACTCCAATAAAGATGTTAAAAAAATAAAATAAAATAAAATGGTAAAAGTAAAAAAACCCAAAACCAAAAAAAAACAACTGATGAAACAGAAACAATTTACCAGATAAAGAATTCAAAGCATTAGTAATAAGACTGCTAACTGAATTCGGGAAAAGAATAGATGAATACACTAAGAATTTTAACAAGGTACTAGGAAAAAAAATAAAAACCAACTGTCAGAACTGAAGAACACAGTAACTGAAATGAAAAACACAGTAGAAGGAATTAATAGCAGACTAGGTGATAGAGAAGAACACATAAATGACCTGGAGGATAGAAAAATGGAAACCACCCAATCAGGGCAGCAAAAAGAAAAACAAATTTAAAAAATGAGAAAAATTTAAGAGAACTCTACAATAAAATGAAGAGTACCAGGATTTGCATTCTAGGGCTCCCAGAAGGAGGAGAGAGAGAGAACGGGGTCAAAATGTATTTGATGAAATTATGGCTGAAAACTTCCCAAACCTGAAGAAGGAAACATATTCAGCTACAGGAAGCACAGAGGGTCCCAAAAAAGATAAACACAAACAGACCCATAATAAGACATATCATAATTAAAATGGCAAAATTTAAAGATAAAGAGAAAATTCTAAATGCAGCAAGAGAAAAGCAAAAGAGTCATACAAGGAAACTCCCATAAGGCTATAAGCTGATTTTTTCTGCAGAAACTTTGCAGGCCAGAAGGGAGTGGAATGATATATTCAAAGGGCTGAAAGGAAAAACATGCAATCGAGGATACTCTGCCCAACAAGATTAGCATTTAGAATTGAAGGAGAGATAAATAACTTCTCAGACAAGGAAAAATAGTAGTTTTTGATTGGTTTAAACCTATGCTAAAAGAAATGTTAAAGTGTCTTCTCTAAGTGTAAAAGAAAAGGCTATAGCAAGAAGTAAGAATTTATTGAAAAGGAAAAATCCCAATAGAGAAGGCAAATATATTGTAAAGACTGAGGATCAACCATTTAAATAAGTTTAAAAGAAAAAAAAATTGTAAAAGCAACTATCACTGCAATAAACTGTTAAGGGAAAAACATGAAGATGTAAAATATGATATCAAAAACACAAAATGTGAGGGAAGGGAGTAAAAAGTGTAGATCTTTTAAAATGTATTTGAACTTAAATGACTACCAGTTTAAAACAAGTAGATATAATTATGCGTCAACATATATGAACCCCATGGTAACCACAAATCAAAAACTGGCAACAGACACACAAAAACTAGAGAAAAGGGAACATAAGCATAACACTAAAGAAAATCATCAAACCACAGAGGAAGAAACTGAAAGAAGAAAAGAACAGGTAAAAACTACAGAAACAACCAGAAAGCAGGTAATATAATGGCAGTAAGTACATACCTATCAATAATTACTTTACATGTCAAAGGACTAAATGACCCATTCAAAAGACATAGGGTTACTGATTGAAGAAAAAAAAAAGGCTCATCTATATGCTGCTTACAAGAGACTCACTTCAGAACTATAGACACACACACTGAAAGTGAGGGGATGAAAAACTATATTTCATATAAATGGAAAAAACAAGAAAGTGGGGATAGCAATATATATATCAGACAAAATAGACTTTAAAACAAAGGCTATAGCAAAAGACAAAGAAGGACATTATATAATGATAAAGGGATCAAATAGAAGAAGAGTATATCACACTCATTATCATATCTGCAACCAATACAGCAGCATTTAACTATATAAAGCAAACACTAACAGACATAAAGAGAGAAACTGACAATAATGCAACCATATTACGGGACATTAGGACCCCTCTTACATCAATAGACAGATTATCCAGAGAAAATTTAATAAGGCAACAGTGGTCTTAAATGACACAATGGACCAGTTGGACTTAATAGATATCTACAGGAGAGTCCATCCCCAAACAGCAAATACACAATCTTTTCAAGCACATAGAATGTTCTCCAGGATAGATTACATGCTAGACCACAAAACAAGTCTCAACAAATTTAAGAGGATAGAAATTATATCAAACATTTTTTTCTGACCACAATTGTATGAAACTAGAAATCAACTACAGGAAGAAAAATGGGAAAAGGAAAAGCATGTGGAGACTAAATAACATGCCACTTAAAAAAAAATCTATGGGTCAATGAAGAAATCAAAGAGGAAATCAGAAAAACACTCAAGACAAATGAAAATGGAAAAAACTTTCCAAAATCTATGGGATAAGGCAAAAGCAGTTCTAAGAAAGAAGTTTATAGTGATACAGGTCTACCATATGATCCAGCAATTCCACTACTGGGCATATATCCAAAGGAAATTACAACCATATTTTTGAGGAGCTATATGTACTCTAGTGTTTATTGTAGCATTATTCACAATAGCCAAGATATGTAAACAACCAAATGCCCATCAGCAGATAAATTGATTTAAGAAAAGACATAGTATATATAAACAGTGAAATATTATTTCACCATGAGATAGAAGAATATCCTGCCATTCACAGCAGCATGGATGGACCTTGAGCCCATTATGCCTAGTGAGATAGGGCAGACAGAGTAAGACAAGTACTATATGATATCAATTATATGTGAAATCTAAAAAGGTCCAACTGGTAAAAAAAGAAAGTGTAAATAATAGTTACCAGAGGATGGAGGTTAGGAGATACAATTCATGTCATTTAAGGATACACACTATTAATGAATAGTTAACATGCCACAGAGAGCTATGCTTAGTATGATGAATATAGACAACAATATTATACTATAATTATCAAATTTGCTAAGAGACTAAAACTTAATTATCCCAATCACTAAAAAGAAAGGATAATTATGTAATGTGATAAAGGTGTTAAGTATTGTTACAATGGCAAACATATTACAATATATAAACACATTGTACACCTTAAATTTATACAATGTTATATGTCAAATATATCTAATTTTAAATAAAAGCACTCAATACCACTAGTCATCAGGAAAATACAAGTAAAAATCCAAAAGTGATACCACCACACACCCACCACAATGGCTGAACTTAAATAGAGAGATAAAGACAATTGCTAGCAAAGATGTGGAGCATTCAAACATCATAAATTATTTATGGGAAAGTAAAATGATAAAACCACTTTTGCAAAAGGTCTACTAGTTTTCTGTGCAACTAAACACATACTTATCCTCTGACATAGTTAATCCACTTCTAGAAATTTATTGAAAGAGAATGAAAATATATATCCACAACAACCCATGTGAAAGAATGTTAATAGGTAGATCACATGATTATTAATAGTCAAATGAATTAACAGTGTGGTATGTTGATGCAATGGAATTGTAAAATAAAATAAAATAAAATAAATAAATAAGTAAATTACAATATAGACAATAAAATGGATTTGTCTCAAAAACCATATGCTGAGAAAAAGAAAACTTACATAAAAGAGTCTGATTTAATTTATTTGAAGTTTTAGATTAAGGAAAATTAATCTATGATGAAAAAAATCAGAGTAGTTGTCTCCAGGAAGTAGTGTGAGGACAAGAATCTATCAGAGGGAGCATGATGGAATATCTGGGATAATTTCAGTTTACAAAGATATATGCATTTGTCAGAAATTCAATGGACATGCACTTAAGATTATTTTATTTCACTGAATTTAAATTTCACATCAAAATAATATTATGATAGGAGGAGTCAAGATGGCAGAATAGGAGGGCATGGAATTTGACACTCCTCACAAGCTCATCAAAAACACATTTACAAATGGAACAATTCCCACAGAGCTCCTGCTGAACCATAGTGGTAGGCTTAAGATACCTAAAAGAATGAAAGAAAGAAGAAAAAAGAAAAAAAGAAAAGAGGAATCAAAAAAGAGACCAGCAAACCTGGAGAGAAGCTGAAGGTAAGGAGAGATCCCCACATTAAGAAAGACTCCCTCATGGAGGGGAAATAAACTGGGACAGAAAATGAACTTCAGGAGATCAAAGGAGAATGCAGCAAACAGTCTGTGAAATGCAGGACAAAGTAAGAACCACACACATGATCTACACCACAGCTCTGTGCATTCTAGCCTGAATCATGAGTCGTCTGTTGTGAAGGGGAGCTGGATGCTGGAAAGAAGGGTTTGGGGTGCAGACTCAGAGAGAGCACAGCTCTTGGCTGTGAAAAGACAGCCTGAAGGGACAGGAGCAAGGGGAGCCACAACCAGGAAAGTCTACGGAAAAAGCCTGAGACACCACAGCAAGGCATCATTGTCAATCTGCGTGCAAGGGGCAGAGCCGCCATTATAACCCCCTTCCCCAGTAGCTGGGTTCTTAGGCCTCTGTGGGCATTGGGAGGGGCTCCCACCAGAACAGGTCCACCTGCCCCTTGGGCCGGGGTCGCCTCTGCCTGCGTAGGCTCTGGGGGCCTGAGCACCACCCACCCCAAAACCTCCTGGGAACCCCTGCTTGGGACAAGAGTCCACCAAAGCTGGCAGGGTCAGAAGGCTAAAGCATGGGGTTGGAAGAACAGACCAGGGAGAGAAACACAGTTGGCTGTGCAGATACAAGAGAAGGGACAGGAGTGAGGGGTCGCATGGCCAGGAATGCCCCTAGAGGAAGCGGAGTCTGCCTGGAAAGCAAGGCACAATTTTTGAGAGGCTCACAGGGGGGCAGGGCTGACAACGCTCCCATAGCTAGCTCCTGCTGCTGCAGGTACTGGGTGTACCCAAGTGTGCTCCAAGCAGCCACTGCTTTCGCTTCCTCTCACCTGGGCAAGGATCAGAAGCCTGAGGGCAGCACACACACAAAGGTGGGGTTAAAACCAAAACTGAGATGAGGGGCAGGGCAACTAAGGAAGAGAAACACAAATCTTTCTATGCAGCAGCACAAGCTGTGTATTAAATCCCCAAAATCAGCTGAGTCAATCCTGCGTTTGTGGAATACCTGAATAGACAACGAGTGTTTCAGCATCTGAGACCAGTCTAGCCTTTGCAGTACTGGGCTTTGTTGGCACATACAAACAGGAAATGGGCCAGAACAGAGTCTGAGCTGGCCCCACAATGTCCACAGCAGGTCCAGAGACCTACCTAGAGGTATTGGAAAGCCTCCTAGGGAGGTGGTCCCAGGAAAATATTCTTATTACTACTATTCTTTGTTAGATTGTTTCATTTTGTTCAGTTGTTGGTATTGTTGCTTTTGTTATTTTTTATCTTTTATTTTCTACTTTTATTTTTTTATTTTTTATATTATGTTATTTTCTTAATATATATAAAGTATTTATTTTTATATTTTTCCTATACTTTTTTGTTGCTCTGTGGCTTTTGTCTTGTTTTTGTTCTTCATTTTACATATATTCCCCCCCCCTTTTTTTCAATTGTTTTTAGGTGTACATTCTGTTTTATTCGCTTTTCTGTTGTTGCTGTTGTTGATATTGTTTGCTTGCCCCCTTTTCTCTTTTATTTTTTATTCTTTGTTTTTGTTAGAATAATCCTTAACAACTGTTCTCATATTAGAATATATTAGAATTCTCTTGTTTGATTATCTCTTCCTTTGTTGTTTTTCTTTTTTTCTTTTCTCGCTCTGTGTGTGTGTGTGTGTGTGTGTTTGTGTGTGTGTGAGAGTGGGTGTTGTGTTGCTGTTGCTGCTGTTTGTTTGTTGCTGTTCTTGCTATTTGCCCTGAGATTTGCTTGTCTGTTTTTTTTTTATTTTTTGTTTTATTTTGTTTTTCTTTTTTCTTTTCTTTTCTCTATTTTTTATTGGGCCACACTGTGCAACTGGTGGGTTCTTGGTTCCCCGACCAGGGGTTGGGTCTGCATCTCTGGGGTGGCAACATAGAGTCCAGGACGCTAGAACACCAGAGAATCCCAGGCACAGGGAATATTAATCGGCATGTACATTCCTGAACATATCCATACCAACACAAAGACCCTTGGCCCACACAACTCCCTGCAGACTCCAGTGCTAAACACCTCACACCAACAAACAGCAAGACAAGAATGCAACCACATCCATCAGTAGACAGGCAGCCTAAAGTCATACTAAGCTCACAGACACCCCAAAACACACCACATGATGCAGCCCTGGGCATCAGAGGGAAAAGACTCAACTCCAGCCAACAGAGCACAGGCACTAGGCCCTCCCACTAGGAAGCATACACAAGCCCCTGGACCAACCTCACTCAGCAGTGGGCAGTCAAAAGACATGAGAGGAACTACGACCCTGCAGCCTGTGGAAAGAAGACCATAAACACAGTAGGTTAGACAAAGTGAAACAACAGAGAAATATGCTGCAGACAAAAGAGCAAGATAAAATCCCACAAAACCAAATAAGTGAAGAGGAAATATGCAAGCTATCTGAAAAAGAATTGAGAGTAATGCTAATAAAGAAGATTCAAGATCTAAGAAGTAGAATGGAGAAAATACAAGAAATGCTTAACAAGGACCTAGAAGAACTAAAGATCAAACAATCAGTGCTGAACAACACAATAGCTGAAATGAAAAATACACAAGGAGAAATCAACAGCAGGATAACTGAGGCAGAAGAATGAATAAGTGAGCTGGCAGATAGAATGGTGTAAATAACTGCTGAGGAACAGAATAAAGAAAAAAGAATGAAAAGAATTAAGGACAGTCTCAGAGACTTCTGGGACAACAACAAATTCACCAGCATTCGAATTATAGGGGGCCCAGAGGAAGAAGAGAAAGGGAAAGGTCCTGAGAAAATATTTGAAGAGATTATAGTCAAAAACTTTCATCACATGGGAACAGAAATACTCAATCAAGTTCAGGAAGCTCAGAAAGTTCCATACAGGATAAACCCAAGGAGAAACATGCCAAGACACATATTAATCACACTAACAAATATTAAATACAAAGAAAAAATATTAAAAGCAGCAAGGAAAAGCAATAAATAACATACAAGGGAATACCCATAAGGTTATCAACTGATTTTTCAGCAGAAATGCTGCAGAACAGAAGGGAGTGGTAGGATATATTTAAAGTGATGAAAGGAAAAACCAAGAACCAAGATAACTCTAGCCAGCGAGGATCTCATTCAGAATCAACAGAGAAATCAAAAGCTTTACAGACAAGCAAAAGCTAAGAGAATTCAGCATCACAAAACCAGCAATGTAACAAATGCAAAAGGAACTTCTCTTGGTGGGAAACACAAGAAAAGAAAAAGACCTACAAGAACAAACCCAAAACAATTAATAAAAGGGTAATAAGAGCATACACATGTATAATTACCTTAAATATAAATGGATTAACTGTTCCAACCAAAAGACACAGACTAGCTGAATGGATTAAAAAAAAAAAGACCCATAAATTTGCTGTCTAAAATAGATCACTTCAGACCTAGGGACACATACAGACTGAAAGTGAGGGGATGGAAAAAGATATTCCATGCAAATGGGAATCAAAAGAAAGCTGGACTAACAATACTTGTATCAGATAAACTAGACTTTAAAATAAAAACTATTCCAAGAGAAAAGGAAGGACACTACATAATGATCAAAGGATCAATCCAAGAAGAAGATATAACAATTATAAATATCTATGCACCCAACATAGGAACACCTCAATACATAAGGCAAATGCTAATAGCCATAAAAGGGGAAATGGACAGTAATACAATAATAGTCAGGGACTTTAACACCTCACTTACACGAGTGGACAGATCATCCAAAATGAAAATAAATAATGAAACACAAGCTTTAAAAGACACAATAGACCAAAGACTTAATAAATAATTAAAGGGCATTCCACCCGAAAATGGCAGAATACACTTTCTTCGCAAGTGCTCATGGAACATTCTCCAGGATACATCACATCTTGGGTCACAAATCAAGCCTCAGTATATTTTTAAAAATTGAAATCATATCAGACATCTCTTCCGACCACAAATCTATGAGATTAGAAATCAATTACAGGAAAAAAAAACTGGAAGAAATACAAACACATGGAGGCTAAACAATATGTTACTAAATAAGCAAGAGATCACTGAAGAAATCAAAGACAAAATCAAAAAATACCTAGAAACAAATGACAGTGAAAACAAATGACCCAAAACCTATGGGACACAGCAAAAGCAGTTCTAAGAGAGAAGACTATAGCAATACAATCCTACCTCAAGAAACAAGAAAAATCTCAAATAAACATCCTAACCTTACACCTCAAGCAACTAGAGAAAGAAGAACAAACAAAACCCAAAATTAGAAGGAAAGAGATCATAAAGATCAGAGCAGAAATAAATGAAATAGAAATGAAGAAAACAATAACAAAGATCAATAAAACTAAAAGCTGGTTCTTTGAGAAGATAAACAAAATTGATAAACCTTTAGCCAGACTCACCAAGAAAAAAAGGGAGAGGACTCAAATCAGTAAAATTAGAAACGACAAAGAGAAGTTACAGCTGACACCATAGATATATAAAGGATCGTAAGAGAATACTGCAAGCAACCTCATGCCAATAAAATGGACAACCTGCAGGAAATGGACAAATTCTTAGAAAAGTTCAACCTTCCAAGACTGAACCAAGAAGAAAGAGAAAATATGAACAAACCAATCACAAGTACTGAAAGTGAAACTGTGATTAAAAACTCCCAAAAAAAAAAAAAGTCCAGGACCAGATGGCTTAATAGGTGACTTCTATCAAACATTTAGAGAAGAGATAACATGTATCCTTCGCAACCTCTTCCAGAAAATCGCAGAGTGTGGAACACTCCAAAACTCATTCTAGGAGGTCACCATCACCCTGATGCCAAAACCAAACAAAGATATCACAAAAATAGAAAATTACAGGCCAGTATCACTGATGAACATAGAGGCAAAAATCCTCAAGAAAATACTAGCAAACAGAAACCAACAACACATTAAAAGGATCATACACTATGATCAAGTGGAATTTATGCCAGGGATGCAAGGATTCTTTAATATATGCAAATCCATCAATGTGATACACCATATTAACAAATTGAAGAATAAGAACCATATGATCATCTCAATAGTTGCATAAAAAGCTTTTGACAAAATTCAACACCCATTTATGATAAAAACTGTGCAGAAAGTGGGCATAGAGGAAACCTACCTCAACCTAATAAAGACCATATATGACAAACCCACAGCAAACATTATTCTCAATGGTGAAAAACTGAAAGCATTTCCTCTAAGATCAGGAACAAGACAAGGTTGTCCACTCTCGCCACTATTATTTAACATAGTTTTGGAAGTCTTAGCCATGGCAATCAGAGAAGAAAAAGAAATAAAAGGAATCCAAATTGGAAAAGAAGAAGTAAAACTGTCACTGTTTGCAGATGACATGTTACTATACATAAAAAATCTTAATGTTGCCAACAGAAAACTACTAGAGATAATCAATGAATTTGGTAAAGTTGTGCAGGACACAAAATTAATACACAGAAATCTCTTGCATTCCTAGACACTAACAATGAAAGAACAGAAAGAGAAATTAAGGAAACAATCCCGTTTACCACTGCAACAAAATAATAAAATATCTGAGAATAAACCTACCTAAGGAGACAAAAGAACTGTTTTTCAAAAACTATAAAATGCTAATGAAAGAAATCAAATATGACACAAACAGATGGAGAGATATACCATGTTCTTGGATTGGAAGAACCAGTATTGTGAAAATGACTATACTACCCAGAGAAATCTACAGATTCAACACAATTCCTATCAAATTACCAGTAGCATTTTCACAGAACTAGAAAAATAATTTTACAATTTGTACAGAAACACAAAACACCCCCAAAATAGCCAAAACAATCTTGAGAAAGAAAAATGGAGCTGGAGGAATCAGGCTACCTGACTTCAGACTATACTACAAAGCTACAGTAAACAAGACAGTATGGTACTGGTACAAAAAGGGAAATATAGATTAATGGAACAGGATAGAAAGCCCAGAGATAAACCCACGCAACTATGGTCAACTAATCTATGACAAAGGAGCCAAAAATATACAATGGAGAAAAGACAGCCTCTTCAATAAGTGGTGATGGGAAAACTGGACAGCTACATGTAAAAGAATGAAATTAGAACACTCACTAATACCATACGCAAAAATAAACTCAAAATGGATTAAAGACCTAAAAGTAAGACCAGACATTATAAAACTCTTAGAGGAAAACACAGGCAGAACACTCTTTGACATAAATCATAACAACGTCTTTTTTGACCCACCTCCTAGAGTAATGAAAATTAAAACAAAAGTAAACAAACGGGACCTAATTCAACTTAAAAGTTTTTGCACAGCAAAGGAAACCATAAACAACATGAAAAGGCAACCCTCAGAATGGGAGAAAATATTTGCAAACGAAAAAACTAACAAGGGATTAATCTCCAAAATTAACAAGCAGCTCATACAGCTCAATATAAAACAAACAAACAAACAAACAACCCAATCAAAAAATGGGTGGAAAACTTGGAAGAAATGGACAAATTCTTAGAAAGGTATAACCTTCCAAGACTGAACCAGGAAGAAACAGAAAATATGAACAGACCAATCACAAGTAATGAAATTGAAACTGTGATTAAAAATCTTCCAACAGGGCTTCCCTGGTGGCACAGTGGTTGAGAATCTGCCTGCCAATGCAGGGGACGTGGGTTCGAGCCCTGGTCTGGGAGGATCCCACATGCCGCGGAGCAACTAGGCCCGTGAGCCACAACTACTGAGCCTGTGCATCTGGAGCCTGTGCTCCACAACAAGAGAGGCCGCGATAGTGAGAAGCCCGCACACCGCAATGAAGAGTGGCCCCCACTTGCCGCAACTGGAGAAAGCCCTCGCACAGAAACAAAGACCCAACACAGCCATAAATAAATAAATAAATAAAATTAAATAAAAAATCTTCCAACAAACAAAAGTCCAGGACCAGATGGCTTCACAGGTGAATTCTATCAAACATTTAGAGAAGAACTAACACCCATCCTTCTCAAACTCTTCCAAAAAATAGCAGAGGAAGGAAGACTCCCAAACTCATTCTATGAGGCCACCATCACACTGATACCAAAACCAGAAAAAGACACTACAAAAAAAGAAAATTATAGACCAATATCACTGATGAATATAGATGCAAAAGTCCTCAACAAAATACTAACAAACAGAATCCAACAACACATTAAAAAGATCATACACCATGATCAAGTGGGATTTATCCCTGGGATGCAAGGATTCTTCAATATATGCAAATCAATCAATGTGATATATCATATTAACAAACTGAAGAATAAAAATCATATGATCATCTCAATAGATGCAGAAAAAGCTTTTGACAAAAATCAACACCCATTTATGATAAAAACTCACCAGAAAGTGGGAACAGAGGGAACATACCTCAACATAATAAAGGC
Source organism: Balaenoptera ricei (assembly GCF_028023285.1). Taxonomy (NCBI): domain Eukaryota; kingdom Metazoa; phylum Chordata; class Mammalia; order Artiodactyla; family Balaenopteridae; genus Balaenoptera; species Balaenoptera ricei. Next base: position 167,632,700 of record NC_082641.1, read on the forward strand.
CATATATGACAAACCCACAGGAAACATCATTCTCAATGGTGAAAAACTGAAAGCATTTCCTCTAAGATCAGGAACGAGACAAGGATGTCCACTCTCGCCACTATTATTCAGCATAGTTTTGGAAGTCCTAGCCACAACAATCAGAGAAGAAAAAGAAATAAAAGGAATACAAATTGGAAAAGAAGAAGTAAAACTGTCACTGTTTGCGGATGACATGATACTATACATAGAGAATCCTAAAAATGCCACCAGAAAACTTCTAGAGCTAATCAATGAATTTGATAAAGTTGCAGGATACAAAATTAATGCACAGAAATGTCTTGCATTCCTATACACTAATGATGAAAAATCTGAAAGAGAAATTATGGAAACACTCCCATTTACCATTGCAACAAAAAGAATAAAATACCTAAGAATAAACCTACCTAGGGAGACAAAAGACCTGTATGCAGAAAACTATAAGACACTGATGAAAGAAATTAAAGATGATACAAATACATGGAGAGATATACCATGTTCTTGGATTGGAAGAATCAATATTGTGAAAATGACTATACTACCCAAAGCAATCTACAGATTCAATGCAATCCCTATCAAGTTACCAATGGCATTTTTTATGGAACTAGAACAAATCATCTTAAAATTTGTATGGAAACACAAAAGACCCCGAAGAGCCAAAGCAGTCTTGAGGGAAAAAAATGGAGCTGGAAGAATCAGACTCCCTGACTTCAGACTATACTACAAAGCTACAGTAATCAAGACAACATGGTACTGGCACAAAAACAGAAGCATAGATCAGTGGAACAAGACAGAAAGCCCAGAGATAAACCCACACACCTGTGGTCTACTAATCTATGACGAAGGAGGCAAAGATATATAATGGAGAAAAGACAGTCTCTTCAATAAGTGGTGCTGGGAAAACTGGACAGCTACATGTAAAAGAATGAAATTAGAACACTCCCTAACACCAGACACAAAAATAAACTCAAAATGGATTAGAGACCTAAATGTAAGACCAGACACTACAAAACTCTTAGAGGAAATCATAGGAAGAACACTCTTTGACATAAACCACAGCAAGATCTTTTTTGACCCAGCTCCTAGAGTAATGGAAATAAAAACAAAAATAAACAAATGGGACCTAATGAAACTTAAAAGCTTTTGCACAGCAAAGGAAACCATAAACAAGACGAAAAGACAACCCTCAGAATGGGAGAAAATATTTGCAAACGAATCAATGGACAAAGGATTAATCTCCAAAATATATAAACAGCTCATGCAGCTCAATATTAAAGAAACAAACAACCCAATCCAAAAATGGGCAGAAGACCTAAATAGACATTTCTCCAAAGAAGACACAGATGGCCATGAAAAGCTGCTCAACATCACTAATTATTAGAGAAATGCAAATCAAAACTACAATGAAGTATCACCTCACACCAGTTAGAATGGGCATCATCAGAAAATCTACAAACAATAAATGTTGGAGAGGGTGTGGAGAAAAGGAAACCCTCTTGCACTGTTGGTGGGAATGTAAATTGATACAACCACTATGGAGAACAGTATGGAGGTTCCTTAAAAAACTAAAAATAGAATTACCATATGACCCAGCAATCCCATTACTGGGCATATACCCAGAGAAAACCATAATTCAAAAAGACACATGCACCCCAATATTCATTGCAGTACTATTTACAATAGCCAGGTCATGGAAGCAACCTAAATGCCCATCCACAGATGAATGGATAAAGAAGTTGTGGTACATATATACAATGGAATATTACTCAGCCATAAAAAGGAACGAAATTGAGTCATTTGTTGAGACGTGGATGGACCTAGAGACTCTGATACAGAGTGAAGTAAGTCAGAAAGAGAAAAACAAATATTGTATATTAACACATGTATGTGGAACCTAGAAAAATGATACAGATGAACCAGTTTGCAGGGCAGAAGTTGAGACACAGATGTAGAGCACAAACTTATGGACTCCAAGAAGGGAAAACCGCGGTGGGGTGGGGATGGTGATGTGCTGAATTGGGCGATTGGGATGGACATGTATACATTGATGTGTACAAAATTGATGACTAATAAGAACCTGCAGTATAAAAATAAAACAAAGAAACAAACAAAAAAAAACTAATACTAAACTTTCTTTGGGTTATTTGTATGGAAATATGTTAATATAAATGTTTCAGACATTACACGAAATTCCTAAAAATCTTATATGTTCTGGTATAATGTTATAAGTCATAATTCTAGTTATTACTTTAAAATGTATATCTCAGAAATGACTAAATTTCCTTGTCAATTGCATTATTATGAACTTTCATCAAATCTTTAACAGTGGTGATTTTTAAGTGTTTTGTCATTTACAGACAGTTCTGGGTGTACTCTGATGCTTTTGCAAAAATGTTCCTATAAAAGTGTTTCATCTTCAAGGAATTCATGGAAAAGACTCTGACAAGTACAGGTTTCTGGTAACTGACTATACTGCTGAACTGAATGAATAAGCACTTTCAGAACTCTAATGCAAAACTGATGAATTCATAAAAGTGCTAACAAAAGATCAAGATGAAAAAAAATTAATTACATGGGACTGAGTGAACTGATGAGGATGATTATAATTTTTGTGACTTTCTGTTTGAATAAAAACAAATCCCACAAGGACTCAGTGGCAAAAAATATACGAATCAATTTTCACTGCAAAGTAAAGGAGCTGTTACAGTGGAGGATTACTGGACTGAATGTAAATATTATGACATAGTATGAGTGTGTTTTGTGTTTGGTAATTGCAATCATTGTTGCTTTTGTTGTGTTCATCCATTTACAATGCTTGGTGTCAGTTTATTTATCTCCTGTAAAAATAAAATTTAGTGTGTGTGTGTGAAAAATAAAAAAAATGGGTGGAAGACCTAAATAGATATTTCTCCACGGAAGATATACAGATGGCCAAGAGGCACATGAAAAGATGCTCGACATCACTAATTATTAGAGAAATGCAAATCAAAACTACAATGAGGTATCATCACACACCAGTCAGAATGGCCATCATCAGAAAATGTACAAACAATAAATGCTGGAGAGGGTGTGGAGAAAAGGGAACCGCCATACACTGTTGGTGGGAATGTACATTGTTACAGCCACTATGGGAAACGGTTTGGAGGTTCCTGAAAAAACTAAAAATAGAACTACCACATGACCCAGAAATCCCACTACTGGGCATATACACTGAGAAAACCATAATTTTAAAAAACACATGTACTCCAATATTTATAGCAGCACTATTTACAATAGCTGGGACATGGAAGCAACCTAAATGTCCATCAACAGACAAATGGATGAAGAAGATGTGGTATTATATACAATGGAATATTACTCAGCCTTAAAAACGAATGAAATTTGGTCATTTGTAGAGACCTCCCAACCTCCCTCAACCTCTCCCTTGGTAGCCTTAAGTTCACCCTTTAAGTCTGTGAGTCTGTTTGTGTTTTGTAAGTAAGTTCCTTTGTATCATTTTTTTTAGATTCCCCATAAAAGCAATATCATACAATATTTCTCTTTCCCTGTCTGACTTACTTCACTCAGTATGACAATACTAAGTCCATCCATGTTACTGCAGATGGCATTATTTCATTCATTTTTATGGCTGAGTAATATTCCATTGTATAAATATACCCCATCTTCTTTATCCATTCCCCTGTTGGTGGACATTTAGGTTGCTTCCATGTCTTGGTTATTTTAAATAGTGCTGCAATAAACATTGTTGTGCATGTATACTTTCAGACCACGTTTTTCTCCAGGTATACGCCCAGGAGTGGGATTGCTGGATCACATGGTAGCTTTATTTTAGTATTTTAAGGCACCTCCATACTGTTCTCCACAGTGGCTGTACCAATTTACATTCCCACCAACAGTGTAGGAGGGTTCCCTTCTCTTCACACCCTCTCCAGAATTTACTGTTTGTGGAATTTTTGATGATAACCATTCGGACTAGTGTGAGGTGATACCTCATTGTAGTTTTGATTTACATTTCTCTAATAATTAGCAATGTTGAACATCTTTTCGTGTGCCTCTTAGCCATCTGTATGTCTTCTTTGGAGAAATGTCTATTTTGGTCTTCTGCCCATTTTTTCCTGGGTTGTATGTTTTGATGATATTAAGCCACATGAGCTGTTTGTAAATTTTGGAGACTAATCACTTGCTGGTCACCTCATTTGCAAATATTTTCTCCCATTCTGTGGGTTATCTTTTCATTCTGTTCATGGTGTCCTTTGCTGTGCAAAAGTTTTTGAGTTTAATTAGGTCCTATTTATTTATTTTTGTTTTTATTTCCATTACTCTGGCAGACATATCGAAAAAGGTATAGTTACACTTTATGTCAGAGAGTGTTCTGCCTACGTTTTTCTCTAAGAGTGTTACAGTGTCCGGTCTCATATTTAGGTCTTTAATCAGTTTTGAATTTATTTTTGTGTATGATGTTAAAGAATGTTCTAATTTCATTTTTTTACATGTAGCTGTCCAGTTTTCCCAGCACCATTTATTGAAGAGACTGCCTTTCCTCCATTGTATACTCTTGCCTCATTTGTCATAGATTGATTGACGATAGGTGCATGGGTTTATTTCTGGGCTTTCTATCCTGTTCCATTGATCTATATTTCTATTTTTGTGCCAGTACCATATGTCTTGTTTACTGTAGCTTTGTAGTATATTCTGAAGTCAGGGAGCCTGATACTTCCAGCTCTCTTTTTCTTTTCTTTTTTTTGATATTTAAAAAAAATTAATTTTATTTATTTATTTTTATACAGCAGGTTCTTATTAGTTATCTATTTTATACATATTAGTGTATATATGTCAATCCCAATCTCCCAATTCATCCCACCACCACCCTCCACCCCTGCTTTCCCCCTTTGGTGTCCATACGTTTGTTCTCTACATCTGTGTCTCTATTTCTGCCTTGCAAACTGGTTCATCTGTGCCATTTTTCTAGATTCCACATATATGCAATAATATATGATATTTGTTTTTCTCTTTCTGACTTACTTCAATCTGTATGACAGTCTCTAGGTCCATCCATGTCTCTACAAATGACCAAATATCATTCCTTTTTATGGCTGAGTAATATTCCATTGTATATATGTACCACATCTTCTTCATCCATTTGTCTGTCGATGGGCATTTATGTTGCTTCCATGACCTGGCTATTGTAAATAGTGCTGAAATGAACATTGGGGTGCATGTGTTTTTTTGAATTATGGTTTTCTCTGGGTATATGCCCAGTAGTGGGATTGCTGGGTCATATGGTAATTCTATTTTTAGTTTTTTAAGGAACCTCCATAGATATTGTATCAATTTACATTCCTACCAACAGTGCAAGAGGGTTCTCTTTTCTCCATACCCTCTTCAGCATTTGTTGTTTGTAAGTTTTCTGATTATGCCCATTCCTGCTCTGTTTTTCTTTCTCAAGATTGCTTTGGCTATTTGGAGTCTTTTCTGTGTCCATACAAATTTTAAAGTTTTTGTTCTAGTTCTATGAAAAATGTCATTGGTATTTAATAAGGATTTCATTAAATCTGTAGATTGCCTTGGGTAGTACAGTCATTTTGACAATATTGATTCTTCCAGTTCAAGAATATGGTATATCTTTCCATCTGTTTGTGTCCACTTTGATTTCTTTCATCAGTGTCTTATAGTTTTTGAAATACAGGTCTTTTGTCTCCTCAGGTAGGTTTATTCCTAGGTGTTTTTTTCTTTTTGATGCAATGGTAAATGGGATTGTTTCTTTAATTTCTCTTTCTGATTTTTTGTTGTTACTGTATAGAAATGCAACAGATTTCTGTGTATTACTGAGTTCATTGATGAGCTCTAATAGTTTTCTGGTAGCTCCTTCAGGATTCTCTATGTATAGTATCATGTCATCTGCAAACAGTGACAGTTTTACTTCTTCTTTTCCAATTTGGATTCCTTTTACTTTTTTCCTGTGATTGCTATAGCTAGGACTTCCAAAACTGTGTTGAATAAAAGTGGTGAGAGTGGACATCCTTGTCTTGTTCCTGATCTTAAAGGAAATGCTTTCAGCTTTTCACCATTGAATATGTTGTTAGCTGTAGGTTTGTCATAATGGCCTTTATTACGTAGAGCTATGCTCCCTCTACACCTACTTTCTTAAAAGTTTCTAACATAAACCAGTGTTGAATTTTGTCAAAAGCTTTTCCTGCATTTATTGAGGTGATCATATGGTTTTTAATCTTCAATTTGTTTATGAGGTCGATCACACTGATTGATTTGCAGATATTGAAAAATACTTCCATCCCTGGGATAAATCCCACTTGATCATGGTGTATGATCCTTTTAATATATTGTTGCATTCAGATTGCTAGTATTTTGTTGAGGATTTTTGCACCTCTGTTCATCAGTGATATTGGCTTGTAATTTTCTTTTTTCTGTGAATATCTTTGTCTGGTTTTGGTATCCAGGTAATGGTGGCCTCATAGAATGAGTTTGGGAGTGTTTCTTCCTCTTCAATTTTTTGGAACAATTTCAGAAGGATAGGTAGTAGCTCTCCTCTAAATGTTTGATAGAATTCACCTGTGAAGCCCCTGGTCCTGGACTTTTATTTATTGGGAGTTTTTAAATCACAGTTTCAATTTCTGTGCTTGTGACTGATCTGTTCATATTTTCTATTTCTTCCTTGTTCAGTCTTGGGAGATTGTACCTTTCTAAGAATTTGTCCATTTCTTCCAGGTTGCCCATTTTATTGGCATACAGTTTCTTGTAGTAGTCTCTTATGATCCTTGGTATTTCTTTGGTGTCAGTTGTAACTTCTCCTTTTTCATTTACAATTCTATTGATTTGTGTCCTCTCCCTTTTTTTCTTGATAAGTCTGGCTAAAGGTTTATCAATTTTGTTTATCTTTTCAAAGAACCAGGTCTTAGTTTTATTTATCATTGCTGTTGTTTTCTTTGTCTCTATTTCATTTATTTCTCCTCTGATGTTTATGATTTCTTTCCTTCTGCTAACTTTGGGTTTTGTTTGTTCTTCTTTCTCTAGTTGCTTTAAGTTAAGCTTAGGTTGTTTATATGAGATTTTTCTTGTTTCCTGAGATAAGGTTCTATTGCTATGAACTTCCCTCTTTGACCTGTTTTTTTCTGTATCCCATAGGCTTTGGATCATTGTGCTTTCTTTTTTATTTTTCTCTTGGTATTTTTTTATTTCCTCTTTGATTTCTTTAGTAATACATTGGTTTTTTTGTAGCATATTGTTTATCCTCCACGTGTTTGAGGTTTTTGCAGTTTTTTTCTTGTAGTCGATTTCTAATTCCATAACGTTGTTGGAAAAGATGCTTGTCATACAAGTGAATTAAGGCAGAAATGGAAAAACAAATATCACATATTAACGCATATATGTAGAAACCAGAAAATGGTACAGACACACCGGTTTGCAAGGCAGAAATAGAGACAAAGATGTAGAGAACAAACATATAGATACCAACGGTGGGAAGTGGGGGGTTGGATGAATTGAGAGATTGGGATTGACATATATACACTAATATGTATAAAATAGATAACTAATGAGAACCTGCTGTATAGCACAGGGAAATCCACTTCACTGTACAGTAGAAACTAACACAACATTGTAAAACAACAATATCCCAATAAAAAAAAAGAAAAAAAAGATATGATTTCAATTTTCTTACATTTACCCAGGTTCACATTTTGGCCTGGCATGTGGTCAATCCTAGAGAATGTTCCATGTGCCCATGAGAAGAATGTGTATTCTGCTTCTTTTGGATGAAATGCTCTATAAATATCAATTAAATCCATCTGGTCTCATGTGTCATTTAATGCCTGTGTTTCCTTATTTATTTTCTTTCTTGATGGTCTGTCCATTGATGAAAGTGGGATGTTAAAGTCCCCCACTATTATTGCATTACTGTTGATTTCTCCCTTTATGGCTGTTAGTGTTTGCCTTATATAATAAGGTGCTCCTATGTTGGGTGCATATATGTTTACAATTGTTTTTATATCTTCTTGGATTATCCCTTGATCATTATGTACTATCCTTCTTTGTCTCTTATAACAGTCTTTATTTTAAAGTCTATTTTGTCTGATGTGAGTATTGCTACTCCAGCTGTCTTTTCATTTCTATTTTCACGGAATACCTTTTTCCATCCCCTTACTTTCAGTATGTATGTGTCCCTAGGTCTGAAGTGGGTCTCTTGTAGATAGCATATATACAGGTCTTGTTTTTGTATCCATTCAGTCAGTCTATGTCCTTTGGTTGCAGCATTTAATCTATTTACATTTAAGGTAATTATCAGTATGTATGTTCCCTTTGTCATTTTCTTAATTGTTTTGGGTTTGTTTTTTGTAGGTCTTTTTTCTTCCCTTCCTTTTTGTTCTCCTCTCTTGTGGCTTGATGACCATATTTAGTGTTGTATTTAGGTTGCTGTTTCTTTTTTGTGTGTGAATCTATTGTAGTTTTGGGGTTTGCTCTTCCCTTGAGGTTTTGATATAGCAGTCTTTATATGTACAATGTTGTTTTAAGTTGCTGGTCTGTTTCCCACCTAGAGAAGTTACTTTAGCATTTGTGGCAAAACTGGTCTGGTGGTGCTGAATTCTCTTAGCTTTTGCTTGTCTGTAAAGCTTTTGATTTATCCATCAAATCTGAATGAAAGCGTTGCTGTGTAGAATATTCTTGGTTGTGGGTTCTGCCCCTTCATCACTTTAAATATATCCTGCCACTCCCTTCTGTCCTGCAGAGTTTCTGCTAAGAAATCAGTTGATATCTTTATGGGAGTTCCCTTGTATGTTATTTGTTATTTTTCCCTTGTTGCTTTTAATATTTTTTCTTTGTCTTTAATTTTTGCCAGTTTGATTACTACGTGTCTTGGTGTGTTCCTCCTTGCATTTATCCTGCCTGGGACTCTCTGTGCTTCCTGGACTTGGGTGACTATTTCCTTTCCCATGTTAGGAAAGTTTTCAGCCATTATCTCTTCAAATGTTTTCTCAGGTCCTTTCTCTCTCTCTTCTCCTTCTGGGACCCCTATAATGCTAATGTTGGTGTGTTTATTGTTGTCCCAGTGGCCTCTTAGACTGTCTTCATTTTTTTCATTCTTCTTTTTTTTTCCCCTCTGTTCCACGCAAGTGATTTCCACCATTCTATCTTTCAGGCCACTTATCTATTCTTCTGCCTCAGTTATTCTGCTATTGACTCCTTCTAATGTATTTTTCATTTCAGTTGCATTGTTCATCTCTGTTTGTTTGTTCTTTAATTCTTCTAGGTCTTTGTTAAACATTTTTTGCATCTTCTCAACCTTTGCCTCCATTTTTTTCTGAGTTCCTGGATCATCTTCACTATCAATATTCTGAATTCTTTTTCTGGAAAGTTGCCTAACTCCACTTCACTTAGTTGTTTTTCCAGGGTTTTATCTTATTCCTTCATCTGGGATATACTCCTCTTCTGTTTCAGTCTGTTTAACTTTCTGTGATCGTAGCTTTCATTCTGCAGGCTGCAGAACTGCAGTTCTTCTTGCTTCTGCTGTCTAGTCTCTTGTGGATGAGGCTTTCTAAGAGGCTTGTGTAAGCTTCCTGATGGGTGGGACTGGTGGTGGGTGGAGCTGGTTCTTGTCCCTCTGGTGGGCAGGGCAGTGCTTAGTAAAACTTTAATCCACTTATCTGCTGATGGGTGGGGTTGTGTTCCTGCCCTCTTTGTTATTTGGCCTGAGACTACCCAGCACTAGAGCCTACAGACTGTTTGGTGGCCTCAGGGAGGGCTCACGCCAATGAGTACATCCCAGAACTGCTGCCACAAAAGTCTTTGTCCCTGCAGTGAGCCACAGCTGTCCCCTGCCTCTGAAGGAGACCCTTCAATACTATCAGGTAGGTCTGGCCCTGTCTCCTATGGGATCACTGTTTTTTCCCCTGGGTCCTTGTGTGCATGAGACTTTGTGTTTGCCCTCCAAGAGTGGATTTTCTGTTTTCCCCAGTGTTGTGGAATTCCTGTAATCAGACGCCACTGGTCTTCAAAGCCAGATTCTCTGGGTACTCCTCCTCCCATTGCCAGGCCCCCAGGCTGGGACATCTGACATGGGGCTCAGTACTTTCACTCCTGTGGGATAACTTCTGTGGTGTACTTGTTTTCCAGTTTATGGGTCGCTTACACAGCAAGTATGAGATTTGATTTTATTGTGATCATGCCCCTCCTACTGTCTCATTCTGGCTTCTTCTTTGTCTTTGGATGTAGGGTATCTTTTTTCGGTAGGTTTTGTAGATGGTTGTTCAGTTAGTTGTGATTTTGTTGTTTTTGTAAGAAGGGGATGAGCTCATGTCCTTCTACTCCAACACCTTAAGCTAATCCTCTCAACAAGTGGTAGTTTCTTAAAGGTTTGTTACAATGTGGAATCTGAAATTGAAGGCATAATTTCCATTAAAATTGTCCTCTTGTCTTCCTTTCTTCAAAACACCTCTGGCATTCTTGCTTTGGGATTTCCCCCAGAGCCAAGCTACCGAAAACACTTGATCACAACACGGTTCTAAATGGGCTTCCTCACACATGCACACCTTCCATGGAAACACAGTTGTCCCCTGGTATCTGTGGGTACAGATTCAAGGACCCTGGGTGGACACCAAAGTCCGCAGATGCTCACGTCCCTTGTATAAAGTGGCATCTCTGAGATTTATTTTTAAATGCTTCAAATAACTAAGATAAGTTGATGGGTAGACAATGATGTTTTAGTCAGAGTTTTCCAAAGAGCCAGACCAATACAATAAATACATATCTATCTATCTATCTATCTATCTATCTATCTATCTATCTATCTATTGAGAGACAGAGAAAGATTAAAGAATTTGCTCACATAATTGTAATTGTTGGTAAGTCTGAAATTCCTAAGTGGATCTGAAGGCTGAAAATTCTGGTATGAGTTGAAGCTTCATCTTGAGTCTGAATTCTGTAGGATAGCAGTCTGGAAACTTAGGCAAGATTTCTATGTTGCAGTCTTAGGGAGAATTCTTTCTCTCTTGGGTTATGTCGATCTTTTTTTTATTAAGGCTTTTAGTTGATTTGATGAAGCTCACTCACATTATAAAGGGTTATCTACTTTACTAAAATTTTACTGATTTAAATGGTAATCACATCTAAAAAAATAAATCATAGCGACATCTAGACTGCTGCTTGAGCAAACTACATGGAAGCATGGCTTAGACAAGTTAAAACATAAAATTAACCATAACAGTCCACCAGTTGTTTATGTGGCGTTCATACACATCTTCTTAAACTGTACTAAATCTCCAAATAAAGAAAATAACAGGGTGGAATGGGTAAAAGTGGTTAAAAGGTACAAACTTCCAGTTAAAAGACAAATAGGTCTGGGGATGTAATGTACAGCATGGTGACTATAGTTAACAATACCGTATGGTATATTTGAACGTTGCTGAGAGAGTAGATCTTAAATGTTCTTATCATGAGAAAAAAATGTGCAATTATGAGTGGTGATGTATGTTAACTAAAGTTATTGTGGTAATCATTTCACAATATATACATACACTAAACCAGTATGTTTTATACCTAAAACGAATACAGTGTTGTATCTCAATTTAAATAAATAAATAAATCAGAAAGTGTCAAAGATTGTCAGACTAGATTAGAAAAACAATATTTAACTACATGCTAAGCTATTTGAAAGAGACATCTAAAACATAAGGACATGGAAATGTTGAGAGGAAAAAGGATAGAAAAAGATAAATGTACCATGCAATTAATAACCAAAACAAAACCGACATGGCTTTATTAATATTAGAAAAAATAAACTTTGCCATTACTCAAGATGAAGAGGATTACAAGGAGAGATTACAATTCTAAACTCTGCATGTAGTTAATAACATACTTCAAAATATATAACTAAATATGGTGTAGAATAAATGGAAATTTACAAGTTTTTTATAATAGTGGGATATTTTCAACACATTTTTTCTCATTAATTATCACATTTAAAAGAAAAAAATAAAGTTAGAAGATTTAAGCCACACGATTAACTAGATTTATCTAATGGACTTATACAGAACAGAACCAAAACATTATTTTTTTAGCTCACTATGCTATAATTTCAGAATTTTTCTACTTACCGCACCATGAAACAAATTTCGACAAATTTCAAAGAACTAGTAATATACAGACATCCTTCTCTAACAACAATAAATAATTAGAAAGTATAAACAAAAAGTAATAAGAAAAAAACTGATACTGGAAATTGAGAATGTGCTTTCAAATAACTCATGATCAAAAAGAAATTGTAATAAAAAATACAAAATATTAAAACCTGAACAGTAGTTGAAAAGCCATGTTTTAAGATATTCAGAATACAGCTTAAACAGCACGTTAAATTTTATAGTATTAAGTGTTTACTTTATAAAAGAAAGGATGAAAAATAATTTGTGAATGACACAAATTTGGAGGTTAGTAAAAAAAAAAAGAAAATAAAAAGAACAGAATTATACCTCTGCTGATCTTTTGTACAAACAAAAGTGTACTAACCTTTTCCCCAAAAGAGAACGCAAAGTCCTTGGGTGAGGTTCACTCTTCTGTTTGATATCCTACAATTTAATACTATGATGTAAAATTTAAATATATATATATGGATGTATATATATATATATATATATATATATATAAAAAGAAATAAAGTTAATACATTTTATGTTACATGATAAGAAAATGAGAGGAAAGATTCAAAGACATTTGCTTAATATAAATGCACATGTATATGTAATATATAAAATGTATATGTACTATACATTTACATGTCTATATATACATATGTGTATATATATATGATATATAATTCAAACACACATATTCATAACAAAATAAAAAAGAAATACTCATAACAATTACAATTCTCATTTCTGTAACTGGTCACATGGTTGTAGCTGGATAATTACAATCTTTCATTACACATTACATATTCCCTGTGCCTTCAGCAAGTACCTCAGCTGGTTGTGGTTCTTTACCTTGTGGGGTGACCTAAGCTATTCCTGAAGTGTCAGGGCCATTACTAGTCCTACATTTATTAGGTTGTTGTAATTTTCCATTGACCTTAGTCATAGGACATGGTAGCATTAAGAGAACCTTAAGGGATCCCCAGAATTCCAGACATACTCTTCCTTACCTCTATTGTGGAAGAGCAGTCCAGTTTGTTTCCCTTTGGTAGTTGGTATCAATTACCCTAACCAACACAGTAATTCCCTTCTGTCTGTTGATCAGGTGGCATGAGCCCAAAATGGCTGGGTGGCAGTCTTAACTTCTGGTTCAATGGGATCATTATTCTTTCTCTTGGTCTGAGCATTTCTTCTTTTGGAACTAAGACCTCTAGGCCAGCAGAGCATAAGGTTCTGAGGACAGAAAGCATAAATTTGGCTAGTGGGTCACTAGAAGTAATAGTGAGTGGTGCCACTCCCATGTTCACCCTTCGATTCCTGGACCTGTGAAGCAGCACCACATAGTGAACACCGATTTAGAGCATACCCAGCCAAGGATAACCTTGCTTCAACCATGCAAGGTATTGCCACACAGCTGGTGCTATAACTGAGTCATTGAAATATCATTCCACTGTTCTATCAAGCCACCTGCTTCAGGAAGATGGAAAACATGGTAAGACAAATGATTTCCATAATCATGGGCCCATTGCCACACTTCTTTTTCTGTGCAGTAAGTTCCTTGATCAGAAGCAATGCTGTGTAGAAGAATAATATGACAGTGGATAAGGCATTCCGTAAGTTCACAAGTGGTACATTTGGCAGAAGCATTGAATGCAAGGAATGAAAACCATAGCCAGAGGAAGTGTTTATTCCAGTAGGAACAAAATTTTGCCCTTCCGTGATGCAACTGGTACAATGTAATTAACTCACTACCAGGTAGCTGGCTGATCACCACAGGAATGGTGTTATATCAGGGATTCAGTGTTGGTCTCTGTGGCTGACACTTGGCCATTCAGCAGTGACCATAACCAGGTAGTCCTTAGTGAGTGTAAGTCCATGTTACTGAGCCCAAGCATAAAGTCCATCCCTGCCACTATGGTCACTTTGTTCATTAGTCCACTGGGCAATGATAGGGGTGGCTGGGGAAATGATAGGGGTGGCTGTGACTGGTATCCACAGAACAGGTTATCCTATCTGTTTGATTATTAAAATCCTCCTCTGTTGAGGTCGCATTTTGGTGATCATTCTCATAGGACACAAATATCTTCATATTTTTAAACTGTTAAGAGAGGTCTAATCACATGTCTCTTCCCCAGACCTCTTTACCAATTTTCCAATCATGTTTCTTCGAAGTCTCCAACCATTCACTAAGCTACAGCACATGAATCTGTACACAATTGCACATCTGGCCACTTTTTCTTCCAAGAAAAGTGAACAACCAGGTGCACTGCTTGAAGTTCTGCTCACTGGAAGAATTTCCCTTCACCACCGTTCTTCAGGGATATCCCAGAAAGAGATTGTAGTGCAAGAGCTTTCCACTTTGGGGTAATACCTGCATACATGCAGAACCATCTGTAAACCAGATCTGAGTCTTTTCTTCCTGTCAACTGATTGTGGAAAACTCCTCATGGGGCAATAGGTACAGGCCGGGACAAAGAAGGTGCTATAGCAGGAATGGGGACCATGGGCTTCTGGGCCACTTTTTTCATATAACCTATTTGTGCCTTCAGGGCCTGCTTGGCCCAGAGTCATATATACCACTTCCATTTGATGATGGATTGCTACTGTGCGTGCCCAATTCTATGGCTTGGTAGGTCAAACGACACTCAGTTCACGATGCACAGCTCATATTGCAAGGCAACTTGGTGACCCATGGTTAAACCTTTAGTCTCTGGGTTCCAGTAACAGGCCAAGAGCTATTTATCAAAAGGGTAATAGTTATCTTTGCAGGATGGCATCCAAAATTTTAAGGGCTTGTGCTGTGATTTACCTATAGGGACCTTCCAAAGCTCCAGACAGTTTCCTTATGTGCCACTGACACTTCAAGCACCACTGGATCTACTGAATCATATGGTCCAAGAGGCAGAGCAACTTGGACAGTGGCCTGGACCTGTTGCGCAGCCTTCTCTTGTTCTGGGCCCCACTAAAATCTAGCAGCTTTTCAGGTCACTCCGTAAACAGACAAGAGCTGCATACCAAAATAAAGAGTATGTTTTCCCCAAAATTCCAAATCCCACAGGTATTGTGTCTTCAAAATCCCACAGGTTTTTTGGTCTCTTTTTTGGCTATAGTAAGGGCCAGATACAACAACTTATTCTTCACCTCAGAAAGAATATCTCAATATGCCCCACACCACTAGACTCCTAGACATTTCACTAATGTAGAAAATCACTGAATTTTAGTCAAATTTATTTCCTACCCTTGAGACAAAAAGGTCTTACCAATAACTCTACAAATCCCAAAGATTGCCAGCAAATCACCAGAAACTAGGAGAGAGACAGAACAGGCCCTGGGAAAAACAAACAAAAAGCAAACAAACAAACAAACAAAAAACTTTGACTTACACTTTGATCTTGGACTTTGCAGCCTCCAGAGTTGTGAGAAAGTAAAATTCTGTTATTGAAGCTACTTAGGCTGTGGTACATTGGCAGCCCTAGCAAACTAATACGCCTGAATACTCAAGTATATGTGCAGCAGCTTTATTTATAATGTCAAAAACTGTAAATACCTCACATACCCATCAGCAAATAATTACGTTAGTAAATTATGAGATATCCATACAGTAGTATACTAATTTAAAAATGTCAACTACTAATACAAGGTAAAACATGGAAGAACTCAAAAACATTATGCTGAATGAAAGAAAGCTTACACGTGAAAAACAAATACTGAATCTCCAGAAGAGACAAATCTAATCTATAGTTTTACAAAACAGATCAGTGGTTGCCAGAACTGGTAAAATTGACTGAAGAAGAGCATGATCCAAGTTCTGAGATGACATAAGTGTTCTATCTCTTGATGGGAAAGTGATTACATGGGTGAATACATTTGACAAAATTCATATAACTGTCTTTATGGTGGTTACTTTTTGTTGTATGTAATGACATTTCAGTAAAATTGATTAAAAATATAAATAATTTTAGAATTCCAAATATTTATATGCATAAAAATAAATTAACCTTTAGAAAACAGTTTCCAGGTTAAAAAGTACTTTTGCAACATGGTTTTATTGTTCTTCACAACCATGTAAGACAGTTAATTTTTAAAAAATTCTTCTTTGCTGAGAAACTGAATCTCAGAAAGATTAAGTGGCCTGTCCATGGTTATGATGGACAACCAGGTCACATCTATGCTTTTGGATTTCAGTGTTTCTTGTACTAAACAATAATACTCATTAACCTATTGCCTGCTCCTTCTCCTATAATTCCAGATTGTTAAGTATATTAAAATTACTCACTTATTTTAAATATAATATTTATTACATGTGAAAAATAACTACAAAAGCATACAGAGAGAAAATAATTTGGTCATTCCCCAAAGTTGACTAATCTCTATAAGACTGGCATATTTCTGACAGGGTGACTTTTCCAGAATTACAAGATTAAGTTCTCCTTCCACACACTGAAATCACCCCAAAGGAGCATAGGAATTTACCAAGAATAGAGAGTCAAAATTTATATAAAACAAATAAGTTACACCACTAGAACCTAGCAAACGTTCAATAAATGGTAATTTTCAGTATCTTCTGTTATATGAGATCATTCCTAATAAATAAGGAGAGTTACTCAAATTTTCTTGACATGAACCATCCCTTTCTGCTAATTTGTTCATTCTATCTATCTACCCACCCTCTTCCAGGTAGTTCTATGGAGGAGGCAGTAATGAAGTTTCAGTGTAGAGAAATGCCTCAGTTTCCCTCCTATTGTAGATTAAATAATGTACATAGGAGAATAGCATACTTTATTTTAGATTAGGTCAATATTAAACTAATAACTAGAAACCAGATTCATTCCTACTAGTACATGTCACTTTAATGAAAAAACAAACAAACAAAACAAAACAAAAAAAATAAGTTAGCTGACATCCATGACATCCATCTATTGATTTATCCTTGTCAATGACCAAAGCAGTCAGTGTATTGTAACTGTCTAAAAAATTAATTATAGATGTTTTGTCAATTATGTTCTTTATGTCCTTATTGGGAAGTTGGCATGCCATTTAGACTATACTTGGGGATGAAAGTAAAAATAAATGGATTATTTACCAATTTGCCTAAATTTTAAAACCAGACACTATTCTTCCTTCTTCATTAAAAATAACCAGTAATAGTTTAAATTAACTAGTATATTGTGAACAAAGCTATAAGCACAAGTATACTTTCAATTTTTAGTAATCTTTGAACAGATTTATCTGATTTACTCTTGGAAAGAAAGACAATGGGCAACGAAACCTCATTCACTTCTTTTTTAATGGCACTCTCAGCTTCTCCTCTCAGAAAGGCCAATACCAAAAACTGTTAATTCTTAAATTGCTACCACAAGTTTACATACAAGAATCTCCAGTATGTGGAAAAGGCAAAATTGAAGTAAATATTCAGTTAGCAAAGGGTCTGGTCACTGGTCTTATATTTTAAGAATTTATTGAGTAGATTACACCTCAAAAAATGAAATAGATAATTAGGAATGTGAATGCTGGCATTTGAAATTTGGAAAGTAGGATTGGAAATGGATATTCTAGGTCATATATCTGTAGATGTTTATTGTCTTAAGGAGGTTTCCCCCCACCATCTCCATGTCTTCAAACCTTACAGACAAAAAGATGTTGAACACTCTATATCATTATATCAATTTATATGGCTTTACCCAATCCTCAGAGATTACATGTTTCAGAGTTTCTCAAGGTAATATAGTGAAAGGATATCATTTCTAAAATCTGGCCAGAAATAAATGTTTCATGAACAGCTGAAAGAGTAAGACTCCCCTGGAGGCCAGTATTCTGTCATCTTTATTGCTGGAAGATGATGAGGCATGAGTGTTCTAGTGAGGAAGCACAAGTTCATAATCATGCTCATGCTCAGGGGTACAGGAGGAAGACCTAGTAGTGCAAGCTCTCCTGAGAAGGGCATATTCTGTTTCTGACCCTTCTCTTAATGGTCTCACTCTCTTTGCAATGTTTTCATAACCATCATCGTTGGAGCTCTGGGAGGGTCTTCGATCGGGCCTATGATTAATGACAGTGTAGCACACTTCTTCAGAACCACTGCCATTCTCATTTTCCTGCCAAGTACAAAGAAAAAAGAAATCAAAGATCCAGAATCAATCATCAGATTTGAACTTTGTGCCCCACTACCCCTCCCTTTTTCTTGTCTAATGGTGATCTGAGGTGTAACTCAGGTATTCAAAGCCCTTTCTTCAAGCCCTGATGTCTTAGAGACCTCATTTTAGCAACATGAACTGTGCTTCAAACTACCACTCATTCTGCTTTCATTTCACCTCAAATAATAAAAGAGGAAAGAAGGACACTATTATCTCCCTGACTATCTAGAGGAAAGCAGTTGTATACTTCATGCCACACATACTGAGATGCAATATACGCAACAGTCAGACCTCAATAAGTAATTAATCAAATTATGTAACAATAACTCTTCAGAGGATAAAATTCAATTAATATAATTTAGAGTTTAAATAATTTTTAATTTCACAGACCATGAAAGAAAAATTAAAATACTACATACTAATTAAATCAATAAAATGTTTATGATGTACTATTAAAAAGAATAAACATTTTTTCATATGTTGATTGATATCCACCATGTTTATAAATATAAAAGTTAAGTTCTGGACATAAGGATTTTTTTTTTGCAGTAGAAGAAAATAAGTTGAAAATTTATTAGACCTTTCTATCAGAAACAGAATAGTCCCCATTTTCAAAAAAGAATATTACATTTGTAAGGCACGTTTTCTTTTCATATTAATAGTCGATTTATAGTCCATATATAATGAATAAGTTTATTTATTAATAGCTATTCTATACATACACACACCCAAATTGGTTAAAAATGAGCATTTTGTACTACATAATTTAAATATGGGTAACTATGTTTGTCCTGGTTACATGTAAACATTTAATCCTTTAATTTACAAACTTAGGAACAATTTGAGAAGGAAAAATTGAGTTTAATGTACTAAATTTATTACATTGGCTGATACAATGTGTACATTTGAAAACACTTAGCTGCTTTATATTGAAAAATCCTCTTCCTTATCACTATTTATTTTTTTACTTTTGCCATTTCAGTGCTTTACAGTACTATCAATTATCTCATTCTTTTCTCTCCCTTTTTTACTTTATCTGGCTTCTGTAATTTTTAGTAAGGAGTATATTGGAAAAAAAAGAAACAAAAGCAGGTGATAGATTTAGAAAACATCTTCCTGATTATTGAAGTCAATAATTATTTTGGTTGCTGCAATAATTCTTTTGGTCCTGGGATTCTAGCAAGGTTAATGCGGAGGAGGAAAAGGGGAACGGGATGGAAAGTGGAAAGACCTTGATTGTACTCAACTAGTGGAAGTCCCTGATAGGATGCTGTAAGTTCTCCATTTTCCATTTTGAGAGAGTACATCCTTGTAATCAAGGGCATACCCTTGCTGATCGATGTTTCATATAGAAAATGTTTCTCATTATTTGGCAAACTTTCCACTTAGTAGACAGACCATCCTCATGGACATAAAGATTAGAAGGGAATGTGGAAAGCTAAAAAGAATCAATGTTTTATGGTGGTCAGATTGTAGTTGTGAATTTGATTTCATTTATTTTTGTTATAATAGCTTTGAAAATTAAAATAATAGACTTCAGTAGAATTGTGACAACAATAAAAACTTACCAGTCACCTAAATCTGTTAAAATATTTTTATTTTTTAAATTATTTTCATTTCTGCATTAAAATTACCGGAATAATATTTAAAATGTGAAAGACTTTGGAAAATCCGTTCAGAAATTACAAGTAAAGAAAGACCTACAACTAGGCTTATCTGAACTTGTCTGTATTTTGACATTTATCAGACAAATGTAATAATGTTTGTATTACCTGATTAGACATGGATGGAACATCTTTACCTGGAGGATAAAAATAAAAAGAAAGCAACGTAAGGGTTTTGGAACATCACAAGTTGGAGGTAAAGAGATGGTGAAAAGTAAAGAAAGCAATGATAAAATTTCAGAGGTCCACTATCTAAACATGTCGTGATTTGGTTTTTTTAATAATTGAGGTTCTCAATTCTGTATGACAATATCAGGGAAGAACATATGTTTTGGGGAAGCATCAATGCTATGATTCTGTGTAAATGATACATACCAAAGCTGGTGAATAAAGTAAATTTTGGAATTGTATAATAAAATTTTATCAGTAAACATGATATGAAAATAAAGTATGGCAAGTATAAAAAAAGAATAATTCTGATATGATATAAATTTTATAAAATATGATATAAATTTTATAAATTCATCATAAGAAAATCAAATAATCCTTAAAATGAATGATATTATAGAGATAGGTACTGAAATAACAAAAGTAAATATTTTAAATTAAATACAGATTCAGGTTGATTACAGCTATGAATACTGAAGCAAATTATACATGTTAATCTAAGATTCACTACTAATATTTTTAATAAAGAAGTTAGAACTACAGAGGTCACAGAATACTAAATACAGTAAAATCTCAATTTATAAAAGGAACATTGACTGATTCTTAAATCTAAAACCAAACAGACTTGAAAGTGATTCTGAGCAAAATTATAGAATATGTTAAACAAACTAAAAAGATTCTGTATAACAACAGTATATTAAAAACTTTTTTTAAACATCTTTATTGGAGTATAATTGCTTTACAATGTTGTGTTAGTTTCTGCTGTATAACAAAGTGGCTCAGCTATATTTATACATATAGCACCATATCCCCTCCCTCTTGTGTCTCCCTCCCACTCTCCCTATCCAACCCCTCTAGGTGGTCACAAAGAACCGAGCTGATCTCCCTGTGCTATGCAGCTGCTTCCCACTAGCTGCCTATTTTACATTTGGTAGTGTATATATGTCCATGCCACTCTCTCACTTTGTGCCAGCTTACACTTCCCCTTCCCTGTGCCCTCACGTCCATTCTGTACATCTGTGTCTTTATTCCTGTCCTGCCCCTACATTCATCAGAACCATTTTTTTTTAGATTCCATACATATGTGTTAGCATACGGTATTTGTTTTTCTCTTTCAGACTTACTTCACTCTGTATGACAGATTCTAGGTCCATCCACCTCACTACAAATAACTCAATTTCGTTTCTTTTTATGGCTGAGTAATATTCCATTGTATATATGTGCCACATCTTCTTTAACCATTCGTCTATTGATGGACAATTAGGTTGCTTCCATGTCCTGGCTATTGTAAATACAGCTACAATGAACACTGTGGTACATGACTCTTTTTAACTTACGGTTTTCTCAGGGTATATGTCCAGTAGTGGGATTGCTGGGTCGTATGGTAGTTCTATTTTTAGTTTTTTAAGGAACCTCCATACCGTTCTCCATAGTGGCTGTATCAATTTACATTCCCACCAACAGTGCAAGAGGGTTCCCTTTTCTCCACACCCTCTCCAGCATTTATTGTTTGTAGATTTTTTGATGATAGCCATTCTGACTGGTGTGAGATGATACCTCATTGTAGTTTTGATTTGCATTTCTCCAATGATTAGTGATGTTGAGCAACCTTTCATGTGTTTGTTGGCAATCTGTATATCTTCTTTGGAGAAATGTCTATTTAGGTCTTCTGCCCATTTTTGGATTGGATTTTTGTTTTTTTGATATTGAGCTGCATGAGCTGCTTGTAAATTTTGGAGATTAATCCTTTGTCAGTTTCTTCATTTGCAAAGATTTTCTCCCATTCTGCGGGTTGTCTTTTCTCCTTGTTTATGGTTTCCTTTGCTGTGCAAAAGCTCTTAAGCTTCATTAGGTCCCATTTGTTTATTTTTGTTTTTATTTCTATTTCTCTAGGTGGTGGATCCAAAAGGATCTTGTGATTTATGTCATAGAGTGTTCTGCCTATGTTTTCCTCTAAGAGTTTTATAGTGTCTGGCCTTACATTTAGGTCTTTATGGAGAGTTTTTATCATAAATGGGTGTTGAATTTTGTCAAAAGATTTTTCTGCATCTATTGAGATGATCATATGGTTTTTCTCCTTCAGTTTGTTAATATGGTTTACCACATTGATTGATTTGCATATATTGAAGAACCCTTGCATTCCTGGGATAAACCCCACTTGATCATGGTGTATGATCCTTTTAATATGCTGTTGGACTCTGTTTGCTAGTATTTTGTTGAGGATTTTTGCATCTATGTTCATCAGTGATATTGGCCTGTAGTTTTCTTTTTTTGTGACGTCTTTGTCTGGTTTTGGTATCAGGGTGATGGTGGCCTCGTAGAATGAGTTTGGGATTGTTCTTCCCTCTGCTATATTTTGGAAGATTTTGAGAAGGATAGGTGTTAGCTCTTCTCAGAATGTTTGAAAGAATTCGCCTGTGAAGCCATCTGGTCTAGGGCTTTTGTACGTTGGGGGATTTATAATCACAGTTTCAATTTCAGTGCTTCTGATTGGTCTGTTTATATTTTCTATTTCTTCCTGTTTCAGTCTTGGAAGGTTGTGCTTGTCTAAGAATTTGTCCCTTACTGCCAGGTTGTCCATTTTATTGGCATAGGGTTGCTTGTAGTAGTCTCTCATGATCCTTTGTATTCCTGCAGTGTCAGTTGTTACTTCTCCTATTTTATTTCTAATTCTGTTGATTTGAGTCTTCTCCCTTTTTTTCCTTGATCTGTCTGGCTAATGGTTTATCAATTTTGTTTATCTTCTCAAAGAACCAGCTTTAATTTTATTGATCTTTGTTATTGTTTCCTTCATTTCTTTTTCATTTATTTCTGATCTGCTCTTTTTTTTTAAGATTGATTGATTGATTGATTGATTGATTGATTTCTATGTTGGGTCTTCATTTCTGTGCTAGGGCTTTCTCTAGTTGTGCAAGCAGGGGCCACTCTTCATCGCGGTGCGCGGGCCTCTCACTATCGTGGCCTCTCTTGTTGAGGAGCACAGGCTCCAGATGCGCAGGCTCAGTAGCTGTGGCTCACGGGCCTAGTTGCTCCGCAGCATGTGGGATCTTCCCAGACCAGGACTCGAACCCATGTCCCCTGCATTAGCAGGCAGATTCTCAACCACTGCGCCACCAGGGAAGCCCCTGATCTGCTCTTTATGATTTCTTTCCCTCTGCTAACTTTGGGTTTTTTTATTCTTCTTTCTCAAATTGCTTTAGATGTAAGGTTAGGTTGTTTATTTGAGATTTTTCTTGTCTATTGAGGTAGGATTGTATTGCTATAAACTTCCCTCTTAGAAATGCTTTTTCTGCATCCCATAGGTTTTGGGTCATCGTGTTTTCATTGTCATTTATTTCTAGGTATTTTTTGATTTCTTCAGTGATCTCTTGGTTATTTAGTAGTGTGTTGTTTAGCCTCCATGTGCTTGTATTTTTTTACAGTTTTTGTTTTCCTGTAATTGATATCTAGTCTCATAGCATTGTGGTTGGAAAAGATACTTGATACAATTTCAATTTTCTTAAATTTACCAAGGCTTGATTTGTGACCCAAGATATCATCTATCCTACAGAATGTACCATAAGCACTTGAGAAGAAAGTGTAATCTGTTGTTTTTGAATGGAATGTCCTTTAAATATCAATTAAGTCCATCTTGTCTAATGTGTCATTTAAAGCTTTTGTTTCCTTATTTATTTTCATTTTGGATGATATGTCCATTGGTGAGAGTGGGGTGTTAAAGTCCCCTACTATAATTGTGTTACTGTCACTTTCCCCTTCTATTGCTGTTAGCATTTACCTTATGTATTGAGATGCTCCTATGTTTTATGCATAAATATTTACAATTGTTATAGCTTCTTCTTAGAATGATCCCTTGATCATTATGTAGTGTCCTTCTTTGTCTCTTGTAATAGTGTTTATTTTAAAGTCTATTTTTTCTGATATGTGAATTGCTACTCCAGCTTTCTTTTGATTTCCATTTGCATGTATTATCTTTTTCCATCCCCTCACTTTCTGTCTGTATGTGTCCCTAGGTCTGAAGTGGGTCTCTTGTAAACAGCGTATATACGGTCTTGTTTTTCTATCCATTCAGCCAGTCTATGTCTTTTGGTTGGAGCATTTAATCCATTTACATTTAAGGTAATTATTAGTATGTATGTTCCTACTACCATTTTCTTAATTGTTTTGGGTTTCTTTTTGTAAGTCTTTTCCTTCTCTTGTGTTTCCTGCTTAGAGAAGTTCCTTTAGCATTAGCTGTAAAGCTGGTTTAGTGGTGCTGAATTCTCTTCTCTTTTGCTTGTCTCTAAAGGTTTTAATTTCTCCATCATACCTAAATGAGATCCTTGCTGGGTAGAGTAATCTTGGTTGTAGGTTTTCCCCTTTCATCACTATAAATATGTCCTGCCACTCTCTTCTGGCTTGAAGAGTTTTTGCTGAAAGTTCAGCTGTTAACCTTATGGGGATTCCCTTGTATGTTATTTGTTGCTTTTCCCTTGCTGTTTTTAATATTTTTTCTTTGTATTTAATTTTTGATACTTTGATTAATATGTGTCCTGGCATGTTCTTGGATTTATCCTGTATGAGATTTTCTTCACTTCCTGGACTTGATTGACTATTTCCTTTCCCATATTAGGGAAGTTTTCAACTATAATCTCTTCAAATATTTTCTCAGTCCCTTTCTTTTTGTCTTCTTCTTCTGGGACCCCTATAATTTGAATGTTGGTATGTTTAATGTTGTCCCAGAGAGTTCTGAGATGATCTTCAATTCTTTTCATTCTTTTTTCTTTATTCTGCTCTGTGGTAGTTATTTCCACTATTTTTTTCTTCCAGGTCACTTATCCATTCTTTTGCCTCAGTTATTCTGCTATTGATTCCTTCTAGAGAATTTTTAAATTTCATTTATTGTGTTGTTCATCATTGTCTGTTTGCTCTTTAGTTCTTCTAGGTCCTTGTTAAAGGTTTCTTGTATTTCCTCCATTCTATTTCCAAGATTTTGGATCATCTTTACTATCATTACTCTGAATTCTTTTTCAGGTAGACTGCCTATTTTCTCTTCATTTGTTTGGTCTGGTGGGTTTTTACCTTGCTCCTTCATCTGCTGCATATTTCTCTGTCCTCTCATTTTGTTTAACTTACTGTGTTTGGGGTCTCTTTTTCATAGGCTGCATGTTCA
Organism: Balaenoptera ricei; assembly: GCF_028023285.1. Taxonomy (NCBI): domain Eukaryota; kingdom Metazoa; phylum Chordata; class Mammalia; order Artiodactyla; family Balaenopteridae; genus Balaenoptera; species Balaenoptera ricei. The sequence continues at coordinate 167,657,970 of NC_082641.1, forward strand.
TAGTTCCCATTGTTTTTGGTGTCTCCCTCAGTGAGTGAGGTTTGTTCAGTGTCTTGTGTAGGCTTCCTGGTGGAGGGGACTGATGCCTGTGTTCTGGTGGATGGGTTCTGGTGGGAAGGGTCGAGCCTGGTGGTGTGTTTTGGGGTGTCTGTGAACTTAGTATGATTTTAGGCAGCCTCTGTTCTAATGGGTGGGGTTGTGTTCCTGTCTTGCTAGTTGTTTGGCATGGGACATCCAGCACTGGAACTGGCTTTTCGGTGGAGCTGAGTCTCAGCATTGAGACAGACATCTCTGGGAGGTCTCTTGCCAATGGGGGCTGGGAGGTCTCTGGTGGTCCAATGTCCTGAACTCGGCTCTCCCACCTCAGAGGCTCAGGCCTGACACCAGGCCAGAGCACCAAGACCATGTCACCCACAAAGCTCAGAAGAAAAGGGAGAAAAAGAGAAAGAAAGAAAGTAATAAAAATTATTTCAAAAATTATTAAATTAAAAAATAATTATAAAAAAGAAGAGAGCAACCAAACCAATAAGCAAATCCACCAATGATAAAAAGTGCTAACATTAAACTAAGATAAACATAAAAGTCAAAAACAAATCAGTCACAGACAGCAAACCCCAAGTCTACAGTTGCTCCTGAAGTCTACCACCTCAATTTTGGGACACTTTATTGTCTATTCAGGTATTCCACAGAAGCAGGGTACATCAAGTTGATTGTGGGGATTTAATCTGCTACTCCTGAGGCTGCATGGAGAAATTTCCCTTTCTCTTCTTTGTTCACCAGCTCCTGGGGTTCAGCTTTGGTTTTGGCCCCACCTCTATGTGTAGTTCACCCTCTGGCATCTGTTCCCTGCCCACACAAGAGGGGGCTAAAGCAGCCGCTGATTAGGGCACTCTTGCTCTATTAGGCTGTGGGGAGGGAGGAGTACGGTAGTCATAATTGGAATGTGGGGTAAGCCTGTGGTGGCAGAGGCCGCTGTGATGTTGCACCAGCCTGAGGTGCACCGTGTGTTCTCCTGGGGAAGTTGTCCCTGGATCTCAGGACCCTGGCAGTGGTGGGCTGCACAGGCTCCCAGGAGGGGAGTGTGGATAGTGACCTGTGCTCGCACACAGGCTTCTTGGTGGCTGCAGCTGCAGCATTAGCATTTCATGCCTGTCTCTGGGGTCCAAGCTGATAACCACGGCTCATGCCCGTCTCTGGAGCTTGTTTAGGCAGTGCTCTGCCTTCTGTGGGCAGACAGGGAAGCAATCCCCTCTCCTCATGCACCCCAAAACAATGGTCTCTTGCCTCTTCAGCAGGTCCAGACTTATTCCTGGACTCCCTCCTGGCCAGCTGTGGCACACTAGCCCCCACAGGCTGTCTTCACGCAGCCAACCCCAGTCTTCTCCCTGAGATCTGAAGCCCGAGCCTCAGCTCCCAGCCCCCACACACCCCAGCTGGTGAGCAGATGAGCCTCTCAGGCTGGTGAGTGCTGGTCGGCACTGATCCTCTGTGCGGGAATCTCTCTGCTTTGCCCTCTGCACCCCTGCTGCTGTGCTCTCCTCCATGGCTCCAAAGTTTCCCCCCCGCCACCCCCCATCTCCACCAGTGAAGGGGCTCCCTAATGTGTGGGAATTTTCCTCCTTCACAGCTCCCTCCCAGAGGTGCAGGTCCCATCCCTATTCTTTGTCTCTGTTTTTTCTTTTTTCTTTTGCCCTACCCAGGTACGTGGGGAGTTCCTTGCCTTTTGGGAGGTCTGAGGTCTTCTGCCAACGTTCAGTAGATGTTCTGTAGGAGTTGTTCCACATGTAGGTGTATCTTTGATGTATTTGTGGGGAGAAAGGTCATCTCCACGTCTTACTCCTCCTCCATCTTGAAGGTTCCCCTCTGTTAATAACTTTTAATACCTCACTGTTCTTCACAAAAAGTCACGTTCAATGCACAGATTTCAAATATGAAATGCTATGTATATCCATATAATCACATATATTTATAAATATAATCGTATGTAATGACTTAATTAACCAAATATGTTTTTAAATTAGTACTGTTTTATAATCATAAACCGAAGGAATTATGTACCCTGAGTACAATTCAATTATAGTGTTAGAGACAACAATTTGGAGAACCAAGCATAAGTATGAAGGGCATGAAGAAATCAAACACTAGTTGGTGAAGTGGTTGCAGCTTTTGTGCTGAAAATGCTGAAGTATTTAAGAACAAGCATATTTATTCTAAGATTAAAATGTGGGAGGGGGCGCATCTCAGCGAGTCACGATGATGAGGGCCACCAGCCTGTGGTGAGCTAGTGGATTACCTGCTGCTCTCGCAGAGCCCCTTGCGCCTCCTGCAGACTCAGTGGCTGGCACCGGGCCCACGAGGAAGCATGGTGGCCAGAGCTAGTGAGGAAAGTAGAGGCAGCGACGCGGCCCGGGAGCAGCGCTGGGGGGAGGCCGCTCTGCAGGGCGAATGTGACAAGCCCCCACCCCCACCGCTCTCCTCCAGAGTGCACGAGGAGCGCGGGCAACACCAGGGCCCCACCAGGCCACAGACCCTGCCCAACGGCCAGCACCCGGAGCAGGCCCGGCAGCGGAGCTGCACGATGGCACCATGCTGGTCACCCTGAAGACCCTCCAGCAGCAGACCTTCAAGATCGACATTGACTCAGACGAGACGGTAAGAGCAGTGAAAGAGAAGATTGAATCTGAAAAGGGTAAAGATGCCTTTCCTGTAGCAGGTCAAAAATTAATTTATGCAGGCAAAATCCTCAAGGATGATACTGCTCTAAAAGAATATAAAATTGATGAGAAAAGCTTCGTGGTAGTTATGGTGACAAAACCCAAAGCAGTGACAACACCAGCACCAGCTACAACTCAGCAATCTAATTCTGCCACCACTACCACAGTTAGTTCTTCCACAGCACCAGCTGTGGCTCAGGCCTCAATCCCTGCCCCCACTTTGGCCCCCATTCCCACACCTGCATCTGTCACTCCAGCATCAACGACAGCATCTTCTGAACCTGCACCTGCTAGTGCAACGAAACAAGAGAAACCTGCAGAAAAGCCAGCAGAAACACCAGTGGCTGCTAGCCCAACATCAACTGACAGTACATCAGGTGATTCTCCTTGGTCAAACCTTTTTGAAGATGCAACCATTGCACTTGCGGCAGGTCAATCTTATGAGAATACGGTAACTGAGATCATGTCAATGGACTATGGACGAGAGCAAGTAATTGTAGCCCTGCGAGCCAGTTTCAACAACCCTGACAGGGCAGTGGAGTATCTTTTAATGGGAATTCCTGGAGAGAGAGAAAGTCAGGCTGTGGTTGACCCCCCCCTCCAGCAGCGAGTACTGGGGTTCCTCAGTCTTCAGTGGCTGCAGCTGCAGCAGCTATGACAGCAACGACTACAGCAACAAGTTCTGGAGGACACCCTCTTGCATTTTTATGGAATCAGCCTCAGTTTCAACAGAGGAGACAAATTATTCAACAGAATCCTTCCCTGCTTCCAGCATCGCTACAACAGCTAGGTCGAGAAAATCCTCAGTTACTGCAGCAAATTAGCCAACATCAGGAGCATTTTATTCAGATGTTATATTGAACCAGTTCAAGAAGCTGGTGGTCAAGGAGGAGGGGGTGGAGGAGGCAGTGGAGGAATTGCAGAAGCTGGAAGTGGTCATATGAACTACATTCAAGTAACGCTTCAGGAAAAAGAAGCTATAGAAAGGTTAAAGGCATTAGGATTTCCTGAAGGACTTGTGATACAAGCATATTTTGCTTGTGAGAAGAATGCGAACTTGGCTGCCAATTTTCTTCTACAGCAAAACTTTGATGAAGATTGAAAGGGATTTTTTTTTAAAATCTCACACTTCACACCAGTGCATTACGCTAACTTTGTTCACTGGTTTGTCTGGGATGACTTGGGCTCATGTCCACATACTTGGTATAAGGTAGTGGATTGTTGGGGGGTGGGGAGGGGGAGATCTAGGATACAGGGCAGGGATGAATACCGTGCCTGTCTGCTTCAATTAGCAGATGCCGCAAATCCACACGGCATGTAAAATATTTTACAACCAAAAGTCAGCTTTTGCAGGTCTTTATTTCTTCTATAAAACAATAGGTAACTTTCCCTAGGTTTCACTCTTTTTAGTGTACTAGATCCAGAAATTTAGTGTAATGCCCTGCTTTATATTTTGTGACTTAACATTGGTTTCAAAAAGAATCTTTGCTACCTAGAATCTACAGTCCCTATTTTATGGTAACACTGGATAATGACTTTGTGAAATTGAAAAACAAATTGGAGCAACTGTAAACAGAAATGCCAAATTATTGATGGTTATTGTTGCTGCTTCCAATAAGTATAAAATTAATGTGTAAGAAAGCCCATTCTTTCATGATAAATACTTGGGATTGAGGGGGGAGAAGGGGACTCTTTTCTTAAAATGAAAATAATTACTGCTATTTTAAATTTCTTTATCATTGAATGTGAGACTCTTCTAACATGAGTTGAGAAGCTGCACAAGTATAGGCAGAGTTATTTTCCTGTTTACATTTTTTTGGTTTGTTTTGGGGGGGAAATTGGTAGGTGTCTAATTAGTGTTTACGTCATTGTTATATTGCAGTAAAAAGTTTTAAAACCACAGTTGCATGTTTGCTTTTGATGTATCCCTTTGTGGAATTAGCACTTTGGGGTCAGTGGAGAAATACAGCATTCACTATCCCTGTCTTCCCCTTCCCTCAGCAGAAATGTGTTTGTCAGCAAGTCGTGAATTCCAACTGCTGCCTTTTTAAAAACCCACAAAATGCTGGTTCAGTTCAAAATTAATGCAAATGTCTCAAAACTGGGTTTCTGATATTTGTAAATGTTCTTCCTTATTAGATAAGAATGTATGACCATTAAAGTCATTAGGATTATTTGCTTTCGAAAAGAGAAGGTGGATAGAACTGTCATCTAGCATCTTTTATTGCATTGGACAGACTGGAGAAACCTTTTGGAAGGGTTGGGAGATGCGACTGGAAAAGTTCTTTGGAAAATATACAATCAAGATATCTCATGGCATATTAAAATAAAAATCTTAAAAAGACGTGAAATATGCCATCACTATGCTAAAGGTCAGCTAAATTAATATCCTAAGTAGACTTCTTATTTGAAATCAGGGCATTGATTGGAAAAAAATATGAGCACCAGAATTTAAATATCTGAGAAAATTTCTGATGACTGAAATTAACCTGAATTCCAAACTCCAACAAGTAAGACTATTGTGTCACATGAGGTGCTCCCTCTGGCCTTGGATAGTGGGACTCTTCCTTCTTTGATTGAAAACCCTGAGGAAAGTTATCTTGCAAAGGAAAGCCAGCCAGTATCCCTCACCAAGAACACATCATTATATTCAGACTGAAAATAGAAATCAGATCCAAGCATGCCCTTAACTTTCAGTAAATTATAACAGAAAGAGAATACTGTCTTTTTTATTTTTTTTTTAAATATTTATTCACTACTTGCCAAAATCAAACAAACAAAAGTGTGAATTTAGCAACACGTTGTTGTTAATGAATTGATTCTGTGAGTCCTGGATTATGAAAGAAAGCACACATATGTATGGAACTGAAGGAATGTCTAGATATTGATGCACTTACCAGAAGGTCTGGACTCAATAATGCAACTCACAGAGTTGAGAGAAATTCTAATTATTAACTAGAGTCGCTGCCTAGGAACTGATCTCAGTAATGGCCTGTATAAAGCAGCATTGTAATTTTAGGTTGTAATTGTCTCCTATTACTGCTGTAACACATTACCATAAACCAATGGCTTAAACAATGCAAGTTTATTTTCTTATAGTTTTGGCTATCAGAACTCTGAAATGAGTCTCACAGGGCCAAAATCAAGATGTTGACATGGTTGCATTCCTTTCTGGAGGCTCTAGGGGAGACTCCATTTCTTTGCTTTTTTCAGTTTCTGGAGGCTGCCCCCATTCCTTGGGTCATCGCCCCCTCCAATGCTTCAAACCAGCAATGGCTGTTTGAATTTTTCTAATGCTGCATCACTCTGACACTGTCACTTCTGCTTCTATCTTCTACATTTTAAGAACCTTCCTGTTTTAACTGTGTTCACCTGGATAATGCAGGATATTCTCCCCACCTCAAGACTTTTAATCATGTATGCAAAGTCCCTTTTGACATTTAAAAAAATAGTCAAACTTGGATTTCTTTGGGCAACTTTATTTTACCTACCACACATATATTCCTTGTCATAAAGGAAAAAAAGGAAAATATCTAAAGATTTAGGAATGTAAGTATATTTAAGTGAATGTATTAATATAACCTTCTCATCATTGCCCCAACATCCCAGAAAATGGCAAAGAAAATCTTCCTTTCCCCAAGTCCATTAGATAACATATTGGTAAGTATCACATTGTTTTCTAAATTGCAAATTTTGCTTGCTGTTTGTTTTTTGGTAAATCTTGTGGCCCTATTATTATTCGTACACCATTAACAGACTACCATGTCTTTCCTGCAGTTCAAACCAATAATTATGACCAAACTGCAACTGTTGGTACCAGGAATGGCTGAAGCAACAAACTCCCAAGGGTATGAGAATCTGGGCTTAGTTACATCACCTGGTTTGGTTTAGAGGCAAACCGGATCCCATCAGTATTAAAAAATGAGACACAAGTGGTCCACAGTACACTTGAGTGGAAAAGCCCAGCCTAGATGACTGCTCCAACAGACCTTTTGGGAAAGAATAAGGAATATAAAGACTAACTCATGGTATGATTGCTTCTGGAGCACATAAACAGAGAACGTGATACAATCAAGACTTTAAATTTGTGGTTCAAGAGCTGATCAAAGGACCAAGGAAATGGTCCTGAAAGAATCTTCTTTATACCTTAGCCCACTAATTGGGGAATAGAATTTTCCCCCTGTGTCTATTGTTATAGTGTGTTGAAGGGGTCCATAAACCCCTTGACTTGAAAATGTGGGTGAAAGCAGATATGTTGACAAACTTGCAGCATCATTATATAGATTCTCCTTACCAGCTCTGGTGGCATGGTCCAAATGGAAGGTAAACAAATTAACTAACAGCAATATAATTTCCCTAAGGAAATCAGGAAATTATTGACTTGAATATCAAAAAGATGCAGAGGTAGTAATTTTGATCACGTTTTCATTTAATTTCCCTTTTTGGCCTTAGTAAAGGATGGCCATGTCTTGGACATTTTCACAAATTTTAATTAGATGGCAACTTCAATTGTATTTACTGTTGCAGTTGAGGTCTGTTAACTTTACTAAAGCAGTACATTGGCAGCTATCTAGATGCATTTGCTTCCACATGGAGGAAAACCAGTGCTGCTTCATTGGTGTATTTCAGGGCTATATCAATTTCTGTCTCTCTGTCAAAATCTGCTTTGCAGGTACATTGATCATTTCATGTATCCACAGGACATAATAATGGTCTATTACATGGAGGACATAAGGCTGATAGGTCCTGGTGAACATAAAGGAGCAGGTACCCAAGGCTACTTTAAACACATAGGTTGCCAAAGGAAAATGAAGGAACCTGCACCTCAGTGAAGTTTTGGGGGGTTTAGTAGCCTGAACTATTTCAGGATAATCCCATCTGAATCAATTTGCATTCCCTCTTCCTGTAAATAAAAGTAGCACAATATTTGTTGAGCTTCTTAGAATTTGAGTAAGCCATATACCAGTTGGAGTTGGGCCCAAAGAGAGAGTCTCCTGTGATAACGGATTAATAAAATACAAAATTTGATGTCATAAAAATATTAATGAAATAAAGGAACTCTAGTAACACATGATCTCTCGCTCGTGCATGTGCGCGCATGCGCACGCACACACGTGCACACACACACACACACACAGAAGCAATGTTAGGAAGAGCAAGAGGACATCACTATAGATCCTGCAAACACTAAATACATACAAGGATATGATTAACAATTTTAAACTTAGGACTTTGGAATTTTAATAGAAAAGGAAAAGTTTGATGAAAAATATAACATGCAAATCTGACAAGATGAAACAGAAAATGTGAATAGTCTATAACTACAAAAGCATTTGAATCTATATGAAAAAAAAAGTTCTTCACAATAAATATCTCCCCTAGATACTTTTCCCCAGAAAATTCTACCAAAGATTAGAAGAAGAAATAAAATCAATCATACACAAACTCCTCAAGAAAGTAGAAATATTCCAAATCTGGATCATTAAGAGGCACCAGCATTTTAGATGTACTGAAGGAAGGGCAGTATCAGAGAGTAGAGAGGTGGCCAGCAATTGAGGATCCTAAGAGTAGAGTGTGGTGCCAAACAAATAGAGGAAAGAAGAATTTCAGGAGGGAGATTTTGAGCAACATTTGTAAGTGCTAGAGATACGGTGATTGAGATTAAGATTGAAAATTGTCCTTTAGAGTCTGTAGTTACATCTGGGTGTTCAACTTTTTTGAACGTGACCCATAGTTAGAAATATATTTTATACCCTTGTTTAGTACAACCATATACGTATGCATAAAAAAAATTGTCTCATATAACAATTTTATGTGCAATGCACTATGATGCTCTTTAAGCATGTTATTCTAGTTATGGCTATGATGAAGTTTGGTAAAATACATTATTTCATAGTCCATTGAATACACTCAGTGGAGTGGTAGTACCAGAAGTAAGCTACTATGAGCTTAGAGGTGATTGGGAAATGCAAAGTTCCAAATACTGAGGCCATGTAATTCTTTCAAGAAGCTTGACTGTAAGATGAGAAGACAGTTGAAGCAATAGTAATAAGAAAATGTGAGTTTCCTTCATAATTGTCCATTTTGAGTAATTACATGATTATTACACCTAGATACTATGTCAAACAGAGTAAATGCTTAAGCAAAAAAAAAAAAAAAAAACTTAAACCAGATAATATTCAAAATGGCCCTATTTTAAAACACCAATATATAAATTAAAATTGGCAGAGCTTGGTTAATTGCTTCCCCTAGAAGTCTATAAAGTATTGCTAGAAATAAATTATGTGCAAATACTACTGTAATACAAAGAATAATGAGATCAGTTTTGTGAGACAAAACAAGTGAAGGACTAACACATTCCTATAAGTCCTATACAGATTCCAAGCAGAATTTCCTCCAACTATAACATAGTATCAGAACATCAGCTAATTTGTATGTTTAAACTTACATCCCTAGTATGAAAAATATTACAAAGCAATGACTTACTTTTCTTACCTTGACCTTGATTTTCTATCTCAGATGTAGTCATTTTCTGCCTACAAAGGGGAAAGATAATAATATGAGACACTCCAGTTCTCTGAAGCTAAAGTTGCATTTGAAAGAAATATTTCATTGCCCTTAACCTAAGATCATTGTTAAATTTACAATTCCAAGGTTAAGTAATATTAAAAGCCTGCTTATTCTAGCCCTTTCAGAAAGACCATGAAATAAAGTTAACACTGTATAGTGTTATATACAATTGAAATAGGCTAAGAGAGTAGAACTTAAATGCTCTCACATTTAAAAAACATAAATATGTGAGGTGATGGATGTGTTAATTATCTCAGGGGGCAATCCTTTCAAAATATATACATATATCAAATCATAATGTACCCTTTAATTGTCTTAAAATTTTATTTGTTAATTATACTTCAATAAAGCTGAAAAAAGAAAAACGACAGAAATCTAAGAAAAGAATGAAAAGTGGAGAACAAATTCCACAAATGCCAACAAAATATTTTATGAATTTATTGAATTTAGGAATTACTAAATTATTAGACCATGTATATTGTATATTATCACATATATGGAGAACATATGTGCAATATAGTGAAATTGGGAATGATTCAAAGGAAAATATTGAAATTCAATTTATTTCTCTGCCATTCTTGATGAGTGAGTACATCTTTAAAGATAAATGAGAAGTCTTAGAAATTCTAACTACAAACTTGCAGTTACAGACATTAATAAGTGTGGGCTAGTGAAGAGAGAAATAAAGATTATCTCTACAGGGACACAATTCCACACCACACAATAGGGAAGAGACAGAGAGGGGATGGAGTTGCCAACACAACATTTTTTTTTCCATTTCCCAGGCTCCTAAAATTGAGGGAAGATATGGAGGTGACAAAGGACACAACCTGTAATGGCCTTCCCACCTCAAAGAGGGTAACACATACAGAATGTAGATGTGCCCAGGGCAGAGGGAAGAGAATATTTGGTGAGGAGGCAGTCTGAGACAACATACTAAAATCAAAGCCTGAATCTTAGGTTATTTCTCCTCTGCACCCTCCCCAAACCAATGCACAAATGTACACACACACTACTTTATCTCACAGATGACCTGCTTGCACAGCAAGGTACTATGCACAAAGTTGCAAGCATGGACTGTATAGCAAAAAATAATACAAAAATAGCAGAAACTATGTATTAAAGGCAGATAGAGAGTAATTATCTGTTAATAACTTTGTTAATAATAATAATACATGGAGAGGGAAAGTGGGTTAGCATAAATTAGGAAAACAATTGAAAGAAATGACAAAATTTTTAGAGAAAGTAAAACAGTATTAAAAGCCTGGAAAAGTAAAATAAATTCTAACAACAAAGCAGTAGCATGAAAAGCACACTTGAAATGAAAATTAAAGGGTAGAAAATGAGGAGGTAGAGTGGTTAGAGAAAGAATGATAATTATGAAAAAAATAAAGCCTAATATACACATATTTGTTATTTCTGGACATGAGAACCAAACAAATAAAAGTATCCAAAGATATTTTTTAAAAACTCCTGAAATAAAGACCTGAAAACTATTTTACAGGGGGAAAATAACACAAATCATATGGAACATTGAAATGTAATAGCTTTTAAACTTCACGAATAAATAATCAATGGACAAAGGATTAACCTCCAAAATATACAAAGAGCTCATGCAGCTCAATATCAAAAAAACAAACAACCCAATAAAAAAAATGGGCAGAGACCTAAATAGACATTTCTCCAAAGAAGACATACACATGGTCAAGAAGCACATGAAGAGCTGCTCAACATCACTAATTATTAGAGAAATGCAAATCAAAACTACAATGAGGTATCACCTCACACTGGTTAGAATGGCCATCATCAAAAAATCTACAAACAATAAATGCTGGAGAGGGTGTGGAGAAAAGGGAACCCTCTTGCACTGTTGGTGGGAATGTAAATTGATACAGCCACTATGGAGAACAGTATGGAGGTCCTTTAAAAAACTGAAAATAGAACTACCATATGACCCAGCAATACCACTACTGGACATATACCCAGAGAAAACCATAATTCAAAAAGACACATGCACCCCAATATTCATTGCAGCACTATTTACAATAACCAGGTCATGGAAGCAACCTAAATGTCCATCGACAGATGAATGGATAGAGGAGATGTGGTACATATATACAGTGGAATATTATTCAGCCATAAAAAGGAACAAAATTGGGTCATTTGTAGAGACATGGCTGGACCTAGAGACTGTCATACAGAGTGAAGTAAGTCAGAAAGAGAAAAACAAATATCATATATTAACGCATATATGAGGAATCTAGAAAAATGGTACAGATAAATTGGTTTGCAAGGCAGAAATAGAGATACAGATGTAGAGAACAAGAGTATGGACACCAATGGGGAAGGAGGGGTGGGATGAATTGGGAGATTGGGATTGACATATATACAGTAATATGTATATAATATATAACTAATGAGAACCTGCTGTATAGCACAGGGAACTCTACTTCACTTTGCTGAACAGTGGTTAAACCTTGACAAGCATGTGGTCTACAGAGGGAGATGGACTGTAAAAAGCTAAACTAACAAATATAAAGTTACAAGTTAAGAGAAAGGCATGGCAAATATAAGTAGGGGGCAGTATAGGAAATCGACAAGATATGGAAACAGCATTCGTACATAGTCTAGTCAGGGAGATCTTTCTGAGAAATCATAAGAGCCAGTATCTCCAGAAAAGATGTTATCAGTCACAAGCAAGGAAAACAAAAACCATGTGCACTAGCAGAGCAACATTTACTAGGGCCCTGGGGTGAAGATGATTGGTGGCTTGAAGAATATGACTTCCTGGGAGATAATAGGTGAATATGCAGGGTGAGGAATGAGACTGGAGAGGTACACAGGGGTTAGTCCTTATTGAATTTTAGTCCCTGGTGAAGAGTTTGGATTTTATTCTGGGTGTAATAGAGAACTATTGAAGGGTCTTAAGGGAAAGGCATGATTAGATTTATATTTCTGAAAGATTATTCTGGCTAAGTATGAGGAATAGGTTGGAAGTGTGGTCATTCCAAATAGACAACCAAAACCAAACGTCCTTTATTTCAGCTATACATTCATGCATTTACTTTATATAACGATTAAGAAACAAAATATGTGCACATGTTTAGATAGAGTCTCCATCTAACATTCCGCCAAGTCTTAGAGGCAATCACCAAAGAATTCTATCATGTGGCTCTAAGAGGTCTAAGATAAGGGGTTAGCTCTCATGGGACAGAGATTCTGGAAGTAAATCTCTGGGGGAAAATATGATCTGATAGGCTGTTTTCTTACCGTTTCCTTTTCACATCTGGGCTTACATTCCCAAGCTGCTTTTGATTCTCTTTCAGGCAACTAGATGAAAACACAAAGAAAAAAGAGATTGTTACCTCCCTCCAAATGTTTTCGTCTACTTTTTTAGGTTTCCTTACCATTGAAAACAAACCTGCCTTTCCTTTTTGTCAAACTTCTCTTTCCTTTGAAACTGGCAGTCATAGATACAGAATGCAATTTGGAAGTTGACAACAGAGGCCAGGCTTACGATGGGAGAAAAATGTCTACAGTCTGATCTTTGATTCTCTCAGTCTCATTTTTAATTATCAGGAAAGTTCCAGGGCTGTGATTGATCATGATCAGGCATGCAAATTTCCTGAGTCTCCAGAAGAAACAGGAGAGGCCAAGAAAGTAGAAAGACCCTAACAATGGGAAGGTGCAGCCTCTCCAGCGAGGCCAGGTTACATCCTCAGATTATGAGCGTCCTGTGGAGCACTAGGACTATTGACTCTGGCCATTTGGGCCAGAGCAAGATTCTCCAGACCCTTCTGTTTTGCCATCCATGTACATAAAGGGCAATGTAATCTTTGCCTACTTTCAGATAATTTTATGTTGTTCATATTACTCTTAGGCTTTTCTCATCAGTTAAAATCATTCTTATGAGAATCAAGCAAACACCGAATGATGAAGTTGCAACAAGAGAAACCAGTGACTTGCATGATTACACAGTGGTTATGCAATAGATAGCCATAGACCCAATCCTGTGATTCAGTTAATCAAATTTTTCACTACACAAGTTGTACAAACATAGCATTTCTTGGAATAGTCTTTTTCCACTATTATCAAATCCTCAATGCTGGTCTATTCTCTTGGTTCTATATAGGGGTTCATGTAAAATATCTCAGACTATGAGCCTCACACTTGCTTACTGGCATTATTGAGAGAAGTCATTTCCTCAGTATTGGTGTTTAAAGTTCAAGAAACATTGTTTGGATATTGATGTACAGGACAACTAAGCAAAGACTAGAATTTGTTAAATACAAAGTACATCAGATTTGCAGAGGAAGGGAATCTTTTCTTTTACAGAATATGTTCCAATATAGAGATTTCTGGATAATATTCAAAAATGGTCAAATTTGGTTGTAACATTTACTTAATAGTATATATTGTAACTCAGGCAAAATTTGATTTCAGTGTCCCCTGTCTTCTGTTCTTTTTCTGTTTCCCTAGAGTCCAGTTTTCTCATGATTTCATTTTCTTAAACTGGTCAATGAAGAAAGAATCTGCTAAAATAATTCTCCTTGAGGTTATTAACAATTCATTAATTTACGCTTCTAAAGGATGTTTGTATTTTAAAGTTTAAAAAAACAGAGGCATAAAGTTCCTAACTTGGTAGGAACTTAATTGGAATTCCATGTCATTAATATTACTCAACATAAATGGGCATTGAATTCTGTAATACATAAAGTAAAATATTTTGTTTTAATCAAGCAGAATTCAGATAACATCAGGCATTGGTGATATACAAAGATTTTTGACTGAATTAATAAATTATCAATATTCTATCATTTGAAAAGCAGATACTAAGTTAAGCTTAAAAATGTATGTTGGCCAAAGTACTGAGATAATGGTTGATTTTTCCATATTTTCTGGGCTTTTTCCCTTTCTATTTATTTTTTTTTATGTCCCAAATGTTTGACATTAACTTCTTAAGACATCGTAGCTCCACAAAAGAAATCTAAATAAATACCAAAATTCAATAATTTGTACAGTATTTCTCCATCCTACTGGGATTTTTCCTTTTCCATAGATTCTTACTTCTTTTCCATTTAGAGGAGACTCTTCAAAATTTATTTTAGCGTAGGTTTGGAATTGATGAATTCTTTTAGTTTTTGCTAGTCTGAGAAGATCTTTATCTCACATTCTATTCTGATTGATAATCTAGCTGGGTAGAGTGCTGCCAATATCTTTGATGAATATAGATGCAAAAATTCTCAACAAAATATTGGCAAACCAAATCCAACAATATGTAAAAAGGATCATATACTGTGATCAAGTTGGATTTATTCAAGGGACATGAGGATGCTTCAACATTTGCAAATCAATCAATGTGATATTCCACATTAACAAAAGGAAGGATAAAAACCACATGATCATCTCAATAGATGAAGAAAATGCATTTTACAAAATTTAACATCCATTCATGATAAAAAATTTTATCAAAGTGTGTATAGAGGGAACATATCTGAACATAACAAAGGCCATTTATGAGAAACCCACAGATAACATCATACTCAGTGGTGAAAAGATGAAAGCCTTTTCTCTAAATTTAGGAACAAGACAAGGATGTTCATTCTTGCCACTTCTATTTAACACAGTATTGGAAGTTCTAGCCAAAGCAATCAGATAAGAAAAAGAAATAAAATGCATCTAGATTGGAAAGGAAGAAATAAAACGGTTCCTATTTACAATATTTTATATAGAAAACCCTAATGTCTCCACCAAGAACTATTAAAATAAATAAATTCATCAAAATTGCAGGATACAAGATTAATATTCAGAAATCTATTGTATTTCTATACACTACTATCTTTTCTCAGAAAGAGAAAGTTTTAAAAAACTGTCTTGTTTAAAATTACATCAGAAAGAATAAGATATCTTGGAATAAATTTAACCAGGAGGGTGAAAGATCTGTACTATGAAAATTATACAACATTGATGAAGGAAATTGAAGATGATACCAAGAAATGGAAAGAAATCATGTGCTTTTGGATTGGAAGAATTAATATTGTTAAAATGACCACACTACTCAAAGCAGTCTACAGATTTAATGCAATCTCTATCAACATACCCATGACATTTTTCACAAAACTAGAACAAATAATCCTAAAATTCATATGGAACCACAAAAGACACAGAATTTCCAAAACAATCTTGAGAAAAAAGAACAAAGCTGGAGGTATCATCCTCCCAGACTTCAGATTCTACTACTTACCTACAGTAATCAAAACCGTATGGTACTGGCACAAAAGCAGGCACATAGGTCAATGGAACAGAAAAGAGAACCCAGAAATAAATTCATGCACCTTAGCCAATTGATCACTGACAACAGAGGCAAGAATATACAATGGAGAAAACACAGTCTCTTCAACAAGTTGTGCTGGGAAAACTGGACAGCTACATGTAAAACAATGAGATTAGAAAATTTTCTCACACTGTATACAAAAGTAAACTCAAAATGATTTAAAGACATAAATGTAAGACTTGTAACCATAAATTCATAGAAGAGAATATAGGCAAAGCACTCTTTGACATAAACTGTACCAATTTTTTTTTTGGATCAGTCTCCTAAGGCAAAAGAAATAAAAGCAAAAATAAACAAATTGGACCTGATTAAACTTAAACATTTTGCACAGCAAAAGAAACCATTGACAAAATGTAAAGAAAACATACAGAACGGGATAAAATATTCACAAATGATGTGGCCAACAGAAGGTTAATATCCAAAATATATAAAAAGTTCACACAACTCAATATCAAAAAACAAATAACCCAATCAAAAAATGGGCAGAAGACCTGAATAGACATTTCTCCAAAGACATACAGATGGCTAACAGACACATGAAAAGATGCTCAACATCTCTAATTATTAGAGAAATACAAGTCAAAACAACAATGAGGTATCACCTCACACCTGTTAGAATGACCATCATCAAAAAAACTACAAATAAGAAAAGTGGGAGAGGATGTGGAGAAAAGGGAATCCTTGTACACTGTTGGTGGAAATGTAAACTGGTACAGTCACTATGAAAAACAGCATGGAGTTTCCTCAAAAAACTAAAAATAGAACTACATATGATCCAGCAATTCCACTCTTACGTATACATCTGGAAAAAACAAAAATATTTATTCGAAAAGACACATGCACTGCAGTGTTCATACAGCATTCCTATTCACAATAGCCAAGATATGGAAACAACCTGCCCATTAACAGGTGAATGGATATAGAAGATGTGAGATGTATGTGTGTGTGTGTGTGTGTGTGTGTGTGTATGTATCTATATATATGTATATATACACACACACATATATATGTATAATAACTCAGTCATTAAAAAAGAATGAATTTCTGCCATTTGCTGCAACTTGGATGGACCTAGAGAATATTGTGTTTAGTGAAATAAGTCAGACAGAGAAAGACTTATACTGTTTGATATCACTTATGTGTGCAATCTAAAAAATAATGCAAATGAATATATATGCAAAATGGAATCAGATTCACAGATATAGAAAACAAACTAGTGTTTCCCAAAGGAGAGAGGAAAGGGAGAAAGGGCATATTAGGAATATGGGATTAAAGAGACAAACTACTGTGTATTAAATAAATAAACAAGGAGATGTTGTATAGCACAGGGAATTATAATCATTTTCTTGTAATAACTTTGGAGTATAATCTGTAAAAATACTGAATCACTATGCTGTACACTTGAAATTAATATAATATTGGAAATCAACTATACTTTAATAAAAAAAATAATAAAGCAAAACAACATGAGGAAAAACACATGACAGTCGAGTAGGTTTTATCCTAGAGAGGATAGGTAATCAATACAAATATCGAAGACATGGAAGCAACATAAATGGTCATCAACAGATGAATGGATAAAAAAGATACGGTAGAGCTTCAAGATGGCACAGAGATCACCTTCCTCCCCACAAACACATCAGAAATACATCTACAGGTTGAACAACTCCTACAGAACACCTACTAAATGCTGGCAGAAGAACTCAGACCTCCCAAAAGGCAAGAAACTCCCCACATACTTGCGTAGGGCAAAAGAAAAAAGAAAAAACAGAGACAAAAGAATAAGGATGGGACCTGCACCAGTGGGAGGGAGCTGTGAAGGAGGAAAGGTTTCCACACACTAGGAAGCCCCATAGCAGGCAAAGACTGAGGGTGGCAGAGGGGGGAAGCTTTGGAACCACAGAGGAGAGCGCAGCAACAGGGAGGGGTGCAGAGGACAAAGCAGAGAGGTTCCCGCACATAGGATCAGTGCCGACCAGCACTCACCAGCCCAAGAGGCTTGTCTACTCACCCGCCAGGGCGGGTAGGGGCTGGGAGCTGAGGCTCTGGCTTTGGAGGTCAGATCCCAGGGAGAGGACTGGGGTTGGTGGTGTGAACACAGCCTGAAGGGCGCTAGTGTGCTACGGCTAGCTGGGAGGGAGTCCGGGAAAAAGTCTGAACCTGCCAAAGAGGCAAGAGACTTTTTCTTGCTTCTTTGTTTCCTTGTGCACGAGGAGAGGGGATTAAGAGTGCGGCCTAAACGAGCTCCAGAGACGGGCGGGAGCCGCGGCTATCAGAGCGGACCCCAGAGACGAGCATGCGACACTAAGGCTGCTGCTGCTGCTGCCACTAAGAAGCCTGTGTGCAAGCACAGGTCACTATCCACACTTCCTCTCCTGGGAGCCTGTGCAGCCCACCACTGCCAGGGTCCAGTGATCCAGGGACAACTTCAACGGGAGAAACACGGCATGCCTCAGGCTGGTGCAAAGTCATGTCAACCTCTGCTGCTGCAGGCCTGCGCCACATTCTGTACCCCTCCCTCCCTGTGGCCTGAGTGAGCCAGAGCCCCCTAATCAGCTGCTCCTTTAACCCTGTATTGTCTGAGCGGGAACAGACACCCTCAGGCGACCTACATGCAGAGGTGGGGCCAAATCCAAAGCTGAACCCCAGGAGCTGTGTGAACAAAGAAGAGAAAGGGAAATTTCTCCCAGCAGCCTCAGAAACAGTGGATTAAATCTCCACAATCAACTTGATATAACCTGCATCTGTGGAATACCTGAATAGAAAATGAATCATCCCAAATTGAGGTGGTGGACTTTGGGAGCAAGGATATATATATATTTTTCCTTTTTCTCTTTTTGTGAGTGTGTATGGGTATGCATCTGTGAGTGATTTTGTCTGTAAAGCTTTGCATTTACCATTTGTCCTAGGGTTTTGTCTGTCTGGTTTTTTTTTTTGTTTTTTTTTTAGTATAGTTTTTAATGCTTGTTATCATTGGTGGATTTGTTTCTTAGTTTGGTTGCTCTCTTCTTTCTTTCATTCTTTCTTTTTTTTATTACTTTAAAATTTTTTTTTAATTTTTAATAACTATTTTTTATTTTACTAACTTTTTAATTTAATTTAATTTTTTCTTTCTTTCTTTCTTTTTTTCTCCTTTATATTCTGAGCTGTGTGGATGATTGGGCCTTGGCACTCAGACCAGGCATCAGACTTGTGCCTCTGAGGTGGGAGAGCTGAGTTCAGAACATTGGTCCGCCAGAGCCCTCCCAGCTCCATGTAATATCAAATGGCGAAAATCTCCCAGAGATCTCCATATCAATGCCAAGACACAGCTCCACTCAATGACTAGCAAGCTACAGTGCTGGACATCCTATGCCAAAAAACTAGCAAGACAGGAACACAACCCCACCTATTAGCAGAGAGGCTGCCTAAAATCATAATAAGGTCACAGACACCCCAAAACACACCACAGGACGTGGTATCCCACCAGAAAGACAAGATCCAGCCTCAACCACCAGAACACAGGCACCAGTCCCCTACACCAGGAAGCCTACACAACCCACTGAACCAACCCTACCCACTGGGGGCAGGCTCCAAAAACAATGGGAACTATGGACCTGCAGCCTGCGAAAAGGAGACCCCAAATGCAGTAAGTTAAGCAAAATGAGAAGACAGAGAAACACACAGCAGATGAAGGAGCAAGGTAAAAACCCACCAGACCTAACAAATGAAGAGGAAATAGGCAGTCTACCTGAAAAAGAATTCAGAATAATGACAGTAAAGATGATCCAAAGTCTTGGAAATAGAATGGAGAAAATACAAGAAACGTTTAACGAGCACCAGAAGAATTAAAGAGCAAACAAACAATGAAGAACACACAAAAAATGATATTAAAAATTCTCTAGAAGGAATCAATAGCAGAATAACTGAGGCAGAAGAACGGATTAGTGACCTGGAAGATAAAATAGTGGAAATAACTACCAGAGAGCAGAAAAAAGAAGAAAAATTGGAAAGAATTGAGGACAGTCTCAAAGACCTCTGGGACAACATTAAGCTCACCAACATTCGAATTATAGGGGTGCCAGAAGAAGAAGAGAGAAAGAGAGGGACTGAGAAAATATTTGAAGATTATAGTTGAAAAGTTCCCTAATATGGGAAAGGAAATAGTTAATCAAGTCCAGAAGTACAGAGACTCCCATTCAGGATAAATCCAAGGAGAAACACGCCAAGACACATGTTAATCAAACTATCAAAAATTAAATACAAAGAAAAAATATTAAAAGCACCAAGGGAAAAAAAACAAATAACATACAAGGAAATCCCCATAAGGTTAACAGCTGATCTTTCAGCAGAAACTCTGCAAGCCAGAAGGGAGTGGCAGGTCATATTTAAATTATGAAAGGGAAAAACCTACAACCAAGATTCCTCTACCCAGCAAGGATCTCATTCAGATTCAATGCAGAAATTAAAACCTTTACAGACAAACAAAAGCTAAGAGAATTCAACACCACCAAACCAGCTTTACAACAAATTCTAAAGGAACTTCTCTAGGCAGGAAACACAGGAGAAGGAAAAGACCTACAATAACAAAACCAAAACAATTAAGAAAATGACAATAGGAACATACATATCGATAATTACCTTAAATGTAAATGGATAAAATGATCCAACCAAAAGACACAGACTGACTGAGTGGATACAAAAACAAGACCCGTATATATGCTGTCTACAAGAGACCCACTTCAAACCAAGGGACACATACAGACTGAAAGTGAAGGGTTGGAAAAAGATATTCCATGCAAATGGAAATCAAAAGAAACCTGGGGTAACAATTCTCATATCAGACAAAATAGACTTTAAAACAAAGACTATTACAAGAGACAAAGAAGGACACTACATAATAATCAAGGGATCAATCCATGAAGATATAACAATTGTAAATATGTAGGGACCCAACATAGGAGCGCCTAAATACATAAGGCAAAGGCTAACAACCATAAAAGGGGAAATTGACAGTAACACAAAAATAGTAGGGGACTTTAACACCCCACTTTCACCAATGGACAGATCATCCAAAATGAAAATATATAAGGAAACACAGCTTTAAATGATACATTAAACAAGATGGACTTAATTGATATTTATAGGACATTCCATCCAAAAACAACAGAATACACTTTTTTCTCAAGTGCTCATGGAATATTCTCCAGGATAGATCTTACCTTGGGTCACAAACCAAGCCTTGGTAAATTTAAGAAAATTGAAATCATATCAACTATCTTTTCCAATCACAATGCTAAGAGACTAGATATCAATTACAGGAAAAAATGTGTAAAAAATACAAACACATGGAGGCTAAACAATACACTATTAAATAACCAAGAGATCACTAAAGAAATCAAAGAGGAAATCAAAAAATACCTAGAAACAAATGAAAATGAAAACATGACAACCCAAAACCTATGGGATGCAGCAAAAGCAGTTCTAAGAGGGAAGTTTATAGCAATACAATCCTACCTTAAGAAACAAGAAACAACTCAAATAAACAACTTAACCTTACACCTATAGCAATTAGAGAAAGAAGAACAAAAAACCCCCAAAGTTAGCAGAAGGAAAGAAATCATAAAGATCAGATCAGAAATAAAGGAAAAAGAAATGAAGGAAACAATAACAAAGATCAATAAAACTAAAAGCTGGTTCTTTGAGAAGATAAACAAAATTGATAAACCATTAGGCACACTCATCAAGATAAAAAGAGAGAAGACTCAACTCAATAGAATTAGAAATGAAAAAGGAGAAGTAACAACTGACACTGCAGAAATACAAAGGACCATGAGAGATAACTACAAGCAAATATATGCCAATAAAATGTACAACCTGGAAGAAATGGACAAATTATTTAAAAAGCACAAACTTCCGAGACTGAACCAGGAAGAAATAGAAAATATGAACAGACCAATCACAAGCACTGAAATTGAAACTGTGATTAAAAATCTTCCAACAAACAAAAGCCCAGGACCAGCTGGCTTCACAGGTGAATTCTATCAAACATTGAGAGAAGAGTTAACACCTATCCTTCTCAAACTCTTCCAAAATATTGCAGAGGGAGGAACACTCCCCAACTCATTCTATGAGGCCACTATCACCCTAATACCAAAATCAGAAAAAGATGTCATAAAGAAAGAAAACTATAGCCCAATATCACTGATGAACATAGATGCAAAAATCCTCAACAAAATACTAGCAAACAGAATCCAACAGCACATTAAGAGAATCATACACCATGATCAAGTTGGGTTACCCCAGGAATGCAAGGGTTCTTCAATATATGCAAATCAATCAATGTGATACACCGTATTAACAAACTGAAGGATAAAAACCATATGATCATCTCAATAGATGCAGAAAAAGCTTTCAACAAAATTCAACACCGATTTATGATAAAAACCCTCAGAAAGTAGGCATAGAGGGAACTTTCTTCAACATAATGAAGGCCATATATGACAAACCCACAGTCAACATCCTCCTCAATGGTGAAAAACTGAAACCATTTCCACTAAGATCAGGAACAAGACAAGGTTGTCCACTCTCACCACTATGATTCAGCACAGTTTTGGAAGTTTTAGCCACAGCAATCAGAGAAGAAAAAGAAATAAAAGGAATCCAAATTGGAAAAGAAGAAGTAAACCTGTCACTGTTTGCAGATGACATGATCCTATACTTAGAGGATCCTAAAGATGCTACCAGAAAACTCCTAGAGCTAATCAATGAATTTGGTAGAGTAGCAGGATACACAATTAATGCACATAAATCTCTTGCATTCCTATACACTAATGTTGAAAAATCTGAAAGAGAAATTAAGGAAACACTCTAAATTACCACTGCAACAAAAAGAATAAAATACCTATTAATAAACCTACCTAAGGAGACAAAAGACCTGTATGCAGAAAACTATAAGACACTGATGCAAGAAATTAAAGATGATACAAACAGATGGAGAGCTACACCATGTTCTTGGATTGGAATCAACATTGTGAAAATGACTATACTACCCAAAGCAATCTACAGATTCAATGCAATCCCTATAAAACTACCAATGGCATTTTTCACAGAACTAGAATGAAAAGTTTCACAATTTGTATGGAAACACAAAAGACCCCGAATAGCCAAATAATCTTGAGAAAGGAAAACAGAGCTGGAGGAATCAAGCTCGCTGACTTCAGACTATACTGCAAAGCTACAGTAATCAAGACAGTATGGTACTGGCACAGAAACAGAAATACAGATCAATGGAACAGGATAGAAAACCCAGAGATAAACCCACGCACATATGGCCACCTTATTTTTGATAAAGGAGACAAGAATATACAATGGAGAAAAGACATCCTCTTCAATAAGTGGTGCTGGGAAAACTGGACAGCTACATGTAAAAGAATCAAATTAGAACACTCCCTAACACCATACACAAGAATAAAATCAAAATGAATTAAAGACCTAAATGTAAAGCCAGACACTATAAAACTCATAGAGGAAAACATAGGCAGAACACTCTATGACATAAATCACAGCAAGATCCTTTTTAACCCACCTCTTAGAGAAATGGAAATGAAAACAAAAATAAACAAATGAGACCTAATGAAACTTAAAATCTTTTGCACAGCAAAGGAAGCCATAAACAAGAGGAAAAGACAACCCTCAGAATGGGAGAAAATATTTGCAAATGAAGCAACTGACAAAGGATTAATCTCCAAAATTTACAAGCAGCTCATGCAGCTCAATATCAAAAATACAAACAATCCAATCCAAAAATGGGCAGAAAACCTAAATAAACATTTGTCCAAAGAAGATAAACAGATTGCCAACAAACACATGAAAGAATGCTCAACATCATTAATTATTAGAGATATGCAAATCAAAACTACAATGAGATAACACCTCATACCAGTCAGAATGGCCATCATCAAAAATCTACAAACAATAAATGCTGGAGAGGGTGTGGAGAAAAGGGAACCCTCTTGCACTGCTGGTGGGAATGTAAATTGATAGAGCCACTATGGAGAACACTATGGAGGTTCCTTAAAAAACTAAAAATAGAACTACCATATGACCCAGCAATCTTACTACTGGGCATATACCCTGAGAAAACCATAATTCAAAAAGAGTCATGTACCACAGTATTCATTGCAGCTCTATTTACAATAGCCAGGACATGGATCAACCTAAGTGTCCATCGACAGATGAATGAATAAAGAAGATGTGGCACTTACATACAATGGAATAATACTCAGCCATAAAAGGAAACGAAATTGAGTTATTTGTAATGAGGTGGATCGACCTAGAGTCTCTCATAAAGAGTGAAGTAAGTCAGAAAGAGAACAAAACATACCGTATGCTAACACATATATATATGGAATCTAAAAAAAAAAAAAAAAAAAATATATATATATATATATATATATATATATATATATATATATGGTCATGAAGAACCAGGGGCAGGATGGGAAAAAAGATGCAGACCCACTGGAGCATGGACTTGAGGACACGGCGAGGGGGAAGAGTAAGCTGGGACAAAGTGAGAGAGTGGCATGTACATGTATACACTCCCAAATGTAAACTGATAGCTAGTGGGATGCAGCCACATAGCACAGGGATATCAGCTTAGTGCTTTGTGACCACCTAGAGGGGTGATATATGGAGGGTGGTAGGGAGGGAGCCGCAAGAGGGAAGAGATATGGGGGTATATGTATATATATGTAGCTGATTCACTTTGTTATAAAGTGGGAAGAGATATGGGGATATATGTGTATATATAGCTGATTCACTTTGTTATAAAGCAGAAACTAATACACCATTGTAAAGCAATTATACTCCAATAAAGATGTTAAGAAAAAAGAATATATGTTACATATGTACAATGGAATATTACTCAGCCATTAAAAAGAATAAAATAAAGCCATTTGCAGCAACATGGATGGACATAAAGATTGTCATACTGAGTGAAGTAAGTCAGACAGAGAAAGACAAATATTATATGATATCACTTATATGTGGGATCTAAAAAATAAATGATACAAATGAACTTATTTAGATAACAGAAACAGACTCACAGACTTAGAAAAGAAACTTATGGTTACCAGAGGGGAAGGGCAGGGTAGAAGGGATAGACTAGGATTTGGGGGTTGACATGTACACACTATTATATTTAAAATGGATAACCAACAAGGACATACTGTATAGCACAGGGAACTCTGCTCAATATTATGTAACAACCTAAACGGGAAAAGAATTTGAAAAAAAATAGATACATGTATATGTATAACTGAATCACTTTGCTGTACACCTGAAACTAACACAACATTGTTATTCAACTGTACTCCAATATAAAATAAAAAGTTTGAATAAAAGAACAATATTATCATCTATTACAACTTCAGTGCCATTATCAGGACTTGTGCCATATTTTTCACTTAGCTTGTATTAACCTGCTAACAGAAAAATTATAGCTTAAGCAAACAGATTTTTGTTTATGTTATTTGTTCATTTTTCCCAAAATAATAAGAGAGAGACATTTACAGGTATTGGGTTGAGACATACAGGGATGTCATCTGGCACCCAAACATGTTACTTTTGCCATGCCTATGTTGTTGGTGTCACTGTCATGCTTGTCATGTCATTATCACAACCTCAGCCATCATGTTCATGTTCAAACTAAATATAAAAGGGAAAGTAGATGCCAGATATTCCTGAACCTATTTACTGGAAAAGAAAATGATTTCACAGGAAGCTCCAAATCATCTCATTGAACATCTAATGGTATGCCTACCTGTAAGGGATATTGGAGCTGATTATATTGCCCTAATAAATAAAATCAAGATTATATTAGTAATGAATCTTTGGGAATGGATTTGGGCCATGCAACTGACAGTGTTTCCAATTCACTAATGGAGAAATAAGACAAGGAAAAAAGCCTTTCCTAATTGTTTCCTATTACTTTTCAACAATCTCTTTTATCCACAAACCCAGAGTTTACTTGGACTCTGCTAGAACAGGACAACAAAGTGAGTAACTTAATACGGTTGTATGTTGATGATGGATTTTATGTTCATTATTTCATTGCTTTCTCACTGCCATCTCTGTTTATCAAACACTGATTGATATCAGAACTCTAAGCCTCTAATATGAAAGAAAGAAAGAAAAAAAGAAAGAAAGAAAGAAAGAAAGAAAGAAGAAGGAGAGAGGGAAGGAGGGAGGGAGGGAAGAAGGAAGAAAGGAAGGAAGGAAGGAAGGAAGGAAGGAAGGAAGGAAGGAAGGAAGGAAGGGAAGAGAAAGATCTATTAACATTATTTACCACCTTGGAAATCTAAGAAAAAAATTTACAAGTTTATCTCAACAGTTGCAAAAAATCCATTTGATAATAGCCTCATTAACAATAAAAATTCTCATAAACTGTATTATAAGTTGGAACTTCCTTATTTTGATAAAAGCAATATATCAAAAGCATACAGCAAAGTTAATGAAAACAAAACAAGAAAAAGGTAGGAGTCTCAAAAAATGAAAAGGAAGAGAGAAATCTTTATAGTTTATATGTTAACTACGTATAAAACCCAGTAGCATTAACATAACAAACCATTAAAATAAATGAGAAAGTTAGCAAGGCTGATAAACACAAAATGATCTTACAAAATTCAACAGCATTGCAACAATACTAGGCTAGAGTATACTGTACTTCATAGAGTTGATATTTTAAATGGTATCTGGAAATCAACCTAACAGAATAAAAGAAAAACAAAAATTACAACTCTATTAAAATACATTAAAGATTTGAATAAATACAGTTATAAGCAACTGTTTTGATTGTAATAGTGTATTTGCTTTAACATAGCATTTTGCCCTCAAATTAATCTATATAGCCAATGTTATCCCAATCAAAATTTAAGCTGGCACTTTTGATAAACTGAACTAATTTAGTTTTCAATGAATGTGGGAGGGAAAAGTTCTCAAAAAGCTAAACCAATTTTGAAATGAGGAACAAAGAGGGCATGTTCTGGACACAGTTAACGAGCAATGTCAATATCTATTCCACCTTCTTTCTGGAAAAAAGAAAGCAATGGCTACCCTTCTCAGAATCATTTGCCACCAGTATTGAAGCTGCAAATTAGATGCTGTGCAAAGTGTGAAGAGGGCTTTTTGTGGCTCTTCTTCTGAAAATCAGGCTCACAGACAGGAAGCTTCTCTGCATCAACATTCTGGGGCCATTCTCAAGCCATAGATATTATTGGCGGGGAATTTTTGAATGTAGAATCACTCTAGAAGCCTCTTTGGCAGAGGTAGCTGCCCTTGGTCAATTCTGTAGGGTGAAGGTATGTTTATAAAGAGGCCCAGCCTTAAACCCACAACTTCAGCCATTCCAATGATCTTGTAAGCACCAAATTCTTTACATTAAAACCCATATTACTCAAAAAAATCTGCTGTGGTTTATATTTCTAATGTCAAACCTCTATGATGTCATAGAGGATAACATCACTCCAGATACCAAGTCATACTACAAAATCATAATAATAAAAACTGTATGCTGCTAATAAGGAATACAAGACATAGGCCAATATATAAAAAAAAATAAGTACAAAGAAACAGATCCATCTAGATGTAGACACTTGATGCATAATAAAGAAGGAATTACAATTCAATGGGAAATGAATGGATCTTCTAGTAAATGAAGTTGCAAAATCTGGCTCACTTTTTGGAGAGAAAAAAAGCAAAATCCCTAATTTAATTTATATACTAATGGGAATCAAAGATCTAGCTAAGAAATCAGTTGAAGAAAATTCAGAGTAATAGCTTTATCACATAAAAATAGGGGAAAACTTTAATTTCACTCCTAAGAAATTACCCAAGAGAAAGGAAAACATACATTCACAAAAGCGTTTGTACATGAATATTTGTAGTAGCTTTATTCATTATTGCCCCAAATCAGAAGCAACTCAAAGGCTATGAATAGAAGAATGCATAATCATACTCATGTATTTGCACATAAACAGACTCTGGAATATTCAGCAATAAAAAAGAATGAACTTTTGGCACATGCAACAGTAGGGATGAATCTCTTCATTAATGTGAGTGAAAAACAAACACTAAAAAGTACATATTGTGTGGGTCCATTTACAAAAAGACAAACATGGGAATAGAAATCAGAACAGTATTTTGAGGTGACTGAGAAGAGGAATGAGGAAACTTTCTGGGATGATGAAAAAATTATATGTCATGATTGGGATATGGGTTAAATAAGTATACACATCTGTAAAACTTAACAAGTGTTACACTTAAAATTTGCTCATTTTGCTATATGCAAATTTTGCTTTAATATAAAAATCAATTAGGGGAAATTTAACTATCTTAAAAGAACCAAACCACAAACAATGAAGCATAAACTTGACAAATTTTATTACATCAACATTTAGGGTTTCTGGTAAATAAAAAATAAAGCAAGTAGATAGATGCCTGGTAAGAATAGATATTTGTAATGTCTAACAAAGATTCTTTGCGTGAGCAAACTTGAGTCAGTCTCCTGAACCTCTTCCTAGTCCCATCTGCGCACTTTCTTGTAAAATCCAGTTTTAGCAAGAATCTTGCTAAGACACTTTAACCAGAACCCCACTGTCGATATCTGAACGAGTTTCTCATCCTCCACCATCCCCCAAGAGATGTCTGATCATCCTGGCCTGTCTTCAGCAAGAATTCTGTTAGGTCGGTTTAGCCAAAACCTCTTTTACCCTTATTTCCTCTTAGTAATTTTGCATCCACTGATCCCTACTCTGTTCCTTGGTTGTAAATTCCCACTTGTCCATGCCATATTTGGAGTTGAGACCCATCTCTCTCCCCAGCTGTAAAATCAAGTCTTCCTTGCCATCTTTAACAAGTGTCACTGAGTATTTCTTTCTTTAACATGACTAACACTCAAGAGGTGAGTCTACCATTAACATTATATTAGTTTCAGGTGTGCAACATGATTCGATATTTGTATTTATTGTGAAATGATCACCAGAGTAAGTCTAGTTAACATCCATCACTACACATAGTTACAAATTTTTGGTGGGGGGGGATGAGAACTTTTAAGATCTACTCTCTCAGCAAGGTTCAAATATACAATACAGTATTACTAACTATAGTCACCATGCTACATATTATATCTCCATGAATTTTTATCTTATAACTGGAAGTTTGTACTTTTTGGCCATCTTCAGCCATCTCTCCCCACTCCCTCCAACTCTGGCAACCACCAATCTGTTCTCTGTATCTATGAGTTTGGTTTTTATTGTTGTTGCTTTTTTGTTTGTTTTTTTAAAAAATTCCACATGTAAGTGAGATCATTTGGTATTTGCCTTTGGCTTATTTCACTGGGGTTCAGTTTTTAATAAAAAGGGGAATCATTTAAAAAAAAAGAAAGGTGAGTCCACAATATTCAAAAGGTGCTTGCTAATCTACAAGAATGCAAGAAACCAAATGGGGGTGGGGAGGAGATGAGCAAAGGATTTGAATAGCAAACATTTAAAAGAAGCTTCAGGGACTTCCCTGGTGGTCCAGTGGTTAAGAATCCACCTTCCAATGCAGGAGACATGGGTTTGATCCCTGGTGGGGGAACTAAGATCCCACATGCTGCGGGACAACTAAGCCTGCACGCCACAACTAGAGAGAAGGCTGCTCACTGCAACTACTGATCTCACATGCTCTGGAGCCCCTGTACCAAAACTAGAGAAACCCGCATGCCGCAACTAGAGAGAAGCCAGCACGCTGCAACGAAGAGCCCAAGCACCACGATGAAGACTCAGTGCAGCCAAAAATTTTAAAAGATAAATAAAACAAAATAAGCTTCAATGCCTAACGAGCATATGAATAGATACACAATATCACCAACAAACAACCAAGAAATGAAAATTAAAATAACAATTGGATACACATTTACATTAAAAAATGTATGGCAAAATTAGGAAACATGTATATTACAAGTATAGGAACAGATGTGAAGATTCAAAAGTTCCAGAAAGGGGGAGTAGAAGGTGCAGCCTCCTGGGAAAGAAATAGGGTATATGCCAGGTTACTCCTTCCAAAGGGATATAAGGGGTGTGTTCTAGATGTCCACTGCAGGACTTTGGTTGGAGGGGTGGCCCTGAATGAATGGTACGAAGCGAATGCAGATAAGCAGCTATAAGGCAGATGCACTCACACTAACAAATCTAGATCTCAAAGATATTGATGAGTAAAGTAGAAAATAGACTAAGTTGACATTATATTATTATTTGTAACTATAAAATAAAATTTCAAACACTCAGATCCAAGCAGTTTAAGACTACAGATGAAATATGTTAAAATGGATACTTATGGGAAGGGAAGTGAGACTGAGAATTAGGGAGGAAGGAGAAAAAATAATGAGAATGGTCTTACATAGGTGAAGGCTGACAATAAGTTAAGAACTGGGGAGTATGGAATGGACCTTGAAAGTAGTATGCTAAGTGAAGTAAGTCAGAGAAAGACAAACATTGTGTGATCCCACTTTCATGTGTAATCTAAAAATAACCAACACATAGATACAGAGAACAGATCGTGAATGGTGAATGGTGAATGGTGAATGGTGGGGAGAGGTGAATGGTGGGGAGTGGGAGAAATATGTCAAGGTGGTCAAAAGGTACAACCTTCCATTATAAAATAAATAAGTCCTGGGGATGTAATGTACACCATGGTGGCTATAGTTAATAATACTGTATTGTAGATTTGAAAGCAGCTAAGAGAGTAAATCTTAAAAGTTCCCATCACACACACAAAAAGATGTAACTATGTGAGGTGATAGATGTTAATGAATTATT
This sequence comes from Balaenoptera ricei, assembly GCF_028023285.1. NCBI lineage: Eukaryota > Metazoa > Chordata > Mammalia > Artiodactyla > Balaenopteridae > Balaenoptera > Balaenoptera ricei. Next base: position 167,688,428 of record NC_082641.1, read on the forward strand.
TTGTAATTATTTTGCAACATATACAAATATTCAATCATGTTGTATACCCGAAACTAACATAATGTTATATGTCAATTACATCTCAATAAAACTGGAGAAAATAATAAATAATAATAAATAAACAAATAAAAAAGAACTGGGGTGTATGATTAATTCAATAATCTAAAATTTTAAAATAGGCAAAAGAATCTCATGAAAGGGGCTTAAACCCAGACCACCTCATACTTTATACCACTTTATACCACTCTTCAGTTTCCCTCTTAGTGGTGATTTCCTTGTTCCTTTCTCCACTTTTAAAGCACATGCAACTTTATTAGAAATTGGATGAAAATGGCAATATAAAATACTTTTCAGTAGCCACAAAGAGCAGTTTGTTTTGAAAATCTTTAATGCATTCTTTCTTCCTGTTTTTTGGAAAGTAGAATGGCATCACCAAAAGTCATCAAATTCTACACTAGTGTAATTATTAACTAATGAGAATAAAGAGGATAAAACTATGTGATCATCTACACATGAAAAATTAATCTGCTTTAGCTTCAGATGCTCCAGTCTCTGATGCCTGGCTAAGCACTTGATTCTGAACACAATTTTTAAAGTAATGGCAGAATGATGAGATGGTAAATGAATTTCCTCTTAAGACCCATTTTCCTTCTCTTTATTCTGTTTACTATCTCCCCTTTCTGAAGACAGAGGCACACTAAAGCCTTATGCTCTGGGGAATAGCCAAGCTTTTAATTTAATTACTTTAGGCCTGAGCAGGAATGCAAGTATTCTTTATGAACAATCATGGAGATTCAGTCATAAAGTTTCCTCTAAAAAATAAGTTCTAAATCCATGTTGCCTGAGGAATTTGGATAGGGTCTAATTTCTCCAGAGGCAGTATAGATTTTCTGTTATTGAAACTTCCTTTAAACTATCATCTTTGAGAGGCTGAGTTATACAGAGATCATAAAGTATTTAAGATGATCAAGAACAATAAAACTATTAATCTATAGTTATGAAGTTTGGGGCCAATATTAAGAAATTATCTTATTAATTTTAGTCAATAAGGGCTTGTTTGCATGCTGTGTGCATATATAGATGCACACTTCAGATATATAGATAGATGTTGTATCCTGTAAAGTACCCCCTACTTTCTTTAGGTCTCTGGCTGGGCCTAAAAATTAAACTGGCATAAGAATACAAATTTTATTGAATTAAAAAAAATTTTTTTTATTGGCAAAAGCATACAAATTTTATTGAATTTTTACATGTATATGGAAGCCTTCACAAGAGAATGAAGACCAGAAGTGACCAGAGCAGGAAGCTTGTATATCTTTTAGCCAAAGAAACAATAAATCTGTAAAGCATTGACAAGGCGGACGGGTTTGGGCTAGAAGTAGTAAATGATGAAGATGTAAATAACAAGGTTTGTTTATATAGTTTTCTTAACCCTAAATTCTTTGTCTCTGGTGATAAGAATTTCTCCCTTCCTCCTGGTACAGGGAGAGCACCTTTCACATGAGAGATTCATCTCCTGTTTTCAGGGAAGAAAGGCAAGGGTGGGGAGGTCAGAATAACCATCCTGCTTCTGCTGTTTCCTTGAACTCCTTCAGCTTAAGAAAGTCAATATACCAAGGTACCATATTTTAGGGTAGTACATCCTGAACCCTATCACTGTATAGATGGAGAGAAGATTCACGCATTCTAAATATAATGTGTGTCAGCTATAGATTTCCAGAAGAAGGAAACAGTCCTTGTTATCCATTTAATGCTGAACCCAATAGATGAGGTAGGAAGAGGGCTGCACGACATCCCCTTACTGCCCTCTGAGAACCACCAGCAGGCTTTCCAACTTTCCACCTTCCAGAAGGTCCAGAGCACAGCTTGGGTTCACCCTATCTTTAGAAAGAAGTCTTATAGAAGGCCTCTCTCAAGTAATCAGACAATGCTTGCGGGCTTTGGAGTGTTGCTGGCTACATGTCTAATGACTTAAACCACCTCTTCTAACCTTGAGACTGAACCCTTGTACCCTAATTTTCAAAACTTGTAAAAATGGGGATAACGATGGCTCCTTCATGGTATCATTATGATGACTTAACCCAACTATGAAATATGTTTGGCACCCTTCAGTTGCTTGATAAATGTTTATTTCCCTTTCCTCTCAACACCATTGGATTAGAGTGTCTGAGAATAAAACCTGGAAAATCTTTGGTACAAGTCTCATGGCTCTTTCAGTGCGTGAATGACGACACAGAGGCACGGGGTAATGGTTGGGTCTGGAGAGAGTAAAAAAATGTTATCATAGAGAAAGAAAAAAGGGTGAGTTAAGTCTGATTCTTATCATTTCTGTTTCCTCTGTCTGGTAGATTTGATGGGGATTTGTTTGACAGTTGCAGGAGGAAGTTGAGAAATACCACCTCTCCTAAGATCCATTGCTGCTCTCTCTGCTTCTGTGTCTCTTCCATCTCCAAATACATTCAGCATATGCCAAGATTCTCTAGTGATGGAGAGGTCCCCAGGAGAGGCCAGGAGCAGACTTATATTTCATTTAGGGGAATAATTTTATCCTTCTCTCACACCACATTTGTGATCTAAATGACTGACAAACACCAAAATGAATCATTGGAGTGCATTTACTTTCACCAAACCTCTTTGTCCATTCTGGTTGCTCCTGCTGAATTTCAGCTCTTCATTTCCTCTTAATTGGTGTATTTTAAGAGTTTCTTAACTTTGTTCATTTTTCTCCTTCATTCCATCTTACACGCCAAGGACAGACAATTCTTCTTAAAATATAAGCCACATTATATTTTCTCCTACTCATAAATGTTCACTGCATTATCACTTCCTAAATACCTTTGAAGATTTTTCATCATCAAAAACTAAATCTCATTTTCAATTTCTTCTCCTATTGGATCTATCCTTGAACAATATGCTCCAATTACTGACAATTCTAATTCCTGAACCACCATATACTTCAAACTCATACATTTTCACATGTTGTCCCTTTAGTTTGGAGCCTTTTCCACTTTGTTTAGCCTGCCTAACATTTGAAGCACAATCCAAGCAGCAATTCCTCAAACATGTCTTTCCTTCCAGCCACTCCACATCAGAATCCCATCCATCCCTTCCTGTTTCTACAGCACATTGTTTGTGCTTCTACCTAGAATACATTAACATCTGCCCTATATGAAAAAGAGGCTATTGTAGTGGAAATGACACATGACTTGACATCAGAAATTATATCCTGGTAATCATTTCACAATGTATATATGTATTAAATCATCATGTTGTACACTCTAAAAAAATTACACTGTTGTTTCATCATTTTATAGCAGAAATGACCTTGAAATGTTTTTATCCTCTCTCAGCTATATAATTTCTAATTTTTTTAAAGCTACAGAACAGTTTTTAAGTACAGTGTTTCTTGAAGGGACTTATCAATCTTTAATCAGCATCCACTGCAGTCTCTCCTCTATGTTAATTTTTTTCTTAAGGCCAAGAGTACTGTCTCGTATAGGCTTCCCATAAAAGAGGGAAGCAGTTTTCATTAAGGCACATGTTTGAATTCAACTCTTTGAACACAATTGTGTCATTTTCCCTCCATCACCAAAGAAGACATACAGATGACCAGCAGGTGCATGAAAAGGCTCAACAACACTAATTATCAGGTAAGTGCAGATCAAAATCACATTGAGCTATCACCTCACCCCTGTTGGAATGGCTGTTATCAAAAAAAAAATATGTACATATGTACAGCAGGTATTGGAAATGGTGTAAAGAAATTAGAACCTTTGTGCACTATTGGTAGGTAGGCAAATGACGCAGGCACTATGGAAAACAATATGAAGACTCCTCAAAAAAATAGAAACAGAATAATCATATGATCCAGTAATCCTGTTTCGGGGTATATATCCAAAGGAATCAAAATCAGCATCTCAAAGAGATATCTGCCCTCCCATGTTTATTGCAGCATTAGTCACAATAAGCAAGATATTGAAACAACACAAATGTCCATTCACAGATGAATGGATAAAGAAAATGTGGCATATACATATGACCACATATTATTCAGCCATAAAAAAGGTATTCTACCATTTACAACAACGTGGATGAAACTTGAGGATATTATGCTTAAGTGAAATAATCCAGTCACAGAAGGACAAATACCGCATGACTTCACTTATATGTGGAACTGAAAATAGTCAAACTCAAAGAAGCAGAAAGTAGAGTGGTTGTTGCCAAGGTCTGGAGAGAAGGAGAAGGGGGGACTTGTTGTTCAATGAATATAAAGTTTCATTTATGCTCCATAAATAAGTTCCAGAAATCTGCAGTACAACATAGTACCTATAGTTAATAATAAGCTATTGTGCATTTTAAAATATGTTAAGAGAATAGATCTCATGTTACGTGTTGTTAACACAGACACAAAACACACACTCATGCATACACACAGGAAAAACAAAACAAAACAAGGAAACTAGAGGTGATGGATATGATTTAGGACCTTGATTGTGGTGCTAATATCACAGGACTTTACATATGTACCAATTTAACAAAATGCATACTTTATGTATATGTGAATATATGTGTATATGTGAAAATTTTTGCATACCAATTATATCTCAATAAAACTTAGAGAAAAAATGAGCTCAAGACAACCAGTTGTAAAATATGGTGTGGTCAAGTAGTGACCCTAGTCATTTCATTAACCTCATATCCTCTGCCCTCCTCATCCCACTACACAACATGCTCAGTCTCTCCTCAGGGCTTTTTACATATCGTCTCTCTGTCTGGAAGCTAATCCCACAGATTTTTGCCTAATCTGCTTATTCCCAACTATCCAGGTCTCGCCTCAAAGATTAGGTCTCCTCATTCATAGTACTTGTAACTATCTGAATTGCATGATTCGTATAATTGTTTGTAATCCCTTTCTCCTGCTAGAACACGTTCCATGAGGTAGAATTTTTTCCACCTTGTTCTCAATCATATCTGCAGTGAATTAAATGAGGTTCCTTGTGAACCAAATAATTTCTATGAGTAATTCCTTGATACAAAATACACTGTAGCTCAAGAATCTGAAAATCAAGTCGACTTCAGAGCACTAAAGTAATTAAATAATAGCTGTCACTCATTAATCACCTACTATGTTCCTGCTAACATATATGCATTGTTTCATTTTATCTCCACAACTAAATCTAGGATCTGGCAATATCATTACCTCCACAATGGACATGGGGATATGGAATCACAGAAACCAAGGAGCTTATCCAGGATTACAAGAAAAGCAGGACCATTATCAAATATAAGCTTAATCCAGTTTCATGATTTCTCAGGTGAATTATTTATCAGAAACTATCCATTTCTCTTTTGTCTGATTGTATGACCTGCAAGCAATGCTGCCTTCTCAAGTTCACCTATACAAAGAGCACTCTAGACAGAAATTACCCATATTTTACTTACTGGGAATAAAATAATCTCCCATCACCAATTAAGAAACAAATCCAACTATGTGACCCAGTTTTATATTTAATATTGCATTTTTCCAATGAAACAGTACATAAGGATAATAATAACCCCTCTGTATGGAAAAATAATGAGATATTCTATGAACTTCTTAACAGTGTGCAGGGCAGAGAGAAAGCCTGAGATAAACTATCAGTCTTTAGTAGCAATGCAAGTTGAATACTTCACTCAGCCCTGTGAGTTCCTTGAGTACTACGGAATCTGGCTGCCTTGAAGTGTGTGGGCATGCAGGACCTAGAAAAGTCCCTGGACTGTGGAGACATCATTCACAGATGCCAACCATAAGAACTCTTCAAGCAACATCCGCCTATTTCCTCTTCACTTCTGCCCAGACTTTAAAATAGAACTGAAATCCAGCCAATAGGCTTCTCCAGAAAGTGGGCTCAGGATTCTAAACAGAGAGCAATGGCTGAAAAGCAGAATGAGAAGGGGTTTTTGCAACGACAAATGTGAGCAAACCAAGACGCTTCCATCTGTCTGTGTCTAACTGGCTTCATTAACAACATGATTGAATTGAATCAGCATCCTCACAATTCTTTCATGTTTATAAAGTAAGAGAAGTTCATGGCTGTTCTGAAAGAGACCACAAACTGTATCAGAACATGGTAACAGATAGATGTTGGAAATTTTAGAAATCAATGCAGAGAGGGAGACAACTAAAAATGGAAAGCTCCTTTAAGTTTCAGTAATAGGAAGCAGATCATTTAACCCTCTGCTTTTCTCGATTGAGAATCTTCATACCAGCCAGAAAACATTTACTGAGAGCATTCTTTCTGGAGAGCATAAGCAAGAATTTCAGGGATTTTCAAAGAGTTTAGGGGCATTGCCCTCGTGATCAAAGAATCCATTATCTTAAAGTCTTACACACGTGTAATCATTATACGAGGCACAATGTGTTTAGTGTCATCAATGTATATAAACCATTCACAAGTCATTGAATAGTAAAAGAATAATTTCAGAGATGAAGAATAATTTCATCAGAGATGAGGAAGACGTAGCATTTGGCCAGAGCACTGCAGACTGAATATTCTGACAAGTAAAAATGGTTGAAAATGAACTTTGGAGCAAAAGTTCTGACAGCCAAGTCACACAGGCTTGAACTCAAAAGATTAGCAAGAGGCCAGATGGACAAAATCCATACAACATATTTATGACAGAAAGGGCACAAAAGTATATTTAACTAAACTAAGTACACATTCTTTAGATTCCTATTTTGCTCTAAGTTCTAGGGAATCATAGGAGCTGCAAGGATATAGTCAAAGTAACAACTGCCTTTGAGAGACTCCATAGTGGGTAGAAATTACTTAATTAGAGGCTGTTGCTAAACAAAACAGTGGAGGCAATGCCCAAAGTGAGACGAGAACAAGGAAGGAGTGATTAAAACAATATACAGGACTTTAAATTCTAAAACAAGTGTCCTATACTTTAGATGTTAGCTAGTGGGAAATGGATAAAACCATTGGAACACAGGAGTAATGTGATTAGAGTGTCACAAGGCCAGATCAGTCTAGTTGTATTAAAGAACACATCCAGGGACTTCCCTGGTGGCTCAGTGGTTAAGAATCCACCTGCCAATGCAGGGGATCCAGGTTCTATACCTGGTCCAGGAGGATCACACATGTCGCTGAGCAACTAAGCCCATGCACCACAACTACTGAGCCCGCACTCTAGAGCCCACGAGCCACAACTACAGAGCCTGCATGCCACAACTACTGAGCCCGCACACCTAGAGCCTGTGCTCCACAACAAGAGAAGCCACTGCAATGAGAAGCCCGTGCACCACAGCAAAGAGTAGCCCCCGCTCGCCACAACTAGAGAAAGCCCACACAGCAACAAAGACCCAATGCAGCCAAAAAAAATAAATAAATAAAATAAAATAAAAAATAAAATATATAAAAAAATAAAGAACACAATCAAATGGCCAAGTACATGAAAATGTGCTTAACATCACTAATTATCAGGGAAATGCAAATCAATCAAAACCACAATAAGATATTACCTCACACCTATTACCTTGATAGTATAGCTACTATCAAGAAGACAAGAGAAAAAAGAAAAGAAAAGAAGACAATCTTTAACCACTGATCTATTGTTCAACACTTAGGTTGTTTCCATATCTTGGCTATTGTGAATAATGCTACACTAAACATAGGAGTGCAGATATCTCTTGAATATCCTGTTTTCATTTCTTTTGCATATATACCCAGAAGCAAGATTGCTGGATCGTATGGTAGTTCTATTTTTAATTTTTAGAATTGTTTTCCATAGTAGATGAACCACAAATGTACAAGTGTTCCTTTTCCTCTACACTTTTGCCGACACTTGATATCTCTTGTTTGGAAACAGGTGAATGGATAAAAAAGATGTGTCTATATATGTTGGGTAAAGAGAATATTATTCAGCTATGAGAAAGAGGGAAGCATTTGATGAGGATAGGGATAAAAATCACCCCAAAAAAGGCACTATTTAATTAAAAACATTTGAGTGAATTATTTTGCTTCCATAATTTGCAAGAACATGACTGTTTATTCTCATACGGATCTCATGAAGTTGATGAATGGGAAGATAAGCCCTCTACCCAGATGAGGAAAGAGAGGTGTAGGAAGATTCAAGTGACCATAGGCCAAGGTTGCTGGATAAAATACAGGATGCATAGCTAAATTTGAATTGCAGATGGACAACAATTTTTTTTAGTATAAGTATGACTCATGCAATAATGCTCCAAATATTGCATGGGGGATACTTATACTAAAAAAAAAAAAAAGTATTTGTTTATCTGAAATTCACATCTGACTGGCATCTTGAATTTTTATTTTCTAAATCTGGCAACCTACCATGGTTCCAAAATAAGCCAAGAGAAAGTGAATGGGGAGGTCCCTGTGTGATCTTAGAGGATACTGTCTTTAAGTTCAACCTTCTTAAAGCACAACTGCCCCACTATTCCAGATGCATATGCTCAACCTCCTTCTCCCTGTCTCCTTCTCCAAAGAAGGTTGTCCCCAGATTCAGGACTCACCTGATTTCTCTCAGGAGATAATTCCCCATCCTCTCACTGTGACTCTGTTTCTCAGATCCTGAGTTTAACTCCAGTTTGGATGTCTTGACCAAAATAACAATGGCTGCAAAACAAGGCAGGACATTGCATCTGACCACTGGTTTGTGCTTTCACCAATCACGAGCTGCCAGGGGTTGGGCAAGGGCATGGTGGAGAAGGCAGGAACCATTCTGAAGGGGAGGAAAAAAGGAAGGTGTGTGTATGTGTGTGTTTGTGTAGAGTGTGGAAAAAAATCAGGCTGAAACATGAGAGAATAAATCTAACGGTCTCAGTTCATTTTGCTTTCAAGGAAATTCCAGGATTTCAGGATCAGACAGCACAGGGACTTTCTTATTTCTCAGAAATCTAAGATTTCAAGACTCTCAATATTTTGTCCTCTTCAAAACACACAAAAAGAAACCCTCTTGTAAGGAAAAGAAAGAAAAGTTAAAAACAAAATGTCTGTTTGTTCTTCCATTCATAAAAGTCAAATCAAATGTAAATGTCTTTCCTTAGTAGTCTGATAGCTCAAAAGACAAGACTGCAAAGAAAGAGTATGAAAAATAGAAGGGTCTGGACATTATTCAAGGTAGGGAGAAGAGAAATTTTTCTTCCTGTTGTTGTTTCAAGGTTAACATTACAAGGGGGAAGGAGAGAGTGCCTAACCTACCCATCTCCACCATCTGTCCCCCACTTCCTCCCCTACACCGCCCATCAGAGCCACAAAGCACAAGCTGGCCACGGCGATACTTTCAAGGCAGGCAATTAGCTGACTGACGACTTTGAGCTATTGCTTTTGGAAGAGTGAAATAGCTTGTTCGTTATATTTCTCACCCAGTAGAATGCAGAACAAGTAACCGGTTTTCTTCAGTTTTCATCCAGCATGAAACTGATTTGCTGAATTCAGAAACTGTGTGCTCATATGTTCCAATTCTTTTTTTTTTTTTGAATAAAGATACCAAGGCTGAGGATGTTTAAGTTACTGCTAGCCATTGGCAGAGCTCCAGGGTCTCAAGTGCCTTATAATAATTTCTGAATTTCGTATTACTAGTTTATGTTTCAATGATAAGTGTGAGAAAAATATATTTAAAGGAAGTTTGTCACACACGCCATTCTGGGTTTATGGTTTACCTAATTCATATCTGAAAACCTATGTACTAAAGCCCTGCTTCCCAAACTTTCACAACTATACCCATCATCTTGTGATCTTGTAAATGAGGATTCTGATTCTGTCAAGCTGGTGTTGACATTCTGCCTTTCTAATAAGCTCTCAGGTTGATGCCACTCCTGCTGGTCCTTTAAAGAGCAAGGTGCTAGACCGGGGATTCTCACAGCATGGTCCCAGACCAGCAGCACCAGTGTCACCTGAGAACTTGTTAGGAATACAAATTTTCAGGTCCCAGCTCACACCTGCTAAATCAGAGACGCTGGGGATGTGTTCCTCCTATTGCCTGCTAAGATTTGAGAACCAGTGCAATAAACCATTTATTAATCACAAATAAACTCATCAGTTCCTAAATGCTCTATTAAGTAGGTCCCTGTTGGGATCCAGACACTAAATGACAGAGGTGTGGTAACACCGACATCTCCAGTTTTCTGTGAACACACACGTGCACCCACTGGTTTAAAAAATTTCAAAAAGGCGATCATCTTTTGCACATGTCTTTCTATGCCATTAAATAGATTTTCAAAGAACATTTCTTTTTTTCCCAGCTTTATTGAGGGATAATTAGTATAAAAATATCCAAATATAATTAACATATACAGTTTGGTGAGGTTAGACATATATATACTCAATACCATCACCATAATGAAGGTAATAAAAATATCCATCACCTCCAAAAGTTTCCTTGTGTTCTTTTGGGGTGTGTGTGTGTGTGTGTGTGTGTTTTAACAAGAGATCTACCCTTTTAACAAATTTTTAAGTGTACAATATCTTTTTGTTAACTATAGGCATTATGTTATAACAATCAACAGAGGGAAAAGGCAAACTACAGAAAGGGAGAAAATATTTGCAAACTATGTATCTGATAAGGGAGTAATTCCGAAATATATAAGGAACTCATACAACTCAATAACAAAAATAACAATAATAATAAAATAAATAACCTGATAAAAAATGGACAAAGTATTTGAGTAGACATTTCTCTGAAGATGTCTTACAGATAGCCAACAGATATATGAAAAGATGCTCAACATCACTACTCCTCAGGGAAATGCAAATCAGAACCACGATGAGATTTCACCTCATACCAGTTAGGATGGCTGTTATTATATTTTCATAATATCATTACTAATGGATGCAAAGTATCCCATTGTATAATCATGTAGTGATTGTTTTCAGTCTTTTTTTTTTTTTTTGGTTACTTCAGTTTTTCTATTATAACAATGCTGCAATTAACATTTTTATGAATAAATCTTAACATCGTATTGCTGATAACATGTAAAATTTCTAATACTAGCTGGAAATTTCCCTCCATGAAAATTGTAAATATTTGTAACATTAAACTACATCAGCCCACGCATGTGGGAGATTTGATCTCAGTTACTTCTGTAAGGCTCGGAGCTAGACCAAGCATGTGAGATGAAACAAGATTCTTATCTGTTAACAGCTAGTCCCTGTTTATTTGCAGATAATTTTGGAACCAAAATGGTTCCTTACCCAAGCACTGCGTAGAGAAACTGACTCTCAAATCTGACTTAATTATTTTATGTGGAAGGAAAAACCAATAAGATAAAAATTAACCACTGGAAAAGTCAACATGCCAACAAATCAGATGTTTTCAATGTCGTTGCTTTACTAAATTTAAATTTTGTTATATTTACAATATGGAAAAAAAAAGAAATTATCTCCATTTTGAGAAAAGGTAAAATGATGATCATATGAGATCAAAAGATGCCACTTTGGTGTAATGAAGACATTTGATAGTCAATAACTTCAGGAAAAAGCTTTCTTTGAGCTCCCCTTATCTGCTTAAAAACAAATCCTCCAAGGAAAGAAATCATTTGTCATAAATCCCCTCCCTGGGAGTTTCATCACAGGGAAGATTGACTTATCACAGGAAAGGAGATGGCAAGTCAGCACCACATCCAGACAGACTTTGTCACCGTCTATCCTACCTCCCATTATTCTCATAAGGACTTAAAATTCATTTGCTCTCCCGTAAGTAGGCTTTGTTCTCTCCCTTTCTCCTATTAAGACGATATTTAAGCTCTCATATCTCACTGCTCCTTTGGACATTCACTTTCCAAACAATGTCCCCATGGACATAAAATTAAAATTTAATAAATTTGTATGCCTTTTCTTATGTTAATCTATTGTCAGTTTAATTCACAGGGCCCCAGTCACTAAGCTTAAGTAGAGAGAGATAGAAGAAAAGTTTTCCTCCCCTACAACTGCCTGGTTGATGAAGATGATGATAATTTCATGCTAAAGAATGTTATAATCATCTTAGCTGATTCTCATCTGGAACTCGTGGGGAACGTACCTTTGTTGCCACAACATATTTTCAAATGTAGAAGGAAAATTTCCCTTTATGACACCATTTGCCTAAATATGTCACATCTGAGTGTTGTTTCCTACTGTGCTGCTGTCCAGAAATGACCAGAAACTTTGAAGGATACAAAAGTCAAAGCTAACGGTGTTGAAGAACTTGAGGAGGGCTTGTTTACCATCCCTTTTAGGTTCAAGACCTAATTGAAAACATTTTCCTGACCAACAAATGATGCAATTTTGTTTAACTAACTGTGTACAGATCTGTGGCCTCATTCTTTCTATCCAGAACGCAAGTGTTCAACCTCTCGTTAGCATGCTCACCATGAACGCCCTTTCTATCACCTACCAGGAACTTTGCCCTCAGCAAGCTTCATGGTGCATTTTCCCCTGGCATATGATCCTTTACCTAGTACAGTAGTTAATAAACTCAGCTTTATTGAATGACCTGGCGGTCATTGACACTAAGGAATAGCAAGTCTGAAAGGTTCTGATGTTTACAACCTAGTAAGTTAGGGGTTAACTTGCCGAAACTGATGTCATTATGTTTTGATAGCTGGCAGAGAATTAGAAGGTTTCGATGTATTATAAGCAGAAAGTTAAACATATATAGTTGTAATCTTAATTTTAGCATTGTTTCTGGAATAAAATCCATATTATTCAAATGCTCTTTGAACCATGCTCAATAATAACTTTGAACACTCTGTTCTTTTAATATATTTCTAAATGAAAGACACACCCTATTGAAGACAATTACCTGGCTTATGTGGTTAAATCCCCCATGCATGAGCACTTCTTTCCCGTTTTCTTTCTTGTTTTAAGTAAGTCAGAAGATTTATTAGTTTTTTTAAATCAAGATATAATTTACACATAATGTGTAAATTTAAGGTGTGTTGATTTGATACATTTATATATTGCAATATGATTCCCACCATAGTTAACATTATTAACACAGTTAATACCTCCATCACATTACATAATTACTATTTCTTTCTTTTTCATAGTGAGAACATTTAAGATCTAGTCTCTTAGCAACTTTCAAGTATATAATGTAATATTGTTAACTATAAACACAACGCTGTGCATTAGGTCCCCAGAACTTCTTCATCTTCCAACTTCAAGTGTATACCCATTGGCTAACATCTCCCCAATTTTCAAGGGCGCTAATTCTAGCCATGAGGCTGAATAAATTCAGCCTGGCACACCCTGCTGGCTCTATTATTGATTAGACCCTGAGATTAAGCAAGCCCAGCACAGACATTTAGCTATAGCAAATGAGCTAAACTACTCTGGTTTGTAACTGTAGTCAGTAATTACCTAGAAAGCAAAAGCAGTTCTTTCTATCCAGTATCTTTTACCTAAGAGGAGTTTATAGTAAATATTTTAATTGCATTAAATTAGGTTTGACTCTCAGTTTTTCAAATATGTGATTTTTTTTATAATTTATTTTTATTTATTTATTTATTTGGCTGTGTTGGGTCTTTGCTGCTGCGCGTGGGCCCTCTCTAGCTGCGGCAAGTGGGGGCAACCCCTTGCCACGGTGCGCAGGCCTCCCACTGCGGTGGCCTCTCCCGTTGTGGAACACGGGCCCTAGGTGCGCGGGCCTCAGCAGTCGTGGCACATGGGCTCAGCAGTTGTGGCTCATAGGCTCCAGAGCGCAGGCTCTGCAGCTGTGGCGCACGGGCCTAGCCGCTCCACGGCATGTGGGATCCTCCCGGACCAGGGCTCGAAACTTTGTCCCCTATATTGGCAGGCAGACCCCCAACCACTGCGCCACCAGGGAAGCCCCCTAATATATGATTATTAATAAGGCAAAATAAGAGTATAACTCACTGCTGTAAGGCCAAGATGCAACCATCTCTCATTAGAAATTACAAAATTTAGTAAGTGGACATGACATTGTGGACAGAAATCCCTTTAAAATCTGATTAACTAAACTACCATCACCAATTTGGCTCATCTTTGAAAGAGTGGAAAATTCTATTCCAGAACTAGAGGTTGTAATTACTCTGCCTCACACAATCCCACTCTGTAAAAGCCACATGTTTTTTAAAAGAACAGTGTGCAGAATATTCTTATTTCTGATGCTTCACTCCGCAATCCTACAAAATTATAATTGCAAATGTTTCCCAAGGATCCTTACTCCTTCATTATCTCATGCTCTGGCCTTGAGCAAACATTTAGGAACAATGTGAAAATACCCAGCGGAAGAGATTACCACAGTCCCTCTACCCATGGGTACCCAGATCCATTGTTAGAAGTCATGGCCAATGGAGCTCACCCAGATGGGGATCTCAGTTCTGCCTTGTCCTGGGGGAGAAGACTCAAGCCCAGAGGGTCATTATTAAATATGCTGATTCAAGCATCATGTTCTGGAAGTAGATCCAGGATCCTGGATAGTGAATGTCCTGAGTGTGTGAAGCATATCATGTCTGTCGTGATGGTCATGGGCTATGATTTGTTGGGATGAACATGAAAAGGTTCTCAGGGGGAAAGATGCAGGACTTGTAGCCCCATACATCTCCCTGGACCACATATCAGTATTTTATGTTATTTTATTATTATTATTTATTAATTTATTTTTAGTTAGAGTTGACAAAATTGTGTATACCTAAAGAGTTCAGTGTGATGATTTGATATATGTTGTAAAAGGATCACAATGATCAATTTAATTGTCACATCTGTCACCTCACACAGTTACCTTTTTATGTGGTGAAAACACTTAGGATCTACTCTCAGCAAATTTCAAGTATATAATACAGTACTATTAACAATAGTCACAGTGCTGTACATTAGATCCTCAGAGCTTAATCATCTTATAACTAAAAGTTTGTACTTTTTCATCTCACCATTTCAATTTCCCCCCAGCCCCGGCAACCAATATTCTGCTCTCTGTTTCTATGCATTTGACTCTTTTTTTTAGATTCTATATATAAGTGGTAGCGTGCAATGTTTGTCTTTTTCTCTATGGTTTATTTCACTTCACACAACTCCCTTCAGTTTCACCCATGTTGTCACAAATGGCAGAATTTCCTTTTTTTTTTTTTTATAGCTGATTAATATTCTATTGGATATATTTATATGCCACATTTTCTTTATCCATACATCCTCTGACAGACAGTTAGGTTGTTTCCATATCTTGGCTATTGTGAATAATGCTGCGTGAACATGGGAGTATAGATATTGGCCAATAGTACATGAAAACATGCTCAACATCACTAATGAATAGGAAAATAAACATCAAACCCACAATGAGATATCTCATACCTGTTAGGTTGGCTATTATCAAAAAGACAAAAGAAAACAAACGCTGGTGAGGATGTGGAGAAAAGGAACCCTTGTGCATTGTTGGTGGGAATGTGAAGTGGTACAGCCACTATGGAAAATAGTATGGAAGCTTTTCAGCATTTTTACTTTAAACCTCAACTAGTTCAATAAGAACCTCATTGCTTAAGTAAAGCAATCAAATAATTAACTGAGTCATGTGACATCCTGCTTTTGTTTGTTACAAAGCACCTAGGTGCTCTGATGTGGTTTGTTGCATCAGAAAAGTGTTTCTGGAGTTCTTTAGGCAGGAATTATAATCATATGATATACTCTGCATTTCAGCAAAGGTCCTGGGCAAACATGGCAAAAGTGTTTGTATGTGTATATGTGTGTGTGCATCTGTGCACACATATATCATGCATTGGTGTCTACAGTGTGTCTGGAAGGAATGTAAGCGGTGACACGTCAGCCTGAGAGGTGGCTTTTGTGACATCCTCATTTCTGTATTGCTTAATAAATAGGAGACTTAGATCTTGTCAGAAGTAGCTGTACTATAAGGGTACAAGCTTTCAGATGCAAGATGAATAAGTTCTGGGGATGTAATGCACAGCGTGGTGACGATAGTTAACAGTACTGTAATGAATACTTGAAATCTGCCAAAAGAGTAGTAGATCTTGGATTTCCTCACCACAAACACACACACACACACACACACAACACACACGAAAGGTAAATATGTGAGGTGATAGATGAGTTAATTACCTTGATTGCATCATTTTACAATGTGTACATATATCAAAACATAACATACATCTTAAATATGTGCAATATTGATGTGTTAATCACTTCTCAACAAGCTGGGGAAGAAGTGGGGAGGAAATAACTAACTTAGGTGAGTGCTTCTCTTTTAAGACACTGAACTCAGTTCTGAGCTTTCAAAATGAAGAATCACAGTGGTACAAACTGAATTGCTTCCCCTAAAAATTTTTATGTTGAAGCCTTAACCCCCAGTAATTTATAATGTGACTGTATTTGGAAATATTGTCTTTAAGGAGGTGATTAATTTAAATGAGGCCATTAGGATAAGCCCTAATCCAATCTGACTAGTGTCCTTATAAAAAGAGGAGATTTGGGCACAGAGAGAAATGCCAGATTTATGCACACACAGAGGAAAGAGCATGTGAGGACACAGAGAAAAGGTTACCATATACAAGCCAAGGAGAGATGTCTCAGGAGAAACCGACCATGATGGCAACTTGATCTTAGCTTTCTTTGTTCCAGAACAATAAGAAATTAATTTCTGCTTTTTAAGCCACCTAGTCTATAGAATTTTGTTATAGTAGCTCTGTTAAAGCAGGCAGGTAGCTAGATATGAGCAGAGAAAGGGGGCACGGGCCAAATGGCAGGAAACCACACATCTTGTAAACAATGGGGTCCTTGGGTAGACAAAGAAAAGCAGGAACCTCCAGACTGACAGGAAACCACATATTTGGGGGTGATAAGGGTCCTGGAAGCAGAAAAAGAAAGGTGGGAAAAGGCAGGAATATCCGCATCTGAATGTAACATTTTGCTCACTATGCCCTCCTTACAATAAAATTAGCCTTGCAGATAAGAAGTTCCCATCATGCACTAACACCATGAGACTTACAATCAAGACTAAATAAGGACAAAAATCCCTCCTCCCCTCAGGAAGGTGGAGCTGGGATGAAAACCAGGAAATACAACCCCCAAACCATTCCCTCCCCAATGGATATTCCACCCCTTCATTTTGACACCCCACATAACTGGCTTGCCAAAGAAACTCAGCACAGCTACTCACCTGACACTTCCTGCTCTCCCCTTGAGAGCATACTATCACTTAAATAAATCATCACTTTACTTTCTTGACCTCCCTGTCTCATCTCTGAATTCTTTCTGCAACAAGACAAGAACCTACCCTCAAGTATCAGCTCTAGCAAACTAACATACACAGTTTCCACCACAGTTTGCCACATACACATTCACTCACAAGCACAAACACAAGGAAAGAATTGTTAAAAGTATATTTCTTTGACCTGTAGAGGGGAATGAATGGGCCACAAAGAAATAAAAGTTACTTCCTGGGCACTTATGTTATAATTTTCACAATGTCAGCGTGCTCATTGTTGTGAGCAGGAGACAGATTCAGGCTGCAGATGGTGAAGCAGACCTGCAAGCTCTTTATCTTTTCCCAGCTCCAATGCAGCTCAACTAACAAAGAAAAACTACTCCTCTACTGATTATCAGGGACAAATTTCATTTTTAAATTCCCTACATATTTTACTTATTTTTCTCTGTAATTTTCTTTTGAATACATGGAATATTTTAATAAATCTGGGCTAGTAATCATTGAATTAAGTCCTTGTTTGCCAAATTAATGCCATTCTTCATCTGAAGGAGGCTTTGACACCACAAAGTGATAAGAGGCTGAGGTAGAAACACATTTCAGTCTGTAGTTGACATTATTTTGAAATGTTAATCTATCCCTTCATAGAGTATGCAGCAGGTGAAATTTGAGGATTTTATTGATACTGAAAATTTCAGGTTTGCATAAATCACAAACCTAGAAAGCAATTCACCTTTCTCTTTGAGGTGTATGGATTTTCAAAGTACAAATAATAAAAAGAGAAAGTCTAGAAGAAAATATACCTGCCATAACTAAATAATTCACTTGGGGCTTTTCTGTGCAACTTTTTCTCCCATGGAGGAAATGACTTAAGCCAACCTTTCCAACATGCTGTTTCTCAGATCACCAGTATTCTACAAGAAGTCACTTTACACCAAAGATATTAACTAGCATGCATTTTCTTCTAAAACATAAAATTACATGCACTATGGGAAGAAAAGACATATTTACTAGTTATTAGTTTGTCTTCCTATCTTTCTAAAAGCCCATCATCATCCTTAAAAATAGAAATTCCTTCCAGTATTTACCTAAGGATTCCCCACTTTAAGAAGCAGCTAGGTGTCACATCAACACCCACATTTGTAGTGTCTATTGTGTCTTTTTTATTAGTTGGGTCTAATTAGAAACTACCATTTATTTTTAGCATGTACAGTGTCTTAATCCAAGAAGCCTGATTTTCTATTTGGGAACCTCTATTTGGGATCTGTACCTCAGTTTCAGCCTTCTTTGGAGTAGATTGCATACTCCAAATAGGGCATGGTGAGACAGTCTGATATATACCAACATATGATGAATGGCTGAAATACTTCTACCGCACTTAATGTGATGCACATGACAGGCGAGGCCACACCAATTCTTTGCACCATGATGCACATAGAAACTTAAATTCTGAGAAGCTCAATGGCTGGGCATATGTAATGTATCACTCTAACTCACAAAGTGTATTTCTTTTTGTTTTATTATCTTCAATAGGAAAAAATGTATGAATTGAAATTTTTTTTTGCAAGAAAGAAAAGCAGTATGGTAAAAAATATATATATTTTAAGACAAAACTAAGACCACATAGGTCTTGGAGGAATGCATAAATGAAAAAATAAAAGACTAACATAATGTAATTAGCACTTAATATTTGTGTCATTTGGGAAAAAAAATTCTTCCCTGAAGAATATTAATATTAATAATGTTAATATTCCATAACTCAGGACTTCCCTGGTGGCACCTGCCAATGCAGGGGACAAGAGTTCGATCCCTGGTCTGGAAAGAACACACATGCTGCAGAACAACTGAGCCACAACTACTGAGCCTGCACTCTAGAGCCTGTGAGCCACAACTACTAAGCTCGTGTGCTGCAACTACTGAAGCCCGAACGCCTAGAGCCTGTGCTCTGCAACAAGAGAAGCCACCACAATGAGAAGCCCGTGCACCACAACAAAGAGTAGCTCCTGCTCACTGTAACTAGAGAAAGTCCATGTGCAGCAATGAAGACCCAACGCAGCCAAAAAGAAATATAAATATATATATTCCATAACTCAATAACTTCTATACAGAAATGGAGAATATATAAGAATAACCTTAAGCAAATAATTATAACTTTCTCAAGGTTCTTGATTTTTTTTTTCTATAGATGGTGACAACTTAGGAGATATGTGAAGGTAGCATAGTGATTGTAAAATATTATAGGTAAATAGAAAAGAAAAAATGAAACTGCAAAACCCAGTGTGAGACCTTATCTCTTTTTTGTTATTTTTCTCACCTTATTGAGGTATGAGACACAAATAAAAGTTGCATATATTTAAGATGTATGACATGACATTTTGATATATGTATATATTGTGAAACTATCACCACAATCAAGCTAATCATCTTTTCTTATAGGCTAGCTCAGCTCTGGGAGGAACAAGTTGAAAAGAAGACTACTCATTTTCAGCAGGGTGAAAATTCATTTTTCCATAAGCTATTTGCATTCCCCAGCTGGCCACTGTCCTGCAGTCTAGATTCCAGCATATTTATACACATGGGCATTAAACAGCATGTATGTGACCATGTTCTAAGAACTGGGGATGCAGAAGGGAATGAAGCAAACAGCAAGCCATTGCCCTCATGAGCTTACATTCTGAAAGAAAGAGGCACATATGTAAACATAAGGAAATAAGCATATAGAATGTCAGGTGGTGGGAAGTACTCTTGAGAGAAGTAGAGCAGGAAGGGAGAAAGGGTGATTCTGCAATTCTGAGTAGCACAGTAGGGAAAATCACTCTTGAGGTGAAACTTGAAAACAGACATGAGGAGAAGGTAGCAATTCTAGGCAGAGTTGAAAGCAGGGACAAAGGCAACGTGGCAAATAAGCACCTGGCAAGTTTCAGGAGCAACCTGGAGACTTCTGTGCCTGAAGTCAAAGGAGGAATGGGGGAAGTGGTGGGAAATAGGATCAGAGAAGTAATGGGTATGGAAGGGATGAAGGAACAACTGGTATAGGGCTTTGTGGATTATTATAGCAATGTTGCACATTTACTCAGAGTCAGGTGGAAGACAGTGAAGAGCTTCAAGTAAGATGCATATGATTTGACTTACATTTTAATACAATTATTATTGCTGATGTAAGGTGTGAAAAATAATTGCAATCTGAGTATTTTGAAGGGAGAGCTAATAAGATTTGCTGGTAGATTATATGTGCTGAGTTGGGGGGGAGGAGGTGTAGTGGAAAAAAGAGTGGTCCAAGTTGACACTGAGGTTTCTGACTGAGAAACTAGTAGAATAAGGGTTACATCAACTGAGATGGGGAGAAGGTCTGGTAAGGAACAGTGTTCATTTTCTGAAGCATTAAGTTTGGGATGTGTATTAGCCATCTGTATTTTAGCTTGGATTGCCAAACAAAATGTTACACATTGAGTGGTTTAAACAACAGAAATTTATTTTCTCAAAGGTTGGACACTGGAGGTCCTAGATCAGGACTCAGTCAAGGTTGGTTTCTGGTAAGGTCTCTCTTCCTGGATTGTAGATTGCCTCCCTGTTACTGTGTGTTCACATGGCCTTTCCTTTATGCATGCTCAGGGAGGGAGAGAGGGAGAGAGAGATGCAGGTCTGGTGTTTTTCAGCTTCTTATAAGGACATCAGTCCTATGGGATTAGGGTGTCACTCTTATGACATCTTTCAGATAATCTTAATTATTCCTTAAAGGCCCCATCTCCAAACACAGTCAAAATAGGGGTGAGAGCTTCAACACATAAATTTTGAGGAAAAACAATTCAGTCCACAACACCATACAAATGAAGATACAACATAGACAATAAGCTGTTTGAGTCTGAAGTTTGGCATGGAGGTGTTGGCCAGGGATATAATTTGGAGAGCCTTAAGGATATAGTTAGTATTTGAACCCATTAGACTACATTAGATCACTAAGGGTGTGGGAGATAGGAAACTAATATTATTTATTAGTGCAAACCCATATGCACTCCTTGCTCCAACACTTAATGGTCACATAACCTTGAGCAAGTCACATGCCCATTCAAAGCCTCAGTTACCTAATCTTTAAAGTGGGTTCACAATAGCTCTTTGCAGAGTTAAATTGAGTAATTTGAATAATTTAGACTCAAAAATAAGATAAAATATTTATTGGTATAAATGACTCAGTGACTCATATTGGATCATAGGCAGTAGATTCTGTCAAGCACCTATTTCACTGCCTACATTGCTTGGTTGTATCCCATTCACAATAGCATCAAAAACAATAAAATACTTAATAATAAACTTAATCAAGGTGGTGAAATATCTGTATACTCAAAACTCTAGGATTTTGAAGAAAGAAATAAAATAAGACACAAATAAATGGAAAGATAAACCATGTTCATGGATCAGAAGAATTAATGTTGTTAAAATGTCCATACTACCCAAAGACATCTATAGATTCAAAGCAATCCCAATCAAAATACAATGGCATTTTTTACAGAAAATTTTAAAATCCTAATATTTGGATGGAACCATAAAAGATTCCAAATAGCCAAATCAATCTTGAAGAAAGATAACAAAGCTGGAAGTCTCACATTTCCTGATCTCAAACTATGCTACAAAGCCATAGTACTAATAACAGTATGGTACTGGCATAAAAATAGACACACAAACCAATGGAACAGAATCAATAGCCCAGAAATAAAATCTCACATATACAGCCAAAAACTCAATGGGGGAAACTGGATAATCACATGTAGAAGAATAAATTTGGATCCCTATCTTACACCACTCACAAAAATTAACTTGAACTCAATTAAAGGCTTAAAGATCTGAAACTGTAAAATACCTAAAAGAAAACCAAAAGAAATTCCTTGAAATTGGTCTTGACAACACTTTTTTGGATATGTCGACAAAATCACGAGCAACAAAAGCAAAAATTAATGTCAGACCACATCAAATTAAAACACTTCACAGTAAAAGAGACAATAAACAAAATAAAAAAGCAACCTATAGAATGGGAGAAAATATTTGCAAATCATATATCTAATAAGGGGTTAGTATCATACAAGTGAATAGCAAAAACTCAAACAATCCTATTAAAATGGGCAGAGGATCTGAGTAGATAATTATTCAAAGAAGACATACAAATAGCTACAGATATATGAAAAGATATATTTTTAATCATCAGCAAAATGCATATTACAACCACACACAGATATGACCTCACACCTGTCAGAATGGCTATCATCAAAAAGATGAGGGATGACAAGTGTTGATGAGTATGTGGTGAAAAGGGAACACTTCTGCACTGCTGGTAGGAATGTAATTTGGTACAGCCACTATGGGAAACAGCATGGATACTCCTCAAAAAAAGAAAAAAAAAGAAAATTTAAAAATAGAATTACCATATGATCTAGCAATCTCACTTTGGAGTATATATCTAAAGGAATTGAAAACAGGATCTTAAACAGATATGTGCACTCCTATGTTTATTGTAGCATTATACCCAATAGCCAAGATATGGAAACAACCTGAGTGTTGAACAACAGATGTATGGGTAAAGAAAATATTATTCAGCTATGAGAAAGAGGGAAATCCTGCCATTTGCAACAACATGGATAAACCTTGAGGGCATTATGTTGTGTGAAATAAGTCAGACAGAGAAAGACAAATTCTGTATGATATCCCTTACATGTGGAATTGTTTATACGTGGAATACCTTATACATGGAATCACTTGTATGTGAGACTCATAGAAACAGAGAATAGAATGGCGTGTAAAACAAGGAATGTTGCTCACTATTGGGTTCTACAAAGATTACGTTACTAACCACTGCAGTTGCTGACCTACAATACACTCTGAAAGGAATTCAGGATGAAGAGCAGGATGAGACACTCTGTGCTTTGGGAAAAGAGGCAAAAAATGTCCTTAGATAGTTAGATATATTTCAGGAGAAATTTTTTATGAACCCGAATTCTTGCATCTTCCCATACTTAGAAAAGCACTAAAAGCATTAACTGAGATATCTGTCCCTCATGACTAGAAGTAACCTTCTACCTAGACATATGGTGGATTGCACATATACCTTCCCAAAATCACATATATACTGGCCTCTCCCCCTACCTTTTCAGAGTAGTTCCTCAGAGCTATCTGAGGGGCTGTCTCCCAGGCTATAGGCCTCAGTAAGACACTGAATAAAACTCAACTCACTGCTCTTATGTTGTGCATTTTTGTTTGTTGACAGGTGGTTACCAGGGGCTGAGGGTGGGGAAAATGGGGAGATGTTGATCAAAGGGTACAAACTTCCAATTATAATATTAACAAGTTCTGAGGGTCTTATATACTGCATATTGATTATAGTTAATAATACTGTGTTATAGGACCTACTGTATAGCACAGGAAACTATACTCAATATTTTATAATAGCCTATAAGGGAAAAGAATCTGAAAAAGAATGCAGATAGATAGATAGATGGTTAGATATAGATATGTACATACATGTAACTGAATCACTGTGCTGTATACCTGAAACTAACACAACATCATAAATCAACTATACTTCAATAAAATAAAAAAATAATAATACTGAATTACATTATTGAAAGTTGCTAGGAGAGTAGATCTTAAATGGTCACACCACCAAAAAAAATGGTAACTATGTGACATGATGGAGGTGTTTGCTAATGCTATAGTGGTAATCATTTTGCAATATATAAGTGTATCAAATCAACATGTTATACACTGCAATGTGTTTTATAATAAGAAATATATATTTGGCCTTTGTCCCCATTCCTGGCAGGGAGCTCCTTAAACCTTTGGAATTTCCTAATGGAGGAAAGTCATAAAGATGTCTTTTATTATGTTAATAAAGTGACTTGTGGAAAGTCCCTAGGTAACTTAAGAATGAGGGCTGCTTGCTAGGGGAATTTTTAGTCCTATCCCTGGACCTCCGGGGAGGGGAAAGCAGCTGGAGACTGAGTTCAATCAAATTGCCAATGCTTTAATAAATCATGCCTATGTAATGGGACCTCCATAAAAAACTCAGAAAAATTGAGTTAAGAGAGCTTCTAGGTTGGTGAACATGTGGAGGTTCTGGGAGAGTGTCATGCTCAGAGAGGGTGTGGAAACTTTGTGCCCTTCCCATATACCTTACCCTATGCATCCCTTCCATCTGGCTATTCTTGAGTTACATTATTTTTTAATAAACTGATAATCTAGTAAGAAAAATGTTTCTCTGAGTATGTGAGCCACTCTAGCAAATTAACCAAACCCAAGGAGGGGGTTGTGGGAACCTCTGATCTAGTCCCATCAGTCAGAATCACAAGTGACAGCTTGGAATTACAATTAGACTCTAAAGTGTATGGGGGAGAGGCAGTTTTGTAGTATTGAGCCGTTAACCTGTGGGATCTGACACTATCTTCAGATAGTGTCAGAATTGCTTGGATTGACACCCAGCTGGTGTCAGAGTGTCATTTGGTGGTGTTGGGAGAAAACACATGCTGGAACACCTTAAACTTATGCAAGGTTATATGTCAATTATATCTAAATAAAGCTAGAAAAAAATAGCATTTTATACTCTGATTAACAGACTAGCTCCAGAATCATTCATTCATTGACTAACAATAATAACAATTATTATAATAACAAATATGTATTAGATGTTGTCAACATGCCAGGTATCGGGCAAATATATTGGGACAATGGAGAACATAATATTGGGTTGGCCAGACAGTTCATTCTTGTTTTTCTGTAACATCTTACGGAAAACCCCAAATGAACTCATTGGCCAAGCCAATACTAACTATGACAGACACAGACCTTACCTAAAGAATTAGAATAGGAGAGGGTGCAAGATGGCGGAAGAGTAAGATGCGGAGATCACCTTCCTTCCCACAGATACAGTAGAAATACATCTACACGTGGAACTGCTCCTACAGAACACCCACTGAACGCCGGCAGAAGACGTCAGACCTCCCAAAAGGCAAGAAACTCCCCCACGTACTTGGGTAGGGCAAAAGAAAAAAGAAATAACAGAGACAAAAGAATAGGGACGGGACCTGCACCAGTGGGAGGGAGCCGTGAAGGAGGAAAGGTTTCCACACACTAGGAAGCCCCTTCGTGGGCAGAGACTGCGGGTAGCAGAGGGGGGAAGCTTTGGAGCCATGGAGGAGAGCGCAGCCACAGGGGTGCGGAGGGCAAAGAGGAGAGATTCCCGCACGGAGGAGCGGTGCTGAGTGGCACTCACCAGCCCGAGAGGCTTCTCTGCCCAGCCGCCGGGGCAGGCGGGGGCTGGGAGCTGAGGCTCAGGCTTCGGTGCTAGCCGGGAGGGAGTCCGGGAAAAAGTCTGCAGCTGCCGAAGAGGCAAGAGACTTTTTCTTGCCTCTTTGTTTCGCAGCGCGCAAGGAGAGGGGATTCAGAGCGCCGCCTAAAAGAACTCCAGAGACGGGCGCGAGCCGCGGATATCAGCGCGGACCCCAGAGACGAGCAGGAGATGCTAAGACTGCTGCTGCCGCCACCAAGAAGCCTGTGTGCGAGCACAGGTCACTCTCCACACCTCCCCTCCTGGGAGCCTGTGCAGCCCACCACTGCCAGGCTCCCGTGATCCAGGGACAACTTCCCAGGGAGAACGCACGGCGCGCCTCAGGCTGCTGCAATGTCACGCCGGCCTCTGCCGCCGCAGGCTCGCCCCGCCTCCTCTGTACCGCTCCCTCCCCCCGGCCTGAGTTAACCAGAGCCCCCGAAGCAGCTGCTCCTTTAACCCCGTCCTGTCTGGGCAGGGAACAGACACCCTCAGGCGACCTACATGCAGAGGCGGGTCCAAATCCAAAGCTGAACGCCGGGAGCTGTATGAACAAAGAAGAGAAAGGGAAATCTCTCCCAGCAGCCTCAGAAGTAGTGGATTAAAGCTCCACAAACAACTTGATGTGCCTGCATCTGTTGAATACCTGAATAGACAACGAATCATCCCAAATTCAGGAGGTGGACTTTGGGAGCAGGATATATTAATTTTTCCCCTTTTCCTTTTTTTGTGAGTGTATATGTGTATGCTTCTGGGTGAGATTTTGTCTGTATAGCTTTGCTTTCCCCATTAGTCTTAGGGTTAGGTCCGTCCGTTTTTTTGTTTGTTTTTTTTTTACTTAAAAAAAATTTTTTTTCCTAATAAATGTTTTCTTAATAATTTTTTCCTTATTTTCTATTTTTTTAGAAATTAAGAAAAAATTTTAATAAGTTTTTTCATATTTTTTATTTTAAAAAATTAAAAAAAAATTTTTCTTAATAAATTTTTACTTAATAATTTTTTTCTTATTTTTTATTATAAAAAATTAATAAATCTTTTTTTAAAAATTAAAAAAAATTTTCGCAATAAATTTATTCTTAATAATTTTTTTCTCTTATTTTTTATTATAATAGCTTTATTTTATTTTATTTTATCCTCTTTCTTTCTTTCTTTCTATTTTTTTCTCCCTTTTATTCTGAGCCGTGTGGATGAAAGGCTCTTGGTGCTCCAGCCAGGCATCAGCGCTGTGCCTCTGAAATGGGAGAGCCAACTTTAAGACACTGGTCCACAAGATACCTCCCAGCTCCACGTAATACCAAATGGCAAAAATCTCTCAGAGATCTCCATCTCAACATCAAAACCCAGCTTCATTCAACGACCAGCAAGTTACAGTGCTGGACACCCTATGCCAAACAACTAGCAAGACAGGAACACAGCCCCATCCATTAGCAGAGAGGCTGCCTAAAATCATAATAAGGCCACAGACACCCCAAAATACACCACCAGACGTGGACGTGCCCAACAGAAAGACAAGATCCAGCCTCATCCACCAGAACTCAGGCACTAGTTCCCTCCACCAGGAAGCCTACACAACCCACTGAACCAACCTTAGCCACTGGGGACAGATACCAAAAACAATGGGAACTACGAACCTGCAGCCTGTGAAAAGGAGACCCCAAACACAGTAAGATAAGCAAAATGACAAGACAAAAAAAACGCACAGCAGGTGAAGGAGCAGGGTCAAAATACACCAGACCTAACAAATGAAGAGGAAATAGGCAGTCTACCTGAAAAAGAATTCAGAATAATGATAGTAAAGATGATCCAAAATCTTGGAAATAGAATAGACAAAATGCAAGAAACATTTAACAAGGACGTAGAAGAACTAAAGAGGAACCAAGCAATGATGAAAAACACAATAAATGAAATGAAAAATACTCTAGATGGGATCAATAGCAGAATAACTGAGGCAGAAGAACGGATAAGTGACCTGGAAGATAAAATAGTGGAAATAACTACTGCAGAGCAGAATAAAGAAAAAATAATGAAGAGAACTGAGGACAGTCTCAGAGACCTCTGGGACAACATTAAACACACCAACATTCGAATTATAGGGGTCCCAGAAGAAGAAGAGAAAAAGAAAGGGACTGAGAAAATATTTGAAGAGATTATAGTTGAAAACTTCCCTAATATGGGAAAGGAAATAGTTAATCAAGTCCTGGAAGCACAGAGAGTCCCATACAGGATAACTCCAAGGAGAAACACGCCAAGACACATATTAATCAAACTATCAAAAATTAAATATAAAGAAAACATATTAAAAGCAGCAAGGGAAAAACAACAAATAACACACAAGGGAATCCCCATAAGGTTAACAGCTGATCTTTCATCAGAAACTCTGCAAGCCAGAAGGGAGTGGCAGGATATACTTAAAGTGATGAAGGAGAAAAACCTACAACCAAGGTTACTCTACCCAGCAAGGATCTCATTTAGATTTGATGGAGAAATTAAAACCTTTACAGACAAGCAAAAGCTGAGAGAGTTCAGCACCACCAAACCAGCTTTACAACAAATGCTAAAGGAACTTCTCTAGGCAAGAAACACAAGAGAAGGAAAACACCTACAATAACAAACCCAAAACATTTAAGAAAATGGGAATAGGAACATACATATCGATAATTACCTTGAATGTAAATGGACTAAATGCTCCCACCAAAAGACACAGACTGGCTGAATGGATACAAAAACAAGACCCATATATATGCTGTCTACAAGAGACCCACTTCAGACCTAGGGACACATACAGACTGAAAGTGAGGGGATGGAAAAAGATATTCCATGCAAATGGAAATCAAAAGAAAGCTGGAGTAGCAATTCTCATATCAGACAAAATAGACTTTAAAATAAAGACTATTACAAGAGACAAAGAAGGACACTACATAATGATCAAGGGATCGATCCAAGAGGAAGGTATAACAATTGTAAATATTTATGCATCCAACATAGGAGCACCTCAATACATAAGGCAAATACTAACAGCCATAAAAGGGGAAATCGACAGTAACACAATCATAGTAGGGGACTTTAACACCCCACTTTCACCAATGGACAGATCATCCAAAATGAAAATAAATAAGGAAACACAAGCTTTAAATGATACATTAAACAAGATGGACTTAATTGATATTTATAGGACATTCCACCCAAAAGCAACAGAATACACATTTTTCTCAAGTGCTCATGGAACATTCTCCAGGATACATCATATCTTGGGTCACAAATCAAGCCTTGGTAAATTTAAGAAAATTGAAATCGTATCAAGTATCTTTTCCGACCACAACGCTATGAGACTAGATATCAATTACAGGAAAAGATCTGTAAAAAATACAAACACATGGAGGCTACACAATACACTACTTAATAACGAAGTGATCACTGAAGAAATCAAAGGGGAAATCAAAAAATACCTAGAAACAAATGACAATGCAGACACGACGACCCAAAACCTATGGGATGCAGCAAAAGCAGTTCTAAGAGGGAAGTTTATAGCAATACAAGCCTACATCAAGAAACAGGAAACATCTCGAAGAAACAACCTAACCTTGCACCTAAAGCAATTAGAGAAAGAAGAGCAAAAAAAACCCCAAAGCTAGCAGAAGGAAAGAAATCATAAAGATCAGATCAGAAATAAATGAAAAAGAAATGAAGGAAACAATAGCAAAAATCAATGAAACTAAAAGCTGGTTCTTCAAGAAGATAAACAAAATTGATAAACCATTAGCCAGACTCATCAAGAGAAAAAGGGAGAAGACTCAAATCAACAGAATTAGAAATGAAAAAGGAGAAGTAACCACTGACACTGCAGAAATACAAACGATCATGAGAGATTACTACAAGCAACTCTATGCCAATAAAATGGACAACCTGGAAGAAATGGACAGATTCTTAGAAATGCACAACCTGCCGAGACTGAACCAGGAAGAAATAGAAAATATGAACAGACCAATCACAAGCACTGAAATTGAAACTGTGATTAAAAATCTTCCAACACACAAAAGCCCAGGACCAGATGGCTTCACAGGCGAATTCTATCAAACATTTAGAGAAGAGCTAGCACCTATCCTTCTCAAACTCTTCCAAAATATTGCAGAGGGAGGAACACTCCCCAACTCATTCTACGAGGCCACCATCACCCTGATCCCAAAACCAGACAAAGATGTCACAAAGAAAGAAAACTACAGGCCAATATCGCTGATGAACATAGATGCAAAAATCCTCAACAAAATACTAGCAAACAGAATTCAACAGCACATTAAAAGGATTATACACCATGATCAAGTGGGGTTTATTCCAGGAATGCAAGGATTCTTCAATATATGCAAATCAATCAACGTGATACATCATATTAACAAATTGAAGGAGAAAAACCATATGATCATCTCAATAGATGCAGAGAAAGCTTTTGACAAAATTCAACACCCATTTATGATAAAAGCCCTGCAGAAAGTAGGCATAGAGGGAACTTTCCTCAACATAATGAAGGCCATATATGACAAACACACAGCCAACATTGTCCTCAATGGTGAAAAACTGAAACCATTTCCACTAAGATCAGGAACAAGACAAGGTTGCCCACTCTCACCACTATGATTCAACATAGTTTTGGAAGTGTTAGCCACAGCAATCAGAGAAGAAAAAGAAATAAAAGGAATCCAAATCGGAAAAGAAGAAGTAAAGCTGTCCCTGTTTGCAGATGACATGATACTATACATAGAGAATCCTAAAGATGCTATCAGAAAACTACTAGAGCTAATGACTGAATTTGGTAAAGTAGCAGGATACAAAATTAATGCACAGAAATCTCTTGCATTCCTATATACTAATGATGAAAAATCTGAAGGTGAAATTAAGAAAACACTCCCGTTTACCATTGCAACAAAAACAATAAAATATCTAGGAATAAACCTACCTAAGGAGACAAAAGACCTGTATGCAGAAAATTATAGGACACTGATGAAAGAAATTAAAGATGATACAAATAGATGGAGAGATATACCATGTTCTTGGATTGGAAGAATCAACATTGTGAAAATGACTATACTACCCAAAGCAATCTACAGATTCAGTGCAATCCCTATCAAACTACCACTGGCATTTTTCACAGAACTAGGACAAAAAATTTCACAATTTGTATGGAGACACAGAAGACCCCGAATAGCCAAAGCAATCTTGAGAACGAAAAATGGAGCTGGAGGAATTAGGCTCCCTGACTTCAGACTATATTACAAAGCTTCAGTAATCAAGACAGTTTGGTACTGGCACAAAAACAGAAATATAGATCAATGGAACAGGATAGAAAGCCCAGAGATAAACCCATGCACATATGGTCACCTTATCTTCGATAAAGGAGGCAAGAATATACAGTGGAGAAAAGACAGCCTCTTCAATAAGTGGTGCTGGGAAAATTGGACAGGTACATGTAAAAGAATGAAATTAGAACACTCCCTGACACCATACACAAAAATAAACTCAAAATGGATTAAAGACCTAAGTGTAAGGCCAGACACTATCAAACTCTTAGAGGAAAACATAGGCAGATCACTCTATGACATAAATCACAGCAAGATCCTTTTTGACCCAGCCCCTAGAGAAATGGAAATAAAAACACAAATAAACAAATGGGACCTAATGAAACTTAAAAGCTTTTGCACAGCAAAGGAAACCATAAACAAGACCAAAAGACAACCCTCAGAATGGGAGAAAATATTTGCAAATGAAGCAACTGACAAAGGATTAACCTCCAAGATTTACAAGCAGCTCATGCAGCTCAAGAACAAAAAAACAAACAACCCAATCCAAAAATGGGCAGAAGACCTAAATAGACATTTCTCCAAAGAAGATATACAGATGGCCAACAGACACATGGAAGAATGCTCAACATCATTAATCATTAGAGAAATGCAAATCAAAACTACAATGAGGTACCATCTCACACCGGTCAGAATGGCCATCATCAAAAAATCTAGAAACAATAAATGCTGGAGAGGGTGTGGAGGAAAGGGAACACTCTTGCACTGTTGGTGGGAATGTAAATTGATACAGCCACTATGGAGAACAGTATGGCGGTTCCTTAAAAAACTAAAAATAGAACTACCATACGACCCAGGAATCCCACTACTGGGCATATACCCTGAGAAAACCATAATTCAAAAAGAGTCATGTACCAAAATGTTCATTGCAGCTCTATTTACAATAGCCAGGACATGGAAGCAACCTAAGTGTCCATCATTGGATGAATGGATAAAGAAGATGTGGCACATATATACAATGGAATATTACTCAGCCATAAAAAGAAATGAAATGGAGGTATTTGTAATGAGGTGGATGGAGTTAGAGTCTGTCATACAGAGTGAAGTAAATCAGAAAGAGAAAAACAAATACAGTATGCTAACACATATATATGGAATCTAAGAAAAAAAAAAAAAAAAGGTCATGAAGAACCTAGTGGCAAGATGGGAATAAAGACACAGATCTACTAAAGAATGGACTTGAGGATATGGGGAGGGGGAGGGGTGAGATGTGACAGGATGAGAGAGTGTCATGGACATATATATACTACCAAATGTAAAATAGATAGCTAGTGGGAAGCAGCTGCATAGCACAGGGAGATCAGCACGGTGCTTTGTGACCGCCTCGGGGGGTGGGATGGGGAGGGTGGGAGGGAGGGAGATGCGGGAGGGAGGAGATATGGGAACGTGTGTATATGTGTAGCTGATTCACTTTGTTATAAAGCAGAAACTAACACACCATTGTGAAGCAATTATACTTCAATAAAGATGTTTAAAAAAAAAAAAATAAGAACACAATAATGATGCTCCTTGAGACCTAGGTTCAAGTTTCAGTCTTTCCTTTAACTCACTTTCTGACACTGCTCAGACATAGCCTCTTTGGGCTTCATTTCCCATGTAAAAAAAAAAAAAAAAAAAAAGAAAAGGCAACTTACTGAATAGGAGAAAATATTTGCAAATTACAATAACTGATAAGGGGTTAATATCCAAAATATATATAGAACTCATATAACTTAATAACAAAAAACCAACGATCCCAATTAAAATGGGCAGAGGATGTCAGTAGACATTTTTCCAAAGGAGACATACAGACAGCCAGCAAGAAAAGGTGTTCAACATCACTAATCATTAGGGAATTGCAAACCCAAACCACAGTGAGATATCACCTCATACCTGTCAGAATGGCTATTATCAAAAAGACAAAAACAACAATTGTTGGTGAAGATGTGGAGAAAAAGCCACCCTCGTTCACTATTGGTGGAGATGTAAATTGATGCAACCACTATGGTAAGTGGTATGGGAAAAATTAAAAGTGGAACCATTATATATAATCCAGAAGTTAAACTTCTGGGTGTTTATCTGAAGAAAACAAAACACTCTTGGCATACCTCAGAGATATAGTGGGTTCTATTCCAGACCACCACAATAGAGCAGATATCACAATAAAACAAGTGACACAAAATTTTCGGTTCCCCTGTGAATATAAAAGTTATGTTTACACTACATTGTAGTGTATTAAGTGTGTAACAGCATTATGTCTAAAAAATCAATGTACATGCCTTAATTTTAAAATTCTCTATTGCTAAAAAATGCTAACCATTATCTGAGCCTTCCAGGAGTTATAATCTTTTTGCAACAGTAATATCAAAGATTACTGATCACAAGGAATTCCCTGGTGGTCCAGTGGTTAGGAATCTGCACTTTCACTGCCAAGGGCCCAGGTTCAATCCCTGGTCAGGGAACTAAGATCCCACAATCTGTGCAGCAAGGCCAAAAAACAAAAACAACAACAACAACAACAACAAAAACAGGACAAAGATCACTGATCACAGATAACCATAATAAATTAAATAATAATAAAAAAGTTTAAAATATTGTGAGAATTACCAAAATGTGGCACCAAGACGTGAAGTGAGCAAATGCTGTTGAAAAAAATGATGCCAACAGACTTTCTCAATGCAGGGTTTCCATAAACCTTTAACTTGTAAAAAAAACAAAAAACAAAAAACAAAAAAACCCCCGCAATATCTACAAAGGGCAATAAAGTGAACTTCAATAAAATGAGGTATACCCATAATTCAAAAAGACATATGCACCCCATATCCGCTGCAGCATTATTTACAATAGCCAAGATATGGAACCAACCTAAATGTCTATCAATGGATGAATGGATAAAGAAACTGTGGTATATATACACATGGAATGCTACTGGGCCATAAAAAGAATGAAACCTTGCCATTTGTGAGAACATGGATGGATCTTGAGGGCTTTATGCTAAGTGAACTAAGTAAGAGAAAGAAAAGTACCATATGATTGTACTTATATGTAGAATACAAAAAAAAAAAAAAAAAAGCTCATAGACACAGAGAACAGACTTGTAGTTGCCAGAGGTGGGGAGATGGACAAAATGGGCTCACAAGGTCAAAAGGAACGAATTTCCACTTATAAATTAAATAAGTAATGGGGATGTAATGTACAGCATAGCAACTATAGTTAATAATACTGTTATTGCATATTTGAAAGTTGCTGAGAGAGTAGATTTTAAAAGTTCCAATCACAAGAAAAAAAATTGTAACTATATATGGGAACAGATGTTAACTAGAATTACTGTGGTGATCATTTTGCAATATATACAAATATAGAATCATTATGTTGTACACCTGAAACTAATGTTATATGTCAATTATACCTTAATTTTAAAAAATCAAAAAAATTTTTAAAAAGCAAAGTGCTAGAGAGAATAATGGCTAAAAGGAAGATCTTAGCTTTCAGTATTGACTGTCAGTTGCTGCTACATAAATAATATAAGGTAGACCAGTTATCCTCCCCAAGACACTGCTTAACAGTAAAACAGGGTTGAAAACTTCTACCTTACTGGGTTGTTAAAGCACTAAGTAAGATAACCATGTACTGTTGTTATCACAGTACCTCACTCACATGAGTGCTTAATAATTGGTATTTATTATTAAAAATATCCTATATCTATCCCTCTATCTTTCTTGCTTCCTCCATCCTTTTATCTCTTTTTTCACCATTCCCCAACTTTTTCTTGTCTAGTTTAGGTTCTGAGAAGAAACCTTGGAATCAGAAATTAGGAAAGGAAAATGACATAATTACTTTTCATCTTAAAAAAGGAGCAAGCCTGACTTTGCCCTGCTGCAACTCATGTGTCAAAAGCTGGGTCTTGTGTTCCCATTAGAGATAAAATAATCAAATTCTCTTATAGAATTATCTTAGAAGTATTTTTGATAGGATGGTGGGTAGAAGTGCAACAATTGGGTGTTCCACAAGAATATTGGGAACTTAATAGGAAATATTATATAGTTTTGAAACAGCAGAGGAAGAAAGGTAATTTGCACTTATTTATCCATTTCAACCTCAGAATTTGAGTTATTTTCAAATAATACATTCCCTAGAATGTAGAGCTGTGGGGAATGGGAGGAAACATGTTTATTACAGCATCTAGGCTGAAGAGATCTCTATGAATTTTAGAGTTATGTATAAAGCACCAAATAAAGAACTAAAAAATGAATCCTTCATAAGTTACCTGCACACAGGACTTAATTCCCTTTCAATATTATCATGGACTGTATCATCCCCACCATGAACTTGAGGGTGTACAGTCCTGAGGGGAGTGTAGGAGGTTGGAGACCAATGCAGCTCAGTAGTAACGCCCCCTGAGTCAACACAGGGCAACACAGTTGCTTTATGACAGCAATGGAATCTGGAAATCAGATCAGTTGTGTTTTCCAACTCCAAGAGGAAACAGCTCCTTGGCAAAAAAAGTTGTACAGGGAATTCAAATGTCACTCAAACTGCCTGATAAATGTTACCTCTAGAGGCAATCTTATCCTTCAGTATCCTTCAGGGGCTACGTTTCTTACCCTGATCAACACCTTTCTCCCTTTGCTCAAAATTCTATGTTCTGAAGTCTCATTAGGTACCATGACCCAGTCAAATGTGGAAGGGACTTAGCTCCTCCACTCAGGATTTTGGACTGTGTTTTTTTTTTTTTTTACTGCCAAAGTGAATGATAGTGCTGTCCATGTATGAGCAGTCATGGAGAGAGAGACCAGCATGGAGAGCCAGGGAGGCAATATAAACCTTAGGTGGTGAGTAGGATGTGTTCATATCAATAAACCCCTTAGCTATTTACAAAGCCCTTACTTATTTTTTTTAATTTTTATTGGAGTATATTTGATTTAAAATGTTGTGTTAGTTTCTGCTGTACAGCAAAGTGAATCAGTTGTACATATACATATATCCACTCTTTTTTACATTCTTTTCCCATATAGGTCATTACAGGGTACTGAGAAGTGTTCCCTGTGTTATACAGTAAGTCTTTATTAGTTATCTATTATATATACAGTAATATGTCAATCCCAATCTCCCAATTTATTCCTCCCCCCAACCCCCCACTTTCCTCCCTGGTAACCATAAGTTTGTTTTCTACATCTGTGACTCTATTTCTGTTTTGTAAATAAGTTCATTTGTATTACTTTTTTAGATTCCACATATAAGCAATATAGTATGATATTTGTCTTTCTCTGTCTGGCTTATTTCACTCAGTATGATAATCTCTAGGTCCATCCATGTTGCTGCAAGTAACATTATTTCATTCTTTTTTGTGGCTGAGTAATATTTCATTGTATATATGCACCACATCTTCTTTATCCATTCATCTGTTGATGGACATTTAGGTTGCTTCCATGTTCTGGCTATTGTAAATAGTGCTGCAGTGAACATTGCGGGGCATGTATCTTTTCAAATTGTAGTTTTCTCTGGATATATGCCCAGGAGTGGGATTGCAGGATCATATGGTAGCTCTATTTTTAGTTTTTTAAGGAACCTCTATACTGTTCTCTACGATGGTTGTACCAATTTACCTTCCCACCGACGCAAAGCCCTTACTCTTGCTTTATGCCACCTTTCACCTCCCTCCTGCCACCACTTCAAAAAGGTCAGACAAGAAAGCCTAAGAAAGCGATCAATGCCTGGTTAATGAGTTTGTAGAGAGAATTCAAACCTTCTAATAGTGATGGGAGCTATGGCAGATTTTGACCAAATTGGAAGAAAATTGCTCTTACGACATGCTTTCACAAACCTAATGGCCCTTTATCATCCCCAAGAATGTAGTTGAAGCAGGTATTTTTTCCCCATGTTACAGATGCAGAAATTGAAGTTCAGAGAGGGTCACAGAGTAGGAAGGAGAGCAAGACATACATGCAACTGTCTGACTCTTGGTTCTAATTTCCTCCATATTTCAGTGTCTTTACAGAGGTAAGGAAGATCAGACATGGTGGAACCTGTATAAGAAAGCACAGGCACTGGCATGAGAAAGACAGTTAATTTTGCTTCTTAGATTTTATTCATCCCAACTTTCTCAATTCATCACAGGTGCCAGAAAATGCCTCAGCATGAGAAGTGACAACCAAAGCTTTTTGGGGGACCCCCCTAAGGACTTCATCCTTCTGGGTGTTTCTGATAGGCCATGTCTGGGACTTCCTCTCTTTGTGGTCCTCCTGGTGTCCTATGTTCTGTCCATGTTGGGGAACATTTCCATCATCCTGGTGTCCCAGCTGGATCCCCAGCTCCACAGCCCCATGTAAATCTTCCTCAGCCACCTCTCCTTCCTGGACCTCTGCTATACCACCACCAAGGTCCCTCAGATGCTGGTCAACATGGGCAGCTCCAGCAAGACCATCAGCTACAGTGGCTGCACTGTACAGTATGCAATTTTCCACTAGTTGGGATGCACTAGCACCCATGGCTCTGGACTGCTACGTGGCCATCTGTGAACCCCTCTGATACACCATTATCATGCACTGCCCTCTCTGCCAGCAGCTTGTGGTTGTGGCCTGGCTCAGTGGCTTTGGCAACTCCCTTGTTTAGGTAGTCCTGAGAGTACAGTTGCCTTTCTGTGGGCAAAAGGTGCTAAACAACTTCTTCTGTGAGGTGCCAGCCAAGATCAAGCTAGCGTGTGCTGACACAGCTGTGAATGACACCACACTGGCTGTGCTGGTGACCTTCTTTGTGCTGGTCCCCCTAGCTCTCATCCTTCTCTCCTATGGCTTCATTGCTCGTGCAGTGCTCATGATCCAGTCCTCCAAGGGATGGCACAAGGCATTTGGGACCTGTTCTTCCCACCTGGTGGTGGTCTCCCTCATCTACCTACCTGCCATCTACTTGTACTTGCAACCTCCTTCCAGCTACTCCCAGGAGCAGGACAAATTTATCTCCCTCTTCTATTCCAAATCACACCCACCCTCAATCCCTTCATCTATACCCTGAGAAACAAGGATGTAGAGGGTGCTCTTAGAAGACTCCTGGCAAAGGGGGTACCTTCAACATGGTGGAGGAGTAAGACGTGGAGATCACCTTCCTCCCCACAAACACATCAAAAATACATCTACATGTGGAGCAACTCCTGCAGAACACCTACTGAATGCTGGCAGAAGACCTCAGACTTCCCAAAGGCAAGAAAGTCTCCATGTACCTGGGTAGGGCAAAAGATAAAACAGAGACAAAAGAATAGGGATGGGACCTGCACCTCTGAGAGGGAGCTGTGAAGGAGGAAAAGTTTCCACACACTAGGAAACTCCTTCACTGGTGGACAGAGGGGATGGGCAGGGGGGAATCTTCAGAGCCACGGAGGAGAGCGCAGCAACAGCAGTGCAGAGGGCAAAGCAGAGAGATTCCCACACAGAGGATTGGTGCCGGCCAGCACTCACCAGCCTGAGAGGCTTGTCTGCTCACCTGCCAGGGAGGGTCAGAGCTGGGAGCTGAGGCTCAGGCTTTGGACATCATACTCCACGGATAGAACTGGGGTTGGCTGCGTGAAGACAGCCTGAGGGGGCTACTGCACCACAGCTTGCCAGGAGGGAGTCCAGGAAAAAGTCTGGAACTACCTACGAGGCAAGAGACCATTGTTGCAGGGTGTGCGAGGAGAGGGGATTCAGAACACCAGCTAAAAGAGCTCCATAGATGGGTGCGAGCCACAGCTATCAGCTCGGACCCCAGAGACAGGCATGAAACTCTAATGCTGCTGCTGCTGTCACCAAGAATCTTATGTGCAAGCACAGATCACTATCCACACCTCCCCCTGGGAGCCTATGCAGCCTGTCAGGGTCCTGTGATCCAAGAACAACTTCCCTGGAAGAAAACACAGCACACCTCAGGCTGTTGCAATGTCACGCCAGTCTCTGCCACCCCAGGCTCACTCTTCATTCCAAGTATGATTACAGTACCCCTCCCTCCCCCCCACCTGAGTGAACAACAGTGCCCTAATCAGCCACTGCTTTAACCTCCTCCTGTCTGGAAGGGGAACAGATGCCTGAGGGCCACCTTCATGCAGAGGTGGGGCCAAAACCAAAGCTGAACCCCAGGAGCTGTGCAAACAAAGAAGAGAAAGGGAAATTTCTCTGTGAAGCCTCAAGAGCAGTGGATTAAATCCACACAATCAACTTGATGTACCCTGCACCTGTGGAATAACTGAATAGACAATGAATCATCCCAAAATTGAGGTGGTGGACTTTGGGAGCAACTGTAGACTTAGGGTTTGCTGTCTGCAACTAATTTGTTTCTGATTTTTATGTTTACCTTAGTATAGTTTTTAGTGCTTGTTATCATTCGTGGATTTGTTTATTGGTTTGGATGCTCTCTTTTTATTATTATTATTATTTTACTTTTTAATAATTATTATCTTTTTTTCTTTCTTTTTTCCTCCCTTTTCTTCTGAGCCATGTGGTTCACAGGGTCTTTTTTTTTTTTTACTTTATTTATTTATTTATTTTATTTTTAGCTGCATTGGGTCTTCGTTGCTGTGTGCGGGCTATATCTAGTTGTGGCGAGCAGGGGCTAAACTTCATTGTGGTGCACACGGGCTTCTCATTGTGGTGGCTTCTCCTTGTTGCAGAGCATGGGCTCTAGACGCATGGGCTTCAGTAGTTGTGGCTTGCGGGTTCTAGAGTGCAGGCTCAGTAGTTGTGGCACACGGACTTAGTTGCTATGTGGCATGTGAGATCTTCACAGACCAGGGATTGAATCCGTGTCCCCTGCAATGGTAGGTGAATTCTTTACCCCTGCACCACCAGGGACGTCTGCTAACAGGGTCTTGGTGCTCCAGCCTGGTGTAAGGCCTGAGCCTCCGAGGTGGGAGAGCTGACTTCAGGACATTGGACCACCAGACACCTTGCAGGCCCAAGTAATATCAATCGTCGAGAGCTCTGCCAGAAATCTCCAGCTAAATGCTAAGACGCAGCTCCACCCAACAGCCAGCAAGCTCCAGTGCTGGACTCTCCATGCCAAACAACTAGCAAGACAGGAACACAACCCCACTCCTTAGCACAGAGGTTGCCTAAAATCATATTAAGTTCACAGACACCACAAAACACACCACCAGACTTGACCCTTCTCACCAGAAGGACAAGGTCCAGCCCCACCCACCAGAACACAGGCACCATTCCCCTCCACCAGGAAGCTTATACATACCACTGTACCAACTTTACCCACTGGGGGCAGATACCATAAACAATGAGAACTATGAACCTGCAGCCTGTGAAAAGGAGACCCCAAACACAGTGAGCTAAACAAAATGAGAAGACAGAGAAATATACAGTAGGTGAAGGAGCAAGGTAAAAACACACCAGACCAAACAAATGAAGCAGGAAATAAACAGTCTACCTGAAAAAGAATTCATAGTAATAATAATAAAGATGATCCAAAGTCTTGGAAATAGGATGGAGAAAATACAAGAAATGTTTAACAAGGACCTAGAAGAACTGAAGAGCAAACAAACAATGATGAACAACACAAAATGAAATTGAAAATTCTCTAGAAGGAAGCAATAGCAGAATAACTGAGGCAGAAGAACGGATAAGTGACCTGGAAGATAAAATAGTGGAAATAACTACTGCAGAGCAGAATAAAGAAAAAAGAATGAAAAGAATTAAGGACAGTCTCAGAGACCTCTGGGACAACATTAAATGCACCAACTTTCGAATTATAGGGGTCCCAGACGAAGAAGAGAAAAAGAAAGGGTCTGAGAAAATATTTGAAGATTTATAGTTGAAAACTTCCCTAATATGGGAAAGGAAATAGTCAATCAAGTCCAGGAAGCACAGAGAGTCCCATACAGGATAAATGCAAGGAAAAACACCACAAGACAGATATTAATCAAATTATCAAAAATTAAATACAAAGAAAGAATATTAAAAGCAGCACGGGAAAAGCAACAAATAACATACAAGGGAATCCCCATAAGGCTAACAGCTCATCTTTTGGCAGAAACTCTGCAAGCCAGAAGGGAGTGGCAAGACATATTTAAAGTGATGAAAGGGAAAAACCTACAACCGAAATTATTCTACCCAGCAAGGATCCCAGTCAGATATGATGGAGAAATTAAAATCTTTACAGGCAAGCAAAAGCTAAAAGAATTCAGCACCACCAAACCAGCTTTACAACAAATGCTAAAGGAACTTCTCTAGGCAGAAAAGACAAGAGAAGGAAAAGACCTACAAAAACAAACTCAAAACAATTAAGAAAATGGTAATAGGAACATATATAGTGATAATTACCTTAAAAGTAAATGGATTAAATGCTCCAACCAAAAGACACAGGCAGGTTGAATGGATACAGAAACAAGACCTGTATATATGCTGTCTACAAGAGACCCACTTCAGACCTAGGGACACATACAGACTGAAAGTGATGGGATGGAAAAAGATATTCCATACAAATGGAAATCAAAAGAAAGCTGGAGTAGCAATTATCATATCAGACAAAATAGACGTTAAAATAAAGACTGTTATAAGAAACAAAGAAGGACACTGCATAATGATCAAAGGATCAATCCAAGAAGAAGATATTACAGTTGTAAATATTTATGCACCCAACATAGGAGCACCTCAATACATAAGGCAAATGCTAACAGACATAGAGAGGGAAATCGACAGTAACACAATAATACTAGGACTTTAACACCCCACGTTCACCAATGGACAGATCATCCAAAATGAAAAGAAATAAGGAAACACAAGCTTTAAATGACACATTAGACAAGATGGATTTAATTAATATTTATAGGACATTCCATCCAAAAACAACAGAATACACTATCTTCTCTAGTGTTCATAGAACATTCTTCAGGATAAATCATATGTTGGGGCACAAATCAAGCCTTGGTGAATTTAAGAAAATTGTATCAAGTATCATTTCCGACCACAATGCTATGAGACTAGATATCAATTACAGGAAAAAATCTGTAAAAAATACAAACACATGGAGGCTAAACATATATTACTAAATAACCAAGAGATCACTGAAGAAAATAAAGAGGAAATCAAATAATACCTAGAAACAAATGACAATGAAAACACGACGACCCAAAACCTATGGAATGCAGCAAAAGCAGTTCTAAGAGAGAAGTTTATAGCAATACAATCCTACTGCAAGAAACAAGGAACATCTCAAATAAACAACCTAACATTACACCTAAAGCAATTAGAGAAAGAAGAACAAAAAAACCCCAAAGTTAGCAGAAGGAAAGAAATCATAAAGATCAGAGCAGAAATAAATGAAAAAGAAATGAAGGAAACAATAGCAAAGATCAATAAACTAACAGTTGGTTCTTTGAGAAGATACAGAAAATTGATAAACCATTAGCCAGACTCATCAAGAAAAAAAGGGAGAAGACTCAAATCAATAGAATTAGTA
The DNA here is from genome assembly GCF_028023285.1 of Balaenoptera ricei. Classification (NCBI taxonomy): domain Eukaryota; kingdom Metazoa; phylum Chordata; class Mammalia; order Artiodactyla; family Balaenopteridae; genus Balaenoptera; species Balaenoptera ricei. Next base: position 167,730,659 of record NC_082641.1, read on the forward strand.
CTGAAAAAGGAGAAGTAACAACTGACACTGCAGAAGAACAAAGGATTGTGAGAGATTACTACAAGCAAGTACATGCCAATAAAATGGACAACCTGGAAGAAATGGACAAATTCTTAGAAAAGCTCAATCTTCCGAGGCTAAACAAGGAAGAAATACAAAATATAAACAGACCAATCACAAGCACTGAAATTGAAACTGTGATAAAAAATCTTCCAACAAATAAAAGCCCAGGACCAGATGGCTTCACAGGTGAATTCTATCAAACATTTAGAGAAGAGCTAATACCTATCCTTCCTAAACTCTTCCAAAATATAACAGAGGGAAGAACACTCCCAAACTCATTCTACAGGGCCACCATCACCCTGATCCCAAAACCAGACAAAGATGTCACAAAAAAAGAAAATTACAGACCAATATCACTGATGAACATAGATGCAAAAATCCTCAACAAAACACTAGCAAACTGAATCCAGCAGCACATTAAAAGGATCATACATCATGATCAAGTGGGGTTTATCCCAGGAATGCAAGGATTTTTCAATACATGCAAATCAATCAATGTGATACACCATATTAACAAATTGAAGGAGAAACACCATATGATAATCTCAATGGATGCATAAAAATCTTTTGACAAAATTCAACACCCATTTATGATAAAAACCCTCCAGAAAGTAGGCATAGAGGGAACTTAGCTCAACATAATAACGGCCATATATGACAAACCCACAGCCAACATCATTCTCAGTGGTGAAAAACTGAAACCACTTACTCTAAGATCAGGAACAAGACAAGGTTGTACACTCTCACCACTATTATTCAACATAGTTTTGGAAGTTTTAGCCACAGCAATCAGAGAAGAAACATAAATAAAAGGAATCCAAATTGGAAAAGAAGAAGTAAAGCTGTCACTGTTTGCAGATGACATGACACTATGCACAGAAAATCCTAAAGATGCCACCAGAAAACTACTAGAGCTAATCAATGAATCTGGTAAATTTTCAGGATACAAAATTCATGCACAGAAATCTCTTGCATTCCTATACACTAACAATGAAATATCAGAAAGAGAAATTAAGGAAACAATCCCATTTACCATTGCAACAAAAGAATAAAATACCTAGGAATAAATCTACCTAAGGAGGCAAAAGACCTGTACTCAGAAAACTATAAGATACTGATGAAAGAAGTCAAAGATGACAAAAACAGATGGAGAGATACACCATGTTGTTGGATTGGAAGAATCAATATTGTGAAAATGACTATACTGACCAAAGCAATCTACAGATTCAATGCAATCTCTATCAAATTATGAATGGCATTTTTCACAGAATTAGAACAAAAAATTTCACAATTTGTATGGAAACAAAAAACACCCTGAATCATCAAACAATCTTGAGAAAGAAAAACAGAGCTTGAGGAATCAGGCTCCCTGGCTTCAGACTATATTACAAAACTACAGTAATCAAGACAGTATGGTACTGGCACAAAAACAGAAATATAGATCAATGAAACAGAATAGAAAGCCCAGTGATATACCCACGCACATATGATCACCTTATCTTTGATAAAGGAGGCAAGAATATACAATGGAGAAAAGACAGCCTCTTCAATAAGTGTTACTGGGGAAACTGGACAGCTACATGTAAAAGAATGAAAATAGAACACTCAACACCGTACACAAAAATAAACTCAAAATGGATTTAAGACTAAATTTAAGGCCAGACACTATAAAACTCTTAGAGGAAAACTTAGGCAGAACACTCTATGACATAAATCACAGCAAGATCCTTTTTGACATACTTCCTAGAGAAATGGAAATAAAAACAAAAATAAACAAATGGGACCTAATGAAACTTAAAAGCTTTTGCACAGCAAAGGAAACCATAAACAAGACAAAAAGACAACCCTCAGAATGGGAGAAAAAAATTGCAAATGAGGCAACTGACAAAAGGTTAATCTCCAAAATTTACAAGCAGCTCATGCAGCTCAATATCAAAAAACAAACAACCCAATCCAAAAATGGGCAGAAGACCTAAATAGACATTTCTCCAAAGAAGATTAACAGATTGCCAACAAACACATGAAAGGATGTTCAACATCGCTAATCATCAGGGAAATGCAAATCAAAACTACAATGCGATATCATTTCACACCAGTCAGAATGGCCATCATCAAAAAATCTACAAACAATAAATGCTGGAGAGGGTGTGGAGAAAAGGGAACCCTCATACACTGTTGGTGCGAATGTAAATTGATACAGCCACTATGGAGAACAGTATAGAGGTTCCTTCAAAAACTAAAAATAGAACTACCATACGACCCAGCAATCCAACTACTGGGCATATACCCTGAGAAAACCATAATTCAAAAAGAGTCATGTACCACAATGTTCATTGCAGCTCTATTTACAATAGCCAGGACTTGGAAGCAACCTAAGTGTCCATCGACAGATGAATGGACAAAGAAGATGTAGCACATATGTACAATGGAATATTACTCAGCCATAAAAAGAAACGAAATTGAGTTATTTGTAGTGAGGTGGATGGACCTAGAGTCGGTCATACAGAGTGAAGTTAAGACAGAAAGAGAAAAACAAATACCGTATGCCGACACATATATATGGAATCTAAAAAAAAAAAAAAAACAGGTCTTGAAGAACTAGGGGCAAGATGGGAATAAAGGCACAGACCTACTAGAGAATGGACTTGAGGACACGTGGAAGGGATAGGGTAAGTTGGGACAAAGTGAGAGGGTGGTAGTGTATATATGGACATGGTAGAGAGTGGTAGTGTATATATGTACTACCAAACGTACAATAGATAGCTAGTGGGAAGCAGTTTCATAGCACAGGGAGATCAGCTCGGTGCTTTGTGACCAGCTAGAAGGGTGGGATAGGGAGGGTGGGAGGGAGGGAGACACAAGAGGGAAGAGATATGCAGATATATGTATATGTATAACTGATTCACTTTGTTATAAAGCAGAAACTAACACTATTATAAAGCCATTATACTCCAATAAAGATGTTAAAAAATAAAATAAATAAAATGAAAAATTTTTAAAAATAAAAGAAACCAGGAATTGTGAATCTTAGGTTAATTCTCTTTAAATTTGGAGCATAGCAAGGATATTCACTACCACTCCAAGTAGTAAAAACTACATAATGTAACAAACTAGAAAGAAAAATAAGATGTAGGAGAAAGAGAAAGGAAGAATCAGAATTATTATTACTTGAAGGTGACATCTATATAGAAAAAGCAAGCAAATTCATTAGACAAACCACTAGAATACTAAATCTAATTGTTTTGCTATAGATAAATATTTATTTATATACAGCAATTTCACAATCCAACAATGACATTATAAAATGCAATAGAAATGCAACCCCATTTATAAAGGCCACAAAGATATTAGAGTATATAGGAATAAAGCTAATTTTTAAAACTGAGGGAGGTACATATTAAAAAAATAACTAAACGTTACTGGAAGATAGAAAAGGAGAATAATGGGGTAGATATACAATGTTTACAGATGGCATGACATATCACAAAACTGTGATTCTTTCCCAATTTAAACTTAAGTTCAACAGAAGTGCATGGATGCTTTCATGCAAGGTTTGTGTGTGTGTGTGTGTGTGTGTGTGTGTGTGTGTGTGTGTGTGTTGTGTGTGTGTAGTTTAAGCCACAGGATCAAGAATGTGACTGGACAACTGTTTGCTAAAGGAATTAGGCATGTGACTCATGGATCCAATCAACTATCTCAGTAGAAACCAGGAATAAAGTTGTTGTTGTCCAGGTAAGATCTATAAAGGTCCCTCTTGTTTGATGATTTGGACTCCTATGAATTTCACAGGAGACCAACAAGATTTTTGTGAATGTTCTATCAGCAGAAATACTGACAGATTGGACTAAAGGAGACAGAAACAGAATAAAATAAAGAAGACACTCAGATTTCTAGGATTCCAGAGGCAAGAAATGGGCCAACAGGGCTATCTGTCTAGGAATACATGTTATCCTTCAAGAAAATGGAAGACTGATCCTATTGGTGGTTCAGAGTTTGACAAGGCTGCCATTGCCACCAGGGTCCAGAGAGCACAGGCCCAGGGGGTGAGGTCATCTACTTTTCTGTGACCAGGAAGGCAGTGCATAATCAGAGCAGATTATTCTCAAGACTTAAAATCTAATGGAATTTGTTCTGTCAGGTTTCATACTTGCTTGGGACCAGTGATTATTTGTTTCCTTCTGATTTTTCTCCTTTTGAATGGGAATGTCTATCCTATGCCTGTCCCACCATTATATTTTGGAAGTACATAACCTGGTGTTTGGTTTCACATGTTCACAGCTGGACAGGAATTTTGCCTCAGGATGAATTATTCTTCAAGTCTCACCCATACCTGATTTAGATGATGTATTTTTTTTGGCCCCACTGCACAGGTTGCAGGATCTTAGTTCCCCAACCAGGGATTGAACCCAGGCCTTTGACAGTGAAAGCCCGGAGTCCTAACCTCTGGACTGCCAGGGAATTCTAGATGATAATTAGATGAGCTTGGATAGTGGAATGGGTGAAGACCTTTAGGGAGGTTGGGATACAGTGAATGAATTTTACATGTGAAAAGAACATGAATTTGGAGAGCCAGAGAGAGCACGCTTATGAGTTTGTGTCCCCCAAAATTTATATATTGAAGGCCTATCTCCCAGTACCCCAGAATGTGACCTTATTTGGAAATAGCATTATTGCAGTTGTAATTAGTTAAGATGAGGACATACGGGAGTAGGGTGGGCCTCCTCCATTTCTACAAATGTTCCTATAAAGTTTCGTCACTGGAAAAGCTCCACTGGCTGCTAGTGACACATCAGTTCTGAGAGTGAGTGTTACCATTTTAACCTGACTAAACATTTTGCTATTACAAATTGTATTAGTTTACTAGCACTGCCATAACAAAGTGCCACAAACTGCGTGGTTTAAATAATAGAAATGCACTGTCTCACAGTTCTGGAGGTTAGACATCTGAGACCGGGATGTCAGCCAGGTTGGTTCCTTCTGAGAGCTATGAGGAAGAATCTGCTTCCATGTCTCTGTCTCTGTCTCTGTCTGTCTCTCAGGTGGTTTGCTGAAAATCCTTGACATTCCTCGGTTTGTAGAGTTCTGCCTTCATCTGCACATGATGTTCTCCCTGTGTTTATGTATGTGTCTAAATTTTACCCTTTTACAAGGATACCAGGCATATTGAATTAGGGCCCATCCTTCTCCAGCATGTTCCCACCTTAACTAATTACATCTATAAAGACCCTGTTTCCAAATAGGGTCACATTCTGAGTTACTGAAGGTTGGGGTTTCAACATATGAATTGAGACAGGTTGTGGGGTGAGGGAACACAATGTAACTGCAAACTAAAGAATGTCACTCGCCACTGGTTCTACAAGAATTAAGTCATTAGCCACTGTAGTCGCTGGCCTTCAGTACAACTTGAAAGAAATTCAGGGCAGAGATCAGGAATGAGGCACTCTGGGAAAACTGGCAGAACAAGCCTTCAGATAGTTAGATTTTTTCAGGAGAAAATTTTATGAACCCTAATTCTTGCATCTTCCCATACTTAGAAAAACACTAAAACCACTAAGATATTTGTTCTTGGCAACTAGCAGCAATCTTCTACTGAGATGTGTGATTGATTACAAGTACGCTTCAGCAAAATCATATTTATGTGGGCCTCCCCCCTTACCTCTTCAGAACAGTTTCTCAGAGCTATCTTAGAGGCTCTCTCTCCCAGGCTATAGACCTCAGTAAGACACTGAATAAACTACACTCACAGTTCTTGCGTTGCGCATTTTCATTCAACTTGACATAATCCATAACAGAAGGAAAGCAAACACAAGGGAGGTGTAATAAGCTGATCCCTACAGTAAGTTACAGGGCCTCAATCCTAGCAAGGCCTTCTGAAAAGCATGTAGAATGTATCACTCAAAGGAAGAGGAAACCTTCACAAGGGTCCCCACCCCTGTTGCTCAAGGGCATTAGCTTTGTTGTACTGGCAGGCTGGGCAGCATGGGGTTGTTCAGCAAATGTCCCATGGAGTATCAGAGAAGCCTCATGGCTGAAAGGCAAAGAAAGATAGGTGATACCTCTGACTTGACATACTATCATATTGCATCTGTGTGCAGCTGGTGAGCACAACAATGGCTGGAGTGAAATGTGAACCAGAACTGGGCACAAGAGGGTTCAAGCTGGGGCTAATATTTTATCTTTACAACAATGCTCAAAAGTTTTACATTTTATAGTTTATCAACCTTTCCTTTATATTTTGTGTATTTTATATTTATTTCAAGAAGCACATTACCTAAACTTGCACATTTTGCTCTATTTTCTTCTAAAGTCTTTATACTTTTTTTCCCTGAAGAAAACAATGTGCTTTTATTGTGACTGCATTCTGTTAATTTAATGATCTGTGTCAATGTGCTTATGTCATGTAATGCACTTTCCTGTCATTCTGTTTCTCCCCCAGCTTCATTGAGTTATAACTGACAAATAAAAATTAGACAGATAGATAGGTAGAAAACAATGTGATGTTTTGGTTACGTATACACTGTGAAACAATCAACTCAATCAAGCTAATTAACATATCTATTGTCTCACATAGTTGCACTTTTCCTTTTGTGTGTGTGTATGGTGAGAACATTTAAGATCTACCCTCTTAGCAAACTTCAATTATACAATACAGTATTGTTAACTATAGTCACGTTGTTGTACATGTAGCTTTACTTTGAAAATGTGTCTTCATTACTTTTGGAATTTATTTGTATGATATAAGGCAGAAATACAATGTTTCCATGTGCATGGCTGTTTGTCCCAGCCAGGTTGACTAGTCCTTCCTTTCCTCAACATTTTCAATGTCACAAATTACATTTCCATGCATGCCTATGCCTGTGCATGAACTCTATCCTGCCTATACTACATCAATCAGTTTTATAGCTTTTTAATATCTAGTGTGGCAAGTTCTCCTACGTTGTCAAATTTTTTCTGGATATTCTTTGTTCCCTATTTTTCTTATACATTTAAAAAATTATCTTGCTCAGTTCTGTGAAAATCCCTGTCAGTATGTTAATGATAATTGCATCAAATTTTAGTTTGAGGGGAGGAACAGATAGCATTGTCATGCCTTTGAAACTTCCCATCCATGAATACGACATATATCTCCATCTCTCCATTCATTCAGGTCCTCTTTTGTATGGTTTTTTACAACTTTTAATTTTTAAGAGATTCACTCCAGGTAAATATTGACTGAAAGAAAAACACAAAAGTTACATTTTATTCAGGGTCTTACTGAGGACTATAGCCCAGGAGACAGCCTCTCAGATAGCTCTGAGGAACTGCTCCAAAGAGGTAGGGGAAGAAGTCAGTATATATGTGACTTTTTTTTTTTTTTTTTGGCTAGGGAATGCATGTAGTCAAGTATACATCTTGGTAAAAGATTACTGCTAGTCATAACGAACAGATATCTCAAGTTAGTGATTAACATGCTTTTCTATCTATGAGAAGATGAAAGAAACTGGGCTTATTAAAACTCTTCCTGACCTACATCTAACTAACTAAGGAAACTGTCCAAAACACTGAGCATCCTGTTGTCATCTTTAATTTCCTCTGTCTGAAACACAGAGTGCACTGTTGGTCAGTGACTGTAGTGGGTAAATCTTTGTAGACTTGGATGGTGAGAAAAATGCTCTTTGCTCTTCTTTTGTTTGCATACTTAATAATTTTTATTGCTATGATTAATGGGATTTTTAAAAGTAAATTTATTCATTTATTTTTGGCTACGTTGGGTCTTCATTGCTGTGCACGGGCTTTCTCTAGCTGTGGCGAGCGGGGGCTACTCTTCGTTGCAGTGTGTGAGCTTCTCATTGAGGTGGTTTCTCTTGTTGCAGAGCACGGGCTCTAAGTGCACGGGCTTCAGTAGTTGTGGTGCACGGGCTTCAGTAGTTGTGGTGCACGGGCTTAGCTGCTCCGTGGCATGTGGGATCTTCCCAGACAAGGGCTTGAAACCATGTCCCCTGCATTAGCAGGTGGATTCTTAACCACTGCACCAGCAGGGTAGTCCCTTTATTAATAGGATTTTATTACATTTTAAATTGCAAGTGCTTAGAAATACTGCTGTTTTGATTATTTATACCTTTTATTTGGAAATATGTCATATGTACATAAAAGATGCAAGAATAAGAACAGTCTAAAGAATAATTCCATAACCCTCCCACCCCAAGATTTATCCATTGTCAACACTGACATTGACATTCTTGAAGAATATAGTCCCCTCCCCCTTTTAATAGAACTTCCTCATTTGGAGTTTGTCTGGTGTTTGCTGATGATTAAATTCCAGGTTCTCAACCAGAAACACACAGTAGTGATATTGGTTCCATCTCAAGTCATCTCACCTGAAAGCAGACATCCATCTGCCCTCACTGATATTTTTTATTAGATGGTCAGGTACTGTCCAATTTCTGCTCTTTATATAGTTACTATTTTTCTTTTGCAACTGATTAGCCAACTGTAAAAAGATAATTTCAGACTACACAAGAATACTGCTTATCATTTAAATTTCCTATTAGGTTTTAGCACCCATTGCTGCTTCATGCCTCACCCAATTTTAATCGTGATGGTTGGAACGAATGATTTCTTTCCAACTGCATGTGTTGATGTTTGTATATTGATTTTTCTATCCATCAACTTTACTTATTTTTTAGTTCTACTAGTGTGGAAAACCTCATGGAATTTTCCAAATTAATAGTTATATTGTGGGGTGTTTATCTATTCAGATATTCCTCTTGACCACTGAAAGGTAAACTCTTAATCCAATTTTGAGATCTTAATGAACAGAAATTTTTCTTCTGTCTTTCCAGCTTAGCTGTGTTTTTCTAATTATATTTTATCCTGCATGTCAAGGTGTTTGTGGCAGAGAGGCAGTCTGCAATATCTCACTTCACTAAGATGCAAAAAAACAAATATCGAGATCAGAGTTACTCAAAAGTGCTAGTCCTAGACTAGAAAAAGACTTTGCACCAGAATATAAATCATATACTGCTTCCCTTATTGAAAAAGTCTTATCATGAAAAAAGTCAGCTCATCTAAAAAGCATACTTAGTAATTCGATTGATTTACATTCTTTCAAAATCTCCTTACGTCAACAGTCCGTAGGCTACACTTTGAAAAGCAGAGGTCTAGAGGACTCATTTGAAAAAGGAAGTGGTATTTCCATCCTGAAAAATTCCATGTGGTTTAAGAGTTGCTCCATGTGTGGAGAAGCAATCATTCAATATACATTAATGACTTAATGCTATGTGAAGTGTGGCAGATGAAATGCTCCTGGAATGTGATAAATCCAAGATAAGCTCTTATAACTGAAGGCAAAATGCATTTTCTACATAATACTTCTATTTATGAATATAGGCGCCCTCTACTCTGAAACTTTCTTTTGCATGATTTCAACCTCCTGTCCTACCAGAGCTGAAATTTCAACCATCAGAGTTAGGATAAGACATTTTTTTTTCCCCTTATTCATTACAATTGAATCATTTGGCAAAGAGATTTTTTAACACATGAAGCAATTTAATTTATCTTTAGTAGTTTAGATAAATAAGTAAAAAGATTTCTAGGCACACTCTCTTAAAATTAAGGAAAGGAAACAAATTAACTCAATAAATACAATAAAGTTTTTCTATTTTCCAAATTTTCAACCAGCTACAATACAATAAAATGAATTATTTTATTAGAAAATATAACTGTTCAAAGATTAAAAATAAATAAGTTGCTGCCACAAAATTGCAACATAATATACAGTTAACTCATTCTGTTATGGTCAGTTAAGAGAAAGATGGCAGGAGGAATGATACAGTCAAAAGTAAACAAAAAAAGGGGAGGGGGAAGATATGAGGGAAAGGAGAGCTAGAGCAAAAAGAGAAGAAGAAAGAAAAAGTGCTTTATTGAATGAGTTAGTTACATGAGGTCACCAAGAGGAGCACATCCTCTGACTGAGGCACTATGGTGAGACCTGCGTTGTTTGATGATTTTATTGCCCTGGTGTCTTCAACACAGAGGTAAAGGAGATGCTCACATTCTCTAGGCAAAGGCACCATCAGCAAGCTTCCACTCTTCCTCACTGGACCAGAAGAATCACAGAGTGGTGGTCTTAACCCTGATGGAGGAGTACTCACTACCACTTATCCACACCTAGATGGCAGGGAAGGCAAAGAACCTTGGCGTCTGGCAGCCCTGCCTCCACCACTACCGAGCAGGCTCAAAGACAATGGTCAACTCAGGCTTTTCTTCTTGAAGTGTTTCTAATGCACGTTTTGTATCATAATTGAAATACATTCCACACAACCTGTAAAAGCAAATAGAGAAGCTTTGGATTGTACTCTTCAAAGAAACACTTTCAGTTTTTGGCTTTAAAAATCTCATCTCCTCACTTAGCCTCACACTTCTAGGTTTTCCAATGTTGCACTTCATGCCTAATGTGGTTTCTGTGATATTCAATATTTTTAACCTTCAAGTTTGGAAATGTTTAAACATGTGCAAATATAGAGAGAATAGTATAATGAATCCCATTACCCAGGTTTGACAGTTAACAGCTCATGGCCAATCTTGTTTCATCTATCACCCACCCACTCCTCACATCAGTGGATTATCTTAAACACAGCAGTTCATGCATCTATAAATATTTCAATGTGTGAAACTAAATGCAGACTTTTAAAACATAACTGCAATGCCATTATCACACCCAAAAAAGTTAACAATAATTTCTAAATATCAATATATGTCCAATCAGTGTTTAAACTTCCTCAACTGTCTGATAAAATTTTTATATTATGTTCATTTAATCAGGAGCCATATAAAGTCCACACATTGGGAATTCCCTGGAGGTCCAGTGGTTAAGACTTGGTGCTTTCACTGCCATGGCCCAGGTTCAATTGCTGGTGGGGGAACTAAGATCCTGCAAGCCGCACAATGCAGCCAAAAAAAAAAAAGGTCCACACATTGTAATTGCTTGGTATGCCTCTCAAGTCTTCTTTGATATCAGTTCTTCCTCCTTCTCTTTTTTTAAGTTTCCCTTGCAACTTAACTAAGAAATCATACCATTTGTCCTGAAGCATTTCTAATAATCTTGATTTGGTTGTGTTATGGACTGTTTGTGTTCCTTCAAAATTCATATGTTAAGGCCCTAACCCTCAATGTGATGGTATTTGGATATTAGGTCTTTGGGAGGTAATGAGGGTTAGATGAGGTCATGGGGGTGGGTCCTCATGATGGGATTAGTGCCCTTATAATAAGAGATACCACAGCACACACTCTCTGTCTATCTCTGTCTCTATCTCTGTGTACCACATGAGGACACAACAAGTTCAGAAAAGAGCTCTCACCAGAAACCAAATCAGCCAGCGCCATGATCTTGGATGTTCCAGCTACCAGAACTGTGAGAAATAAATGTCTATGATTTGTTTAAGGCACCTAGTCTATGCTATTTTGTTATGGCAACCTGAGCTCACAAGACAGGTTGACTGCATCCATGGATTCCCCAGTCTATTTTGAGCCTGTCCCTTATCTCCAGAGTGTCCTTCAGGGCTGGGTCAATTAGCCCACATACAGAAATGTCCCCAGCTTCATCCTGACCAATAATTCCTTTCTTTCCTATTTCTCTTAGCTCTGGAAATGGCTTTTCTTGCAAGAAGCATGTTCCACTGTGTCCACACAAGGATACAATGCTGATCTGAACTATTGTTTATTCAAACCTGTATTCCAATTGGTTCTCAGCCTTGAGTCCATGGACAAGGACAGAAATTTCTGGGCTAATAGAATTTATAAACTAGGGGTAAGATATAGATAATAAATAAACAAGAAAATGATATAGCATGTATTATGATGGTCAACACTATGGAGGAAAATAAGCAAAGAAGAGGAAAGGCATGCTGGGTTGCTATTTTCAGTAGGATGGTTACAGTCAGACTCACAGAGAAAACCCTGAGCAGAGAAGTTAATGATGCACAGGAATAAGGCATGTGGATATCAAAGGGGGGAAGTTCCAGGCAGAGGGAACTGCAAGTGCATAGTTTCGGAGGTGACAGTGTTTTTCGAAATAGCAAGGAAACCAGTGTGAGTGGAGCAGAAGGAACTAGGGTTAGAAGATGACTTTGCAAAAATAGCAGGAGCCAGATCACATGGGGCCTTAGACACTGCCATGAGTTTGTGGCTCTTACTTTGTGATAGAAGCATGTTGGTAGGAGTGATATGCTCTGACTCATGTTTTAGCTACACCCTCCATCTGCAATGGTAGATGCAGAGTATCCTGGCAGAATGCTACCAGGACAATCCAGACAAGAGGTGACAGTGGTTTGAACTAGGGTAGGAGCCATGAAGCTGGCAAAAAGTGGTCAATGAGTGGGCATGCTGTGAAAGCAGAGTTAACAGGACATGCCAATGGATTGGATATGTGCGTAAGGAAAAAGATGTGTCAAAGATGACACCAGGATTGTTTTGACCTGAACAATTCAGACTGAGTTACCATTGACTGAGATAGGGAAGAAGCAGATTTTAGACAGAAGGGAACAGCACAGGTTTGGATTTGGACATGTGAAATTTGGGAGGCTTATTAGACATCCAAGTAGAAAGGTGAGACAAGCATTTGAACATGGAATTCATGGAGATATGAACTGGGGGGAGGGGAACAGCACATATATGATGAAACCAGAAGACTAGATGATGTAAACAAGGGAGAAAGTGTAAAGAAGAAAAATTAACCCAGTGATTGAGTCCTGGGGATTCAGTATGTAAAGGTCAGAATGATGAAGGGATACCAGAGGAGACTGAGCAGAAACAGCCAATGTAGTAGGAGAAAATCCAGAGGAGAGTGTGTTGACCCTAAAACCAAGTGAAAGAAATGTCTTTAGTGGAGACTGTGATCGTCAGAGCTGACAGAAGTTATGAAACTAATTAGGAAGCTCTTACTAGCGAGGTAATGTGTACCTCAGTGGTATCATTGATGATGGAAAGGAGCCAACGGTCCCAACACCCTGAAGACAGGCCAAAGTTTATGGAATTTCTAATCTTGATGTTTCTGGAGCACTTTCTATTTAGAAATTCTCCTAAACAAGACCAACAACATCCCTACTACGCAAGGACCTTTGCAATAAGGATGACCCATGGACAGGTCTAGTTCTACAAAGTATGATACCTTGCATAGAAATACAATTCTCTTTGGCTATTTTTCATTGGGACTTGTGTTTCTTTCAGGAATATGGATGAAAGGTCTTTTCACACCCGAATGAACCTTGATTATTCTAAATGTCTGGATGAAATTGAATACATAGTTCATGACTCAATTACTGTATACATTTATAAATCAGCAACTGGCCCAGGCCCAACCTCACCCAGAGTGCAAATGAAGCCAACCTGGATTTTGGAAACTGGCCAACTTTTCCTTAGCACTAGGAGCCCTGCCACACAAATCTCTACAGAGCACACTTACTTCAGGCTTTTCAGGAGGCAGCCCTGCTGTTTCAGCACTTCACAGAGTAGCATGACCCCCAGATCACCCAGGTCATTGTTGCCTAAGCTCAACTTTCGCAGGCTCTGGTTAGAAGTCAGAAGTGTGGAAAGACCCCAGCAGCAGTGTGACGTGAGGCTGCAGTTGTCTAATCTGCAAGAAAGAAGGTGATTTCAAGAAAATGTACCCTTAATTATCCTCCACAGGTCTCCCAGATCTTAGCCTGTAGTATTTCAAATGCAGAAAAGGCTCAGGATTAACAAACTTGGAACTGCCTTATGTGCCAAGGGTTATCATTCTCTCCTCTTCAGATGAGAATATTTTTTCCAGTCTACTGGATTTTGCAGTTCAAATGATTAACAGCAGTTTATGAAATGATTTTTCCCAAATTCTGTGTCTCCCCCCAAGATTTTCCTAAAACACTAGTGCCATACCACCCCCACTCTTTTGTGGTAGAGAGATTTATGGTGAAAGGAACTTCAGTATTTACCTTTACACCATCTAAAAGTACAGCTCCTCCTAGTCCCATAATCCTGTAAGAAGCCAAGCCCTAGGAAGACTCTCAGATATAGATTATCTCATCATCATTCCCCTCAACTGTCCCCTTCCCTGTAGCCACCATGCATTCCCATCACTGTAATAAGCTCAGAGACTTACTCCAACACCTGAAGCTTGCAGTGGGCATGTAAGAGTCCCTTACAGAGTAGCTTGATCCCCACGTCTCCGAGAGCATTGCCCCGTAGGTAAAGGTGTGTGAGATTCTGGTTTGTGCTGAGCACCGAGCATAGAGCTAGACAACCACTTGACGTAATGCCAGAATTCACCAACCTGTAGAAGGAACAGGGAGAAGAATCCTCAATGCCCAGACTTCCTTGAACATTGCACAGCTGTCTCAACACAGGAACTTCATTTTATCTGAAAAGCTTCATGCTTCAACTTAAAGGTCAGTGGCCAGCATCTTGGATATAATCTGAGGAGAGCATGACTCCCTATCTCTGGCCCCATAAAAGAGACAAATGATTTCTTAGCAGATGCTTTCCTGGGATCAGCAGAAGGGACAGAGCAAAAGCAAACTGATCCACATTCCCTCCACATTCCTCCTTCTTACACGTATTCCCTCTGGCCATACATGTTCCTCACTACCACTTCTTCCAGAAAGACATCCCAGATTGTCTCTTACTGATAATTCTCATTATTATTATATTAACACTGCAGAGGCCTACCTTATTTGATTCTTATACCAACCAAGCAAGGTGGCAGTGCAGCTGTAACTATTGAATATTTTCTACAGATTAGAAAGCTGAAGCTCATCAAATCATGTGTTGTTTTTAAGGTCAAAGAGAGAGTATTTGGTAGAGAGGGGACCCAGACTTACACCTTCTAGAGCCATCCCCTTCTCTATTGGCCCTTCTGTCCATTTCACACTACCTTCTGCCTTGTAAATGGCCTCTCAGAGTACAAAGCCCTAGGTTTGCATTATACGCAGTGGAACTAAGATTTTTGATGTACTACTCTTGGTCAAGTTGAGAATATACTATCACCCAACAAGAGCATAAGGGCTCTGAAATAGAGAGCTGTGTCACTCCTGCATAGAAGCTCAAAGAGTAATATACAGTATGCAGAAAGTCACATGTGCTAGGCCTTCAACAAAGTTTTGATTTAAGAATATCTCATGCAGTCACATTTCTTTCTTAACAATGACATGTTTTTAAGTTCCAAGGTGTCTTAGAATCAGAAAAAAATAGAAATACAGAAAGAAGTGATCCAGACAGCATAGCATGAACAGATGACCAAGAGGAAACAGAAATAATTATCCATCCGCTAGTCTCCATCTTCCCAGTCAAGAATGAGTCACAACAAAAAAGACTGAGTAAGCAAGACAAAGAGGGAAATGAAGCCCAAGAGGTATGAACAAAAACAATTGAGTAGTTTATAGTAAGTTCTTCTTTCTAGCTAAGGAGAATTTTATCAGAGGACCTTCAGTGAACATGCAGAAGGGATTTTCAGGATTTCTGGCTATCATAGACTGAATGTTTGTAGTCCCCCCTCCTCCAAATTTCATATATTGAAATCTTAACTCTCAATGTGATGGTATTATTGGGTTGGCCACAAAGATCATTTGGGTTTTTCTGTAACATCTTAGGGAAAAACCCAAAAGAACTTTTTGGCCAATCCAGTAGAATGTGGGGGCTTTAAGATGTGATTAGGTCTTGAGGGTAGAGTCCTCATGATGGGATTAGTGCCCTTTTAAAAGAGACCCCAGAGAGCTACCTCACCCCTATCACCATGTGAGAACACAGCAAGAGTGGCTGTATGCAAGCCAAGAATAGAGTCCTCACCAGGAACCAGGTGATCTACAGGCACCTTGATCTTGGATTTCCAGCCACCAGAACTGTGAGAAATAAATGTTTGTTGTTTGAGCCACCTAGTCTATGGTATTTTTGTTACTGCAGCCCAAATAGACTAAGACACTGGCAAAGATGAAGACCATTCCAGAAGACTAGAGATGGTCCTCAAAAAGGAAAAGAAAGAATATTTTGAAAGTTACAGAATAGTAAGATTTACTACTATTTCCAGAAAAGGGCTAAAAAGTATTATGCAACAGATGTTTGAGGAGAAGTACACAGTGAAGTGGCAGCAATTACAAGTAGATAGAGTGGTTTTGTTAAGAATAAGTCACATCAGGATTATCAGAATGTTGGTAACCACTGAGACTGAGTGATGGGTACATAGAGTACATAATGAAATGTTTAGAAAATCAAACAACCAAGCCCTACCAACCAAACCACTAGATTAGAAGAATGTAACCAACATCATATATCTTGGTTTCACTCAATCCATTCAACTCAGATCTACATTTACTGAACATAGATATCTTTCCATGTACTATGTTGTTACTGATTTTTTAAAAATTTACTAATGATATGCCTTATGTCACAAAAATGTCTCACAAAGAAAATTGAGGAAGAAGATTTAACATTTATTGAGTATCTACTAATTGCTTGGCTGTGTGATGATGACTTTAAATAGGATTATCTCATTGAATTATTAGAAAACCAAGATGCACGTGTTGTTTTTATATCTATTTTTAAATAGAAAAACTGAGGATCAGAGAAATCAGTTGAAGAATAAGAAGGAGCTTTCTAGATGGACAGTAGGAATGGGAGAGTAAGGGTAACCCTCAGGCAAAAAGGAAAATGGTATGCAAGGGTGAGGAAAGGTGAAGAGTGGGCCAGGTTCTTAGAACTAAAACTTCAGTATGACTCAGAAGAGTGAAGGGTGTGGTAGGCAAGAGGGAAGAAGCAGCAATTTAGGGCTGATGAGGGATAGCCTTATGTGCCAAGCTAAGATATACCAAATTTACCCTGATTTCAAAGACGAACGTTTGAAGGTTTTTTTGAGCAAAAGCCCAGTATTATCAAATTTGCATTTCAGAAAATTCCCTCTGGTGTTATGTAAAAGAAAGATGAGAGGCAGAGGAAATTGAAAGTAAACACAAGATTAGAATTATCCTCTGTTTATTTGTCAACTCCTTGGAAAGTCCCACTATTCAACAAGGCAGAATAGAGAGGGCAAGAGGGCAGAATAGAGAGGGGAAGAAACAGGAGAGGGGTGGGAAAAAAGTTACAAGAAATAAAGAATTTTGCAAATGCTTAGTGTGTGATGCTTGTGTAATATTGTGGAGGGGGCAGGGGCAATATGCAGCCAGAGAGAAAGAATTAAAGTTCAAGAAAAGAAATGTTGGCTATACCTAACAAAATATAAAATGCCTAAAAGTTTTGCCTCATTAATTCCACTTGTAGGTATCTGTCTCAAAACAAATACACACACATAAAGTTGTATATATAAATATGCTTGTTGCAGAGTTATTTGTAATAGTGAAAAAGTAGAAACTCATCCAAAGGTTCATCATTCAATGAGCAGCTAAATATATTACCATAATGCATACTACAGAGCATTATGCCAAAATCTGTAGATCTGTATATACCAGCATGGCAATGTGTCCACAGTAAATGAAAAAAGTAAATCATGGAAAAATGGTCTCATAATGATTCCAGTTTGGATAGACAGAGTGTATGGGGTTGAATCATGTCCCCCAACATTTTATATGTTGAAGTCTTATCCCCCAGTACTTCAGCATATGACCTTATTTAGAAATAGGGTCACTGAAGATGTAATTAGTTAAAATGAGGTCATTAAGGTAAGCCCTAACCCAATATGACTGATATCCTTATAAAAGGGAGATGTTTAAACTCAAAGACAGACACACACCAACACAGTGAGAACACCATGTGCAGATGAAGGCTAAGACTGAGGTGATACATCTACAAGCCAAGGAATGTCAAATATTGCCAGTAAACCACCAGAAGCTGGAAGAGAAGTATGGAACATATTCTTCCTCACAGCTGTCAGAGGAACAAATCCTGCTGACACCTTGATCTTGGACTTTTAGCCTCCATTACTAAGACAAAATAAATTTTGTTTGGAACATTTTAACAATAGCAGAACATTCTTCTCAAGTGCACATGAAACATTTTCTAGGATAGATCATATGTTAGGCCACAAAACAAGTCTTAGCAAATTCAAGAAGATTGAAATTATACCAAGTATCTTCTCAGACCACAATGGTATGAAACTAGAAATCAATAACAGGAGGATAATTGAAAAACTCAAAAATACATGAAAATTAAACAATGCTCTTCTGAACAACCGATGAGTCAAAGAAAAATTATAGGGGAAATAAAATATCTTGAGTCAAAAAAAATTAAAAACAACATACCAAAACTTATAAGACACAGGAAAATCACTTCTAATGGGAAAGTTTCTAGCCATAAATGCATACATCAAGAAAATTGAAAGATCTTAATTAAACAACTAACTCTACACCTCAAAGAACTAGAAAAAGAGGAATAAACAAAGCCTAAAGTTAACAAAAGGAAGGAAATAAAAGATTACAGCAGAAATAAGTAAAATAAAAAGTAGAAAAATAATAGAAAAAAATAACAAACTAAGAGTTGGACCTTTGAAAAGACAAACAAAATTTACAAACTTTTAGCTAGAAACCTCCCTCCCCAAGAAAAAGGAGAGAGAGAAAGAAAACCTAAATCAATAAAATTGTAACCAAAAGAGGAGACATTAAAACTGATATCACAGAAATACAGAAGATCATAAGAACTGCTATAAACAACTATAACAAACTGGACAACCTAGAAGAAATGGAAAAATTCTTAGAAACATACAAGCTACCAGGACTGAATCAGGAGGAAATAGAAAATCTAACCAGACCAATTACTAGTAAGGAGATTGAATCAGAAATTAAAAATCTCCCAGCAAAAGAAGGCCCAGGACCAGATGGCTTCACTAGTGAATTTTATTAAGCATTTAAAGGAGAATTATCACCAATTCTCCACAGACTTTTCCAAAAATCAAAAAGGAGGGAACACTCCCTAACTCATTTTATGAGGCCAAAATCACCTTGATACCAGAGAGGACACTATAAGAAAAGAAAACCAGAGACCAATTTCCTTGATGAATATAGATGTAAAAATTCTCAACAAAATACTAGTAAACTGAATTCAGCAGCACATTATAAGAATCATGCAGACTTCCCTGGTGGTCCAGTGGTTAAGAATCTGCCTGCCAATGCAGGGGACACGGGTTCAATCCCTGGTCCGGGAAGATCTCACATGCCGCGGGACAACTAAGCCCATGAACCACGACTACTGGGCCTGCACTCTAGAGCCTGCAAGCTGCAACTATTGAGACCATGAGCCACAACTACTGAAGCCTGTGTGCCTAGAGCCTGTGCTCTGCAATAAGAGAAGCCACTACAATGAGAAGCCCATGCACCACAATGAAGAGTAGCCCCTGCTCACCGCAACTAGAGAAAGCCCATGCACAGCAATGAAGACCCAGCACAGCCAAAAAAAAGAAAAAAGAAAAAAGAATCATGCAATATGATCAAGTGGAATTTATCTCTGGGATGCAAGGATAGTTCAACATATGCAAATCCATTAATGTGATACATCACATTAATAGAATGAAATAAAAAAATCACATGACCATCTCAGTAGGTGCAGAAAAAGCATTTGACAAAATTCAACATCTGTTCATGATAAAAACTCTTAACAAATTAGGTATAGAAGGAATATACCCCATCATAATAAAGGCCATATATTACAAGCCCACAATTAACATCATACTCAACAGTGAAATGTTGAAAGCTTTTCTCTATAATTAGAAACATGACAAAAGTGCCCACCCTCCCCACTCCTATTCAACATAGTACTGAAAGTCCTAGCAAGAGCAATCAGGCCAGAAAAAGAAATAAATGTATCAGAATTGGAAAGGAAGAAGTAAAATTGACTCTACAGATGACATGATTTTTATGTAGAAAATCCTAAAGACTCAACCAAAAAAAACTGTTAGATCTAATCAATGAATTCAGTAAAGTTGCAGTATACAAAAATCAACAAACAAATGTCAGTAACATTTCATGTAGCGTTGGTGGTATAGTGGTGAGCATAGCTGCCTTCCAAAAGCCAGTAGCATTTCTATACACTAATAACATTATATAAAAAAGAAATAAAGAAAACTGTCCCATTTACAGTAGCATCAAAAACAATAAAATACTTAGGAATAAACTTAATCAAAGAGGTGAAAGATCTCTACACTGAAAACTATAAGACACGGGTGAAAGAAATTTAAGAAGACATAAACAAACGGAAAGATATCCCTTGTTCATGTATTGGGAAGAATTAATATCATCAAAATGTCCATACTACTTGAAGACATCTACCAATTCAATGCAATCCTTATCAAGACTTCACTGGAATTTTTCACAGAAGTAGAAAAAACACTTCTAAAATTTATATGGAACCACAAAAGACCCAGAATAGCCAAAGTAATCCTGATAGAGAAGAACAAAGCTAGAGGCATCATACCTCCTAATTTCAAAGTATATTGTAAAGCTATGGTAATCAAAACTGTATCATAGTGGCATAAAAACAGACAATAGACCAATGGAACAGGATCCAGAGACCAGAAATAAGCCCATGAATATGCCATCAACATATATTTGATGAGGAGCCAAGAATACTCTATGGAGAAGACAATCTCTTCCATAAATGGTGCTGGGGAAATTAGATTTTCACATGAAAAGGAATGAAACTAGACCCCTTTCATATATCACTTACAAAAATCAACTTGAATAGGATTAAAGACTTAAAGATAAGACCTGAAACCATAAAATTCCTGGAAGAAAATATAGAAAACAAAGTTCCTTGACATGGATCTTAGTAATGATTATTTTTTAATATGACTCCTAAAGCATTGGCAACAAAATTAAAAATAAACAAATGGGACTACATAAAACTAAAGTTTCTGCATAGCAAAAGAAATAATCAACAAAATGAAAAGGCAACCTACAAAATGGGAGACAATATTTGCAAATCATGTATCTGATAAAAGGTTAATATACAAAATGTAAAGAACTCATATAACTCAATAGCAAAAAAGCAAATAATCCAATTTAAAAATGAGCAAAGGGCCTGAATAGATATTTTTCCAAAGAAGATATTCGAATAGCCAACAGGTACATGAAAAGATGCTCAACAGGACTACTCACCAGGGAAATGTAAATTAAAAACACAATGAGCTACTACCTCATGTCTGTTAAAATGGCCATCATCAAAAAGACAAGTAATAACTATAGATAACACTGCTGTATGGTATATTTGAAAGTTGTTAAGAGAGTAATTCTAAAACATTTTTTGTAACTATATGAAGTGATGGATATTAACAGTGGTAATCATTTTGCAATGTATGTATGTCAAGTCATTATGCTATACACCTTAAACTTATACAGTGCTGTACTTTAATTATATGCCAATAAAATTGAAAGAAAAAAAGTAAAAATAAATGTTGCTTAAGCCACTCCTTTTGTGGTACTTTATTACAGTAGCCCTAGAAAACCAATACACAGAGTGTATTAAGATGGGTGGGTAGATGGACAGATTAATGGATGGATGATTGTTCATGTATAACAAAATGTCTGGAACTTTGCTCATCAGCCTGCTGTAAATTGTTCTCTTGGGAAGTGAGCTGAAAAGGAGCTTTCAATTCTTACTTCATGTATTTGTATTATTTAACATTTTCACACTAAGCATGTATTACTTTTGTAATTAAAAAACTCACAAGCAGGACTTCCAGTTTCCAGGCCAGCATGTAGAAAACTTAGAAGTTGCCATTCTGTCCTAACAACAAGGTAAAAGCTGAACAAGCTGACGAATCAACAATACTTCTTAAATCCACGAGAAGTGTGGCCACAGCACAATTTGCTGCCCCCAAAATTGGGGAGACACAGAGGCAAATACAAAGAATCATAACTTCCTGGATCAGAAACCCATGAGTTTAAATCTCCATGGGAATCAGTGCCCAGGTAGGAAAACCTGAATTGTAATTGACAAATAACTAAAGGCTAGTTGTGGAGAAGTCTGAACAATAAAAACACCGGGGGACCCCATCATAAGGGGACCTGCATACTTTTGTGAGTTTTATCTCCAGGAGTTCAACCAAGTTCTCACATTAAATATCAGGGAAAAATCCCTCTGTGCTTCCAGTACAGGGAGGAGTAAAGGAACCATTTTAAAATACAAGCATATGTCAGAGATATTGTCAGTTCAGTTCCAGAATACCGTAATGAAACAAATATCGCAACCAAATTAGTCACACGAATTTTTTGGTTTCCCAGTGCATATAAAAGTTATGTTTACACTATACTGTAGTCTATTAAGTGTGCAATAGCAATATGTCTAAAAAAAAACAATGTGCGTACTTTAATTAAAAAATACTTTATTGCTAAAAAATGCTAACTGTCGTCTGAGCCTTCAGTGAGTCATAATCTTTGCTGGTGGAAGGTCTTGACTCAGTGTTGATGGCTGCTGACTGATCAGAATGGTGGTTGCTGAGGTTTAGGGTGGCTGTGGCGATGTCTTGAAATAAGACAACGTGAACAACAAGGTCCTACTGTAGAGCACAGGGAGCTATATTCAACATTCTGTGATAAACCGTAATGGAAATGAACATGAAAAAGAACATATACATATGTATAACTGACTCACTTTGCTGTACAGTAGAAACTAACACAACATTGTAAATCAACTACACTTCAATAATTTTTTTTTTAAAAAGACAACCATGAAGTTTGCCAGATTGATTGACTCTTCACTTGAACACTTAGAAGAATTGTAGGGTTATTAATTGGCCTAATTTCAATATTGTTGTGTCTCAGAGAATAGGGAGGCCCACTGAGAGGAAGAGAGATGACACAGGAACAGCCGATCTGTGGAGCAGTCAGAACACACACAACATTTATCAGTTAAGTTCACTGACTTATATGGGTGTGGTCTGTGGTGCCCCCAAAACACTTACAATGGAACCAATAAAAATTGCTGATCACGGATCACCATAACAAATATAATAATAATCAAAAAGTATGAAATATGGCAAGAATTACCAAAATGTGACACAGAGACACAAAGTGAGGAAATGCTGTTGGAAAATGGTGTGAATAGACTTGCTCAACACAGGGTTGCCACAAACCTTCAATCTGTAAAAATTGCAATGTCTGTGAAGCACAATAAAGCCAAGATCAATAAATTAACGTATGCCTATATACCAGAGCACTCTGTTCTTTTCAACAATACTTGTCTTCAGGAGAAAATAGTTGCCCAAAGCCTAACTTGCTGGGATATTATTAGTCTAACTGATCTTAGGGAAGAGAAATACTCAGCTTCAGCCTACTCTAGGCAACCTGTTCTGCTAAGAAGGGAGGGAAAAAACTGAGAAGCAGTTGAAAAGCACTGAGAATTCACAGTCCAGAGGTATAAATTCACTAAAAGGCTGAAACCTAATCATAGGATTATAGAATGCTTCACCTCTTCCCACACTTCATTACCATATTACTAAAGTTCTATTTAGAGTAGTTCCCTCTACCCAGTACATCATGTCCAGGTTTCAAGAAAAAGTTACAAAACACTTTAAAAGGCAAAGAATAAAGGTTGAAGAAACAGAGAAAACATCAGAACCAGAGTCAGATATGGCAGGAATGTGAAATTCTCAGACCAGGCATTTAAAATAATTATAACTAATACCCTAAGAGCTCTAACGGATTAAGTAAACAGCATGGAAGAACAGACAGGCAAAGTAAGCAGAGAGGGGACCAGTCTCTCCCATGAGAAAACCTGCACAAGCCTCTTAGATAGCCTCATCCACCAGAGGACAAATAGCAGAAGCAAGAAGAACTACAATCCTGCAGCCTGTGGAGCAAAAACCACATTCACAGATAGATAGACAAGATGAAAAGGCAGAGGGCTATGTACCAGATGAAGGAACAGGATAAAACCGCAGAAAAACAACTAACTGAAGTGCAGATAGGCAACCTTGCAGAAAAAGAATTCAGAATAATGATAGTGAAGATGATCCAGGACCTCGGAAAAACAATGGAGGCAAAGATCGAGAAGATGCAAGAAATGTTTAACAGAGACCTAGAAGAATTAAAGAACAAACAAACAGAGATGAACAATACAATAACTAAAATTAAAACTACACTAGAAGGAATCAATAGCAGAATAACTGAGGCAGAAGAACGGATAAGTGACCTGGAAGACAGAAGGGTGGAATTCACTGCTGCAGAACAGAAAAAAGAAAAAAGAATGATAAGAAATGAAGACAGCCTAAGAGACCTCTGGGACAACATTAAACGCAACAACATTTGCATTATAGGGGTCCCAGAAGGAGAAGAGAGAGAGAGAAAGGACCAGGGAAAATATTTGAAGAGATTATAGTCAAAAACTTCCCTAACATGGGAAAGGAGATAGCCACCCAAGTCCAGGAAGCCCAGAGAGTTCCATGCAGGATAAACCCAAGGAGAAACACACCGAGACACATACTAATCAAACTGGCAAAAATTAAAGACACAGAAAAATTATTGAAAACAGCAAGGGAAAAATGACAGATAACATACAACGGAACTCCCATAAGGTTAACAGCTGATTTCTCAGCAGAAACTCTATAAGCCAGAAGGGAGTGGCATGATATACTTAAAGTGATGAAAGCAAAGAACCTACAACCAAGATTACTCTACCCGGCAAGGAACTCATTCAGATTCGATGGAGAAATCAAAAGCTTTACAGACAAGCAAAAGCTAAGAGAATTCAGCACCACCAAACCAGCTCTACAACAAATGCTAAAGGAACTTCTCTAAGTGGGAAACACAAGAGAAGAAAAGAATCTACAAAAACAAACCCAAAACAATTAAGAAAATGGTCATAGGAACATACATATCGATAAATACCTTAAACGTGAATGGATTAAATGCTCCAACCAAAAGACACAGGCTTGCTGAATGGATACAAAAACAAGACCCATCTATATGCTGTCTACAAGAGACCCACTGCAGACCTAAGGACACATACAGACTGAAAGTGAGGGGATGGAAAAAGATATTCCATGCAAATGGAAATCAAAAGGAAGCTGGAGTAGCTATATTCATATCACATAAAATAGACTTTTAAATAAAGAATGTTACAAGAGACAAGGAAGGACACTACATAATGATCAAGGGATCAATCCAAGAAGAAGCTATAACAATTATAAATATATATGCACCCAACATAGGAGCACCTCAATACAGAAGGCAACTGCTAACAGCTATAAAAGAGGAAATCGACAGTAACACAATAACAGTGGGGGACTTTAACACCTCACTTACACCAATGGACAGATCATCCAAAATGAAAATAAATAAGGAAACAGAAGCTTTAAATGACACAATAGACAAGATAGATTAATTGATATTTATAGGACATTCCATCCAAAAACAGCAGATTACACTTTCTTCTCAAGTGCGCACAGAACATTCTCCAGAATAGATCACATCTTGGGTCACAAATCAAGCCTCAGTAAATTTAAGAAAATTGAAATCATATCAAGCATCTTTTCTGACCACAACGCTATGAGATTAGAAATGAATTACAGGGAAAAAAACGTAAAAAGGACAAACACATGGAGGCTAAACAATACGTTACTAAATAACCAAGAGATCACTGAAGAAATCAAAGAGGAAATCAAAAAATACCTAGAGACAAATGACAATGAAAACACGATGATCCAAAACCTATGGGATGCAGCAAAAGCAGTTCTAAGAGAGAAGTTTATAGCTATAAAAGCATACCTCAAGAAACAAGAAAAATCGCAAATAAACAATCTAACCTTACACCTAAAGGAACTAGAGAAAGAAGAACAAACAAAACCCAGAGTTAGCAGAAGGAAAGAAAATCATAAAGATCAGAGCAGAAATAAATGAAATAGAAACAAAGGAAACAATAGCAAAGATCAATAAAACTAAAAGTTGGTTCTTTGAGAAGATAAACAAAATTGATAAACCATTAGCCAGACTCATCAAGAAAAAGAGGGAGAGGACTCAGATCAATAAAATTAGAAATGAAAAAGGAGAAGTTACAACAGACACCACAGAAATACAAAGCATCCTAAGAGACTACTACAAGCAACTCTATGCCAATAAAATGGACAACCTGGAAAAAATGGACAAATTCTTAGAAAGCTATAACCTTCCAAGACTGAACTAGGAAGAAATAGAAAATATGAACTGACCAGTCACAGGTAATGAAATTGAAACTGTATTAAAAATCTTCCAACAAACCAAAGTCCTGGACCACATGGCTTCACAGGTGAATCTATCAAACATTTAGAGAAGAGCTAACACCCATCCTGCTCAAACTCTTCCAAAAAATTGTGGAGGAAGGAACACTCCCAAATTCATTCTATGAGGCCACCATCACCCTGATACCAAAACCAGACAAAGACACTACAAAAAAAAGAAAATTACAGACCAATATCACTGCTGATTACAGATGCAAAAATCCTCAACACAATACTAGCAAACAGAATCCAACAACACATTAAAAGGATCATACACCATGATCAAGTGGGATTTATCCCAGGGATGCAAGGATTCTTCAATATACGCAAATCAATCAATGTGATACACCATATTAACAAATTGAAGAATAAAAACCATATGAACATCTCAATAGATGCAGAAAAAGCTTTTCACAAGATTCAACACTCATTTATGAAAAAAACTCTCCAGAAAGTGGGCATAGAGGGAACCTACCTCAACATAATAGAGGCCATATATGACAAACCCACAGCAAACATCATTCTCAATGGTGAAAAACTGAAAGCATTTCCTCTAAGATCAGGAACAAGACAAGGATGTCCACTCTCACCACTATTATTCAACATAGTTTTGGAAGTCCTAGCCACGGCAATCAGAGAAGAAAACAAATAATAAAAGCAATACAAATTGGAAAAGAAGAAGTAAAGCTGTCACTGTTTGCAGATGATATGATACTGTACATAGATAATCCTGAAGATGTCACCAGAAAACTTCTATAGCTAATCCATGAATTTGGTAAAGTTGCAGGACACAAAATTAATGCACAGAAATCTCTTCCATTCCTATACACTAACAATGAAAGATCAGAAAGAGAAATTAAGGAAACAATCCCATTCACCATTGCAACAAAAACAATAATATACCTAGGAATAAACGTACCTGGGAGACAAAAGACCTATATGCAGAAAACTATAAGACACTGATGAAAGAAATTAAAGGTGATACCAACAGATGGAGAGATATACCATGTTCTTGGATTGGAAGAATCAATATTGTGAAAATGACTATACTACCCAAAGCAATCTACAGATTTAATGCAATCCCTATCAAATTACCAATGGCATTTTTTGCGGGACTAGAACAAAAAAATCTTAAAATTTGTATGGAGACACAAAAGACCCCGAATAGCCAAAGCAGTCTTGAGGGGAAAAAGCGGAGGTGGAGGAATCAGACTCCCTGACTTCAGACTATACTACAAAGCTACAGTAATCAAGACAATATGGTACTGGCACAAAAACAGAAACATAGATCAATGGAACAAGATAGAAAGCCCACAGATAAACCCATGCACCTATGGTTAACTAATCTATGACAAAGGAGGCAGGATATACAATGGAGAAAAGACAGTCTCTTCAATAAGTGGTGCTGGGAAAACTGGTTAGCTACATGTAAAAGAATGAAATTAGAACACTCCCTAACACCATACACAAAAATAAACTCAAAATGGATTAGAGACCTAAATGTAAGACTGGATACTATAAAACTCTCAGAGGAAAACATAGGAAGAACACTCTTTGACATAAATCACAGCAAGATCCTATTTGATCCACCTCCTAGAGTAATGGAAATAAAAACAAAAATAAACAAATGGGACCTAATGAAGCTTAAAAGCTTTTGCACAGCAAAGGAAACCAAAAACAAGACGAAAAGACAACCCTCAGAATGGGAGAAAATATTTGCAAATGAATCAACGGACAAAGGATTCATCTCCAAAATATATAAACAGCTCATGCAGCTCAATATTAAAAAAACAAACAACCCAATCCAAAAATGGGCAGAAGACCTAAATAGACATTTCTCCAAAGAAGACATACAGATGGCCAAGAAGCACATAAGCTGCTCAACATCACTAATTATTAGAGAAATGCAAATCAAAACTACAATGAGGCATCACCTCACACCAGTTAGAATGGGCATCATCAGAAAATCTACAAACAACAAATGCTGGAGAGGGTGTGGAGAAAAGGGAACCCTCTTGCACTGTTGGTGGGAATGTAAATTGATACAGCCACTATGGAGAACAGTATGGAGGTTCCTTAAAAAACTAAAAATAGAATTACTGTATGATCCAGCAATCCTACTACTGGCCATATACCCAGAGAAAACCACAATTCAAAAAGACACATGCACCCTAATGTTCATTGCAGCACTATTTACAATAGCCAGGTCATGGAAGCAACCTAAATGCCCATCAACAGATGAATGGATAAAGAAGGTGTGGTACATATATACAATGGAATATTACTCAGCCATAAAAAGGAACGACATTGCGTCATTTGTTGAGACGTGGATGGATCTAGAGACTATCATACAGAGTGAAGTAAGTCAGAGAGAGAAAAACAAATATTGTACATTAATGCATATATGTGGAACCCAGAAAAATGGTACAGATGAACCTGTTTTCAGGGCAGAAATTGAGACAGGGCAGATGTAGAGAACAAACGTATGGACACCAAGGGGGGAAAGCTGTTGGGTGGTGGGGGTGGTGGTTTGATGAATTGGGCGATTGGGATTGACATGTATACACTGATGAGTATAAAATTGATGACTAATAAGAACCTGCTCTATAAAGAAAAGAAACAAAAACCTGAGCCTAGGGAGTTAGGGGAGGGGTGGAGTGGGAGGTTGGGGTTAGCAGATGTAAGCTATTATATATAGAATGGATAAACCACAAGGTCCTACTGTATAGCACAGGGAACTATATTCAGTATCCTATGATAAACCATAAAAAAAAAAAGTGGGCTTCCCTGGTGGCGCAGTGGTTGAGAATCTGTCTGACAATGCAGGGGACACGGGTTCGAGCCCTGGTCTGGGAAGATCCCACATGCCGCAGAACAGCTGGGCCCATGAGCCACAATTACTGAGCCTGCGCGTCTGGAACCTGTGCTCCGCAACAAGAGAGGCCGCGATAGTGAGAGGCCCGCGCACCACGATGAAGAGTGGCCCCCGCTTGCCACAACTAGAGAAAGCCCTTGCACAGAAAAGAAGACCCAACACAGCCATAAATAAATTAATTAATTTTTTTAAAAAAAACTAGAAAAAAAAAAAACTCTTAATAAAAAAAAGTAAGCAGAGTGATGGAAATTCCAAGAAGGAACCAAAAAGGAAAGCTAGAGATTAAAACAAGAACAACAACAACAACAGAAACCCAAAAAATAATAACAGTGTAACAGAAAATAAGAATGCCTTTGATGGGATTATTAGTAGACTGGACATAGCTGAGAAAAGAATCTCTGAGCTTGAGGATATCTTAATAGGAAGCTCTAGAACTGAAAAGTAAACAGAAAAAAAGGATGGAAAAAAAACCCCAGAATATCCAAGAACTGTGGAATAACTATAAAAGTTGCCATATGAGTGTAACAGACACATAATGGAAATACCAGAAGGAGAGGAGAATGGAACAGAAGAATTACAGGAAACAAATATGACCAAGAATTTTCACTAAGTTAACGTCAGATGCCAAATCACAGATCCAGAGAACGCCAAGCAATATAGGTACCAAAAAAAATGGAAAAAAAGAAGAAAAAAAAAAAAAAAAAACTACGGCTAGTCATATCATTTTCAGAACACAAAAAATCAAAGGTAAAGGAAAAATCCTGAAAGAAGCCAGAGGGGGGAAAATACTTTTTCTGTTTAGGAGCAAAGATAAGAATTACAACTGACTTATTCTCAGAAATCATGCAAACAAGAAAAGAATGGAGTGAAATATTTAGTGTTGAGAGAAAAAAAATCCTAGAATTCTGAACCCTGTGAAATTAGCCATCAAAACTGAATATTATTCAGCCTTTGTTTCTCAGACAAACAAAAATTGAGGGAATTTGTCACCAATAGAACACCTTGCAAGAAATGAAATGTTACTTTAAAAAGTTCTTTAGAGAGAAGGAAAATAATATATGTCAGATGTGCATAAAGAAAGGAAGAGCACCAGAGAAGGAACAAGTGAAGGTTAAATAAGAACTTTTATTTTTCTTATTCTTAATTGATCAAACAGATAACATCATGTTCAAAATAATAGCAACAATGTATTCAATGATTTATATTTATGTGTATATATATGCTTATATATAAATTGAATGAATGACAGCAATTATACAAGGGACAGAAAGGAGGAATTAGGATTACTTTGTTATTATAAGGTATTCATACTGTGAAGTGGCATAAGGTTATTTGAAAGTAGACAGATTAGTTGTAAATATGTATTCCAAACTCTGGAGCAACCACTAAGAAAAATTTTTTGAAAGTAAAATGGAGGGAATCCTGGCTGTCCAGTGGTTAGGACTCAGCACTTTCACTGCCATGGGCCCAGTTCAATCCCTGGTCAGAAAGCAAAGATCCTGTAAACCGGGCAGCACAGCCAAAATAATAAAGTATGACGGATGTGCTAAGAAAAGAGACAAAATGGAATTATATAAAAGGTCCAGTTAAAGTCACAAAAGGCAGAAAAAGAGATGAAGACAAAAATAAGATAAAAGAACAAGAGCAATAAATGGAAAATGGGAACAAATATGAGATATTAATCCAACAATGTCAATAATTAATTTATCAATGATCTAAATAAATCGATTAAAAGGCAGGTATCAGAGAGTGAACAAAAAATAAGACCCAACTGTTTACTGTCTACAAGAAATCCACTTTAGGACTTCCCTGGTGGCGCAGTGTTTAAGAATCCACCTGCCAACACAGGGGACACAGGTTCGAGCCCTGGTCCGGGAAGATCCTACATGCTGTGGAGCAACTAAGCCCATGCACCACAACTACTGAGTCTGCACTCTAGAGACCACGAGCCACAACTACTGAGCCCATGGGCCACAGCTACTGAAGCCCATGCACCTAGAGCCCGTGCTCTGCAACAAGAGAAGCCACTGCAATGAGAAGCCTGCACACTGCACCAAAGAGTAGCCCCCACTCACCACAACTAGAGAAAGTCCGTGCATAGCAACGAAGACCCAAGGCAGCCAAAAATAAATAAATAAATAAATAAATAGAAATCCACTTTAAATATAAACACATACAGATTAAAATTACAGGAATGGAAACAATGTTTTAAAAAATAAGTGTAAAGGGATAGAGAAAGATATAGCATGCTAACACTAATCAAAAAAAAGCAGAGGATATGTGGTATAGGTGATAGATGATAGATAGATAGATAGATAGATAGATAGATAGATAGATATACATATACATATATGCAATGGAATATTATTCAGCCTCAAAAAAGAAGGAAATCCTGCCATTTGTGACATGAATGAACCCAGAGGACATTATGCTAAGTGATTTAAGCCAAAGAGAGAAAGACAAATACCATGTAATCTCACCTATATGTGGAATCAAAAAAAAAACAAAAAAACAAAAAACCCACCAAACTCATAGTTAACAGAGTAGAATGGGGGTTACCAAAGGTTGGGGGGATGGGGGAAAAAGGGAGATATTGATCAAAGAATATAAACTTTCAATTATAAGTTCTGAAGACTGAATGTACAGCTTGGTGACTGTACATTCACCAAGTTAATATGTTGTATATTTGATACTTGCTAAGAGTAGATTCAAGTGCTCTCACCACACACAGACAAAAAAGTAACAAGGTGATGGGTATGTTAATTAGCTTATTTGTGGAAATTTGTTCACAATGTATACATATATTAAAACATCACGTGGTACATATTAAATATATATTACTTTTATCGGTCAATCATACCTCGATAAAGCTTGAAAATGTTTTTAATTTAAAAAATAAAAAATAAAGCAGGAGTATCTATATTAATTTCAGACAGAGCAGCCTGCAGAGCAATGAAAATTATTAAGAATAAAGAGGGACATTATATGATGTTTATATTGGTCAATTTCCAAGAAGACATAACAATTCTTAACATATGTGTGCCTAAAAAAAGTCAAAATATGTGAGGCAAAAACTGATAGAACTGCAAGGAGAAAAAATATATGTATCTATAACACATTGTTGGAGACTTTAACATCCCTCTACTGGAAACTAACAGATCCAGCAGGCAGAAAATCAGTAAGGACATAGTTGAACTCAGCAACTCTATCAATGAACTGAAAATAATTGAATTCTACGTGTGGTTGCCAAGGGGGAGTGGGAGTAGGGGAGGGAGGGATTGGGAGTTTTGGATTAGCAGATGCAAACTATTATATTTAGAATGGATAAACAACAAGGTCCCACTGTATAGCACGGGGAACTATATTCAATATCCTGTGATAAACCATAATGGAAAAGAGTATATATGTATATATCTGAATCACTTTGCTGTACAGCAGAAATTAACACAACACTGTAAATCAACTATACTTCAAAAAAATAAATTAAAAAAAATTGCCATCTATGGACTACTTCATCCAACAACAGAGGAATACACATTCTTCTCAGGCTCACATGTAACATTCACCAAGATAGACCACATTCTGTGTCATAAAACATATCTTAACAAGTTTAAAAAACAAATCAGACTGCAATCAAATGAAACTAGAAATAAATAACAGAAAGATAGCTGGAAAATTCTAAAATACATGGACACTAAACAACACACTTCTTTTTTCTTTCCATGTTAATTACTGTGTTTTAATTATGGCATCTTCCCCTTTACCAGAATATTTATGAATTATTCTTTGTGTAATCCCAAGGTACATTATTAATGCAAATCAAAGGACAGGTTAGTTATAAATATTAATGACCCACGCAAAGTAACTTTTGGCATGGAATTTCATAACACCGTCAATTTTCTAAACAACACACTTCTAAATAAAACATGGATCAAGGAAGAAATCTCAAAAGAAATTTTAAAATATTTTAAACTAAATGAAAATAAAAACACAACTTAAAATTTGTGGGATGCAGCAAAAGCAGTGCTTAGATGGAAATTTATAGCAAGGGATGCATATATTAGTAAAAAATAAAAATCTAAAATCAATCATCTAAGCTTCCACCTTAGGAAACTAGAAAAAGAAGAGCAAGTTAAATTCAAAGTAAGCAGAAGAAAAGCAATAAAAATTAGAGCAGGAATCAATGAAATTGAAAACAATAAATTCATATCAAGAAAATCAATGAGAGCTTCCCTGGTGGCACAGTGGTTAAGAATCTGCCTGCCAATGCAAGGGACACGGGTTTGAGCCCTGGCCTGGGAAGATCCCATGTGCCGTGGAGCAAATAAGCCCATGCACCACAAGTACTGAGCCTCCACTCTGGAGCCTGCAAACCACAACGACAGACCCCATGCCACAACTACTGAAGCCCATGCGCCTAGAGCCCGTGCTCTGCAACAAGGGAAGCCACTGCAATGAAAAGCCCATGCACCGCAATGAAGAGTAGCCCCTGCTTGCCTCAACTAGAGAAAGCCCACACACAGCAACAAAGACCCAACACAGCCAAAAATTAATTAATTAATTAATTAATTAATTAATTAATTAATTATTTAAAAAAAGAAAATCAATGAATCTTGGGCTTTCCTTGTGGTGCAGTGGTTAAGAATCCGCCTGCCAATGCAGGGGACACAGGTTCGAGCCCTGGTCTGGGAAGATCCCACATGCTGCGGAGCAACTAAGTCCGTGTGCCCAAACTTCTGAGCCTGTGCTCTAGAGCCTGTGAGCCACAACTACTGAAGCCCGCGTACCTAGAACTGGTGCTCCGCAACAACAGAAGTCACTGCAATGAGAGGCCCGTGCACCGCAAGGAAGAGCAGCCCCCACTCACCACAACTAGAGAAAGCCAACGCACAACAACGAAGACCCAATGCAGACAAAAATAATTAAAAAAAAAAAAAAAGGAAAAAAGAAAATCAATGAATCCAAAAACTGATCTCCTGAAAAGATCAATAAAATTGATAAATTTCTAGCCAGGCTAATGAAGAAAAACAAAGAGAAAGGACACAAATTACTAATATCAGAAATGAAAGAAGGGAAATCTCTACAGTTCCCCAAAATATTAAAAGGATAAGAAAGGAGTCCTACAAACAATTCTATGTGCACATATTTTATAAGTTAGACGAAATGAACCAATCCTTTAAGGACAAAATTTGCCAAAACTTAAACAAGAAGAAATAGTCTGAATAGAACTTTATCTATTAAAGAAATTGAATCAGTAATTAACAAACTTCCAAAAGAGAAAGTACTAGACACAAATGGTTTCACTGATGAATTCTAACAAATGTTTAAGGAAGAAATTTTACCAATTCTCTACAACTTCTTTCAGAAGAGAGAAGCAAAGGGAACATTTCCAAACTCATTCTATGAAGCCAGCATTATAAATATCTCTTATGACCAAAGGTGCAAAAATCCTCAACAGAATATTACCAAATTGAATCCAACAATGTATAAAAATTTATATACCATGATCACATGGAATTTATCCCAGATATTCAAGACTGAATCAACATTTGAAAATCAATTAATATAATCCATCACATCAACAGAATATAGAAAAAATTGCATGATCATATCAATAGATACAGAAAAAGCATTTGACAAAATCCAACACCCATTCATGATAAAAGTACTCAGCAAACTAGGAATGAGGGAAACTTCCTGGACTTGTTTTAAAAAATCTACAAAAAATCCTACTGGTAACAGCATACTTAAAGGTAAGGAACTTGAAGTTTTCCCACTAAGATTAGGAAAAAGACAAGGATGTCCCCTCTCACCACTCCTTTTCTTCATCATAGTAGAAATCCTAGCTAATGCAATAAGACAGCAAAAGGAAAAAATAATAAAAGGTATACAGATTGGGAAGAAAAAATAAAGCTGTGTTCACAGAGGACATGATCTTCCATATAGAAAATCTGAAAGAACTGAAAAAAACTCTTACAATGAAAAAGCAATTTCAGCATGGTTGCAGGATATAAGGTTATGAGGACACAGGGAGGGGGAAGGGTAAGCTGGGATGAAGTGAGAGAGTAGCACTGACACATATACACTACCAAATGTAAAACAGATAGCTAGTGGGAAGCAGCTGCATAACACAGGGAGATCAGCTTGATACCCTGTGACCATGTAGAGGGGTGGGATAGGGAGGGTGGGAGGGAGGCACAAGAGGAAGGGGATATGGGGATACATGTATACATATAGCTGGTTCAGTTTTGTTATACAGCAGAAACACAACATTGTAAAGCAATTATACTCCAATAAAGATGTTTAAAAATGTGATATATATATATATATATATATATATATAAAATGAAATACAACCCATCCATAAAAATAGAATGAAATAGAGACCTGGTGGTGCAGTGGTTAAGAATCCGCCTGCCAATGTGGGGACATGGGTTCAATCCCTGGTCCAGGTAGATCCAACCTGCCACGGAGCAACTAAGCCTGTGGGCCACAACTACTGAGCCTGCACTCTAGAGCACATGGGCCACAACTACGAGCCCATGTGCCACAACTACTGAAGTCCACATGCCTAGAGCCCATGCTCCACAACAAGAGAAGCCACCGCAATGAGAAACCCATGCACCTCATCAAAGAGTAGCCCCACTCGCCACAACTAGAGAAAGCCCACACACAGCAACGAAGACCCAATGCAGCCAAAAATAAAAAAAAAATAAAGAATGAAATAATGCCATTTGCAGCAACAGGGATTGAACTAGAGATTGTCATACTAAGTGAAGTAACTCAGAAAGAGAAAGACAAATACCATATGATATCACTTACATGTGGAATCTAAAATATGACACAAATGAACTTATCTATGAAACAGAAATGGACTCACAGACATAGAGGATAGACTTGTGGTTGCCAAGGGGGAGGGGGTTGGGGGATGGAGTGGAAGTTTGGGGTTAGCAGTTGCAAACTGCTATCTATGGAATGGATGGACAATGGGGTCTTACTGTATGGCACAGGGAACTATGGTCAGTATCTTGGGACAAACCATAATGGAAAAGAATATTGCAAAAAGAATGTATATATAAATATATGTATAACTGAATCACTTTGCTGTGCAGCAGAAATAAACACAACATTGTAAATCAACTATTTTAAAAAAAGATGTGGTACATATATACAATGGAATATTACCCAGCCATTAAAAAAGAATGAAACAATGCTATTTGCAGCAACATGGAGGGATATGGAAATTATCATACTAAGTGAAGTAAGTCAGACAGAGAAAGACAAATATCATATGATATCATTTATATGTGGACTCAAAAGAAAAAAATGATACAAATGAACTTATTCACAAAACAGAAACAGACTCACAGACTTGGGAAACAAACTCATGGTTGACAAAGGGGAAATGTGGGGAGAGGGGAGGGATAAATTAGGATTTGCGGATTAACATATACACACCACTATATATAAAATAGATAATCAACAAGGACCTACTGTATAGCACAGGGAACTCTACTCAATATTCTGTAATAACCTATATGAGAAAAGAATCTGAAAAAGAATGGATATATGAATATGTATAACTGAATCACTTAGCTGAACACCTGAAACTAACACAACATTGTAAATCAACTATACTCTAATATAAAATAAAATTTTAATTAAAAAAATCCATCCCTTTCCTACACTAGCAACGAACTAGTAGAATTTGAAATAAAACACAATACCATTTATATTAGCACCCAAAAAACAAACATTTTAACCGAGCAGGACCCTATGAGGCCTTCCCAGAATAGACCTACACCCATGTCCTCCACCTGCCTTTTGTCTGAAGAAAACCTTTAGTCAAAGAATAAATTTAATCAAAGAAGTGAGAAAATGCAGAAAGAAAGGAAAACAGTCAAGCAAGACAAAATAATAATACTTTAGTCATTAAACAAAGTCAAGGACCTTTAGTTCTTCCTCAAGGACTATAGATAATATTCTGAGCCATGTCCTTTGAGCTGTTTTGCAGAAACTGAAACCCCCACCAGGTGGAAGAAGTTAATTGTATGCTGCCCACAAGTGTGTAGACCCCAGACCATTTGGAACCAGAAAGTTGATGATGCTGACTCTTGATTACCTCACCACAAACCAATCAGAAGAATGTCCACAAGCTGACCACGCCCTGCTCCTTGAACACTATAAGGCTCCTTACTACACCCTCCAGGGTGGGACTCACAGTTCTGAGGGCATTAGCCCGCTGTGGCCCCCTTTGCCTGGCAAAGCAATAAAACTATTCTTTTCTACTTCATCCAAAACTCTGTGTCCACATTTCTATTCAGTGCAGGTGAACAGAGGCCAAATTTCGGCAACAATACTTAGGTATAAATCTAACAAAATATGTATAAGATCTACATAAGGAAAACTACAAAAGCCTGATAAAAGAAATCAAAGAACTACATATATGGACAGATATTTCATGTTCATGGATAGGAAGACTCAATGTTGTCAAGATGTCAGTTCTGCCCAACGTGATCTATAGATTCAATGCAGTCCCAATAAACTTCCCAGCAAGTTTGTTTGTGTGTGTGGATATTGACAAAATGATTCTAAAGTTTATATGTAGAAGCAAAAGACCCAGAATAGCCAACAAAATAGTGAAGGAGAAGAACAAAGTTGGAGGACTGACACTATTCAGCTCAATGACTTACTGTAAAATAACAGTAATGAGGACAAAAGAATAGGCAAATTGATCAATGGAACAGAATAGAGAGCCCAGAAATAGAGGAACATAAATATAGTCAACTGATCTTTGACAAAGGAGCAAGGGCAAAGATAAGTCCTTTCAACAAATGGTGCTGGACAACTAGACATCCACATACAAAAACATGAATCCAGACACTCATACCCTTCACAAAAATAACACAAAAAATTAACTCAAAACAGACCTAAAGGTAAAACACAAAACTATAAAACTCCTAGAAGATAACATAGGAGAAAATCTGGAGGGCTTTGGGTTTGGCAATGACTTTAGTTTGGCAATGACCAAACTCATGATCCAAGAAATAAATAATTGATAATTTGGACTTTATCAAAATTAAAATTTTCTTCTCTGGGAAAGACACTGTCAAGAGAATAAAGAGACAAGATACACTGGGAGAAAATATTTGCAAAAGATATATCTGATAAAGGACTGTTATTCAAAATATACAGAGAACACTTAAAACCCAACAGTAAGAAAAGAAAAAATCCAGTCAAAAAATGGGCTAAATGCCTTAACAAACACCTTATCAAAGAGGATATACAGATGGCAAATAAACTTATGAAAATATGCTCCACATCATATGTCATCAATGAAATGCAAATTAAAACAACAATGAGATACCACCACATACATATCAGAATAGCCAAAGTCTGGTACACTGAAAACACCAAATACTGGCAATGATATGGAGCAATAGGAACTCTCATTCATTGGTGGTGGGAGTGCAAAATTTTATATCCACTTTGGAAGACAGTTTTTCAGTTTCTTACAAAACTAAACATTTGTTACTATATGATCCAGCAATATCACTCCTTGGTATTTACCCAAAGGAGCTGAAAACTTATGTCCATGCAAAAGCCTGTACACAGATGTTTATGGAAGCTTTATTCATAATTATCAAAACTTGGAAGCAACCAAGATATCCTTCATTAGGTGAATGGATAAATAAACTGGTACATCCGGACAATGGAATACTAGTCAGTGCTATAAAGAAATGGCAAAAACTTAAATACATATTACTAAATAAAACAAGCCAATCTGAAAAGGCTACATATTGTATGATTCCAACTGTATGACATTCTGTTTAAGGCAAGATTATGAAGACAGTAAAAAGATCAGTGGTTACCAAGGATTAGAGGTGAGGGTGGGATGAATAGACCAAGCATGGAGGATTTGGGGGGCAGTAAACCTACTCTCTATGTTACTACAATAGTAGATACATATCATTATACAATTGTCCAAACCCACAGAGCATACCAAATGAAGAGTGAACCTAATGTAAACTATGAACTTTGGGTGATTATGATACGTCAGTGTAGGTTCGTCAGTTGTAACAAATATTCGACTCTGGGGGGTGATGGTGATAATGGGGGAGATTATGCATATGTGAGGTAGGGGGCATATGGGAAATCTCTGTATCTTCCTCTCAATTTTGCTGTGTATCTAATTCCTCTCTAAAAAATGTCTATTTAAAAAGAAAAAAGCACAAGAGCAATATCTAGGTTTAAGATCTGTTTGGGGAGCCACCTGTATACAGGTTGTTTTCAAAGCTGAGGGGCATATGAGAGTTCCCAGAGAGTGTAGAAACATTTAGTGAAAAAGAAAACCAATGGTGAAATCCCCAGACCACAGGAAGAGAAGTCAATGCAGAAGCCAGAGGAGCAGAAGCTATAAAATTAGCAGGAAAAATTGAGCAGTGCCCTAAAAACAAGAAAGAAGGGTTTCAAGGAGGAGATGATGAACAGAATTAAAGGCAACAGATTTCAACTAGGATTAGGACTGAGGAGAATCTACAAGAGTCAGAAACAGGATCACTGAGGGTCAACTGAGAGTTTATGCTCTGAGCCTCTTCACTTCTTTTTGCTTTGTGTGGAGTGTTTTCCCCTGGCTTCTTCATGGCTCTCACCCTCAGTTTATTTAGTACCCAATCCTATGTCATCTGCATGAGAGGCATTTCCTGAACACTTGGGCAAGGAAGCAGTCCTCATTGTCACTCCAGTTTTTATTATACCACTTACATATATTGTACATTGTTTTGCTTGTCTATTGTCTAGTGTTTATCACCCACTATAAGAATGTTTGTGAAACCCGGGTCTTGGTTTGTTTTACTCACTGCTACTATCAACACCCACAACTGAGCCCCCAGAGTACCTGGAAAATAAAGGGGCTAAATCATATCTGTTGAACAAACCAAGAATAGCAGAAGCCAAATTGCTGAGATAGAGTAATGATATAAGGGAAGGAAATGAAGGCATTGAATATAGAGACTGTTTTTGGTAAAGAGTTTGGCAATATCTGAGGATGGGCCACTGGGACAGGCCCAAGGAGGTAACAGAGCTTTGTGAACATCTATGGGTTTTAATTATGGATTAACAGATTATTCCTCAGTAAAGACCCTTCCTGCTGTATTTGGTGCTGATCTGGTTGGTATTTCTGTCAGTAACATTAATGAAGACATTTACAGTTTGCTTGTTATATGTCTAGGTAATACTGACAGGATCATGATTCAAAAATGCCTAGACAGCTCTCTCACCTGCCCGCTTGCATCTCTTACAAGCGTCCTACATTAATAAATCTACTTCTTGCCTATCAATGTGCCTCTCACTGAAGTCCTTCTGTGTTGAGACACAAAGAACCTGAGCCTCAATAAGTCCAGCACAGAGATTTCTTCAAGATGGCAGAGTAGAAGGACGTGCGCTCACTCCCTCTTGCGAGAGCACCAGAATCACAACTAACTGCTGAACAATCACGGACAGGAAGACACTGGAACTCACCAAAAAAGACACCCTACATCCAAAGACAAAGGAGAAGCCGCAATGAGATGGTAGGAGGGGCACAATCACAATAAAATTAAATCCCATAACCACTGGGTGGGTGACTCACAAACTGGAGAACAATTATACCACAGAAGTCCACCCACTGGAGTGAAGGTTCTGAACCCCACATCAGGCTTCCCAACCTGGGGGTCCAGAAATGGGAGGAGGAATTCCCAGGGAATCAGACTTTGAAGGCTAGTGGGATTTGATTGCAGGACTTCAACAGGACTGGGGGAAACAGAGACTCCACTCTTGGAGGGCACACACAAAGTACTGTGCACATCAGGACCCAAGGGGAAGGAGCAGTGACCCCATAGGAGACTGAACCAGACCTACCTGCTAGTGTTGGAGGGCCTCCTGCAGAGGCGGGGTGGGGTGGCTGTGGCTCACCATGAGGACAAGGACACTGGCAGCAGAAGTTCTGGGAAGTACTCCTTGGTGTGAGCCCTCCCAGAGTCCACCATTGGCCCCACCAAAGAGCCTGTAGCCTCTAGTGCTGGGTTGCCTCAGGCCAAACAACCATCAAGGAGGGAACACAGCTCCACCCATCAGCAGACAAATGGATTAAAGTTTTACTGAGCTCTGTCCACCAGAGCAACACCCAGCTCTACCCACCACCAGTCCCTCCCATCAGGAAGCTTGCACAAACCTCTTAGATAGCCTCATCCACCAGAGGGCAGACAGCAGAAGCAAGAAGAACTACAGTCTTGCAGCCTGTGGAATGAAAACCACATTCACATAAAGACAGACAAAATGAAAAGGCAGAGGACTATGTAGCAGATGAAGGAACAAGATAAAACCCCAGAAAAACAGCTAAATGAAGAGGAGATAGGCAAACTTTCAGAAAAAGAATTCAGAATAACGATAGTGAAGATGATCCAGGACGTTGGAAAAAGAATGGAGGCAAAGATCGAGAAGATGCAAGAAATGTTTAACAAAGACCTAGAAGAATTAAAGAACAAACAAACAGATGAACAATACAATAACTGAAATGAAAAACACACTAGAAGGAATCAATAGCAGAATAACTGAGGCAGAAGGATGGATAAGTGACCTGGAAGACAGAATGGTGGAATTCACTGCCACGGAACAGAATAAAGAAATCAGAATAAAAAGAAATGAAGACAGCCTAAGAGACCTCTGGGACAACATTAAATGCAACAAGA
The DNA here is from genome assembly GCF_028023285.1 of Balaenoptera ricei. Taxonomy (NCBI): domain Eukaryota; kingdom Metazoa; phylum Chordata; class Mammalia; order Artiodactyla; family Balaenopteridae; genus Balaenoptera; species Balaenoptera ricei. The sequence goes on from NC_082641.1 coordinate 167,772,507, forward strand.
TTCACATTATAGGGGTCCCAGAAGAAGAGAAGAGAAGAGAGAGAGATATGACCTGAGAAAATATTTGAAGAGATTATAGTCAAAAACTTCCCTAACATGGGAAAGGAAATAGCCACCCAAGTCCAGGAAGTGCAGAGAGTCCCAGGCAGGATAAACCCAAGGAGAAACATGCTGAGATACATAGTAATCAAATTGACAAAAATTAAAGACAAAGAAAAATTATTAAAAGCAGTAAGTGAAAAATGACAAATAACATACAAGGGAACTCCCATAAGGTTAACAGCTGATTTCTCAGCAGAAACTCTACAAGCCAGAAGGGAGTGGCATGATATATTTAAAGTGATGAAAGGGAAGAATCTACAACCAAGATTACTCTACTGGCAAGGAACTCATTCAGATTTGATGGAGAAATCAAAAGCTTTACAAACAAGAAAAAGCTAAGAGGATTCAGCACCACCAAACTAGCTCTACAACAAATGCTAAAGGAACTTCTCCAAGTGGGAAACACAAGAGAAGAAAAGGACCTACAAAAACTAACCCAAAACAATTAGAAAATGGTAATAAGAACATACATATATAATTACCTTAAATGTGAATGGATTAAATGCTCCAACCAAAAGACACAGGCTTGCTGAATGGATACAAAAACAAGACCCATATATATGCTGTCTACAAGAGACTCACCTCAGACCTAGGGACACATACAGGCTGAAAGTGAGGGGATGGAAAAAGATATTCCATGCAAATGGAAATCAAAAGAAAGCTGGAGTAGCAATATTCATATCAGATAAAATAGCCTTTAAAATAAAGAATGTTACAAGAGACAAGAAATGATACTACATAATGATCAAGGGATCAATCCCAGAAGAAGATATAACAACTATAAATATATATGCACCCAACATAAGAGTACCTCAATACATAAGGCAAATGCAAAAAACAGTTATAAAAGAGGAAATCGACAGTAACACAATAATAGTGGGGGACTTTAACAGCTCACTTACACCAATGGACAGATCATCGAGACAGAAAATTAATAAGGAAACACAAGCGTTAAATGACGCAATAGACCAGATAGATTTAATTGATATTTATAGGACATTCCATCTGAAAAGAGCAGATTACAATTTCTTCTCAAGTGCACATAGAACATTTTCCAGGATAGATCACATCTTGGGTCACAAATCAAGCCTAAGTAAACTTAAGAAAATTGAAATCATATCAAGCATCTTTTCTGACCACAACACTATGAGATTAGGAATAAATTATAGGGAAAAAAACATAAAAAACACATAAACATGGAGGCTAAAGAATACACTACTAAATAACCAAGAGATCATTGAAGAAATCAAAGAGGAAATCGAAAAATATGTAGAGAAAAATGACAACGAAAACACGATCCAAAAGCTATGGGTTGCAGCAAAAGCAGTTCTAAGACGGAAGTTTATAGCAATACAATCCTAACTCAAGAAACAAGAAAAATCTCAAATAAACAATCTAACATTACACCTAAAGGAACTAGAAAAAGAAACCCAAAACCCAAAATTAGTAGAAGGAAAGAAATCATAAAGATCAGAGCAGAAATAAATGAAATAGAAACAAAGAAAACAGTAGCAAAGATAAATGAAACTAAAAGCTGGTTCTTTGAGAAGATAAACAAAGTTGATAAACTTTTAGTCAGACTCATAAAGAAAAAGAGGGAGAGGACTCAAATCAATAAAATTAGAAATGAAAAAGGAGAAGTTACAACAGACACCATAGAAATACAAAGCATCCTAAAAGACTACTACAAGCAACTCTATGCCAATAAAATGGACAATCTGGAAGAAATGGACAAATTCTTAGAAAGGTATAACCTTCCGAGACTGAACCAGGAAGAAATAGAAAATATGAACAGACCAATCACAAGGAATGAAATTGAAGCTGTGATTAAAAATCTTCCAACAAACAAAAGTTGAGGACCAGATGGCTTCATGGGTGAATTCTTTCAAACATTTAGAGGAGAGCTAACACCCATCCTTCTCAAACTCTTCCAAAAAATTGCAGAGGAAGGAACACTCCTGAGCTCATTCTATGAGGCCACCATCACCCTGATACCAAAACCAGACAAAGATACTACAAAAAAAAGAAAATTACAGACCAATATCACTGATATATATAGATGCAAAAATCCTCAACAAAATGCTAGCAAACAGAATCCAACAACACATTAAAAGGATCATACACCATGGTCAAGTGAGATTTATCCCAGGGATATAAGGATTCTTCAATATACACAAATCAAGCAATGTGATACAGCATATTAACAAATTGAAGAATAAAAACCATATGATCATCTCAATAGATGCAGAAAAAGCTTTCAACAAAATTCAACACTCAACACTCATTTATGAAAAAAACTCTCCAGAAAGTGGGCATAGAGGGAACCTACCTCAACATAATAGAGGCCATATATGACAAACCCACAGCAAACATCACTCTCAGTGGTGAAAAACTGAAAGCATTTCCTCTAAGATCAGGAACAAGACAAGAATGTCCACTCTCACCACTATTATTCAACATAGTTTTGGAAGTCCTAGCCACGGCAATCAGAGAAGAAATAATAAAAGGAATACAAATTGGAAAAGAAGAAGTAAAACTGTCACTGTTCACAGATGATATGATACTGTACATAGATAATCCTGAAGATGCCACCAGAAAACTACTAGAGCTAATCCATGAATTTGGTAAAGTTGCAGGACACAAAATTAATGCACAGAAATCTCTTGCATTCCTATACACTAACAATGAAAGATCAGAAAGAGAAATTAAGGAAACAATCCCATTCACCATTGCAACAAAAAAATAAAATACCTAGGAATAAACCTACTTAAGGAGGTAAAACACCTGTACTCAGAAAACTATAAGGCACTGATGAAAGAAATCAAATATGACACAAACAGATCAAGAGATATACCATGTTCTTGGATTGGAAGAATCAATACTGTGAATATGGCTATACTACCCAAAGCAATCTACAGATTCAATTCAATCCCTATCAAATTACCAATGGCATTTTTTACAGAACTAGAACAAAAAATCTTAAAATTTGTATGGAGACACAAAAGACCCCTTATAGCCATAGCCATCTTGAGGAGAAAAAAATGGAGCTGGAGGAATCAGACTCCCTGACTTCAGACTATACTACAAAGCTACAGTAATCAAGACAATATGGTACTGGCACAAAAACAGAAATATAGATGAGTGGAACAGGATAGAAAGCCCAGAGATAAACTCACACACCTATGGTCAACTAATCTATGACAAAGGTGGCAAAGATATATAATGGAGAAAAGACAGTCTCTTCAATAAGTGGTGCTGGGAAAACTGGACAGCTACATGTAAAAGAATGAAATTAGAACACTCCCTAACACCATACACAAAAATAAACTCAAAATGGATGAAAGACCTAAATGTAAGACCAGACACTATAAAACTCTTAGAGGAAAACATAGGAAGAACAAACACTCTTTGACATAAATCACAGCAACATATTTTTTGACCCACCACCCAGAGTATTGGGAATTAAAACAAAAATTAAAAAATGGGACCTAATGAAAGTTAAAAGCTTTTGCACAGCAAAGGAAACTATAAAAAGGACGAAAAGACAATCCTCAGAATGGGAGAAAATATTTGCAAACGAATCAATGGACAAAGGATTAATCTCCAAAATATATAAACAGCTCATGCAACTCAATATTACAAAAACAAACAACCCAATCCAAAAATGGGCAGAAGACCTAAATAGACATTTCTCCAAAGAAGACATATAGATGGCCAAGAGGCACATGAAAAGCTGCTCAACATCACTAATTATTAGAGAAATGCAAATCAAAGCTACAATAAGGTATCAGCTCACACTGGTTAGAATGGGCATCATCAGAAAATCTACAAACAACAAATGCTGGAGAGGGTGTGGAGGAAAGGGAACCTTCTTGCACTGTTGGTGGGAATATAAATTGGTACAGCCACTATGGAGAACAGTATGGACGTTTCTTAAAAAACTGAAAATAGAATTATCTTATGACCCACTACTGGGCATATACCCAGAGAAAACCATAATTCAAAAAGACATATGCACACTAATGTTCACTGCAGCACTATTTGCAATAGCTAGGTCATGGAAGCAACCTAAATGCCCATCGACAGATATATGGATAAAGAAGATGTGGTATATATATACAATGGAATATTACTGAGCCATAAAAAAAGGAATGAAATTGGGTCATTTGTAGAGACTTGAATGGACCTAGAGAATGTCATACAGAGTGAAGTAATTCAGAAAGAGAAAAACAAATATCGTATATTAACGCATATATGTGGAATCTAGAAAAATGATACAGATGAACCGGTTTGCAAGGCAGAAATAGAGACACAGATGTAGAGAACAAATGTATGGACACCAAGGGGGGAAAGCAGGGGGGTGGAGGAGATGGTGGGATGAAGTGGGAGATTGGGATTGACATATATACACTAATATGTATAAAATAGATTACTAATAAGAACCTGCTGTATATTTTTAAAAATTAAATTTAAAAATGCCTAGAAAATGAGTCAAAAGAAAGATATGAAGAAATTTAACAGACCTAAATGTGAGGTGCCACACAGGTTGGAGAGGGCAAGATATATTGTAGAAGCCTTCTAGAGAGTCTACTAGGAACTCATCATGAAGCAGTGTTGTGCTGGAGTTAAGGGGTGGGTGGTGGGTTACACTGGACTATATCTGCATTGGGTTCCACTGCCTTTAAGCTCTTTGAGCCTCACGTTCTCGTCTTTCAATTGGAGACACTGATATCTACTCAGTGTAGTTTTTATGAGGCCAACTGAGATAACCCATGTAAAGAACACGGAAGAGCAGTGATACATGGTTAAGTGCATATATCAGTGGGTATTTTTGTGGTAGGCACATATATACAATGGAATATTACTCAGCCATAAAAAGAAACAAAATTGAGTTATTTGTAGTGAGATGGATGGACCTAGAGACTGTCACGCAGAGTGAAATAAGTCAGAAAGAGAAAAACAAATACTGTATGCTAACACATATATATGGAATCTAAAAAAAAAAAAAAATGTTCTGAAGAACCTAGGGGCAGGACAGAAATAAAGACGCAGACGTAGAGAATGGACTTGAGGATGTGGGGAGGGGGAAGGGTAAGCTGGGATGAAGTGAAAGAATGGCATGAACATATATACACTACCAAATGTAAAACAGATAGCTAGTGGGAAGCAGCTGCATAGCACAGGGAGATCAGCTCGGTGCTTTGTGACCACCTAGAGGGGTGGGATAGGGAGGGTGGGACGGAGATGCCAGAGGGAGGAGATATGGGGATATATGTATATGTATAGCTGATTCACTTTGTTATAAAGCAGAAACTAACACACCACTGTAAAGCAATTATACTGCAATAAAGATGTTAAAAAATTTTAAAAAAGAAATATATTTGGTCTTTGTCCCCCATTCCCAGCTCAGAGGTCCTAAAACCCTGGGGATTTCCTGAGTAATAAGAGTGTCTCTTGTTATTCAAAGGAGCCCCTTCTGATCACATCTGAGTTTATGCTAATGAGGTAACTTAAGGTCAGGCCCCTAGATAGGCTCACGATGGGCTGATCATCAGAAAGCCCAAGTGATTAGAAAGTTGGAACTTTCAGCCCCATCCACCAACTTTCAGGAAGGAGAGGGGAGGAAGGCTGGAGATTAAGCTCTATAAAATCTCTTGAACAATGAGATTTGGAGACCTTCTGGGTTGGTGAATATATCCACATGCCAGGAGTGTAAAGCACCCCAACTCCATGGGGATAGAAGCCCCTGGGCTCCAGACCCTACTGTACTTCACCCTATGTGTCTCTTCATCTGATTATTTGTACCCTTTATAAAAAATGTAAACGTAAGTAAAGTATTTCCCTGATTTCTGTGAGTCATTCTAGCAAATTTTCCCACCTGAGTAGGGGGTCGTGTGAATCCTCAATTTGTAGCCAAGTCAGAAAGAAGTGTGAGTAATCTGGGGACCCACTACTTGCAATTGATGTCTGACATTGGCAGGGGTTGGTGGAGGCAGTCTTTTTGGACTGAGACCTTAGCTGAAGGGTCTGCAATAACTCTGGGTAGTTAGTGTCAAAATCGAATTGACTTGTAAGACACCCAGTTGGTGTCTGCAGAGAATTGGTTATTGGTGTTAGAAACACCCCCAAAATGTGTATTATTATTGACTGCAGACATCCAGTAGAACTCATGTTTTAATGTGATTGCCAGAAATATAAGGAAATCCCAGGCTTCACCGGTGACATTATAGTGCCCTGCCACAGGAGGTGAAAGTTCCACCAGGCATCTTTCGGAGTATCAGGTTCAGGTCTGGGCATTGCACTTGAAATAGACACATTAACAGACCAACCCTCACCTAGGACAACATAACTAAATAGGTGAAGGTGCTAAACCACATCCTAGTTAAGCGTTTAGAGACATCCAGGCAAAAGATGAGAAGACCTAGAGTGTGAGTGTTGTCTCTGAGGAATTGAGATCAGCATCTCTTAGCAGACCCTGGGGAGCAGAACAAAGACCAATGCACAAAAAACAAAGAAGGGACTGCATAGAAATAAGAACTGCAGGCAGTGTAGCAATGACTAGCATGACTAGAAATTTTTACGCGTAAAACGGGTGACTACCCACGTGAATGTCTTAGAAGCAAGTGTTTCGCTGCTTCACTGGGCTGCACAATTCCTAAGCTTTCTTTCAACTCTGAGAATCTCCACTTCTATATGTAATAGAGAAGAACAAATCTGACTCCATATTAGATCTGGTTCTTTTACTTTAACCTTTGTGCTCTGTTGCCTGTGCTTAGTCATGCTTTGCACCTTTGTGTAAGAATGTTGCCTGTAGCCTGAAATATACAGGATAGCCTATTCTCAAGGCTCTGACTTTTAAGAGTCATCCATTTGGAGATACAAAGTTGCAGAACAGAGGGTAACATTTGTCTTGTTGGAGGTTTATGGGAACAGTGTGACCTGACCTACATGGACAGTGCAAGAACAAAGGATTATGACACCAAGAAGTCTGCAACAACCACCTACGCCCTTCCCTCAACTTGCCTTTAAAAATGTTGGCTGAGAACCAGGATGGCGGAGTAGAAGGACGTGCTCTCACTCCCTCTTGCGAGAGCACCAGAATCACAACTGGCTGCTGGACAATCATTGACAGGAAGACCCTGGACTTCACCAAGGAGGATACCCCACGTCCAAGGACAGAGGAGAAGCCACAGTGAGACGGTAGGAGGGGCGCAATCAGAGTAAAATCAAACCCCATAACTGCTGGGTGGGTGACTCACAGACTGGCGAACACTTATACCACAGAAGTCCACCCACTGGAGTAAAGGTTCTGAGCCCCACGTCAGGCTTCCCAACCTGGGGGTCAGGCAACGGGAGGAGGAATTCCTAGAGAATCAGACTTTGAAGCCTAGTGGGAATTGGATTGCAGGACTTTGACGGGACTGGGGGAAACAGAGACCCCACTCTTGGAGGGCACACACAAAGTAATGTGTGCATCGGGACCCAGGGGAAGGAGCAGTGAGCCTGGGGGAGACTGAACCAGACCTACGTGCTGGTGTTGGGGGGTCTCCTGCAGAGGCGAGTGGTGGCTCTGTTTCACCGTGGGGATAAGGACACTGGCAGCAGAGGTTCTGGGAAGTTCTCCTTGGCGTGAGCCCTCCCAGAGTCTGCCATTAACCCCACCAAAGAGCACGGGTAGGCTCCAGTGTTGGGTTGCCTCAGGCAAAACAGCCAACAGGGAGGGAACCCAGCCCCACCCATCAACAGTCAAATGGATTAAGGTTTTACTGAGCTCTGACCGCCACAGCAACAGGGAGGGAACCCAGCCCCACCCATCAACAGTCAAGTGGATTAAGGTTTTACTGAGCTCTGACCGCCACAGCAACAGTCAGCTCTACCCACCACCAGAGCCTCCCATCAAGCCTCTTAGATAGCCTCAACCACCAGAGGGCAGACAACAGAAGCAAGAAAAACTATAATCCTGCAGCCTGTGGACCAAAAACCACAGTTACAGAAAGATAGAGAAGATGAAAAGGCAGAGGGCTATGTACCAGATGAAGGAACAAGAAAAAACCCCAGAAAAACAACTAAATGAAGTGGAGATAGGCAACCTTCCAGAAAAAGAATTCAGAATAATGATAGTGAAGATGATCCAGGACCTTGGAATAAGAATGGAGGCAAAGATTGAGAAGATGCAAGAAATGATTAACAAAGACCTAGAAGAATTAAAGAACAAACAAACAGAGATGACCAATACAATAACTGAAATGAAAACTACACTAGAAGGAATCAATAGCAGAATAACTGAGGCAGAAGAACGGATAAGTGACCTGGAAGACAGAATGATGGAATTCACTGCTGCGGAACAGACTAAAGAAAAAAGAATGAAAAGAAATGAAGACAGCCTAAGAGACCTCTGGGACAACATTAAACGCAACAACATTCGCATTATAGGGGTCCCAGAAGGAGAAGAGAGAGAGAAAGGACCAGAGAAAATATTTGAAGAGATTATAGTCGAAAACTTCCCTAACATGGGAAAGGAAATAGCCACCCAAGTCCAGGAAGCGCAGAGAGTCCCATACAGGATAAACCCAAGGAGAAACACGCCGAGACACATAGTAATCAAAGTGGCAAAAATTAAAGACAAAGAAAAATTATTGAAAGCAGCAAGGGAAAAACGACAAATAACATACAAGGGAACTCCCATAAGGTTAACAGCTGATTTCTCAGCAGAAACTCTGCAAGCCAGAAGGGAGTGGCATGATATACTTAAAGTGATGAAAGGGAAGAACCTACAACCAAGATTACTCTACCCGGCAAGGATCTCATTTAGATTTGATGGAGAAATCAAAAGCTTTACAGACAAGCAAAAGCTAAGAGAATTCAGCACCACCAAACCAGCTCTACAACAAATGCTAAAGGAACTTCTCTAAGTGGGAAACACAAGAGAAGAAAAGGACCTACAAAAACAAACCCAAAACAATTAAGAAAATGGTCATAGGAACATACATATCGATAATTACCTTAAACGTGAATGGATTAAATGCCCCAACCAAAAGACATAGACTGGCTGAATGGATACAAAAACAAGACCCATATATATGCTGTCTACAAGAGACCCACTTTAGACCTAGGGACACATACAGACTGAAAGTGAGGGGATGGAAAAAGATATTCCATGCAAATGGAAATCAAAAGAAAGCTGGAGTAGCTATACTCATATCAGATAAAATAGACTTTAAAATAAAGAATGTTACAAGAGACAAGGAAGGACACTACATAATAATCCAGGGATCAATCCAAGAAGAAGATATAACAATTATAAATATATATGCACCCAACATAGGAGCACCTCAATACATAAGGCAACTGCTAACAGCTATAAAAGAGGAAATCGACAGTAACACAATAATAGTGGGGGACTTTAACACCTCACTTACACCAATGGACAGATCATCCAAAATGAAAATAAATAAGGAAACAGAAGCTTTAAATGACACAATAGACCAGATAGATTTAATTGATATATATCGGACATTCCATCCAAAAACAGCAGATTACACGTTCTTCTCAAGTGCGCACGGAACATTCTCCAAGATAGATCACATCTTGGGTCACAAATCAAGCCTCAGTAAATTTAAGAAAATTGAAATCATATCAAGCATCTTTTCTGACCACAACGCTATGAGATTAGAAATGAATTACAGGGAAAAAAACGTAAAAAGGACAAACACATGGAGGCTAAACAATACGTTACTAAATAACCAAGAGATCACTGAAGAAATCAAAGAGGAAATCAAAAAATACCTAGAGACAAATGACAATGAAAACACGACGACCCAAAACCTATGGGATGCAGCAAAAGCAGTTCTAAGAGGGAAGTTTATAGCTATACAAGCCTACCTAAAGAAACAAGAAAAAGCTCAAGTAAACAATCTAACCTTACACTTAAAGAAACTAGAGAAAGAAGAACAAACAAAACCCAAAGTTAGCAGAAGGAAAGAAATCATAAAGATCAGAGCAGAAATAAATGAAATAGAAACAAAGAAAACAATAGCAAAGATCAATAAAACTAAAAGTTGGTTCTTTGAGAAGATAAACAAAATTGATAAGCCATTAGCCAGACTCATCAAGAAAAAGAGGGAGAGGACTCAAATCAATAAAATCAGAAATGAAAAAGGAGAAGTTACAACAGACACTGCAGAAATACAAAGCATCCTAAGAGACTACTACAAGCAACTTTATGCCAATAAAATGGACAACCTGGAAGAAATGGACAAATTCTTAGAAAGGTATAACCTTCCAAGACTGAACCAGGAAGAAATAGAAAATATGAACAGACCAATCACAAGTAATGAAATTGAAACTGTGATTAAAAATCTTCCAACAAACAAAAGTCCAGGACCAGATGGCTTCACGGGTGAATTCTACCAAACATTTAGAGAAGAGCTAACACCCATCCTTCTCAAACTCTTCCAAAAAATTGCAGAGGAAGGAACACTCCCAAACTCATTCTATGAGGCCACCATCACCCTGATACCAAAACCAGACAAAGACACTACAAAAAAAGAAAATTACAGACCAATATCACTGATGAATATAGATGCAAAAATCCTCAACAAAATACTAGCAAACAGAATCCAACAACACATTAAAAGGATCATACACCACGATCAAGTGGGATTTATCCCAGGGATGCAAGGATTCTTCAATATACGCAAATCAATCAATGTGATACACCATATTAACAAATTGAAGAATAAAAACCATATGATCATCTCAATAGATGCAGAAAAAGCTTTTGACAAAATTCAACACCCATTTCTGATAAAAACTCTCCAGAAAGTGGGCATAGAGGGAACCTACCTCAACATAATAGAGGCCATATATGACAAACCCACAGCAAACATCATTCTCAATGGTGAAAAACTGAAAGCATTTCCTCTAAGATCAGGAACGAGACAAGGATGTCCACTCTCACCACTATTATTCAACATAGTTTTGGAAGTCCTAGCCACGGCAATCAGAGTAGAAAAAGAAATAAAAGGAATACAAATTGGAAAAGAAGAAGTAAAACTGTCACTGTTTGCGGATGACATGATACTATACATAGAGAATCCTAAAACTGCCACCAGAAAACTGCTAGAGCTAATTAATGAATATGGTAAAGTTGCAGGATACAAAATTAATGCACAGAAATCTCTTGCATTCCTATACACTAATGATGAAAAATCTGAAAGAGAAATTATGGAAACACTCCCATTTACCATTGCAACAAAAAGAATAAAATACCTAGGAATAAACCTACCTAGGGAGACAAAAGACCTGTATGCAGAAAACTATAAGACACTGATGAAAGAAATTAAAGATGATACCAACAGATGGAGAGATATACCATGTTCTTGGATTGGAAGAATCAACATTGTGAAAATGAGTATACTACCCAAAGCAATCTACAGATTCAATGCAATCCCTATCAAATTACCAATGGCATTTTTTACGGAGCTAGAACAAATCATCTTAAAATTTGTATGGAGACACAAAAGACCCCGAATAGGCAAAGCAGTCTTGAGGCAAAAAAATGGAGCTGGAGGAATCAGACTCCCTGACTTCAGACTATACTACAAAGCTACAGTAATCAAGACAATATGGTACTGGCACAAAAACAGAAACATAGATCAATGGAACAAGATAGAAAGCCCAGAGATTAACCCACGCACCTATGGTCAACTAATCTATGACAAAGGAGGCAAAGATATACAATGGAGAAAAGACAGTCTCTTCAATAAGTGGTGCTGGGAAAACTGGACAGCTACATGTAAAAGAATGAAATTAGAATACTCCCTAACACCATACACAAAAATAAACTCAAAATGGATTAGAGACCTAAATATAAGACTGGACACTATAAAACTCTTAGAGGAAAACATAGGAAGAACACTCTTTGACATAAATCACAGCAAGATCTTTTTTGATCCACCTCCTAGAGTAATGGAAATAAAAACAAAAATAAACAAATGGGACCTAATGAAACTTCAAAGCTTTTGCACAGCAAAGGAAACCATAAACAAGACGAAAAGACAACCCTCAGAATGGGAGAAAATATTTGCAAATGAATCAACGGACAAAGGATTAATCTCCAAAATATATAAACAGCTCATTCAGCTCAATATCAAAGAAACAAACACCCCAATCCAAAAATGGGCAGAAGACCTAAATAGACATTTCTCCAAAGAAGACATACAGACGGCCACGAAGCACATGAAAAGATGCTCAACATCACTAATTATTAGAGAAATGCAAATCAAAACTACAATGAGGTATCACCTCACTCCTGTTAGAATGGGCATCATCAGAAAATCTACAAACAACAAATGCTGGAGAGGGTGTGGTGAAAAGGGAACCCTCTTGCACTGTTGGTGGGAATGTAAATTGATACAGCCACTATGGAGAACAATATGGAGGTTCCTTAAAAAACTAAAAATAGAATTACCATATGACCCAGCAATCCCACTACTGGGCATATACCCAGAGAAAACCGTAATTCAAAAAGACACATGCACCCGAATGTTCATTGCAGCACTATTTACAATAGCCAGGTCATGGAAGCAACCTAAATGCCCATCAACAGACGAATGGATAAAGAATTTGTGGTACATATATACAATGGAATATTACTCAGCCATAAAAAGGAACGAAATTGAGTCATTTGTTGAGACGTGGATGGATCTAGAGACTGTCATACAGAGTGAAGTAAGTCAGAAAGAGAAAAACAAATATCGTATATTAATGCATGTATGCGGAACCTAGAAAAATGGTACAGATGAGCCAGTTTGCAGGGCAGAAGTTGAGACACAGATGTAGAGAATGGACATATGGACACCAAGGGGGGAAAACTGCGGTGGGGTGGGGATGGTGGTGTGCTGAATTGGGCGATTGGGATTGACATGTATACACTGATGTGTATAAAACTGATGCCTAATAAGAACCTGCAGTATAAAAAAACAAACAAAACAACTAATACTAAACTTTCATTGGGTTATTTGTATGCAAATATGTTAATATAAATGTTTCAGACATTACATGAAATTTCTAAAAATCTTATATTTGTATTTGTATGGAAATATGTATGGAAATATGTCAATATAAATGTTTCAGACATTACATGAAATTTCTAAAAATCATATTTGTATTTGTATGGAAATATGTATGGAAATATGTTAATATAAATGTTTCAGACATTACATGAAATTTCTAAAAATCTTATATTTGTACTTGTATGGAAATATGTATGGAAATATGTTAATATAAATGTTTCAGACATTACATGAAATTTCTAAAAATCTTATATGTTCTGGTATAATGTTATAAGTAATAATCCTAGTTATTACTTTAAAATGTATATCTCAGAAATAACTAATTTTCTTGTCAACTGCATTATTATGAACTGTCATCAAATCTTTAACCGTGGTCATTTTTAAGTCTTTTGTCATTTACAGACAGTTCTGGGTGTACTCTGATGATTTTGCAAATATGTTCCTATAAAAGGGTTTCATCTTCAAGAAATACATGGAAAAGATTCTGACAAGTACAGGTTTCTGGTAACGGACTGTACTGCTGAACTGAATGAATAAGCATTTCCAGAACTCTAATGAAAAACTGATGAACTCATAAAAGTGCTAACAAAAGATCAAGATGAAAAAAAAAATTAATTACATGGGACTGAGTGAACTGATGAGGATGAGTATAATTTTTGTGACTTTCTGTCTGAATTTAAAAAAAAAAAAAATTCCACAAGGACTCAGAGGCAAAGAATATACAAATCAATTTTCACTGCAAAGTAAAGGAGCTGTTACAGTGGAGGATTACTGGACTGAATATCAATATTATGACATAGTATGAGTGTGTCTCATGTTTCGTAATTGCAATCATTGTTGCTTTTGTTGTGGTCATCCATGTACAATGCTTGGTGTCAGTCGATTTATCTCTTGTAAAAATAAAATACAGTGTGTGTGTGTGAAAAAAAAAAAAAAAGAAAAGATGCTCAACATTATATGTCATGAGGGAACTGCAAATTAAAACAACGAGATAACACAAGACTCGCCAAAATCCCAAACACTGATAACACCAAACACTGGCAAGGATGTAGAGCAACAGGAGCTCTCATTCACTGCTGATGAATGAAAGGGAAACACACGCAAATTTATGCAAGCATTTAATTTATAATAAAGGTGGCATTTCTTTTTAAAAAAAAAAAAAAAAAATGTTGGCTGAAAAAAAAAAAAAAAATGTTTGCTGAAACCCTTAAAGGAGTGCAGGGTTTTGGGGTACATGAGCCACGCATCTCCTTGCGTGGCCCTGCAATAAACCTTTCTCTGCTCCAAACTGCAATGTTTCAGTTTATTGTGCCTCACTGTGTGCTGGGCACACGAACTTGCATTCAGTAGCATAGACATAACTAACTTACTAGCAGTGGGTAGTATCTAGTGCTTCAAACTACTTCAGATATTGTCTCTTCCATTCTCTACCCTCAACTCCACCTGATTAATCTTTTTTAGAATAACCCCCGTTCACATTTTCCAAACAATATATCCCTAAAGATAAGTTGCTTTATTGCTGAGACACTCATGAAGACTTACCCCAGTTTCTGCAGGTTACATTGTGGATTCTTTGCTTTTTCACATAAAATTCCAACTCCTGAGTCTCCCAGAGCATTTTCCCCCAAGTAGAGTCTGGTCAGGGAATGGTTGGTGCTCAGGACAGATGCGAGATCATCACAACACACCGATGTGAGACAGCAACTGACCAACCTTCAGAGATGGCAGAATGTCACAACACTTCTCTCATGCCACTCCCCACTCTCCTGTGACTCAAGAAAGCACTTGTCCTGCCCTTGCCTATAGTCCAGTCCACACATGGAAAGAGTACATCCAAGCTCTTTATTAACTTTTTGCTTCTTTTTCTGGTTGGTATAATAGCACGTAAACACCTTCCAAGCCCATGCAATGTTACAACATCTTCCCAGATCTCTACATGTATTTTTATTGTGGTAAAATATGCATAACATAAAATTTACCATTGTAAACATTTATAAGTGTTCATTTATAAGTGCTACAACTCAGTAGCACTTAAGTACATTCACATAATTGTGCAACACTACCGCTGTTTATCTCCAGAACTCTTTTCATCTTCCCAAACTGAAACTTTGTACCCATTAAACAATAACTCCCAATTCCCCTCCCCCGAGCCCCTGGAAACCACCATTCTACATCTTGTCTCTATGAATTTGACAATTCTAGGGACTTCATATAAGTGAAATCATACAAATATTGCCCTTTTTCTTCTGGCTTATTTTACTGAATATATAGTCTTGTTTTGCTTTGCTTTTTTATAATAGCCACCCTAATGGGTACCATTTTCAAGTGCGTTCTTGTCTTCTTCAAAATTCAAGTCTCCCAGAAGCATTTAATGAAGAGCTGCATAGAATGTCAAGTGTCTGCATTGCTTTAGCATCGTTTTTCCTATTCTGTGTGGACCAAGGCCCTGTCATCAAGTCCCAAAACTCTTCTAAAGCAATGCAGTACATCGGCTTTATTTTCTCAGCCAGGTTGTAAATACCTTAAAGGCAAGCATGACATTTTTGCTTTTTTAAGTTCCACTCCAGGGCTGAGTTATGTGGCTTTTCCTATGACAAACACGAACTGAATTAATTATTGACAAACACCCAGAGATAAACACAGGGAATCCTCTGAGCAGCAAAGGCCATCCTCACACTAAAATTCTAAACCATCGTGACTCATTGAAGCCACAGCTCATACTTCTTGAAGGAAATTAGTTCAGACTCACCAGAGCTTCTTCAGATTGCAAAATAGATGCCTCAGTCCCACACACAAAAGCCTGATTCCAAAGTCTCCCAGGGCATTGTGGCTCAGATCCAGTTCCACCAGCTTCTGGTTGTTACTCAAGACCGAGGAGATGTTGAAGCAGCACTGATGGGAAAGGCAGCACTGCCCCAGCCTTCATGCCAAGCACAGAAACAGAAAACGTCAGAACGTGGGCGGCTTTTCTGTCACGGCTTTCTGGTCTACGTTGGTTTTTAGCACCAGGAAGGGGCACTGTGTTCTCATGTTACAAAGAGAAAGTTATAACTAAATTTTTTTTTTTCTTCCCTTGTCCCGCCACCCCTAAATTTTTTAATGAAAGAAAGAATTATCTTATCAGAACTCCTGACTACAGCTCAAGACGTATTGGGAAGTTAGGTGTTGGGCTCACTGGCTCACAGTCTGAGACCACAGCTGCCAGTGAACACCCTCCAAAAATAAGGGGCATATATATGAGTATATTATCGGCAAGTTCCAGTTTTGTAAATGAAAACAATGGTGAACCTATGGGTTCCACCTCTTTACCACATGTTCCTAACAGCGGAAACTCCTTCAGGTGGATACTATTCTCTTTAGGGTTGTACCCATCTACCTTTTCTCTTTGCCAACCTTGTCCCTGCTATACTGTTTGATGATTTTTTTTAATTAATTAATTAATTTATTTTTGGCTGTGTTGGGTCTTCGTTTCTGTGCAAGGGCTTTCTCTAGTTGCGGCAAGCGGGACCACTCTTCATCGCGGTGCGCGGGCCTCTCACTATCGCAGCCTCTCTTGTTGCGGAGCACAGGCTCCAGACGCTCAGGCTCAGTAGTTGTGGCTCACGGGCCCAGTTGCTCCGCGGCATGTGGAATCTTCCCAGACCAGGGCTCGAACCCGTGTCCCCTGCATTGTCAGGCAGATTCTCAACCACTGCGCCACCAGGGAAGCCCCTATACTGTTTGATGATTTAATCCCAGCCCTTCATCTAAACTGAAGGAGCAAGCAGCTCTGATTCTTGATTTGCTCTACACACACACAAACACACACTCCGTCACCACCATCACCACCACCAACAACAATTAGTCCCTATCAGAGGAGCAAGAACAATATTCCAGCTCATCTCCAGGTGAATAGTTCAAATGTCCTGGAGCTCGTTGGATCATCTTTTTTCTGCCTCCATTTCCACACCAACTAGAAGCGAATGGATAATAGATCTTATCTGCAAAACATCTCATTCTCACCCATGTCTCCCCATTTGTGTCTCACTTTCTGGAATCACACAGGGGCACCCACAGGGGCGATGGGGAGAGTGGCATGGGATGATGGTGGAGAGGAAGGTTAAATGTCAAAACCAGCCAGAGCCTTGAAGGCAAGAAGAACATTTTATATTTTGTCAAAAGAGCAAAGAAAAAGCACCTAAGCATAGAAATGCCACGATCAAAGTATAATTTTCTAAATAACACTCTGTCTTTTGTACAGAGAATGATTGGTGAGTGGCAAAAGTAGATGCAGGGAGACCAAACAGCCAATATTCATTCAATATGTATTTTGGGGCATGAACACATGGTAAGAACAATGTCTCCAGACATTATAGAGACAATTGCAGAACAAACATGGATCCTGTCATGAGAAGTTTATGGTCTTAGAGTCTATTGCACTATCCAGGCAAATCACGGTGGTTGTTGGACCTGGGCTGGTGGAGTTGAGATAGGCTGGGACCTGGGACTCTTTACTGCAGTGCTTGCACCTGGACAAATATCTGCTCAAGCAACAGAATACAAAGAAACTATAAGGGACTAAACATAACTGCATGCATGTGTGCAGTTGGGGCAAATTATGAACAATAAGATACAAAAAAGTCAAAACCCAACTGTCATTTCTGAGGCGCCAGGAGCAAAAGCAGGGTACTGCACATGATCCCTGCACACAGCACCACCAAGGGGGTGGCAGACCACCTAAGCCACGCCTCTGGTCAGACCCCTGGATCAGCCCCTACTCTCACCCCATTTAAGGGACCAGCTCGCCCCCCGCTCAGGGAGCGAGCAAGGGCACCTGTTACTTGTTTTTGCTCCCTTGTGCTGTAGCATGAGCCCCAATAAAGCCTTGCCTGAATTCATCATCTGGCCTCTAATTAATTTCTGCTGATTAAGGAGTCTAAGGACTCTAGTCAGTAATAGAGTGAGGATGAGGAAAAGTGGACAATGGTTTGTGTAATAGGTAAAATAAGACTGGTGATGGAGTGGTTATGACGAGCAAGAGAGGAAGGAATAAAAATGTCCTGGAGTGGTGGGCTTTAACACTGGCTGTGTAGCTCATCAAAAATGCAGATGTGTGATGGAAGAGGGCTGGAGGGATGGCCCATACAACTGTGTGCTCAACTCAGGGCATGCGAGTCTGATTCACAGTGTGGGCTCACAGTAAGCATTTTATTAATAAATCTACAAGAGATTCCCTGTGACAATTTAATCTATGCAAAATATTTTGATGGGTTCCAGCCCAGGTAGCCATTGCTGTATTTGATGAAACTCTTCAAATCTCATCTGTAAGCATGGCTAATGAAGAAATGGAAGATACTGAAAGTCACGTCCTTTCATAACACCAACAAATGACTTATTTTCAGTTCCCCTTTATTCTTCCCCATCTTAAACTTCCCAAACAACTGTCTTCCAATCAATTTTGCCTTCCCACTTACTATGGGCTGAATTGTGTCCCCCCAAATATTTCATGTTGAAGTCTCAACACTTAGGACCTCAGAATGTGACTATATTTGGAGACAGGGTTTAAAAAGTAATTAAGTTAAAATAGGTCATTAAGGTAGGCCCTAATCCAACATGACTTGTGTTCTTGTAAGAAGAAGAAATCAGACACACACAGAGACCATGTGAAGACACAAGGAGAGGACAGCCAACTACAAGCCAAGGAGAGAAGATGCAGAAGAAACCAACCCGGGCTTCCCTGGTGGCGCAGTGGTTGAGAGTCTGCCTGCCAATGCAGGGGACACGGGTTCGAGCCCTGGTCTGGGAAGATCCCATATGCCGCGGAGCAACTAGGCCCGCTCGCCACAACTACTGAGCCTGCGCGTCTGGAGCCTGCGCTCCGCAACGAGAGGCCGCGACAGTGAGAGGCCCGCGCACCGCGATGAAGAGTGGCCCCCGCTCGCCACAACTAGAGAAAGTCCTCGCACAGAAACAAAGACCCAACACAGCCAAAAATAAATAAATAAATAAATTTATAAAAAAAAAAAAAAAAGAAGAAACCAACCCTTCTGACAACTTCATCTTGGACTTCTAGCCCCCAGGACTGTGAGAAAATTAATTTCTGTTGTTTAAGGCTCCCAGTCTGTTGTACTTCGTTATGACAACCTTAGAAAACTAATCACTAATCTGGTCCTTCTTCTCCCTTTCTCTCTCTCTCTCCCTCTCTCTCTCTCTCACACACACAAACACACACACACACACACACATACACACACACATGTTCTTACCACAATCTGCGAATGTTACATCCAGGTTGATGGAGTGTTTCACATAATACCTTCATCCCTGGGTCTCCCAAGGTATTGCCACTGAGGTTCAATTCAGTGAGGTTCCAGTTATTGCTCAGGACTGAGAAGATGCCCCTGCAAATGCTGGAAGTGAGATAGTTCACCAATCTAGAAATTGGAAGGAAGGAAGGACAGAAAACAAAGTCAATCTCTAAGAATAGCAAACTGAAGCTAGGGGCCAGGAGTGGCTGACACCAGTTCAAAGGCCTCCTGGGAATTAAGAAATGAGTCACAGAACCAAAGATTGTGCACTGAGGAATGAAAAAGGCCAGAGGAGCCTTGGTAAGACTGTTCTACACACCTATGATTCAAAGAGCCTGTGATGAATGGATAAAGATGTGATGTATACACACACACACACACACACACACACATGCCACACAATGGAATACTACTCAGCCATAAAAAAATAATGAAATTTTGTCATTTGCAACAACATGGATGGACTTGAGGGTATTATGCTAAGTGAAATAAGTGAAAGACAAATGCTATATGATATCACTTATATGTGGAATCTAAAAAATAATACAAATAAACTTATTTACAAAACAGAAAGAGACTCACAGACATAGAAAACAAAGTTACGGATACCAAAGTGGGGGGGAGGAATAAATTAGAAGGTTGGGATTAACATATACACACTACTATATATAAAATAGATAACCAACAAGGACCTACAGTATAGCACAGGGAACTATATTCAATATTTTGTAATAACCTATAAGGGAAAATAATCTGAAAAAGAATATATATATATATCTATATATATATCTGAATCACTGTGCTGTACACCTGAAACTAACATGACACTATAAATTAACTATACTTCAATTAAAGAAATAAAAATTAAAAACTAAATTAAAGGGCTTCCCTGGTGGCACAGTGGTTGAGAATCTGCCTGCCAATGCAGGGGACACGGGTTCGAGCCCTGGTCTGGGAAGATCCCACGTGCCGCAGAGCAGCTGGGCCCGTGAGCCACAATTACTGAGCCTGCACGTCTGGAGCCTGTGCTCCGCAACAAGAGAGGCCGCGATAGTGAGAGGCCCGCGCACCGTGATGAAGAGTGGCCCCCGCTTGCCACAACTAGAGAAAGCCCTCGCACAGAAACAAAGACCCAACACATAAATAAATAAATAAACAAATACAAAAAAAATAATTAAAATTAAAAAAACTAAATTAAATTTAAAAATAATGAAATTTTGTAGTAACAACATGGATGAACTTAGAGGGTATTATGCTAAGGGATATAAGTGAAAGACAAATACTGTATGATATCACTTATATGTGGAATCTAAAAAATAAAACAAACTAGTGACTACAATGGAAAAGAAACAAACTCATGGATATAAAGAACAAACTAGTGGTTACCAGTGGGGAGAAGGGAGGGGGAGGAACAAGATAGGGGTAGGGGATTAAGAGGTACAAACTACTATGTGTAAAATAAATAAACTATAAGAATACATTGTACAACACAAGGAATATAGCCAATATTTTATAATAGCTATAAATGGAATGTAACCTTTAAAAATTGTGAATCACTATGCTATACACCTGAAACTTATATAATATTGTACATCAACTATACCTCAATAAAAAATAATAATAATAAAATTAAAAGTAAAAAACAATTAAGAAAGAGCCTGTGACTTTGGCTGACTGTGAATACCCTCTGGCCCGTCCCTCAGGCATCCTTCTCCTCCCTCAACAGTCGGCTGTCCTGTCCATGGCCCTGGACACTCTGCTAAGTGACCCAGAGACCAGTTCTCACATTGGCTACACAATAGCATCAGCAGTGCTCTCGAAAATCCCTAGGCCAGGCCATAGGAATAGAGTCAGAACCTCTGAGGTGGGACCAAGCATATTGATATTTTTAAGACTTCCAGGTGATTTCAAAGTTCAGCTCTTGTTAAAATGCAGATTCTGACTCCATGGATCTAGGATCAGGCCTGCAGTCCTGCACTTCTAACAGGCACCAGGTGGATGCCCATGCTGCTGGCCCTTCGAAGGCTCTAGAACACGCAAAGCAAGCGCCTGCCCTCAGAAGAAGGTAGCTGTCATCTAGCAAGATGGGCATCAGGCTCTTCATCAGGAGTTTTAGTCTGAGTCTCTGCCAGCCTTCCTCACAGCCGTGTGATCTTTGTCAGATGTCTTGTTTACTCAGCTTCAATTTTAGAGCCCTAGAGAGCAGACCTTCTCCTCTTAGTCCCCCTCTCTCTTTCTCTCCCTCTCCCATCTTCTTTCTAGCTATTCTGAACTATTTGCCATTGTCAAAATGTACCCTGCTTTCCCACCTCCCACCCTTCGAACCCACTATTCCCTCAATCTGGGTTGCCCTTTGCACATCCATGGCTCTCTCATGCCCCATCGTTCAGGGTCCGGCTGTTCAAGGGCTCCACACATGTGCTTCAGGTGCACTCCACCAGTGTTCTTGCCAAAGCCCATCCTCTCTACCAACTGCCCTTGTTTCCTTCCTGTCCCCACAACCCAACTGTAAGTCGCTGTGAGCAGGACCTTGGTCTTAGCCACCACTGAAGCCCCAGCGGGTGGTCCTTGATGACCTGACAGTAAATAGAAAAGTCATCCTGGTAGTGGTGCTGAGGCAAAGAGAGGGAGCTGAAAATTTATTGCTGCCAGTGAAAGGGTCAGCTCTCTTTCTCCTGAATTTTGTCCTATGTCAAGTGTCTTCTATAGCGGTTAAACCCAAGCACTCACAGAACAGCCACCTCCCCACAGCCACTGTAGCTGTGGCAGTTTCTGTGCAAGGACTTAGAAGTCAAGTAACTCAATCCCTTCACTGTACACACACAGCAACTGGCGTCCAACCCCCTAGCGAGTGGGTGAACAGACCCTGAAGGGGGTGCTGTTGATGAATGCCTGGCTGCAAACACAAGGTGGGGGCCTTGGAGCACTCTCTCCTTTCCAGTCCTATTTCCCTCAATTTCCCCTCATTGGTTGGTCCAGTGAAGCCATGTCCCTCCCCATTTTCTCCAACATAAGTACTCTTCCTCAGATCGTATTCATGCTTTCTTCATACAAGAACCCATTGCACAAATCCCTTTACCTTCTCCTCCACTCACGCACATCTTATCAATCCTTCACGGCAGACTCAAACTCCACTCCTCCAAGAAACCTCCCCCAAGCATCCAACGCTGAGGGCCCTCTGTCCTCTGTGTCCCTGGGCAGAGTCAAAGAGGTTGTTTTGCCCCTTAGGTACTGATAGGGTATTATGCACTAAAGCCCCAAGTACATTACAAGCAATTTGAGTTTACGAACATTTTTATTCCATTCTTTCTCCCACAGAATGCCTTGTGCTAAATTGGCATCCACCAAACATTTGCTTTTTGTTTCATTGGCTTTTTTCTCATGGCGTTTGTCCACCTACCCTTTCTCTACTAGTCAATATCTGCCAATGAAGGGGTCTGGTAGAAATGAGTGGTGGTGGCATTATTATGTAGCTGTGGCAACTGCATTTGCAAGACAGTTGAGAAGGAAGGAGAGAGAGCAGGTGTCAAGAGATAGGTGGTTGGAAAATAGAAGACATATACTACCACCTGCCTGAAGCAGAATCTCCTTACCGCTGAGAATATGCAACATGAGGATCAGAGAGGACACAATCGTTCACATCAGAGTGTTGAACTTCCTCCTCTTTCTCCTCCTCCTCTTCCTCCTCCTCCTCCTCCTTGGATGAGTTATGGAGCAATCTCAGGGAAAGTGATTCCACATGGCGACAGTTCTCAATACAAAAAGAAGAAACCACATGGTCCATTCTGGTGGAGAGCTTGATCTCAATTTTGGGGAAATAGCCCATGGCCCTTTGCACAAAGTCCTCCTCTTGCATCTCATACAAACAGTAGAACAATTCCAGCTGGCTGGGCTCAATCTGTAGCATCTTGGCCTCGGCTTTTGCTTCAATCCATTTTAGCAACTCCAGCCTGATTTTCTGAGAGATCTTGCAACTCAGTTTTTTCTCCAAGTAGGAGGTTCTCTCCTGGTTTATAAGGCCAAAGAGAAAACGGACAACGAAAATCAGATACCCTTTCTCAAACTTGCCATAGTTTTCGAGAAGGACCGTCACATCTCGGTTGGGAAGCTTCAAACTACTCTGCTGCATGCTCCTCATATCCCCCTGATTCTCCTCTTCCAGCAGATAGTACATGGCAGCAAAGAACTCCTGGAACGTCATGTGGATGAAGCTGTAGAATTTCTCACAGTCCACTTCCTTTTGGAATAGGTTCATCCTCAAGAAAGCAGACACATCTGCCTTCTGCAGGCCATGATTCCTGAGGTCACACTCCTCAAACAGGATTTTCTGGTTCCAGATTCCATCTGCAGCCAATGAACAGAGACCCCAGAGGGTGGCAGAGTTGTGGTGCTCCTGGTTCCCTCCTTGGGACTGCAACAAACTGGAGAGGAAGAAGATATACACGGCAGTGGTGGTCTTGGACGTCCGGGCAAGGCTCTTGCCACTGTCCATCTGCTGTTTCAGCCCAGTGCACACGATCCAGCAGACCAGGGGAATAAAGCACATGGTGAAGAGGATCTCATTCTCCTGAATCAGCCTGAAGGCTTCCCTGGCTTGCTGCTCATCTGAGAAATACTTAAAGAAATATTCCTTCTTTCTGACCTCTGAGAAACCCAGGATCTCCACGTGACGAGCCCGGCCCAGCAAGTGCTGAAGTTTCTCCAGGGCCACGGGTCTTGTGGTGATGAGCAGAGAGGCCTCGGGAAGCAGTCTTTTCCTGATGAGGCTGCTCAGGAGAATGTCTCCCCGCTCCACCTTCTGCCAGTTGGTGCAGAGTGCTTCTGTGTGCTCATCAAAGGCACCTTGCAGCTCATCAAAACCATCCATGAGGAAGAGGATCCTGGAAGGCTTGCTCACAATCTTGCCTATGGGTGGGTTTGGGCCAGGGCAGCAGCTGGCGATGAGGTCCCCCAGGCTCCTCTGCATCCCAAGGCTCACCTCCCGACAGTGAATGTAAAACAAATAGTCAAATTTGTCCTGGTAAAGTTCCCCTGACGCCCAGTCCAACATGATCTTCCTGGCCAGTATTGTCTTCCCAATGCCCGCTGCTCCCTGGAATACCACCGTGTGCACAGGCTCAGAGTGTTGGTCCTCAGGATCAAAAAGCAATTCCAAGTTCATGGAACTCACGGGGCCATCCTGCATCTTGGCTGAGGTCCTACCAATGGCCAGGAGCTCATGCTCTCTCTCCTGCTGGCTCCGGTGTTCCTTGATGAGACGCAGCCTGGTGAAGCGCTTGTTGAGGTTCACGCTCTCACCCAGACGGGCATTCCTGTCTTTGATACACTGGAATCTGCTTCTCACATATTTTCTGTACTTCTTACAGTAATCTGTGGCAGAGACAGAAAGTTAGATTTTGGAAGAAGCCTGAGCACATCCACCAGAGATGAGCTATCAGCAGGGGCCGGTGGTCTATAAGGAATGGTAACTGGAATTGAGGAATGGGAGTTGCAGTTTCTCTCCACTGCCTGGGTATGAACAGCCCCAGAAAATCTAGGGTGTCAAAGTCTTCCTAGACACGGTTAAACAAAAGAAGAGCAAAGCGCCATATGAACTGGCCCTGGCCAGAAGATCCTTTTTATTCAATCTTACTCCTTTAGGTAGTCTGCAGCTCATGCCTGATAAAACCTGAAACACTCAATTGCCTCCCCTTGGTTCTGGGACTCCAAGGAGCCATGCAAACATAAATCTATTTCTTAAGCTGAAGTGGATTTCCTGAGACAGGTCTTTTCACCCTAAGGAGCAGGAACATGTTAGGATCACCAAATTATCCACCTTCCTAGCTTCAAGTACCTACAGAACCAGGTCTCCAAACCCAACTAGAAATGCCACCCCCATTGCTTACCTTTCTTTTTTTTACAAATAGAGATTCTGGAAAGGTACCCCAGTAAACCCATCCACTCCTCTTCAAGGCTTTCTTCCTGGCTTATCACAGAAACGTTTGCATTGTCTGAGAGTAAAAGGAAGAAAAATTCAAAGCGTCAAAACCCAGGACTCCTGATTAAGATGACATCATTGAGATCCAATATCTAACACCTGGCATAGGTCAAAGGCACCTGCCCTGAACATCTCCCAAACCAGAATACAGCTCAGTTGCATGTCCAGTTAGGGGCATTCCTGTACTCCTAATTTCAAAGCAATGGATACCACCCAGAATTATGTCCACACTGTATCCAGTCTTGGAATCTGTCTCCCAAGCCTGGAAATCAAACAGTAAACATGTGAGGCATCAAGGTTTCTTATCCTCATTTGTCTTTGGCAGACTCCCTCCCTGGTGCTCTGGTTTTGAGGCCATCCCACACACTTTCCAATATCCCCAAGATGGCTAAAGGCCAGCAATATCATCCTTCCTTGACCGCAAACACCTGAAATTCATCTTACCCATATCCTGAGTCTTAAGAGTAAGAATAACCAATCTGGCTTATGTCTATTTCTCTATTTCAGTATTCAGAATCCTGGCTGACATTAGATTCACCTAGAAAGCTTTAAAAACACTGATTCCAGGACTCCACCTCCAGTGATCCTTTGTCAGCTCTCTGAGGTGGAGCCCAGGCACCATTATATTTTAAAAGCTCCAACATGCATCCACAGTTGAGAATCACAGATCTAAACAATCACTGAATAACACATCCCAAAGAAGCATCTTATAGGAGAAATTAGACACAGTAGAATAAGAGCTAGGCACCAAGGGAAACACACGGGACAGATAACTTTAGGTGGGCAGGAACCGAAGAGCTACATAAAGGATTCCTGATAGGTGTCTACTTATTCTGAATGGCAAAGCTGTTAATCCAACACACACAAAACCACAAAACAAAATCTAAACATTGACTCAAACCAAGACTACAATTTAATTCTTACCTAAAACCTAACCCTAGCCAGCACCCCCCATAAAAACAAAAAAATTCTAACCCTAGTTATCATTCTTCCACCCCACAACCCAGATGTAAAAGCCAAATGGCACAGTGGTTAAGAGCCAGGCTTCCACCAAAGACACACTTGGCATTGAATCCCAGTCTTGGCTCTGATTAGAACAGAGTCATGGACAACCAAAACCTTTTCCAGGCTCACTTCACATGGTTGTGCAACCAATCTCCAGAATTATTTTTCATCTTGTAAAAATGAAACTCTATACCCATTAAACAACAATTCTCCATTCCCCATTCTCTGCAGCCCCTGGCAACCACCAGGGGCTGTGACTGGCTTATTTCACTCAGTATAATAAAACTGAAAGTTCATTTGAAAAAGCACAGGCTTCCTGGGGTTCTTGTGAAGAATGAATAAAATCCACAAAAACTGCTTAGTGAACTACTTCTGCCACTATGATTATTATACTTTAAAAGGGTTATTGCGTATGTAAGTACTGACACATTTATAACTGTTATTATACGCAATTTGTTTATAACATCCCACTGGTGTACGCCCTTGCCCTCATGCCCCCATATTATTTTTATCTCCCTCATTAGACCCGTATTGCTTCCCCAGTTCACTGTGCTTCTGACCTGATGGTTCATTTTTTTTTTGCCAGTATAAATACATTTTAATTGACTTTAGACATGTCAGTATGGACAATACAGGGTTGGAAGAAAAAACAGGGTAAACAGGGTAAACATTCATTAGAAAACAGAAGTTTAAATATATAAAACTGACTTCAAATGGCATGGATATACTACATACGCACCACCATTTTTGTCTGACCATTTCAGAAACGCTGATTCATTTTTATTCCCTATTTCCGCTAGCTCAACATCATCATCCTGTGATTTTCTAGATTCCTCTGAGCCCATCCTTGTACCCTTCCCTTGCTCAGAACCAGAGCCAGAAGGAAGACCCTCACCCTCAGCCTGTCCACAGGGATGAAGAGTATTTCTTTGATCATTCCAACACCCAAAGTAATGGCCATAGGAAAAGCTTTTCCCCAGAAATTACATAGTTCTATAAGGTGAGAGATTGCCCCCTGAGCCATGGGAAGCAGAGATTCAAGTTTGTTGACTATGCAGGCAGACACATGAGGAGCTAGATGGAGACCTGGAGGAAGTTTCAGGCACAGGAGAGATTTGGATAAAGTGTAACTATTCAGAGAAAATTCCTAGTGGTATATGAGCCCTGACTTAGGTTTTTAAAGAAGTTAGGAAAAAAGTAAACTGCTTTCCTCCATCTTCTCATAGCACTATCATGAGAAGAAAAAAGAAGATGAAGCCAAGATAATAAAACAAGTGATTAAAAAACAAACATACTGGGCTTCCCTGGTGGCACAGTTGTTAAGAATCCACCTGCCAATGCCGGGGTCGCGGGTTCGAGCCCTGGTCCAGGAAGATCCCACATGCCGCAGAGCAACTAAGCCCGTGCACCACAACTACTGAGCCTGCGCTCTAGAGCACACAAGCCACAACTACTGAACCCAAGTGCTACACCTACTGAAGCCCGTGCACCTAGACCCTGTGCTCCGCAACAAGAGAAGCCACTGCAGTGAGAAGCCCGCACACCGCAACAAAGACCCAACACAGCCAAAAAATAAATAAAATAAATAAATTTAAACAAACAAACAAAACAAACAAACAAACATACTAACTTTGATTCGTCAAAGGATACCATTAACAAAGTGAAAAGGCAACCCATAGAATGGGAGAAAACATTTGCAAATCATATATCTGATGAGAGGTTAATATCCAGGATATATAAAGAACTCCTACAAGTCAACAACAAAAAAGACAAACAACCCAATTAAAACATGGGAAAGGGACTTGAACAGGCATTTCTCCAAAGATAAACAAATGACTAACAAGCACATGAGAAGGTGCTCACGTCACTCGTCAATAGGGAAATGCAAATCAAAACCACAATGAGATACCATCTCACACCCATTAGGACTGCTACTATCAAAAATATGTAAATATATATATAAAATAAGTGTTGGTAAGGATGCGGAGAAATTAGAACAATTGTACACTGCTAGTGGGAGTGTAATAAGATGCGGCCATTATGGAAAACATTCCTCAAAAAATTAAACTAGAATTACCATGTAATCCAGTAATTCCACTTCTGGGCATATATCCAAAAGAATTGAAATCAAGGTCTCAAAGAGATTTGTACAGCCATGTTCATAGCAGCATTATTCACAATAATCAAAAGCTAGAAGCAACCAGAAAGTCCACTGATGGATGAATGGATGAACAAACTGTGGTATATACATACCACAAAATATTATTCCACCTTAAAAAGGAACGAAATCCTGCCATATGTGACAACATGGGTGAAGCTTGAGGATGTTTATGCTGAGTGAAATAAGCCAGATACAAAAAGACAAATACTGTATGATTCCACTTATAAAAGGTACTGGAATAGTCAAATTCATAGAGACGGAAAGAGGTTGCCAGGGGCTGAGGGGAGGGTAGAATGAGGAATCGTTGTTTAATGGGTACAGAGTTTTGCAAGATGAAAAGATTTCTGGAGATTGATTGCACAAAAGTGTGAATGTGCTTAACACCAATGAATCATACACTTTAAAATGGTTGACAGTAAGTTTTATATTATGTGTATTTTATCACAATTTTAAAAAATATACTGTCTTCCTTCCACTCACCCCATTCTGGCTCATCCCTCTTAGCTTTCTCATAAAGGTCTCTCCTGTTGATTGCAGCAAAAATCCACTTGGCCATGGCCCATGCTTTCTCCTCTCCATTGAAATCAATCATCAGAGTGGCTAGATCCACGTGATCTGCTTTCTCTGTCTGACCCCGAGGAAGTGATGTGCAGCCCTTCTGACAAGGATAGTCTTCTAAGTGCATCTTGAATTTCTTAAAGTCTACGTCTTCCAGATCCTCCAGGTAACGAGCCAGCTTGCAGCGGACACTTGCCATGCTCACCTGCAGCCCTGGTCAGAGTCCTTGGGCATAGGTCCACACTGGGAAATCGGGTGGTGAAAACAGCATATGGATAAGAAGTCTTTTAAGAAGTCTACCCTCAGAGAGAACTAAACTATCAAAAACCCAGAAGATTGAAAGGAAAAAAAGAAATCACCAGACTCTAACGAGTTGCCATCTTTAGTTTTGAAAAGTGAGTCAAATACTTACCAGAGAGCTTTCCTATTGGCTTGACCCAGGAGTGTGTCCTGAGCCATGGAAAAAAGGTGCCCCTGTGGAGAGAAACAATTAAACCCACAAACACAATCACATTAACATTGCAATGTGTATCTTAAACCACTTCCTGATGCCACCTTGATGTATCACCAGGAGAACTTTGGTCCCACTGATCACTGGTTATGTGTGACCTTGGACAAATTCTTCACTATTCTTCAACTTCAGTTTCCTCGTCTATAAAATGACAGAGTGGAAAATATGTTTTTTACATTCCTTCCAACTGAAAGACTCTGGTTTCTTGTTTCTGTTTTGAACCAAGGAAAGATGAGTAAGGGACAAAAGAAGAAGGATGCCAGGAATTAGTAAATATGGCGATAACAGAGCAGCATATGCCTAGAGAGAGAAAAGGAGAGAGAACATAAAAGCATGTAGAGGAGAGGATGGTCTGCAATAGCCCTTTTATCAGTCCACTGATTGATAAAGACTGAAATGGGATGGAACTTGGGGTGATAAGGGAGAATAATAAACACATATATTTCTTTAATGTCTCTTTGCAAAAAATCACAATTATAATAATTATTAGAACTCACATTTATTGAGAGCTTCTCATGGGCTAGGTGCTGCCCTGATGCACAAAGCCCAAAGATTAAATTCCTAGTCCCATGGTATGGAAGTAGAGACTGAGTCTTAGGCTAAGTGACTTGCCCAGGTTTTCACAGCCAGGAGGGACAAAGCCAGGATTTAGACCAGGGTCATTGATTTCTGAGTCATGCCCTTAACGTTGCATTTTTCTCAGCTTAAAAAGTGTGAGACCGTTTCTTCCACCATTTAAGTAGGTATCTCAGTCAGATAGGAGGAAAAATTATCGAAGATGATAAAAATAAATGGTTAAAAGGCAAAGACATTTTCCCAGGTTTTATCACACACAGTCTTTCATTACAGTGTTCAACAACTCAGTTTCCTAACTAGAGTTTGAGTTCCACAAAAACTAGAAATAAGCTGCTATATCTTTTGATCATACACATCTCCTAGATTTTATTTTATTTTTTTTATTTATTTATTTTTTTAAAAGACTATTTTTCGAGGGGATGATTTTTTTTTTTTAATAGCTACTTTATTATTTATTTATTTATTTTTGTTTGTGTTTGGGTCTTCGGTTCGTGCGAGGGCTTTCTCTAGTTGCGGCAAGCGGGGGCCACTCTTCATCGCGGTGCGGGGACCGCTCTTCATTGCGGTGCGCGGGCCTTTTCACTATCGCGGCCCCTCCCGTTGCGGGGCACAGGCTCCAGACGCGCAGGCTCAGTAGTTGTGGCTCACGGGTCCAGCTGCTCCGTGGCATGTGGGATCTTCCCAGACCAGGGCTCGAACCCGTGTCCCCTGCATTAGCAGGCAGATTCTCAACCACTGCGCCACCAGGGAAGCCCTCTCCTAGATTTTAGATGGATGAACACATTGGCTTTGTTTGGAATTTATCCCTTCATATTACTGAACTTGGAAAAGCACAACATTAGCCCAAAGACATAAATGATGTTAAAGGAAGGGAGAGGCCCTACGAAGCTTTGGAACTCTCCAAAACGGAATTTTTAAAGAACACAGTTTAATGTTCAAGCCATCTCAAACATGTTCATCTCTCCTTCTATCTTCATTCTTGCCTCTCCACTCCTGGCCTCATGCACCCCACGCCAAATCCATTCCCTATGCATCTGGCAGGTGGCAAGAGGGGAGGGGGCACTCCAGACAGATCCACCAGCGCTGCAGACCCTCCCAGGTCCCATTCCATTGATCTTTCCATCCACATCAGGACTCTGCCTTTCCTCTGTGCTCCCCTATCCCTAACCCTAGTGCACCCCACCTTGACCTTTACCTTCTCTGTCCCTTGGTTTCTAAAATACTCATTTGCTTTTATGCATCCCATCTATCCTCTCCCTGGGGGAATGATTGGCAAATATGCTGGAGTCATGGGTGTAAGCAGTTGTTGCTGCTCCTGTCCTCACCCCCCGTCCCCCCACATACACATGCACTCGCACACATAGCATCCAAATAGTGATAAACATAAAAGAACATTCCAGAAGCATTGTTGAAGGACAGACCTGAAGGCTGGCAAAAGAAATCTCTAGTCAAGTTCTGGCCCTTGACACAATCTCCCCATGCTTCCCAAGACCATTTCAGCCACCCCGCTCCACAGAGCTGGACTTACCCAGATGTCAGCCTCAGGAACAGCCGGAGAGGAAACGAGATGAATTTTATAGCAGTCACAGCCCAGCAGGAAGGATGTGGTCTCACTATGGAGTGAACAGGCTTGCATCACAGACAAAGGCAGAGACTAACGATTACTCACATCACTGGATTTTCCAAACTGAAGTTCTCAAAGCTGAGACTGGTTGTAGCCAGAGATGTCTGGCCTCTCCTCAGTGGCCACTGGGGTAGAGGATGGGAGGAAATTCAACTGCTACTCAGTGGATGTTCCCTGTAACTCTGACAAGCAGCCACGTGAGTGTTTTGTTGACAGAGAGGGGAGTACGATGGAGAATACCACCGGAGCTGGTAAATAGAGAATTGAGAGCATAACCTGGCCATCAGACTGCAAATCCCATGCACTTTCAAGCCATCACATGGAGGCAGTCTGCAGACAGTACAATAACAATTGACTGTTATATTTTTAACCACTTTATTAGGGGTAAGTATATACCTGTGAAACCATCACCACCATCAAGGCTATAAACATATTTATCACCTCCCAAATTTCTCCCCACCCTATTATGATTATGATTTTGTGTGTGTGGTGAGAACACAATATAAGATCTACCCTTTTACCAAATAATAAGTACACAATACAGTATTTTTTTATATAAATTTATTTAGTTATTTATTTATTTTTGGCTGTGTTGGGTCTTCGTTGCTGAGCGTGGGCTTTCTCTAGTTGCAGCAAGGCAGGGGCTACCCTTCATTGTGGTGCGCTTCTCTTGTTGCAAAGTACGGGCTCTAGGCACGCGGACTTCAGTAGTTGTGGCTCGTGGGCTCTAGAGCACAGGCTCAGTTGTTGTGGTACATGGGCTTAGTTGCTCTGCGGCGTGTGGGATCTTCCTGGACCAGGGATCGAACCCGTGTCCCCTGCATTGGCAGGTGGATTCTTAACTACTGTGCCACCAGGGAAGTCCACAATACAGTATTATTAGCTACGGGCTCTATGCTGTACAGCAGATCTCTAGGACTTTTTCATTTTGCATAATAGAAACTGCCCACCCTCTGACTAATATTTTCCCTTTTCTTCCTCTCCCTAGCCCCTGGCAACTGTCATTCTACTCTGTTTCAATGAGTTTGACTATTTTAGATTCCACATGAGTGATTTCATTCAGTATTTATCTTTCCTGTCTCATTTATTTCACTGATTTCATTCAGTATTTATCTTTCCTGTCTCATTTATTTATTAATGTCATCAAGATCCATCCATGTTGTTGCAAATGGTAGGATTTCTTTCTTTGTCATGCCTGAATAACATTCCATTGTACATATATACCACATCTTCTTTATTCATTAATCTATTGATGGATGCTTTGTTTACCTTTATCCATTCTTCTATTTATGGACATTTTATCCGTTCTTCTATTATGGACAAGGTTGTTTCCACATCTTGGCTATTGTGAATAATGCCACAATGAACATGGGAGCAGATATCTCTTCAAGATCCTGATTTAAATTCCTTTGGATGGGCACAAACTCTACTCTCTGACTCACTGACTTACTCGCTCAACTAACACTTATGGGGTACCTAGTGTGTATCAGGCATGAACACAAAGCTGAAAAGCACCTTGCCTTACCCAAGAGGAGCTGGAGGAGAGAGAAACACCCAGACCTGCTTTCCTAGCTCTCACCATGGCTCCAGGACCACAGTCCAACAGTGGCATGAGTTCCATAGAGCATGGTGAGTGAGAAGCGCTCAGCACCTCCAGGAGAGTGCAGGAAACTTGGAGCAAGAAGGAAAAGCATCCAAGTCTAACAGAGGGGCACTGGTATGCTACTTCATGCCTCAGTTTCCTCATCTGTGAAATGGGGGTGACAATAGCACCAATAGGAGATGGCTGTCATAAGGATTGAGCAAATGGGTAGATGTGAGGTCTTTGGAACAGAGCCTGAATCAAAGAAGCTGGTATCCGTGGTTAACTCCTGTTACTACCGTTGTTAGAGAATTATGTGCAAAATGCTCCGAGGGATGAAAGAGAGGCATCTACTCCCACTGAAGCAAGGGCAGGATAGCAAGACCTGAGTCTAAAGCTCTGCATGTTGTTAAGGGCCAGGGTGCATGCAGGAGCAGTGAGGAATCCAGATGCTGAGACCAGAGAGAGAGACAGCAGATCAATCAAACAATACCTGAGAGGGAAATGCAAGGTAGAAAGCAGAATTCAAATGTCATTCCAGAATTTTGAAAATGTATTCTAATCATGTATAAAAACTAATCAAGAAAAAAAATGACCATGCTTTCCTTGTAATTCTGCCTTCTGAAAACATTGTTTCAGGTATGGGAATATCAAAATCAACACAAATAATAAACAAAGAAGGTCACAAAAATAGAATATAATGATTCTCCTTCCTACCTGTTCATGACCCCCCTCCTAAAAACATGGAGAATAACAATTTAATACTGTGCACCAAAGAAAAACAATGACACCCATGAAACAACTGCCACTCACTTCTATAAAGCAGAGTGAACTGGAGCTCTGGGTATTGGGTTCCAAACCCAAATTTGCCACAAATTCTTTCTAATTGAATAATCTACAGGAAACCAAACCAAAACAAAAGTAAATCCACTAGGAAATCAATGACTGCTGTAAGTTACAAAGAAATAGACTGCCAAAGGCTGAAGGGGAAATAAAGCAAGCCAGGACAGATGTGCTTCCCCCAACCACCTCCAAGTACATATGAACAAGCCCTGATTCTACGGGTTGGGACAGAGTGAGGAAACGTCCTAAGGCTTTGCTGAACTGAAAATCCAGACACGAGACATGAAAGTATAGGTGTGGTGACAAAGACCCCAAACATTTAAAGTCAAGATTCTATTGAAAAGTCCAAAGCAAAACAGTAATAGTGTAAGATACCCTAAATCATGCATGTCTCTCTGGGCCCGAATGCCTCCAAATCCTCACCCAGCTTCCCCTTCCCTTGACCTCTACACACAGGGTACAACATGACATGCTAATCACCCTCTCTAGGCCTGCGAGGAAGGTGGTTTCACTTCTACACGGGCAGAAAGAAAGCACATTGCTTTCCTGGAAAAGAGATTCTCTTAGGCTGCAGGCATTGCTGCCACTTTCCACTTGTCAACCCTGCACTGATCAATACAGTAGCCACTAGCTACACATGGCTACTGAAATGTAAATTAATTAAAATTAACAATTCAGTTCTGGCTGCACTGGTGGCATTTTAAGGGCTCAGTAGCCACATGTGGGGACAGTGCAAAATAGGACAAGTATATCACTACTGAGTTTTATTGGTCAGCCCTGGTCTGACTCCTTTCTTTGCCTGGAAGGGGCTTCCTGGAGCTTAATTCCTCATGTTGAAAATCTTAAAATATTTCCTGCAGAACATTATTCTATCAGACATTAGGTAGGTTGTTGAAGATATATATATATAGATATATATATATATACATATATATAGATATACATATATATATATAGGATTACTTATTTTTAAAATACATATATATGCACTTATTAATACATGTGTAGACAAATTTGGAAGAACTGTATTTGAAACTACAAACATGAAGTTAGAACAAACAGAGGATTTTTATTTTCTGCATTAATACAGAGGACTTTTATGTTGTACATTATATATTTCTTCATTGACTGGCTTTTTTCCAAAGCATATATAACTTTGTAATTGAAAAAGAAAAAAAGGGAGTTTTACCCAGCACAGGTATCAAGTTGGTAGGTTCTGGTGGCCTTAAAATAGGATGACAGTGACAGTTGGGCTTCCCTGCTTTTCTAGCTTCCATCAGTACACCAGTCCTCTAACTAATAACGCTACTTTTTCCCCTCCTCCTCCACTAGGTGCTAATTCTTTCTCCCATGCCTTCTAATCCATGTCAAGGCATGAACTGCAAAAGGCCAAGCATGTACTCGTATTATGGTGAGTGTAGAATTTCACAGAAGTGGAGCAGATCCTGTAGGTGGTCAGACCATCATCCGGTGGCCACCTTCTTCCTTGCTAAAAGGACCCCAATTTTGTGCAAGCATTCACTTTTTCCTTACAGGACTCAGGAAAAGTTAATTCTTTTCTCCAAATTAAGGGGTATATTCTGGTTTATATAACCCAGTAATTGGATCCTGCTCTCCTAATAATGATGGTTTAAGGCGTGGGCTGGTGATTAAGTTCTAGTTATAAGACCAGGACTTCACAAAAAACAGTCTGTGCTCTGAAGAAAGACTTTCCATAAGGTTTGGTCCTTTGCTGCCAATAGATGTGGTCACATCAGGTTATGATGCCTGGAACTGCTGTGGCCATTTAATGACTATAAGGGAACATGAAAGACTCTAAGGATGGCAGAGCCAGAGATGGAAGAAACATGTCCACTGAAGCAACCAGCCCAACAGTGAAATGCTCTGGTGTTTAAGCCAATTAATATGGTTTCTCTGTTCCTTAAATCCAAAGGCAACTTATACATAGATGCCATTGTTGAAGTATGATTGACTATTCTTCTCTGTGAGTTTTGATTTCCCTGAGGTCAACACTGAGCTAATACTCACCAGTACAGGTGTAGTAGCATGGCTATCGACTTGTGCCTGGGCTAACAGGTGGGCATTGGTGTCCTGAGGATTGTTAAATAGTTCTAAAAAAGACCCTAGCTGTCAGCCACTACCATTTCCTCACCATTTGCTCATCATAGTTTTTCCCTGTGGCAACATGGCCACAAAATAAGGAGTTATCAGGCAGCTCTGAATTTCAAGGTAGAACAATGGTCTTGAATGGAAGGCTTTTATGATGGAATGGAGGTTTTTGAGAGAGAAAATCTTCGTTGAGCTCCAAATAGCATGAGCATTCATGAATTCATAAAATAAATTTTATCTCATAAACTATAGCACAGGGAAGATTGTAAGGTGATATGAGAACTATTTCAAAGAACATGAACATTTCAACAGGAGACTGAATTGGAGAAATGGAGAGTCCCTGCAATGGTTAATTTAATGTGCCAGTTTGGCCAGGCCGTGGTACCCAGACATTTGGCCACACACCAGTCTGGATGCTGTTGTGAAGGTATTTTTTAGATGAGATTAACTTTTAAATCAGTAGATTTTGAGTAAAACAGATTACCCACCATAATGTGGTTGGGCCTCACATAATCAGTTGAAGGTATTAAGAGAAAAGACTGAGATCCCCCAAGAAAGAAGGAATTCTGCCTGCAGTTTGCCTTCAGACTCAACAATGCAACATCAACTTCTCCCTGAGTCTCCAGCCTGTCCTGCAGATTTCAGACTTGCCAGCCCACACAATCACATGAGCCAAATACTTAAAATCCCTCAAGATAGATAGATAGATAGATATAGATGTTGATATAAATATAGACATAGTTACATATATATAAATGTGATATATATACATATATATATATATATATACACACTATATATATATATATACATATATATTGTCTTAGTGTGTTCAGGCTACTATAACAAAAATAGCATACTAAAAAAAATGGGTGACTTCAAAAACAAACATTTATTTCTCATAGTTATGAAGGCTGGGAAGTTCAAGATCAAGGTGCCAGCAGATTCAATGAGTAATGAGGGCTGCTTCCTGGTTCATCGAAGGTCATCTTTTTACTCTGTCCTCACATTGCAGGAGAAGTGAGGGACCTCTCTGGGATCTTTTATAAGAAGAGCACTAATTGCATTCATAAGGGTTCCCCCCTCAGACATAATCACCTCCCAAAGGCCCCACCTCTAAATACTAATCACACTGGGGATTAGGTCTCAACATATGGATTTTGAAGGGACACAAACATTCAATATATTATACACACACACACACACACACACACACACACACATATACATCTGTTTCTCTGGAGAACCCTGACTAACACAGTCCCTGGGTAAGGATCAAAAGCCCAACAGCATACGTGCAGCCCAAGCCCCAGGATGAGGAGTTACAGAAACTACTAGTGGATGCAGGGGATCTGAGAATAGAGGAAAATATGCCTCACTGTCTCAGATGTAGCCCAGAGAGAGTACACACCTCTCAGAGAAATCTCTCTTCTAAAACAAGGAAATGGTGCCTGAGATGCCAGGTGGGCAGGCCATGACATATTCACAAAACCCTACCTGGCCCAGACCCAAGGAGGGAGCACGCATTCTGGGACAAAAAGAAATTCCAAGGGACCTAAGACCGGGATGAGGACGTGGTGCCAGAGGTAGCTGGGAAGGATGCTGGTACCCAGGGGAGATTTCAGAGGGGCCCAGAAAGGACAGAGATCAGCCCAGCAGCCAGACACCCTTCCCCTACTAGGGAGAAGAGAAGAGACAGGAGGTAGAGAGTCCCAAGGCAGCTGAGCTTTCATAGAAAGAGACTGCATTTTAAACTGAAAGTGACTGTTGGACAAATCACATGGCAGAAACATGATGTGGCAGGAAGGGGCAGTGATGCATGATTTGAATTTGCACAAAGACAAATTCAATTTTTGAAAATAAAGTTACAATTT
The DNA here is from genome assembly GCF_028023285.1 of Balaenoptera ricei. Classification (NCBI taxonomy): domain Eukaryota; kingdom Metazoa; phylum Chordata; class Mammalia; order Artiodactyla; family Balaenopteridae; genus Balaenoptera; species Balaenoptera ricei. Next base: position 167,810,792 of record NC_082641.1, read on the forward strand.
AGCATTACTGAGTCTTCGTGATCTCTTGTAGGGAGAAGCCTGGCATAATCACTTTATGTCGCTACTGTGCTCTTCCCTCTTTCCCACAAGGTGTATTTCCCTGGGGCTTAGAAAGCTGGGAACACACCCTTCTCCTGGCAGTCACCATCCCTAGTGGAGATAGGTTTCCATGGGCTTATGAGCCCAAGTGTTTCAAAGACCCCCAATTATTGGACCTCTACACCTTCTGAGTAATGGATTGAGGAAGATTTGGCTGACAATTGTGAAAAAAGTTGTCAAGTCCTGCTTTTTTAAGAGGACTTAAAAAGTCCTCCACACAAACATCCCATGAACCATATTTGGAATCAGTTTCTTTGTTCCCATTTAGCTTTCCCTTTTTCTGTGTTCATAAGCTTTTCTCTAGAATTACTTTTTATAAACAGCATTAGGGTCAGAGACCCTTGTCATGGGGTTCCAACTATGGCTTACTGTCTCATCTACCTTTAAATGACCACCCCCCCACCCCCATCAGTGTTCCCTATTGTGTTTCTGGAAGACACATTCCAAGTTGAAGCAAATCTAGGAGCTTTTACTGCAAACTCGAAACCAGAAGGAAAACAGATAAACATTTTGAGAGGAAAACAGATAAACTACTACTCAGAAGTACAGTTGACCCTTAAACAACTGGCAGGGGTTAAGGGATGTTGACCCTCTGCACAGTTGAAAATTTGCCTATAACTTAGAGTCGGCCTTCCTTATCAGCAGTTCCTCAGTATACTACAACATGACCATGATGACTTTACGCTAAGTGAAATAAGCCAGTCACAAAAGAACAAATACTGTTCCACTTATATAAGATTCTTAGAATAGTCACATTCACAGAAACAGAAAGAATGGTGGTTGGCAGGGACCCAGGGGAGGGGGAAATGGGGACTCATTGTTTGATGGGTACAAAGTTTCAGTTTTGCCAGATGAAGAGTTCTTGGGATTCCCTGGCGGTCCAGTGGTTAGGACTCTGTGCTTCCACTGCAGGGGGGCATGGGTTTGATCCCTGGCCAGGGAACTAAGATCCTGCAAGCCACACAGCATGGCCAAAAACAAAAGAAAAAGAAGAAGAGTTCTGGAGATGGATGGTGCACAACAATGTGAATGTACATTGCACTGCAGGACTATACACTTAGAAATTATTAAAATGATAAGTTGCATGTTATATATATTTTCTACAGTAAAAAAGAAGAAAATCAGTTGTTTTATACATTTCCACCCCTGATTTTCCCTCTCTCTCATTTAACCCAGAAGAGAGTAAAGAAAAACTGTAGTACGAGTGCTACTCCTAACACTCAGTTAAAAGTAAGAAATTATATTTCACTTTACCAGGTACATCTATATAAATTGTGGATGGATTGGATACTTTAAATGTTTATATAAATATATAGAAAAGACTGGAAAATAGACACACATCACATTTTTGCTTCTGATATCATCCCTAAAAGAGGTCACTATGTGGGTAGAAGGAGACATTTCCACTACATGCAATTCTGTATTGTCTCTATTATAATGAACTTCAGCAACTTTTTAAAAGTTATGGAAAGAAGCTAAAAAGATTTCCTATTAAAGATAGCAGAAGAGAAACCTCTAACTCTTGTGTCTTCTCTGAAACCAACCCAGAACAACAAAGAGAAACAAAAAAAGAACTTCCACTTCTATGAAGTCACCAATCATGAGAGGGCCCCTATGCTCTTGGGGCCTGGGGCTGGAGTGAGAAGGGACACAATGAGAGAGACCATCTGCAGGAAAATAAAGAGAATCCAAGGTTTTCCAGAGTAGGGAACACACACTAGTGGGACACAGCAATCCCAGCCCCACCCTCCTTTGAATTGTAAGGTCTGGGTATATGGGCAAATCACCAAACATCTTTGAACCCTGTGGACCACAGAAGTGGAAGGATGTTGGGATGAAACAGGGACATATGTTTTCAAGAGTGGGTGGTTATCTGTTACCATTGTGGGGAGAAACTGTGAGTGAACCAATAGGAGCCTGATACTTTCTGACACTGGTTAGCTAAGGAGAAGTCCAAGCTAAGTCACCCAAAATCTGTGACATGCAGGGTTTTGACATGAGTCAAGGAGACTTCCTGTTTTTCGGAAGGGGACCACACCCAGCAGAGAGGAACAGCAAGAACAGGGCAAAAGGCAGGAAGGCTGGACCCACACTGCAGCCTGCTGACGTGCATGGGTCTCTCACAGAATAATATTTTCAAATGCATAAAATAAAGCACAGACGATTACAAAGGGAGACATATTGAAATACAGGTACCAAAATATTTTTTTTAAGTTTGTGATATTTATGCCTCAATTAATGAGATCTAGCAGTGGGCCTAATAACTGTTATAGTTTGAAAGAAATGATGAGGGTAACTGGTATTTCAGTATATCTGTAAAGTGATATCAAAATATCTTTAGGGACTACCCTGGTAGCGCAGTGGTTAAAATTCCGCCTGCCAATGCAGGGGACACAGGTTCAAGCCCTGGTCCGGGAAGATCCCACATGCCACAGAGCAACTAAGCCCACGAGCCACAACTACTGAGCCCACGTGCCACAACTACTGAAGCCCGTGCTCCTAGAGCCCATGCTCCGCAACAAGAGAAGCCTGCGCACCACAACGAAGAGTAGCCCCTGCTAGCTGCAACTGGAGAAAGCCTGTGCACAGCAACAAAGACCCAATGCAACCAGTAAGTAAGTAAGTAAGTAAATAAATAAATTTATTTTTTAAAAAAGAAAATATCTCTAATTTCTACTGGTGACAAATGTATAGGATCTATTAATACTACTGGGTTGTGTTGCCTGCCTTCATTAGAGAAAATCAAGATTAAAATTTTTCCCATCCAAGTTAACAGACCCCCTGAATTATATCCACAGAAGCCTTGGGGATATATGCTACCTTTTCCTCCAACTACTTTTTCAAAAAGAGCTGTCCAGGAAAAACAGCATTACTTCAAAAAAACGTGATAAATTTTTTAAAGGAACTATCATGGAAACTATGTAAAGATAATGCAGGAGGGAAAAACAAAAGAAGAAAAGGCATCTGGCAAATAAAAGATAATGGAAAACACTTAAATACAGTAGCATGGTGGTAGTTAGTAGCATTCCAAAGCAGGTGGAAGTTAGTGGGGCAGGCACAATAGTGCACACCCACCCCCAGCATGTCTACATGCTAGTCCCCATAAACCATGAATATATAACCTTACATGACAAAAGGGAATTAAGGGAGCACATGAACCAAGTTTGCTAATGAGGTGACAAAATTGGGGAGAGTAGCCTGGATCATCCAGGTGGGACTGATATAATCACAAAGGTCCTTATAAGTGGAAGAGGAAGGTAGAAGAGTTCAGAGTGATTTAATGTGAGGACTCAAGGAAAAGAGACCTCTAGAAGCTGGAAAAGGCAAAGAAACAGGGTCTCCCCTAGAGCCTCCAGAACGGAATGCAGCCTTGCCGACACCATGATTTTAACACCCTGAGACCCATATTTGACTTCAGACCTGCAGAAGTAGAAGATAATCATTTTTTATTGTTTCAAACCAATAAGTTTTTGGCAATCTGTTACGGCACCCATGGAAAACTAATACAATTAGGAAGCCCTAGTCCTCCCAGAATAGAGAGTCCAGAAATAAACCCACACACCTATGGTCGATTAATCTTCGACAAAGGAGGCAAGAATATAAAATGGGAAACAGACAGTCTCTTCAGCAAACTGTGCCGGGAAAGTTGGACAGCTGCATGTAAATCAACGAAGTTAGAACATACCCTCACACCATGCACAAAAATAAACTCAAAATGGCTTAAAGACTTAAATATAAGACATGACACCATAAAACTCCTAGAAAAGAACATAGGCAAAACATTCTCTGACATACATCGTAGCAATATTTTCTTAGGTCAGTCTCCCAAGGAAAAAGAAATAAAAGCAAAAATAAACACATGGGACCTAATCAAACTTATAAGCTTTTGCACAGCAAAGGAAACCATAAACAAAATGAAAAGACAACCTACAGAATGGGAGAAAATATTTGCAAATGATGCAACTGACAAGGGATTAAATTCCAAAATATACAAACAACTCACACAACTCAGTAACAACAAAAACAATCAAAAAATGGTCAGAAGACCCAAATAGACTTTTCTCCAAAGAAGACAACAGATGGCCAGCAAGCACATGAAAAAAATGTTCAACATGGCTAATTATTGGAGAAATGCAAATCAAAACTACAATGAGGTATCATCCCCTGCCAGTCAGAATGGCCATCATCAAAAAGTCTAGAAATAATAAATGGTAGAATGGGTGTGGAGAAAAGGGAACCCTCCTACACTGTTGGTGGCAATTTAAATTGATGCAGCCACTTTGGAGAACAGTATGGATGTTCCTTAAAAAACTAAATATAGAGTTACCATATGAACCAGCAATCCTACTCCTGGGCATATATTTGGAAAAGATGAAAACTCTAAATCGAAAATATACATGCACCCCAATGTTCACAGCAGTACTATTTATAATAGCCAGGACATGGAAGCAACCTAAATGTCCATCAATAGATGAATGGATAAAGATGTGGCACATATATACAATGGAATATTACTCAGCCATTAAAAGGAACGAAATTGAGTCATTTGTAGAGATGTGGATGGACCTAGAGAGTGTCATACAGAGTGAAGCAAGTCAGAAAGAGAAAAACAAATATTGTATATTAACGCATATACGTGGAATCTAGAAAAATGGTATGGATGATCTTATTTGCAAAGCATAAATAGAGACACAGACATAAAGAACAAATGTGTGGATACCAAGGGGGAAATGGGGGGGGAGGAATTGGGAAATCGGGATTGACACATATACATTATTGATACTATGTATAAAATAGACAAGTAATGAGAACATATTGTATAGCACAGGGAGCTCTATTTAATGCACTGTGGTGACCTAAATGGGAAGGAAACCCAAAAAAGAGGGAATATATGTGTATGTATAGCTAAATCATTTTGCTGTACAGTAGAAACTAACACAACATTGTAAAGCAACTATACTCCAATAAAAATTAATTTTAAAAAAACCTAGGACTTCCCTGGTAGTGCACTGGTTAAGAATCCACCTGCCAATGCAGGGGACACGGGTTCGAGCCCTGGTCCAGGAAGATCCCACATACCGCGGAGCAACTAAGCCCATGCGCCACAGCTACAAGCCTGCGCTCTAGGGCCCATGTGCCGCAACTACTGAGCCTGCATGCTGCAACTACTGAAGCCCACACACCTAGAGCCCATGCTCTGCAACAAGAGAAGCCACCACAATGAGAAGCCTGAGCACCGCAATGAAGAGTAGCCCCCGCTCGCCGCAGCTAGAGAAAGCCCACACACAGCAACGAAGACCCAACGCAGCTAAATAAATAAATAAATAAATAAATAAATAAATAAATAAATAAATAAATAAAAATAGAGTTACCATATGAAGTAGCAATCCTACTCCTGGGCATATATTTAGAGAAGATGAAAACTCTAAATCGAAAATATACATGCACCCCAATGTTCACAGCAGTACTATTTATAACAGTCAAGGTATGGAAGCAACCTCAGTGTCCATGAACAGATGAGTGGATAAAGATGTGGTACATATATACAATGGAATATTACTCAGCCATAAAATAAAACGAAATAATGCCATTTGCAGCAACATGGATGGACCTAGAGATTATCATACTAAGTGAAGTAAGTCAGACAGAAAAGACAAATATCATATGATATCATTTATATGTGGAATCTAAAAAATAATACAAATAAAGTTATTTACATAACAGAAACAGACTCATAGGCATAGAAAACAAAATTATGGTTACCAAAGGGGAAAGGGGGGAGAGGGATAAATTAAGAGTTTGGGATTAACAGATACACACAACTATGTATAAAATAGATAAACAACAAGGATTTATTGCATAACACAGAGAATTATATCCAATATCTTGTAATAACCTATAATAAAAAAGAATCTGAAAAAGAATATACATATATGTATAAATGAATCACTTTGCTGTACACCTGAAACTAGCACAATATTGTAAATCAACTATAATTCAATAATTTTTTAAAATAAAGAGCCCCTAGTTCTCCATGAAATCATTTAATTTACCAAAAGCAGTATCTATTACACATAAGAGTCTGAAGAACAGGCATAAAGGGTTGGACAATGAGGACAACATGAAGAAAGGGAGATAAAATGATGAGCCCACAAACTCAGGTCAAGTGGAAAGGGGAAAGCCTCGCAGAAATGAAGATCACCATAAGAGCAGCAGAAAAGAAAGAATCTGCTAAATCATTCAAGCATGGAGAACATGCTTGAGAAATTGAGAAAAAGAAAGAAGAAAGGACAAAGTGTTTAAGAGAATTTTAAAGCCAAAGGAACGGTATATAAGACAAAGGAGATCCAACATATACATAAATTTTGTCCCTGAAGATAAGAGCAAATGAAACAGGAAAAAATATCAAAGACTTAAAGAAAACTTCCTAAAATAAAGAAGTGCTTGAATTTACCAATCGAAAAGGCACAGTGTGTCACAGGGAAAACTGATTTGGAATGTGCAACATTTGGGCGTACCTTTCAAAGACTGAAAAATAATCCTATGGACAAAAATAAACAGGTAAAAGCATTTATTAAGAATAGCAATTAAGCTGCCCACAAACTTTTGATCAAAATCTCAGCAATGTTTAATCAAAATCTTAAAGCAAAGTTTGGCTTAAGAATTGTATATAGAGCCAACATTCTTTTAAGCAAATAGTCAAGAAAACATATTTTTTTAAAGATTTTTTTGACATGGACCATTTTTTTTGTTTTTTATAAACTTATTTATTTATTTATTTTTAGCTGCATTGGGTCTTTGTTGCTGCGTGTGGGCTTTCTTTAGTGGCATCGAGTTGGGGCTACTCTTCATTGAAGTGCACGGGCTTCTCATTGCTGTGGCTTCTCTTGTTGCTGAGCACGGGTTCTAGGTGCACAAGCTTCAGTAGTTGTGTCACGTGGGCTCAGTAGTTGTGACACAGCGGGCTCTAGAGTGCAGGCTCAGTAGTTGCAGTGCAAGGGCTTAGTTGCTCTGCGGTATGTAGGATCTTCCCGGACCAGGGCCCGACCCATGTCCCCTGCATTGGCAGGCGGATTCTTAACCACTGCACCACCAGGGAAGCCCTGACGTGGACCATTTTTAAAGTCTTTGTTGAATTTGTTACAATATTGCTTCTGTTTTACGTTTTGGCTTTTTGGCTACAAGGCATGTGGGATCTTAGCTCCCCGATCAGGGATCAAACCCACACCCCCTGCATTGGAAGGCGAAGTCTTAAACACTGGACGGCCAGGGAAGTCCCAAGAGAAACATTTTTAAACAGATAAGAACTTTTAAAGTATCTTTTCCAGGGCTTCCCTGGTGGTGCAATAGTTAAGAATCTGCCTGCCAATGCAAGGGACACGGGTTCAAGCCCTGGCCTGGGAAGATCCCACATGCCGCCGAGCAACTAAGCCCGTGCACCACAGCTACTGAGCCTGCACTCAAGAGTCCACAAGCCACAACTACTGAGCCCATGTCCCACAACTCCTGAAGACCACGCACCTAGAGCCCGTGCTTTGCAACAAGAGAAGCCACCGCAATGAGAAGCCCACACATCTCAACAAAGAGTAGCTCCCACTCGCCGCAACTAGAGAAAGCCCGTGCACAGCAACGATGACCCAACACAGTCAAAAATAAAAACAAATGAATTAATTTTTTAAATAAAAGTACCATTTCCATGCCTGCTTTTTGGAAAAGAGAAAAAATAAAATAAAAAGCAAACCTACTAGAGTACAAACTTAGGCCAATCATGGAATGAAAAAAGAAGATGTTGTAAATTGATATTCATGGGCAGTGAATTTGTTTTCACATTCTAGAAATTAACTTTTATCAAAATAATTTATTTCAAAAACCACATAGTAGTTCAACACTTCTGTGACAATAGCACTGGTTAAACCCCATTTTCCACCAGCCCTACATGGGGTGCTTATGTGTCTAGTTAAGTGGCTCATTCCCAGCCTCCCTCACAGACATGAGTGGCCACTGTCACAACACCAGCCAATGAGATATTAGCAGAAGTCACTGAGTTGCTCTTTTAAGAAAGCTCTTGTATAAGTTCCACTTCTGGAATGGCAATGTGAAGAGCCCTATGGACCCATTCCCAAGCAAAATAACAACAACTGGTGAAAACTGTAAAAATAACAACCATTTAAAGTTTCAGGAAATTGTCTTAAAGGTAGACAGCAAATGAAGAAGCGTTTACTAAAGAAAATCTACTATATCTCCATAGGAACAGTGAGAATCTGTGGCCCTTGAGCTGCAACCAGCCCCCTCTTTCCCCTCCTATCTGCATCCCCTACCCACTCCCTCAGCAGGAGGAAAGCTTCAATCTGGGTGAGTGAGGCCAAGAAGATAGTGACCCCTTAACCTCATCCGTCAATCAAGGGATATCACCAGAAAGGACAAGAAGCCAATATTTCTCATCCCCTCCAACTCCAAGTTGCAGAGGGTAAAATCCTAGCTTTACCCTTCACCCATGGAAAACTGAGAGTATTTGCCAATGGCCTTTGCACCAACTTACTCATAGGGTAGAGTTTCCATGCCAGTAACTTTTATATAGAGGTTCATAGCAACACTATTTATAATAGCCAAAAAGTAGAAACAACCCAAATGTTCAACTGATGAGTGGACAAACAAAATGTGGCATGTCCACCCAGTGAAATATTATTCAGCAATAAAAAGTAACCAATGACTGATATATGCAATTACATGGATGAACCTTAAACACATATTATGTGAAAGAAGCTACTCACAAAAGACCATATATTGTATGATTCCATTTATATAAAATGTCTATAATAGGCAAATCTAAACAGACAGAATGTATGTTCATGGTTGCCTAGGGCTGAGGATTTGGGAGGAAATGGAATGTGACTTCAAATGGAAACAAGGTTTCTCTTTGTGCTGATGAAAATGTTCTAAAATTAACTGTGATGGTTGCACAACTATATAAATATACTAAGAAACTTTGAATTGCATACTTTAAATGGTTAGATTGTATAGTATATGAATAATAATATATCAACACAACTATTATTTTTTTAAAAGCTCTTATTTTTTTAAAAAAAGAAGACATTTGGAATGTATCTTTTAGAATTTGTCCTTCCTCTTCTACCTGCCTGGTATGCAGCTGCAGAACCTGAGGTACAAAAACCATCTTGAATCAATAAGAACAAAAGCCACATGCTAAGAAAGACTGCACAGGAAGAGTAAAAGAATCTGGGACCTCAATGGCATCATGAGCCAGTCCCCTTCCTCTGAATAGAAAGCAAACAACTACAACAAAGTCTTGTTTAAGTCACCATGATTTGGGCTTTGTGTCATATGCATCCAAGTGAAAATCTTAGATAAACAACTACCCTCTCCATCCTATTCCACTCTCAGAAGCACCTACTTTTAACAGTTTTGGTTTTTTTTTATGTTTATGGCTTTACTTTTAAATTTGCTTACACTACTAATTTCTTGATTTTTCAGTTTTAGACATTGTTCACTTCCTTTTATGACAGTTGCAGTTTTAGTCTTTTAACACCTTCTCTTCACTTCCCTTCCATCTGTTCTCCCAATACAGTAAATTCCCTACATATGAACGAGTTCCATTCCAAGAGCATGTTCATAAGTCCAATTTGCTTGTAAGTCCAGCAAAGTTAGCCTAGGTACCCGACTAACACAATCGGCTATATAATATTGTACTGTAATAGGTTTATAATACTTTTCACACAAATAATACATAAAAAACAAACACAAAAAAACAAAGAAAACATTTTTAATCTACAGTACAGTACCTTGAAAAGTACAGCAGTACAGTACAACAGCTGGCATACAGGGGCTGGCATCGAGTAAACTGACAAGAAGAGTTATTGACTGGTGAAGGGAAAGGAGGTGGGAGATGGTAGAGCTGAAGGATCGTCAGCAATAGGAGATGGAGGGCAAGCTACAATTTCATTCACACCTGACGTTGATGGCACAGGTTCTGGTTCCTTGCCGGATTCAATTATAACTACCCTCTTGAAAAAACAATCCAGTGATGTCTGGGTAGTAGCTCTTTTTTTCTCATCATAGATGACACGGTAGCCCTGGATTGCATTCTGAACAGCTGCTGCAACCTTCGTGTACCATTCTACATTTGGATCCTGTGCCTCAAAAATTACCAGTGCCTCCTCAAATAAAGAAAATCCCCTTGCCATTTCCTGTGTCATGAATCTCTTCAGTTCTTCAGTTACTTCTTCCTCTTGTCTCTATTCATCCTTTCTCTGGGCCTCCAATTCTATCAGGTCTTCAAGTAAGCTCTTTGTGTTGCACAGCAAGGAGTTCAGTGAAGTCATCCTCTTGCAGATCTAGCTCCAGCTTCTCTCTGAGGGTCACTAAGTTGCTGAAGACCTCTTTGGACTCCTCATCCACCTTCTCAAATCCACGAAGATCATGGACAAACTGCAAGCAAACGTTCTTCCAAACCCCATTCACGGTGACAGCTGTAACCTCACGCCAAGCAAAGTCAATGTTTTTTATGGCCTTGTAGATGTTACAGTCCTTTCAAAATTGTCACAAGGTTGTTCCCGATTTGTCACTCACCTTTATGGCCTGACAAAAAGCGTGACATAAATAATATTTCTTGAAAGTCGCTGTAACTCCCTGGTCCATAGGTTAGATGAGCGAGCGACGATTCAGGGGCAGATGCACTACTTTGACGTTAGGATGAAAGTTGTCTATGAATGGGGGGTATCGTCAAGCAGCAAAACAATGTTGAATGGGATGTCCTTCTCCAAGCAATATTTCTCTACCTCCTGGATAAAGTGGTAGAAAAACCAGTCCTAGAAAATTGTCTGTGTAACCCAGGCTTTGGGGTTAGTCTTCTGTACAACAGTAAGAGAGCCCTTGGCTATGTTTTTAAGGGATTTGGGGTTCTCTGAGTGATAAACTTGGAGAGGCTTCAGCTTCATATCGCCAGAAGCACTGCCACCAAACAACACAGTTAGCCTATCCTTTGCTGCTTTATAGCCTGGCATCAACTTTTCCTCCTTACTGATGTAACTTCTGTGTGGCATCCTCTTCCAGTACAATCCTGTCTCATCCACGTTAAAAACCTGCTTGGGTAAATATGCACCTTCATCAATAATTTCTTGAAGCATTTCAGGAAATTCCCAGGCAGCTACTGTATCTGCACTCACTGCCTCACCATTTACTTTTATGCTGTGAAGGTTGGCTCTAGCCTTGAACCAATGAAACCAGCCATGGCTGGCATTAAAAGATGAGCCCTCTGATTCTTCACCGTGTTTCTTCTTCAAGTCTTCATAAAGGCTTTTATTTTCTCTTGAATCAGCATTAAGCTGAGTGGGACTTGACACTGATGCTGATACTGCATCCACACACTGAGAAGTTTCTCCATCTCCTCCATCACTTTTCCATGGTTCTTCAATATTTCTGTCAACATCATCAGCACAGCAGACTTCACATGTTCCATGAGCTTTTCCTTGTTCTTTAGAATTGTGCCAATGGTTGAATGATTCACATTATAAGAAAGAGTGATGTCTACCGTCTTTTCGCCTCACTCCACTCTCTCAATTATTTTCACTTTTGTTTACATTTTTATCTCTTGGCACTTCTTAGCAGTACTAGCTACATCACTGGTGCTTTTGCGCTTGCTTCTGGATATCCTGAGCTTGAAATAAAGATATTGTATTACTATAATCTATACAGTACTGTACAGTAAAGTACACAAAAGCACAACCACTTGTAGAGGATGCACACATGTGACAATGTATGCCAGACGTGAACTAACTTATGTGATTGCACATGCGAACACACATTCACATCTTTGAAAATTCGCAACTTGAAGGTTCATATGTAGGGGACTTAGTGTATAGTTTATCACTCGTTTAAGTTAAACCATTCAGTATTTACAAATTGCTGGCTTTGCTCATGTTCTTCATTGTAAAGCCAAGGACTAAACCAAGAGTATCTCCTTGCACTTTTTTTCTCATAGTTAATAATTGCCTTTATTTTTTCATAATTTTTGCATAAATTTTTGTATATCTGGACACTCTATTACATAATCTATCAAATCATCATTTCTATGAGTCTCCTTTTTTTTTTTTCCTAAAGACTGTCCTTCAGGTCCTCAATGCTCCTGACACGGCCTGGACAGGTTCTTCTCTAGGTCTACAACGTCACCATCTAGAACTTTTCCTTGCCAGTCACCTGAGTTGGAGCCATCATTTCCAGGATCCCATACCTTTCTCTTTCTTGATTTTTTCCCTTGATTTGCAGAAGCAAGTAGCTTCCTGAGAAAGAAACCATCAGATAAATATTCTGAGCCCTTCATCCTGGACAGTGTTTATGTTTTGTACTCACACTTGACTAATAGTTTATCTGGGTTAAAAATTTAGGTTGATAAAGCTTCTGGCACCAAATGTTGCTTTTAAGAAACGTAATAACATTTATATTCTTATTGCTTTATATGAGATTTCTTTCCCTTTGTTCATCTTCTTCTTTTCTCTGGATGCTTATAAGATGATTTCTTCCCTGGTTCTAAAATTCCAAAATAATGTGAGTGTTTTATGCATGGATAGCCAAGGAGCAATTTCAATTTGAAACTGAATGCCAACTAGTTCTGGAAAAACCTCTTGTATTTCTTTGATTATTCCCTCCCTTCTGTTTTCTGTTTTCTTTTTCTATAAATCCTAATAATTGAATTTTTTTACCTTTCTGGTTGACGACCCAAGCTCTTTCAACTGTTCATTATTTGAATCTATCTTCTAATAGATTCTATTCATTTTAACTTCCAGCCCTTCTATTTTCTTATTAATTTTGACTAAAATTTTAAATTCCAAGAGTTCTAGCTATCAGATTGTTTTACTTTACAATATCTTGTTCTTGTTTATCTATAAGTATATTGTTAAATTTTTTCTTTTAGTTTGATTTTTTCTCTGCATTTTTTCCTCACATATTGTCCTCTCATCTTGCAACTTTTCCTTAAATGTCTCTAGATCCTTCATTATGTGTTATATTTAACAGTGAGGCACTAAAATAATAGATTAAGTGTTTGAAGGCATGGATGAGGCTCATAAACTGGGGATGGGGAACTTCTCTTGTGGAATTGAGTATGGAACTATGAATTTTATTGGGGATACTCCAAATTTAGGAATGAGAAGATATTTTCTCTAGATGCATCCAGTTTCTCCAGAGAAGAATCTATTAATCTTCTTCATTAGCAGTTGACCTTTGGCTGCTGATGTTCTGTGGGTAAGGCAGGTTGACTTCTAATCTCTTTTGTCTTAATGTGTTCTTTTTTAATCTCATCTCCCTCTGCCCACACTATGGGTGGTAGTTTCTTCTGCCCCATAACATTAGTTGTCATATAGAAGAAAATTTAAATATATATAAAAATATTGGAAGTAAGCAAAAGAAGATTATTTTCATAATCTTGCATTGGTAAGTGCCTTTAAATTACGATATGAAACCCCAAATTCATACAATACTGGTAATCATGTAAAAGATAGACATTTTTAATGGCAGTAAAAAAGACAATGTTGAAAAATAATATCAGCAATGAAGAGTCAGTTTTTAATTATATAAAATGCTCTTATAGATCAACTCAATGAAAATTAACATTCCATTAGAAAACCAAACAGACAAAGAATTTAAACATATAGTTCATAGAAAAGACAAATATTCAAATGGCTTGTTAAAAATATTTTTAAATATACTTAATTGTACTGATAATTAAATAATTAAAAATTAAAACAAAAAATCATATGTTTTATATTTCAGAAAAATGAAGATTAAAATATGTGGTAAACACGATGTTGCCAAGAATATGGGGAAATAGCCACCATCATACATTTGAGAGTATAAACTTCTGTAACTTTCCACAATTTGACAAATACCTACTGACATTTTTAATAAACATATCCACTGAACCAGCATTTTTATTTCTAAGAATTAATCCTACATATGTATTTTTAATGTATTTGAAAAATATGTAATGTATACAAAGATGTCCATTGAAGTATTGTTTGTCATATTTCAAGACTGGTAACAACCTGATATCTGGGTGGTACTAGCACAGGTGAGGGTCAACCTGGAAACTGTTTTGTAGCCACTGTGTGACAAGATGAGAAACTTGTGCCAGCATCTATATTAGTACATAACTCAGCACATTGCAAGACTACCACAAACAAGAAGGTAATATGTTGATTTACATTTTGATTAGTCTCCTTATCTCAGGGACTGGCATTTTCAGTCACACTGATTTAGGGGAATGTATAAATCAATTTTGGTACAACCAAAAAATATTCAGTCTTAAAAAAGAATGGGAAAGAACTATTAAGTTATTTTTGAAAATATATTTATGAAAAGATCTTGAGCATGTGTGTATGTATTCATGATTAACATTTTTTAATGCTTTTTATTTGTGTAAAAACAAGGAGAGAGGTATTCAATCACATATCTGTATTTCTGGAAAGAGTTATAACAGATTGGCAACAGTGTTTGCCTCTGGGAAGAAAGACTGGAGAAATTCAGAAACTAGAGATCTGAATGAAAAGGAGACTTGCCTTCTGCTGTATTCTATTAATAACATTTTAATCTTTAGACCATGTGCATGTACAAATAAAAGCAGAATTTTTAATAAATATAATAAGTAGCAGAAACTTTTAAAAAAATTTATGTACCCTTATGTTCATTGCAGCATTATTTACAATAGTCAAGTTATGGAAGCGATCAATGTGTCCACTGAAAGACGAATGATTAAAGAAGATGTGTTATGTATATACAATGGAATATTACTCAGTCATAAAAAAGAATGAAACCTTGCCATTTAAGACAACATGGAGTGGCGGAGCCAAGATAGCAGAGTAGGAGGATGTGGAGTTCACATCTCCTCACAACCAGGGCACCTACTAGGTGCTGGTGGCAGACTTTGGACACCTAAGAGGAAGGGAGGAATCTCCGCACTACCAGGTAGGACATGGGAGGGTAGGGGGGGAAGAAAGATGGAGGTGGGACAGGACTGGCACCCCTGAGTGGGGGCTGGGGGAGGGGAGAGGTTCCCATGCTTGGAGGGGCCCAGTCATGACGAGGAGATCAGCAGGGATGCAGAGGGACCTTAGGGGGATAGGAGGATCAGAGGGGAACACAGCCAGCATCTCCCCGACCCACTCAGGCACTGGTGAGCCTGTTGGGCTCCCAGGCCTGAACCCATAACCTCCGGGGCTCCCCCAGCCATGTGGGTCCCCGGGCCTGAGCCCCTACCCCACCAAGGCCTCTTCTAGCCACGCAGGTCCCAGCCATGAGCCTTGCCTCTGCCAAAGCCTCCTCTGGCTGTGCAGGTCTTGGCAGCCCGTGTGCCACCCCAGACAGGGCCTCCTTTGTCTGAAGGGGTCTAGGTGGGCTGAGCACTGCCCCCCTCCAAGGCTTCCTGCAGCTGCGCCGGCCCTTGCAGTCATGCCTCTAGAGACCTGCACACCATCTGACCTGTGCAGGCATGTGTGCTCTGGGCCAGACCCAGGAACAGATGCTGGTGAGAGGAACACACACAGAGGTGGGGCTGACACAGCAGGTCCAGAGACCTACCTAGAGGTCTTGGAGGCCTACTGGGGAGGCAGGGATAGGCTGCAGCTCACTGTGGGGGCAAGGACACTGATAGAGGAGACACCAGGGAATTTTTTGTATATTTTATTTTTATTCTTATTTTTATTTTTTTATTTTCTTTCTTTCTTTATTATTATTATTTTTGCTGTTGTGGTTCTGTTTTGGTTTGTTTTTGTTTCATTTCTATTGTTAATTATTCTATTATATATATTTTTATTTTTCTAACTTTATTTCTTTATTTTTTGCTATTGTTCTGCTCTTTTCTGTTTTGCCTTTTTTTTTTCACCACATGGCTTACGGGGTCCTGGTTCCCAGGCCAGGGGTTGAGGCTGAGTTCCTGTGCTGGGACTGTCAAGTCCAAACCACTGATCTAACAGAGAACTTCAGGTCCCAGGGAATATTAATTGGTGTGAGGTCTCCTGGAGGTCCTCATCTTGGCACCAAGACCTGGGTCCACCAAACTGCCTGCAAACTCCAGTGCTGGATGCCTCAGGCCAAACAACCAGCAAGACAGGAACACAGGTCCACCTATCAAAAAAACTGAGATGACAAAAAAATATGTTACAGATGACGAGCAAGGTAAAAACCTACAAGACCAAATAAATGAAGAGGAAATGGGCAACCTACCTGAAAAAGAATTCAGAGTAATGATAGTAAGGGTGATCCAAAATCTCAGAAATAGAATGGAGGGACGGACTGAGAAAATACAAGAAATGTTTAACAAGGACATAGAAGAACTAAAGAACAAACAAACAGTGATGCACAACACAATAACTAAAATGAAAAATACACTAGAAGGAATGCATAGCAGAATAACTGAGGCAGAAGAACGGATAAGTGAGCTAGAAGACAGAATGATGGAAATAACTGCCAAGGAGCAGAACAAAGAAAAAAGAATGAGGGCTTCCCTGGTGGCACAGTGGTTAAGAATCTGCCTGCCAATGGAGGGGACATGGGTTTGATCCCTGGTCCAGGAAGATCCCACATGCCGCGGAGAAACTAAGCCCATGTACCACAACTACTGAGCCTGCGCTCTACAGCCTGTGAGCCACAACTACTGAGCCCGTGTGCTGCAACTACTGAAGCCCATGTGCCTAGAGCCTGTGCTCCACAACAAGAGAAGCCGCCACAATGAGAAGCCCACACACCACAATGAAGACTAGCCCCCACTCACTGGAACTAGAGAATGCCCACACGCAGCAATGAAGACCCAATGCAGCAAAAAATAATAAAAATAAATAAATACATTTATAAAAAAAAGAAAGAAGAATGAAAAAAATTGAAGACAACCTCAGAGACCTCTGGGACAACACTAAATGCACCAACATTCAAATTATAGGGGTTCCAGAAGAAGAGAAAGAGAAAGGTACCGAGAAAATATTTGAAGAGATTATAGTCAAAAACTTCCCAAACACAGGAAAGGAAATAGTCACCCAAGTCCAGGAAGCACACAGAGTCCCATACAGGATAAACCCAAGGATGAACATGCCAAGACACATAGTAATCAAACTAACAAAAATTAAATTCAAAGAAAAAATACTAAAAGCAGCAAGGGAAAAGCAACAAATAACATACAAGGGAATCCCCATGAGGTTATCAGCTGATTTCTCAGCAGAAACTCTGCAGGCCAGAAGGGAGTGGCAGGATATATTTAAAGTGATGAAAGGGAAAAACCTACAACTGAGATTACTCTACCCAGCAAGGATCTTATTCAGATTCAACAGAGAAGTCAACAGCCTTACAGACAAGCAAAAGCTAAGAGAATTCAGCACTACCAAACGAGCTTTACAACAAATGCTAAAGGAACTTCTCTAGGCAGGAAATACAAGGGAAGAAGAAGAAAAAGATCTACAAAAACAAACCCAGAGCAATTAAGAAAATGGTGATAGGAACATACATATCAATAATTACCTTAAATGTAAAGGGATTAAATGCCCCAACCAAAAGACATAGACTGGCTGAATGGATACAAAAACAAGACCCATATATATGCTGTCTACAAGAGACCCACTTCAGACCCAAAGACACATACACACTGAAAGTGAGGGGATGGAAAAAGTATTCCATTTAAATGGAAATCAAAAAAAGGTGGAGTAGCAATTCTCATATCAGACAAAATAGACTTTAAAATAAAGACTGTTACAAGAGACAAGGAAGGACACTACATAATGCTCAAGGGGTTCAATCCTAGAGGACATACAATTATAAATATTTATGCACCCAACATAGGAGCAACTCAATACATGAGGCAAATGCTAACAGCCACAAAAGAGGAAATTGACAGTAACACAATAATAGTGGGGGACTTTAACACCCCACTTACACCATGAACAGATCATCCAGAAAGAAAATAGATAAGAAAACATAAGCTTTAAATGACACAATAGACCAGATAGACTTAACTGATATTTATAGGACATTTCATCTGAAAGCAGCAGAATATACTTTCTTCTCAAGTGCAGCAGAATGTTCTCCAGGATAGATCACATCTTGTGTCACAAATCAAGCCTCAGTAAATTTAAGAAGATTGAAATAGTATCAAGCATTCTTCCGACCACAATGCTATGAGATTAAAAATCAATTACAGGAACAAAAAATGGAAAAAACACAAACACATGGAGGCTAAACAATACACTACTAAATAACCAAGAGATGACTGAAGAAATCAAAGAGGAAATCAAAAAATACATAGAAACAAATGACAGTGAAAACACGATGACCCAAACCTATTGGATGCAGCAAAAGCAGTTCTAAGAGGGAAGTTTCCAGCAATTCAATCCTACTGCAAGACTCAAGAAAATCTCAAATAAAGAACCTAACCTTGCACCTAAAGCAGCTAGAGAAAGAAGAACAAACAAAATCCAAAGTTAGTAGAAGGAAAGAAATCATAAAAATCAGAGCAGAAATAAATTAAAAGAAATGAAGAAAATAGCAAAAATCAATGAAACTAAAACCAGGTTCTTTGAGAAGATAAAAAAAAAATTGGTAAACCTTTACCCAGACACATCAAGAAAAGAAGGGAGAGGATTCAAATCAATAAAATTAGAAATGAAAAAGGAGAAATTACAACTGACACTGCAGAAATACAAAGGATCATAAGAGACTACAACAAGCAACTATATGCCAAGAAAACGGACAACCTGGAAGAAATGGACAAATTCTTAGAAAGGTACAAACTTCCAAGCCTGAACCAGGGTGAAATAAAAAATATAAACAGAACAATCACAAGCACTGAAATTGAAACTGTGGTTAAGTATCTTCCAACAAACAAAATTCCAGGACCAGATGGCTTCACAGGCAAATTCTATCAAACATTTAGAGGAGAACTAACACCCATCCTTCTCAAACTCTTCCAAAAAATTGTAGAGGAAGGAACATTCCTGAACTCATTTGACGAGGCCACCATCACCCTGATACCAAAACCAGAAAAAAAATCACACAAAAAAAGAAAGTTACACACCAAATTCACTGATGAACATAGAAACAAAAATCCTCAACAAAACACTAGCAAACAGAATCCAGCAACACATTAAAAGGATCATACACCATGGTCAAGTGGGATTTTTCCCAGGGATGCAAGGATTCTTCAATGTATACAAATCAATCAATGGGATACACCATATTAACAAACTGAAGAATGAAAACCATATGATCATCTAAATAGATGTAGAAAAAGCTTTTGACAAAATTCAACACCGATTTATGATAAAAAACTCTCCAGAAAGTGGGCATAGAGGGAACCTACCTCAATATAATAAAGGCCCTATATGACAAATCCACAGCAAATGTCATTCTCAATGGTGAAAAACTGAAAGTATTTCCTCTAAGATCAGGAACAAGACAATGATGTCCACTCTCACCACTATTATTCAACATAGTTTTGGAAGTCCTAGCCATGGCAATCAGAGAAGAAAAACAAAGAAAAGGAATCCAAATTGGAAAAGCAGAAGTAAAACTGTCACTGTTTGCAGATGACATGATACTATACATAGAAAATCCTAAAGATGCCACCAGAAAACTACTAGAGCTAATCAATGAATCTGGTAAATTTGCAGGATACAAAATTAATGCACAGAAATATCTTGCATTCCTATACACTAACAATGAAAGATCAGAAAGAGAAACTAAGGAAACACTCCCATTAACCATTGCAACAAAAAGAATAAAATACCTAGGAATAAAATACCTAGGAATAAACCTCCCAAAAAGAATAAAATACCTAGGAATAAACCTCCCTAAGGAGGTAAAATATCTGTACTCAGAAAACTATAAGATACTGATGAAAGAAATCAAAGATGACACAAACAGAGAGATATACCATGTTCTTGTATTGGAAGAATCAATATTATGAAAATGACTATACTACCCAAAGCAATCTACAGATTCAATGCAATCCCTATCAAATTACCAAGGGCATTTTCCACAGAATTAGAACAAAAAAATTTACAATTTATATGGAAACACAAAAGACCCCGAATAGCCAAAGCAATCTCGAGAAAGAAAAATGGAGCTGGAGGAATCAGGCTCCCTGACTTCAGACTATACTACAAACCTACAGTAATCAAGACAGTATGGTACTGGCATAAAAATAGACACATAGATCAATGGAACAGGATAGAAAGCCCAGAGATAAACCCCATAGAATGGAGAAAAGACAGTCTCTTCAATAGCAGTGCCAGGAAAACTGGACAGCTACATGTAAAAGAATGAAATTAGAACACTCCCTAGCACCATACACAAAAATAAACTCAAAATGGATTAAAGACCTAAATGTAAGACCAGACACTATAAAACTCTTAGAGGAAAACATAGGAAGAACACACCTTGACATAAATCGCAGCAAGATTTTTTTTGACCCACCTCCTAGAGTAATGAAAATTAAAACAAAAATAAACAGATGGGACCTAATGAAACTTAAAAGCTTTTGCACAGCAAAGAAAACCATAAACAAGACGAAAAGACAACCCTCAGAATGTGAGAAAATATTTGCAAGCAAAGCAACTGACAAGTGATTAATCTCCAAAGTATACAAACAGCTCATGCAGCTCAATATCAAAAAAACAAACAACCCAATCCAAAAATTGGCAGAAGACCTAAGTAGACATTTCTCCAAAGAAGACATACAGATGGCCAAGAGTCACATGAAAAGCTGCTCAACATCACTAATTATTAGAGAAACGCAGATCAAAAGTACAAGATATCACCTCACACAGGTCAGAATGGCCATCATCAAAAAATCTACAAACAATAAATGCTGGAGAGGGTGTGGAGAAAAGGGAACCTTCTTGCACTGTTGGTGGGAATATAAATTGACACAGCCACTATGGAGAAGAGTACGGAGGTTCCTTAAAGAACTAAAAATACAGACTTCCCTAGTGGTTCAGTGGTTAAGAATCCGCCTTCCAATGCAGGGGGCGCAGGTTTGATCCCTGTTCAGGGAACTAAGATTCCACATGCCGCAGGGCAACTAAGCCTGCGTGTCACAACTAGAGAGCCCACATGCCACAACTACAGAGCCCACGTGCTCTGGAACTCACGTGCCACAACTAGAGAGCCCGTGTACCACAACTACTGAGCCTGTGTGCTCTGGAGCCCATGTGCCACAACTAGAGAGAAGCCCATGCAGCTCAATGAAAGATCCCGCAAGCCGCATCTAAGACCCTACGCAGCCAAAAATAAATAAATAAATAAATGTTTTTTAAAAAACTAAAAATAGAACTACCATATGACCCAGCAATCCCACTACTGGGCATATACCCTGAGAAAACTATTCAAAAAGACACATGCACCCCAATATTCATTGCAGCACTACTTACAATAGCCAGGACATGGAAACAACCTAAATGTCCATTGACAGATGAATAGATAAAAAAGATATGGTACATATATACAATGGAATATTACTCAGCCATAAAAAGGAATGAAACTGGGTCATTTGTAGAGAAGTGGATGGACCTAGAGTCTGTCATACAGAGCGAAGTAAGTCAGAAAGAGAAAAACAAATATCGTATGTTAATGTATATATGTGGAATCTAGAAAAATGTACAGATGAACCTATTTGCAGGGCAGGAATAGAGATACAGATGTAGAAAACGGATGTGTGGACTTGGTAGGGGGAAGGGTGAATGAACTGGGAGATTAGGATTGACATATATACACTACCATGTGTAAAACAGATAGCTAGTGGGAACGTGCTGTATAGCGCAGGGAGCCCAGCTCGGTGCTATGTGGTGACCTAGATGGATGGGGTGGGGGTGGGGTGGGAGAGAGGTCCAAGAGGGAGGGGATATATGTATACATATAGCTGATTCACTTCATTATACAGCAGCAACCAACACAACATTGTAAAGCAACTATACCCCAATAAAAATAAAAAATTTTAAAAAGATAATATGGATGGACCTGAAGGTATTATGTTAAGTAAAATAAGTCAGACAGAAAAAGGCACATACCATATGATTTCGCTTATATGATTCCACTTATGTGGAATCTAAAAAACAAAACAAAATGAGAATAGATTCATAGATACAGAGAACAAACTGATGATTGTGGGGTTGGGGGGAGAGTGAAATAGACCAAGGGGATTAAGAGGCACAAACTTCCAGATATAAAATAAATAATTCATAGAGATATAATATCAGAATGGGGAATATAGTGATAATATTACAATAACTTTAAATGGTGACAGATAGTAACTTGACTTACAGTGTTAATCATCTCATAATGTAGATAAGTGTCATATCACTATGTCATATACCTGAAACTGATATAACATTGTATGTTAATTATATTTCAATTACAAATAAAAAAATAGATAAGATGGGAAGAAGGGAGAAAGAGAGAGGAAGGAAGGACGGAAGGAAGGAAGGACGGAAGGAAGGAGAGAGCGAAAAACATTAGTCACCCCACCTCTAGAGGAAAATGGATTATAGAAGTTCAGAAATAACAGGTGAAAACACCTAGAAAACAATGAATTGTCTAAAATATTTACATATTTTAAATGTCCACATGAAAATATATGAATAAGATAAGTAAAATATTTGAAAGCAACTGTATTTGGAGTTGAGCCCAATCTCTCTCCTCTATTGCAATAGTCCTATGTAAAGTCTTCCTTACCATTTTAGCAAGTGTCAGAATAATTATTTAACAACAGCTGTTGCTCAGGCTCCTAATGGTATAATATAATCCAGTTCATCTAAAGTCCCAGAGTGAGATCTTTGTGCTAAAGAAAGGAAAACCTTCAAAATTTTGCACCAGGTCAGATATTTCTTTCTTTTTGTGCACAAAATAAACCTATCATAAGATATTTGTAAATAATATATCCAGTAAGGGTTGATATCCAAACTATAGAAAGAGTTCATACAACTCAATATTTTAAAAAATCAATTAAAAAATCGGCAGAGGACCTGAACATTTTTCCAAAGATATACAGGTGGCCAGCAGGCACATGAAAAATGCTCAATATCACTAATCATCAGGTAAATGCAAATCAAAACTACAATGAGGGGACTTCTTTGGTGGCCCAGTGGTAAAGAATCTGCCTTACAATGCAGAGGACGTAGGTTCGATCCCTGGTCAGGAAACTAAGATCCCACATGCTGCAGGGCAACTAAGCCCACGCACCACAACTGCTGAGCTTGCACACCTCAACTACAGCCCCCGTGCCTTAAATTACAGAGCCCACGCACCCTGGAACCCACGCACCACAACTACAGAGCCCACGCACCCTGGAACCCACGCACCACAACTACAGAGCCCACGCACCCTGGAGCCTGCGCGCCACAACTAGAGAGAGAAAACCCGCACTCGACACCTAGAGAGAAGCCCGTGCGCCGCAATGAAAGATTCTGCATGCCTCAGCGAAGATCCCATGTGCCGCAGGTAAGACCCGACGCAGCTGAAAATAAATAAAATAAACAAATAAATAATAAATAAGTCAAAAAAACCCCACATGATGAGATATCACTTCACACTTGTCAGAATGGCCATTATCAAAGAGACAAAAACAACAATTGTTGGTGAGGATGTGGATAAAAGGGAACCCTCAGGCACCGTTGTGGGAATGTAAATTGGTTCAGCCACTGTGGAAAATAGTATAGAGGTTCCTCAAAAAACTAAAAATAGAACTACCGTACAATCCAACAATTCCACCTCTGGGTATTTATTCTAAGAAAACAGAGACACTAATTCAAAGAGATAAATGCAACACTATGTTCATTGCAGGTTTCAAGATATGGAAGCAACCTAAGCATCCATGAACAGATGAACAGATAAAGAAGATGTGGTGTGTGTATATATATATATATACATGTATATATACATGTATATATATGTATATATATATATATATAAAATGTTAATCATAAAAAAGAATGAAATCTTGCCATTTGTGACAACATGGATGGACCTAGAGTGTATTATGCTAAGTAAGATAAGTCAGACAAAGAAAGACAAATACCATATTTCACTTATGTGTGGAATTTAAAAAACAAAACAAGAATAAATTCACAGATAGAAGAAAAACTAATAGTTGCAGGGGGAGTGAAATAGGTGAAGGTGATTAAGAAGCACAAACTTCCAGTTACAAAATAAATAAATCGGGACTTCCCTGGCAGTCCAGTGGTTAAGACTCTGCACTTCCACTGCAGTGGGCACACATGGTCGACCCCTGGTAGGGGATCCCGCATGCTGCGTGGTGTGGTCAAATAAATAAATAATTTAAATTTTTTAAATTAAAAAAATAAATAAATCATGGGATGTAATATTCAGAATAGGGAATATAGTCAATATTATAATAACTTTAATGGTGACAGATGGTAACTGGACTTAGTGTGATTATTGCATAATGTATAAAAATATTAAACCACTATGTTACACATCTGAAACTAATACAATATTGTATGTCAAGTGTAACTTAATTTTTAATAAATAAATAATTGATATTTTTACCTTTTTTTAATAAAAATAAATAACCTATCATTGCACTGGACCTTCAGTTTTCTGTAAATGGGAGGTTTATTCAAGGTAAACATTTAAAACACACCACAGGGACTTCCCTGCTGGTGCAGTGGTTAAGAATCTGCCTGCCAATGCAGGGGACATGGGTTTGAGCTCTGGTCCAGGAAGATCCCACACGCAGTGGAGCAATTAAGCCCGCGTGCCACAAATACTGAAGCTCACGCACCTAGACCCTGTGCTCCACAACAAGATAATGAGAAGCCCACGTACAGCAAGGAAGAGTAGCCCCTGCTTGCCATAACTAGAAAAAGCCCGCACGTAACAATGAAGACCCAACGCAGCCAAAAATAAAATAAATAAATATTTTAAAAATAAATAAATAAATAAAACACACCACAATTTCGTAATCCTGCTTTGTCACTTCTTCTTTTTTTTAATGTACTGGGATTCTCTAAACAAAACAAAAAAAAAAAAAAAAAGGGAAAGAAAGAAAAAATGGAAGTGGCCTGGAACTGCTGTCACAATGCGTTTCCTGCCCACATTCTGGGCACTTCTCCTTTCCAGAAACTGGCTCCAGCTGCATCTTGGGCCGCGGGGGTCTCAACACTTCTTAGGCCTGGCCTCTCCTCTCCTCTTTAGGACTCTAAGCAAAATCGGCCACCTGGCCTGGCCTGGTCTGCAGCCCCCAACAACTGACCTCATTGCATAACTAGGGTGGGAGAATCCCCGCTAATTTGCTTCTGCTACTCTCTGCCACCCTCTGCTGGTCATGGGTGTTAGTAGCACTCAACCTTCCACTCTCCTTCCCAGGTTAAGGAAACAAAGAAAGAAAAGCAAGGACTAGAAGAGAGTGCAGAGGACCAGAGAAAGGAGATAGCTAGTCACTGAAGGAAAGAGTGTGCAAGGTGTTGAAATCTCCAGGAGAGAGGCGAATGACTGGATACTGGGGAAAGATGTTGTTTTTCTAGATGAACATTAATATAGTTACTTACAGGAGGTGGGGGAGAAATGTTTGGCTGACACCTGTGCAAAACCAGGAAGCAGGAACTTCCCCCTCTTTGTAACCAAGAGACCGACACTGTGAAGCACTCACCTTCATGGGGCGCCTCCCCTCCACCTCACTTAAGTTAACCAAATGCCCTTCTGTTCACCCTTCATCAAAACCCTTTCACAAGAAAGGCTCTTGTAAACCTGCAGGTGAGCCTCTTTCAATTGTTTAGAAATAAAAAGATACTAGATATCATCCAGTTTAATATCCTTCCTTTATAAAAGAATACACTGTGCTCTAGAGCCCGTGAGCCACAACTACTGAGCCTGTGCACCACAACTACTGAAGCCCGTGTGCCTAGAGCCTGTGCTCTGCAGCAAAAGAAGCCACTGAAATGAGAAGCTCACACACCGCAAAGAAAAGTAGCCCCCACTCACCACAACTAGAGAAAGCCCGCGTGCAGCAATGAAGACAAAATGCAGCCAAAAAAAAAAAAAAAGCATAATCTAGCAGATGCAAACTATTATATATAGGATGGGTAAACAACAAGGTCCTACTGTATAGCACAGGGAACTATATTCAATACCTATGATAAACCATAATGGAAAAGAATATGAAAAAGGATATATATATATATATATATATATATATATATATATATATATATATCTGAATCACTTTGCTGTATAGCAGAAATTAACACAACATTGTAAGTCAACTACACTTCAATAAAATTAAAAAAAAAAAAAGAAGCATAATCTTCCTCGAGGCAGATCCTGGCCCCACTAAATGCTAGTTGTGTTCCTCAGTCCTGACAACTGGAAATGCCCATCCTCACAGCCCAACATGTCCTAGGGGTCCTCTTTTGGATTTGTGTGACTGATCCAGCTGGTAAAGATACAAGGAACCACTTTTAGGTTCAGACACTTGATTACTTATATAGCAAAAGGAAGAACAGCCAAAAGTGCCCCAGCTCCCCGTGGCCCTCTTCCCACACACTAAAAAGACAATACCCCAATGAAAGGGGCAAGTTGTGAGATGTTCCATAGTGGAGGAGACCATCCTAGACTGCAGCTAAGCAGTTTTATATTCTGCAGCTCTCTTCTGAGTGGGGCAGGGCAGAAAGCCCCATGCCTCACTAGAGCCTCAAAAGTCCTGAGAAAATGCATGACAGCCTCCCTGGGGAGATAGGGAGTAAGTGGGAGATAACATCAGAGCAACTCCTCACAGGCTTACCATGGTCTCATATTCCAGGGGGATCACAAGGAGTTCTGTCAAGACTCAGATGAGCTGTGGTTCAAGCCTGTGTGGACTGAATGTGCCCCCCCAAATTCATACGTTGAATCTCCAACCCCCAATGTGATGGTGTTAGGAGGTGGGACCTTTGGGACATAATTAGTGTTAGATGAGGTCGTGAGGATAGGGCCCTAATGTTGGGATTAGTGCCCTCATAAGAAGAAGGAAATCTCTCTCTCTCTGAGCTCGAAGAAGAGGTAATGGAGCACACTGCAAGATCCAGTCACCTACAAGTCAAGACAAGAAGCCTCAGAATGAAACCTAACTTGTCGGCACCCTGATCTCAGACCTGTAGCATGCAGAATTGTGAGATATAATTTCTGTTGTTGAAGCTGCCCGGTCTGTGGTACCTTGTTACAGCAGCCCAAGCTCACTGAGACAAAGTTTTGCCTGCATGGCCTGTGTCTCCAGGGCACCATGGGAGAACCATGGCCCTACAATCCCCTCCCTCCAACACTGCCCAACTTTCACCTCTATCACAAACACACTTCATGGCATACCTCAGAAAGGCTGAACTTTGGACACCCCTGGAATAACCCAGAGGAAATGAGGAAGAGAAGGAAGAAGTTAATGGTCAGACTGTCATGCTCCCCCAATTTTCTCTAGTTTCCTTTCTTTCTTTTTTTAAGTAGGTGTGCCAATGGCTTTTTTTTTTTAATTCTTATTGGCATATATTTGATTTACAATGTTGTGTTACTAGTTTCCTTTATTTCTAACTCTTAAAAGCACATTCCAGGGCTTCCCTGGTGGCACAATGGTTAAGAATCTGCCTGCCAATGCAGTGGACACAGGTTCGAGCCCTGAGCCGGGAAGATCCCACATGCCGCGGAGCAACTAAGCCCGTGTGCCACAACTACTGAGCCTGCGCTCTAGAGCCCATGAGCCACAACTACTGAAGCCCATGCACCTAGAGCCTGTGCTCCCCAACAAGAGAAGCCACTGCAATGAGAAGCCCTCCCACTGCAATGAAGAGTAGCCCCCCACTCACCGCAACTAGAGAAAGCCCGCGCACAGCAACGAAGACCCAACGCAGCCAAAAATAAATAAATAAATTTATAAAAAATTAAAAAATAAAAGCACATTCCAAGAAAATACCATATAATAAAGAAGTAGACATATATTTAAAAAAAAGAAAAAAGTACATTCAAAGTCCATCTTACACATGGTTGCCTCCTCATCTTCTTCTCCCAGGGGTCAGAACCAAGTTTTGCAAATAGTAAGTACACAATCAATTTCTGTTTGATTATATGCATTAGTTTAAAAGGACTCAATTTCTTTTTCCTCAGCAATTTCAAGGTAATCAACACTGAAAATCTTGTGCCAGGGCTACGCAAAACATTTTGCTGACATCACCCTATTTAACCCTCTGAACTATTTTTGCTCACACTCATGACACAAAATGTGTGGGGGTTTCCTCTACCCAACAACATTTGATTCTGCAAATGTCTGGACTCTAATTGGGTGTCCTACAACTCAATTCTGATACTATCTATCTACCCAGAATTAGTGTCAAATCTCACAAGTTAAGGGCTCAGTCCCACAAGACTGACCCCACTACATAGGCCAATCAGACGTCCAGGTTGTCACGGGTACTTCTGACCAACCAGCTATAAATGCAAGGGTTACCATGCCCACTCCCCAACTCAGTTTCAATTATTTGCTAGAGATGTAAACTATTACATACAGAATGGATAAACAACAAGTTTCTACTGTATAGCACAGGAAACTATATTCAATAACCTGTGATAAATCATGATGGAAAAGAATTTTAAAAAAAATATATATATATACATATATATGTATAACTGAATCACTTTGATGTATAGTAGAAATTAACACAACATTTAAATGAACTATACTTCAATAAAATAAAAAATAAAAGGTAGATAATTTGCTAGAATGACTCACAGAACTTAGGAAAGTATTTACTAGTTTTTTATAAAGGATATAACAACCAAATGGAAGAGACACATAGGGCAAGGTATGGGGTGGGGGTGAGTTTCCATGCCCTCTCCAACCACACCACCTTCCTACTACCTCCATATGCTCACCAACATGTAAGCCCTCTGAACTCCACCATTTAGGGGTTTTTTTATGGAGGCTCCATCACATAGGCATGGTTGATTAAATCATTGGCCATTGGTGACGGAACTCAATCTCCAGTCCCTCTCACCTCCTGGGAGGTTGGGCAGTGGGGCTGAAAGTTCCAACCCTCTAATCACAATTATTGGTTCCTGTGGCAACCAGTCCCCATCCTGAAGCTACCTAGGAGCCCAACTTGAGTTCAAATAAGTTCAAATAAGTATAAACTCAGGTATGGTTGAAAGGGGCTTATTTGAGTTAAAAAATATACTCTCTCATGCATATCACTCAGGAAGTATCAAGGATTTTAGAACTCTGTGCCAGGAACTAGGGACAAAGACCAAATATATATTTCTTATTACCAACATCCTTATTCTATTAATGAGGGAACTGAAGTTTAAAAAATAATCATAGCTTGCACTACAGTGTGTTATATTTAAGAAATGGTTCTGTATATATTGTAGACTGTATTCTAAATTATAGTATAGTGCCTATACAATCACACATACGCTACATAAAATGTACTATTCTATAATCTAGAAGTATTGTACATTAGTAGATATTACTCCTACAATAACCCTATAGGGTGAGAACTAACTATGATTACTATCATTTGAGGAAACTGAGCTACAGTAAAGTTACATTAGTGTACAAGATCACACTATAGGAGGGACTTCCCTGGTGGTTCAGTGGCTAAGAATCTTCCTTCCAATGCAGGGGATGCGGTGGATTTGATCCCTGGTTGGGAAACTAAGATCCCACATGCTACAGGGCAACTAAGCCCGTGCCACAACTAATGAGCATGCGGGCCACAACTAGAGAGCCCACAACCACAACTACAGAGCCTGTGCACCACAACTAGAGAGAAGCCCATGCACCACAATAAAGATCCTGCGTGCAGCAACTAAGACCTGACGCAGCCAAAAATAAAATAAATAAATAAATAAATATTTTTTTTAAAAAAAAGATCACACCATGGGAGGTGGCAGCTGAGCTGATCTAAAAGTTGTGCAGTCCCACAGGCACTTCCCTGGCGGTCCAGTAGTTAAGACTCTGCACTTCCAATGCAGGGGGCATGGGTTCAATCCCTGGTCGGGTAACTAAGATCCCACATGCCACGCAGTGCAGCCAAAAAAATAAAGTTGTGCAGCCCCAAATCCTTTGCTCTCAACACTCCCCTAAACTGCTCTTGTCTGAGTCCCAGGCCTGAATGTGGACCTATCTCAAGGTTCTTGGTCACTGTTTCCCAGTACATCAAAGAATCTTCTTCAATTTTATAATATTCTCTCCCTACTTCAATTTAAAATGTTTATGCCCCCAGTCACTTAGCAAAACTCAGCTTCATATTTCCTTGATTCTAAGTCTTGCATTTGACAAAATACGCTATATATAAAGTTAAAAGAAAAATGATGAAGGATATATTTGTGAAAAGATTCTCATTTTATATAATAAATTATTACTATCCATAATGTGTAAAGGGCTCCTGAAAATAAAGAAGCAAATAAGACTTATACGCTGAGAACTATAAAACATTGATAAAGAAGATGATTCAAGGAAACGGAAAGATACCCCACACTCTTGGAATGGAAGAATTAATAATGTTAAAATGGCCATACTACCCAAAGCAATCTACAGGCTTAATGCAATCCCTGTGAAATTACCCATGACATTTTTCACAGAACTAGAACAAGCAATCCTAAAATTTGTGTGAAACCAGAAAAGACCCAGAATTGCCAAAGCAATCCTGAGAAAAAAGAACAAAACTGGACACATAACCCTTTCAGACTTCAGACAATACTACAAAGCTACAGTAATCAAAACAGCATGGTACTGGCACAAAAACAACATATAGCTCAATGGAACAGAAGAGGGAGCCCAGAAATTAACCCACACACCTATGATCAATTAATCTTTGACAAAGGAGGCAAGAGTATACAATGGAGAAAAGACAGTCTCTTCAGCAAGTGGTGTTGGGAAAGCTGGACTGCCCCTTGTAAATCAAGGAAGTTAGAACATTCTCTCATACCATATACAAAAATAAACTCAAAATGGCTTACAGACTTAAATATAAGATATGACACCATGAAACTCCTAGAAGAGAACATAGGCAAAACATTCTCTGACATATATCATAGCAATGTTTTCTTAGGTCTGTCTTCCAAAGCAATAGAAATAAAAGCAAAAATAAACAAATGGGACCTAATCAGATTTATAAGCTTTTGCACAGCAAAGGAAACCATGAACAAAATGAAAAGAAAATCTATAGACTGGGAGAAAATATTTGCAAATGATGTGACCAACAAGGACTTAATTTCCAAAATATACCAACAGCTATTACAACTCAATACAAGAAAACAAACAACCCGATCAAAAAATGGGCAGAAGACCTAAATAGAGATTTCTCCAAAGAAGACATACAGATGGCCAACAAGCACATGAAAAGATGCTCAAGATCACTAATTATTAGAGAAATGCAAATCAAAACTACAATGAAGTGTCAACTCACTCCAGTCAAAATGGTTATTTTCAAAAAGTCTACAAATAATAAATGCTGGAGAGGGTGTGGAGAAAACGGAACCCTTCTACACTACTGGTGGGAATGTAAATAGGTGCAGCCATTATGGAAAACAGTATGGACGTTCCTTAGAAAACTAAAAATAGAGTTACTATATGATCCAGCAATCTCACTCCTGGGCATATATCTGGAAAAGAAGAAAACTCTAATTAAAAAAGATACATGCACCCCAACTTTCACAGCAGCACTATTTACAGTAGCCAGGACATGAAAGCAACCTAAATGTCCCTTGACAAATGAAGGGATAAAGAAGATGAGGTATATATATACAATGGAGTATTATTCAGCCACAAAAAAGAATGAAATAATGCCATTTGCAGCAACCTGGATGGACCTAGAGATTATCATACTAGGTGAAGTAAGTCAGACAGAGAAAGACAACTATTATGATGTCACTTATATGTAGAATCTAAAAAATAGTAAAAATATATTTACAAAGCAGAAACAGACTCATAGACATAGAAAACAAACCTATGGTTACCAAAGGGAAAGGGGGAGGAGGGATAAATCAGGAGCTTGGGATTAACATATACACACTACTATATATAAAGTAGATAACCAACAATGACCTACTGCAGAGCACAGGGAACTATACTCAATACCTTATAATAACTTAAAACGGAAAAAAATTTTTTTAAAAGATAAATGATGAATGATATATTTGTGAAAAGATTCTCATTTTATTTTTCTATATTTATTTATTCATTTATTTATTTATTTATTTGGCTGTGCTGGGTCTTAGTTGCGGCATGCAGGATCTTTTAGTTGCAACATGTGGGATCGAGTTCCCTGCCCAGGGATTGAACCCAGGCCACCTGCATTGGGAGCGTGGAGTCTTAACCACTGAACCACCAGGGTAGACCCAAGATTCTCATTTTATATGATAAATTATTAATATCCAAAATGTGTAAAGTGCTCTTAAAAATAAAGAAACAAATAAGACACTTTATTATTTATCTGTTGCCATGTGTATAACAAGTTGCTTAAAACAACAAACAATTGTAGTCTCAGTGTCTGTGGGTCAGGGATGTGGGCGTGGTTTGGTGGGTGGTTCTGGCTCAGGGTCTCTCCGGAGGCTGCATTTAAGACTCAGACAGTAGGGGCTTCCCTGGTGGCGCAGTGGTTAAGAATCCCCCTGCCAATGCAGGGGACACAGGTTTGAGCCCTGGAAGATCCCACATGCCGCGGAGCAACTAAGCCCATGCGCCACAACCACTGACCTGCGCTCTAGAGCCCGAGAGCCACAACTACTGAGCCCGCCGAGCCACAACTACTGAAGCCTGCGTGCCTAGAGCCCGTGCTCCACAAGAGAAGCCACTGCAATGAGAAGCCCGCAGAAGAGCAGCCCCCGCTCGCCGCAACTAGAGAAAGCCCGCTCACAGCAACGAAGACCCAACGCAGCAAAAAATAAATAAATAAAATAAATTAAAAAAAAAAAAAAAAAAAGACTCAGACAGTAGCTAGGCTCTGAGGCTTGCCTGGGTTTACAGGATCCACTTCCAAGCTGACACTCAGCTGCTGGCAAGAGGTTTCAATTCCTGGCCACAAGGCCCTTCCCCTAGGACTGCTCACAATATAAAAGTTGGCTTCCCAACTTCTATGAGAGTGATGAGATAGACAGAGGGAGAGACCGCACAAGTGGGCAAGGGAGCTACCAAGATGAAAGCTTTTGTAACTTAATCCTGGAAGGGATATACCATCCCTTCTGCCTGAAGCTGTTGGTCTCACAAACTAACCCCGGTAGGATGTGGGAGGGAGCCACATAGGGTGTGAGCAGCAGAAGATTGAATAGAGGTCATCTTGGATGCTGGCTCTCATTAACATAAAAATGGTTATCCATATAAAAAGATATTTGTCCCCCCAGTGATTAGGTAATGCAAATTATAACAAAAAGAACCCATTTCTCTGTTAGATTAGCAGGAACTTTAAAAGCCTGACATAATCTATCATTGACCACAACGCAGGCAAGTGGGTGTGCTTACACCTTATCCTGGAAGTGTGCATTGAAAGGACAATTTGCAGTAACCTCTGAAGTAGTGGCTCCACTTCCTAGGTATCTCCCCTGAAGGAATACTGACTTATGTTCCCATGATTTATGTTCAGGGGTACTCAGGGAAGAACTGCTTGCTGTACAAAGAGAATAAAGAACAGAATGCCCATGAATAAGGAATCATTATTTCATATCATATCCACAGGGCACATAATATGTTGCTAAATGAAGAAAGCTTCATGCCAAATATATGTATCTTGTGATCTAATTTAAGTAAAATAATTTTTTTTTAAATCTCCCATGCAGGTGATAAACACACACACACACAACAGCAAAAATACAGGAAATCTGCATACCTTGTTCACTCCTTAACCCCCAGGGCTGTGAACAGAGACATTCTGGATAAAAACTATGCCCCAAAATATCTGAATACAGATAAAGATAAATCTAGAAAGTTGCATACTCAATTATAGAGAAGAACGATACAATGAGGGAACATTCACATTTGGGTGTGTGTGTATTATATACAAAACCACAAATACGTACTTAAGTTTTGTAGTTTATTTCCTTCCAACAATATTGCTACAACCAACTGTAAACAAAAATCATGAAACTGGACAAAGTCAGCGTGACTGATACCATCCTGGCCTTCAGAACTCCTCTCCAAGGGCTTTTAAATCCCAAATTCAGTGCGAAGAAGTTAGAAGAGGAGAAGGATGAAGAGGAAGGGGAGGAGGAGAAAAAGTAGGAGGAGGAAGAGAAATATGAGGAAGGGGAGAAGGGGGGGGAGCATGGGAGAGGAGAAGGGGGAAAGCAGACGAAAAAGAAAGAGGCGAAAGGCCCTTTTCATTTCATTCCTTTGCTTCTGCAAAGCAAATGTCACCTGGGGAGAGTCAGGGATGAGACCTTTTCACATGGGTGTGAAGAAGAGCCAACTGTTTCCACAAGAGGCAGGAAAGAGGCCTTGGACTTGCTCAGCTGAAATCAGTCCTGTACCTCTAAGTCAAACAAAGACAAGAGGAAAAAAAAAAAAAAAGAAGCCTTGTCCAGGCGCTGCAGTGAGCTGGTCTAGGGGCCTGTGTGTGGAGCGCGCGGCACCCAAGTGGACCCGCGTGAGCGTGAAGGGGAGCTCAGCCGGTCCTGGCGTGCGCGGGACAAGGATGCCCGCCCGTCTGTCGCTCATCTCCCCCGAGAGTTGCTTCCGCATTTCCAGCAATACACGTTCGACCAGCCGGGTTAGCCCTGCGAAGGTAGCTCGGGTTTCGTGGTGTTAACACTCCCCCACTCATTTTCTAGCCCACGGGCTGGACTCAACGGATGATTTTGAACCCCGCAAACCGCCCGAAGCATCTTCTCCGCCCTCTGGTGGTTACAGCAAAGTGAAACTGATAGAGAAATTCAAATCCCGCTGAACTCGGGAGTTGCAAGGAATAGATTTATGACTACGCGAGAAGGAAAACGCATGATCTTGCTATTTGTATTTTAAAATGTCCAGAGCTTGTGGCTCTCCACGGGTCACCATTTCACCGAAAGTGCGTGTTCCCAACGGATCCAGTTTGAATGTGCTGTTCTCGGAACACCTCCGCGGTGCTTCGGAGGCCTGGAATCCGCCGGATCGCGCCTTTGTCACTGTATTGACTCCTGTCTTCTAGGACCTCTGGATGTGCTCCCGGCAGGCTCTGGGCCTCGTGTCCTGGACTCCCCTGAACAAGTTTTGACTTTGACTGCAAGGAGGTAACTCGTCAGCCCCAGGCCAGGGAGACCCCAAAAGGGTGGCGCCCCAAGATCTCCCCTGGGAGGCGGCGCTCAGCAGTACACTTTATCAAAGTGTTTTTCAGCCTTTGAGCCAGCAAGCCACTTTAATTTTAGAAGAGTTGCCGATAGGAGCAGACTTGGTGAGGAAGTTCATAACTTAAAACGCCCCACTCCACTACGGGGGGTACCGAGGTGCATCTCTGCCTTCCCATTCTCCAGCAGAGAGAGGAGGCGCGCCCGCCCCAGCTAAACTCTAAAGCCACCCCTGGAGTTTGGGCAGAGAGGGATGCTTCAGGCGTTATAGCCCCGCCCTGACTGGGGAATTTTCCTTTTGTTCCACATTAAAATACGATGGTTGGGGGTGAGGGAAGGGAAATGGGTGAAGGTGGTCCAAAGGTACAAACTTCCAAGTTTACTTCTTGGGGTAGTAAAGTACATCATGGTGACTGTAGTTAACCACAGCGTATCGTATATTTGAAAGTTGCTTAGAAAGTAGATCTTAAAAGTTCACACACACGGGCTTCCCTGGTGGCGCAGTGGTAGAGAATCCGCCTGCCAATGCAGGGCACACGGGTTCGAGCCCTGGTCCGGGAAGATCCCACATGCCGCGGAGCAACTAAGCCCATGCGCCACAACTACTGAGCCTACGCTCTACAGCCCGTGAGCCACAACTACTGAGCCCGCGTGCCACAACTACTGAGTCTGCGCTCTAGAACCCACAAGCCACAACTACTGAAGACTGTCCACCTAGAGTTTGTGCTCCGCAACAAGAGAAGCTGCTCGGGCCTGCCAAGGAAGAGTAGCCCCCTCTCACTGCAACTAGAGAAAGCCCCAAATGAAGACCCAATGCAGCCAAAAATAAAATAAGATAAATAAGTTTTTTAAAAAGTTCACACACACAACTGTAACTTTGTGTGGTGATGGATTTAACTAAAATTGTATTAACTAAACTTACTTCACAATGTATACATATACCCCAGGTAGTTTTGATGTAGGTGGGCTTCCACTCTTCTTTGAGAAATACTGACAGACCAGTGGTGCTAAAATGCAGATTGGAAAGACTTTCACCTAGTACTTACCATTTGGAAGGTTTTGGAGGGACCCAGGAATCAGGATTTTCATTACACACACAGTTTCAAAGGCAGCTCTTTAAGAACGCATAATCTAATAATATGGTTACTGTCTCTCACACTTTTTAAAATTGAAAGCCAAAGAAATACATTTAACATTGTATCTAGTACATATGTATTTATGTGTATGTAAATATGCATGTATGTATAAAATGGGAACAAAATTTAGGGAACAATACTTACCCTGACATAGACTGATAAGAAAAAGCAGCCCCCTCTATAATCAGAATTTTGTCAAGTGTTCTAAAAGTTAAAGTAACACAACAAAAAAATTCCTTTCATTTTCCTCACTCAAGGTCCTGCTTCCCTTTGTTGTTCCCAATAAAGCCGGGACTCCTCTGATTCCTCTTTTAAATGTATATTTGGATCCCTTTTCAAGTGCAAATTTCACTTTATCTATGGTTATTTAGGGTAGATTTCAAAAACATGTGCTTGAATGGGTTTTCAAACATAGATTGTGAGTTTACTTTTGAGGACTTCCCAGACTCCCAGGGCTGATCCCCAAACCAGAAGTATTTGGGACATGGGGCTGTCTCCTTTTGTTCTCTAAAAGAACCCATAAACTTGTGGAGATAGGAACTGTAATGAAGTAACCAGTGGTTTTTTGCTGGTGGATACTCCCCTCATTCTTACTTCTCGCAGATCTTGAGAAAACAAAAGCCCTATTTCAGACATACCAGAGTCTATGGACTCATTTCCAAAACTAGAACAATGTGCTCTGGCATCTAATCTCCACTAGTCTCTTCCATTAAAAAAATAATAATACTGGACCACTACGTTGATTAAGCCATGCACAACTCACAGGGTGAAACACACCAGTCTAAGACCTGTTGGGAAAGGATTTGTTGCGAGGTTCCAGGTTTAAAGGGCTCCCTGTTCTCGTTCTGAGTGGCATTCACTGGGCCCCCAGGACCTGGACGGACAACAATCCAAAGAAACTGAGCTCGCAGATCTTTTTTTTTTTTTTTTTTTTTTTAAAGCCCCCAGTAGGAAAGACGAGTGCAAAATGCGCTGGGTATCAGAGATGTCGGTGGAAGTGTAAGGAGAGGGAAGGCAAATTCGCAAAACCTGGTGAGGAGCTGTAGTCGGAGGAGAAGATGGAAGCTCAGACCCGGGGGGAATTTGCCCTTCGGCAGTGGTTCTCAACTCCCGGAGACCAGCTTTTCATTTGCGAATGTGAGGAATCCCCGCAGGCGCGCAACAGCCGCGGTGCAGGAAAGCCAGCGCGGTGCCACACCTTTTCTTCTCGCTTATTCAATTTGTCATCAACGACGCATCGAAACAATCGAGAGGCAAAAACATGTTCGCTTCCTTTTTTCAGAAGATTCCCTAGGAAAATGATTTGCTTTTAAATTTCTCTGAACAACCTTTCGACCTAGAAATGGGAGAACTGAAATTCTGGTTAATTCTGATTTCAAATATCTGCATGGCAATTTGGGAATAAACGTTCATCCCCAAGGCCTCTCCCATTCATCTATGGGAGAGGGGAGGAACTACCTAAGACTCCGCAATGTCACCCCTCCAAGGGTGATAGGGCCAGCGCGAGCCCTTCTTACCGCGGTGTCCCGGAACCAAAGTTGGTGACCGGTGGTTACCGACAGTGGCGGGAGGCTCCTGGGTCCAGCCGTCTGCCGGAGTAGCCTGTTTGAGATACAGCGCCCACCCTTAGAAATTCTCGCGCGGGCGCCTTTGTACTTGGCAGGATGCACACCTCCCCGACCCTCGCCTTCCCAGCCCGAAGAGCGACGGCAGAGAGGCCACTGTCCTAGACCCTCCCTTGCGGCCAGCCCACCCCTCCCTAGGCTTCAGGGCCTTTGTAAGGCGCGACCACCTGCGTCAGAGAACGTGGCACTGACGGGGCTGACCCCCAGAAACTCCTGGAGCCCGGGCGGGGGCCATCGGTGGAGATGGGGTGGGAGTAGGGGGAATTACGCAAGGCGGGAGGGTTCAGTGGAGAAAGCAAGGGAGAAGTCCAAGGGCTTGGAGTGTCCGGCTTCCAGCAATGGGAAGGCTCTGTAATAACAGAGAGACCAGGCAATGGTCCCTGTAAAGAGTCCCGGAAATCAGGGGTCAGATGTACTTGTAGTGTCCCTAGAAATTCCTCGAATGCGGCTGTTAACTTTTCCAGGCTTTTTCAACTCAGTTAAGGAGTTTGATGCTGGATAATTTCTGAGGATTTATCAGGGTATTAGCTCTGTGCTACTAGAGTAAGTAAATTTTAAAACAAACGAACAGACAGACGGCGCTGGGTTGCTGTCGCCATCGTTGCAGCCCCTTGGGTCTCAACAAGACCGGTGATGCTCCAGAATGGGAGACAAGCCAGTTTGGGAGCAGATTGGATCCAGCTTCACTCAACATTACTACCAGTTATTTGATAACGACAGAACCCAACGAGGCGCAATTTATATTGACGCGCCATGCCTTACCTGGAAAGGACAGCAGTTTCAGGGGAAAGCTGCCGTCGTGGAGAAATTGTCTAGCTTCCATTCCGCAAAATCCAGCACAGCGTCACGGCTCAGCACCATCAGCCCACGCCAGATAGCTGCAACATCAGCGTGGTTGTAGCCAGCTCAACGCAAGTGAAGACCCCACCACGGGGTTCCACCAGATGTTCCTATTAAAGAAGATCAACTGATGCTTGGGTTTGCACCAATGACAGGTTCAGGCTTGCCCTGCACACCTTGGGCTAACGTTCTCCCAGCCAGGCACTCATGCTGTTTCCTGGTCCCTCCTCCTCCCGATACTATTCGCACTCCTCCAGATGCTCCGAATATCATACACGAATGAGCAGGGCCGCGGTGCGAGTGAGCGCAGTACGCTGCTGCTACTGAGGTATTGTGCATGATGTTTGGACGCTAGACTACTTGCATCTGACAGGAGAAGTTTGTGCTGTACCAGCGCATGCCTTGGAAAGACAAGTTAATGCAAAAGGTTGTCTTTTTTTTTTTTTTTTTTTTTTAAATCTACTGACAAGTTGTTTTAGTAACCCAAAGAAGTGAAGGAGAAAGCTGCTGCCTCGCTGCCCAGATGTACTGATTTGTTCAGATGTTTCAATGCCTCATGATACAAACAAACCACGGAAATTTTCTTAACAAAAACAAACAAACAAACAACCTTTTTAAAGAAATTATACCAAGTAGTTGTGTGTGGGGGGGTAAAGGCAGATGTTTTTGGAAGTGAGGCTAAGGATAGAAGTAGATGATAACCTTTCAACTAGAATAGATAATGTAAAGAAAGAAAATAGGAACACAAAGTAACATTTACATGATCTACTCTTAAAGTGGGAAATCTGCATCATCCAAGCCACAGGGAAGATAGCTGTGTTCACATCAAGTTGGTTTTAGATGGTACATCTGTCTCATTTGTTAAGTCCCATTAGCCTTCCTCGTGGCAGAGTTGGGGAGTCCCTAGGAAGGCTACCAGCATGAGCCAGGCCCAGGGCCCACCTTACAGTTCAGAATTCTGGCTCTTACCATTCAGGATGAGGTTTAGGAGCCAGACCTTTCTTATTTCCAAAGCCCACAACACAGGCTTTAGGATGCTCTTTCTCAGCAAGCTACTACAAGCCAAGAGGTTTTGGTTTCCAGACATTCCACAGATCTGGGAGAGAATTTTTACCTGGCAATGTCTTTCCACAGCCTAATGGTGACTGAGACATACAAGAGCCCCCTTCAGCGACTGGATTCAATCACAGTTATGGGGCAGCCGACTTTCCAGCCTTCAACTCCTGTACTCACTATTAACTGTCTACTTTCTTGTCAAGTCAGTAAGCCAGCAGCCCACACATCTCTCTCCTGGGTTTACCCAAAATACTAACTGAACTCTAGTACCTGTCAAGATCCCCTTAGCCTAATGAGAACCGTTCATCAACACTCCATTTTGTTAAAAGACCCATAACAGCTTATGATAGTGTTAAAGAAAAATTATTCATGACACTAGTTAAAGCACAATAAGGCTGATCTTGGAGAGGCAGCGGTGACTGGTGGCATGAAGCGAGATCTTAATTCCCTGCCCAAGAACTGAACCTGGGTAGCCTGGATGAAAACCAGGAATCCTAGCCACCACACCCCCTGGCTCTTGCCCCCAGTGAAAAATGCATTTCTCACGGAGGCAAAAACTGTAAAAACAGGTACAGAGTTTATTATTAGAGACATAGCACAACCATAAGTGGGAGAGCAAACAGAGAAAGTTTGTTTAGTTAAGACAGAAGCAAGGCAGAGATACGCACCCCGAGAGAAAAGGTGTGGGCGTCCTCCCTAATGAGGAGGAGTGCAGTAAAGTGGTGGTTAAGTCATTTATATAGGCCACTTCTTCCGGGTCTTTGTTTACCTTTGACCAATTATCTGGTTTCTTTTTCCACACCTGACCTGCCTTAGGCCCCTCCCCAACATGCGTGCACAACTTTTTTCCAAGATGGACTACAGCCCAGAGGCCTATGGGATGGCCTTAGCATCACATATTATGGGGTGGTGCCCCCTCCTTTTTGACCCGCAAGGAGCCTTTCTGCGCATGTGCAATGTTTCCCTTGCCCCAAGGATGGAGAAATGTATGACCTCTTGATCTTTTAACAGGGTTTAGTCCCACTCTGTCCCTGCCATAAAAATGTCCAGTGTCCA
Organism: Balaenoptera ricei; assembly: GCF_028023285.1. NCBI lineage: Eukaryota > Metazoa > Chordata > Mammalia > Artiodactyla > Balaenopteridae > Balaenoptera > Balaenoptera ricei. The sequence goes on from NC_082641.1 coordinate 167,851,887, forward strand.
GTTATTTACCCTATTTCTCTTGCTGGTTTTTATATCGAGGTGCAGATCTCGAAATATAGACAGGAGTCCGGTCATAAATATGTAGTCCTGGAGCCCGTTTGTCTCTTGCTTCAGGCAATGTAAACAGGGGGCTGGTAATGAATGTCTGGCCTGGAGCCCATCTTCTTCTCACCCCAGGAAGTGTGAACAGGAGGCCAGTTGTAAATGTCTAGCCTGGAGCCCATCTATCTCCTGCCTCAAGGCAATCTTTATTCAGGGAACTATTGGGACAGGTGTATGGACCACTGAAACAGGGTTTTGCAACGGGGGAAGAGTGATTGGGCTCAACTCCAGATACAACAAGGAAGCGTGGGAATTCATAGCCAAGGAGCAGGGTGGGAGAGTCAGTGGATAGAATATTACTAAGGGGAAACATTAGGGGTAAAGGGGCATTCAGGCTAAAGTGACCTGACCTGAGGGCATCCTTGCTGAAGGCAGGCCAGGGTGATCAGATATCACCTGAGGGATGGTGGGGGGATGACGAACCTGATCAGCGATCTCAAGGGTAATCAGAAATCTCTAGGGTGGGGACTTCTGGTTAAACTGACTTAGCAGGATTCTTGCTAAAACTGGACAATGCAGAGCAAGAATGGAAGCCCAAAAGTCAGGTCTAGTTGAAAAATGATCAGGGAAACCTGATGACACTTTGGCTGAGAAGAGAATCTGCCAACAACAGCCCAGCCTTTTTCCTGCAGAATAGAGTAAAGCAGAAATTATCAGAGTGAATCATGATTTGTGGGTCTTTCTCTGGGCTGCAGGCAAAAAAGCATGAGAAACACTAGCCTACAGAGTGAAATCCAAGTTCTTTAGCCTGGTGTATGAGGACCTCTTACCTCATCTGCAGGTTTGTCACACAGTTCCCTCCAAATAGCAAGTGTTTTGCATCATGGTCATTCGTTCACTTATTTCATCTTCATGTTGTACCAGTGAGATTTTCCCGTCTTCCAGGATAAGCCCCACTTGCTCAGCCTTGAGCTGGGCTGCTCTGAGTTGATACCCAGTAAATGTTAAATTAAATTAACTCAAAGAAGAGAGAGATTAGGACAGCAGATCTGTTGGCAATTATCTCAATATTCCAGGGAGATGACTTCAAAAAAGACAACCAGAATGCCAAAGAGAAGATGGATGGAGGACTTTGTCTATTTTAACCAGTTAGATCTGAGAGATAACAGGCAGGGAAAAGCTGAAGGTGACAACTTTCATGTTTCATTGAAGGGTCTCAAATTTATCTGTAAGAGACTAGGAACAGGAAACTGGAAATAATAATAAAATAAGCAGAGAAGTAAGACTGCAACAAGTTTCCTAATGCTGCAGGCCAAGTTAGTGGGTGTGTGTGGGTGGGTGTATCCAGACCTGTGTTAGTTTCTTAGGGCTGCCATAACAAATTGCACAAACGGGTTAACCTGAAACAACAGGAATTTATTCTCTGACAGTCCTAGAGGCCAGAATGTGAAAACTACGCATCAGTAAGACCATGCTCTATGGAAGAATCCTTTCTTGCCTTCTCCTAGCTGCTAGTGATTATAAGCAATCCATGGTGTTCCTGGCCTTGTAGACCTACCACTCCCATCTCTGGCTTTGTTGTCACATGGCCTTCATCCTGTGTGTCTATCTTCACATGGCCTACTTATAAGGACACCCATCATCAGATTTTGGGCTCACTCTAATTCAGTATGACCTTGTTTTAACTTGTTCACAACTGCAAAGACCCTATTTCCAAATAAGGTTAATTTCACAGTAATAAACGATTAGGACTTAGATATACCATGCTGTGGGACACATTTCTACCCATTACAGGACCCTCACTGCCATCCCTATCTGCACATGAAGTAAACCGAGCTTGAGGGAATGGGGCTGAAGGGAGACTGGCAAAAATGGGAGGGCCAGTAGTTAGGGTCAAGAAATTCCTGAAATAGGTCATGCTATGTTTAAAAGATTCAGCGTAAGTACTTGGAGTGTTTGAGGAACAAGGAGTAATTTAGAATTCTTTGTGTCTAGAGCAAAAATATGTGGTGCCATCCAGGTGTTCAATAGCAGAAAAGCAAACTGAGATACACTGTAATAGGAGGTGTCAAACACTAAAAAGTTTAAAAGTTCATGTGCAGCTAATTGAGGAGGCAAAGGGAACTATGATGCATAAGTACCTGTTAAGTATCTCTGGCTCTGTGCTGGGGTACTTATGTAAAAAATTTTGTTTGATCCATGTGAGCCAGGTATTGTATCATCCTATCATGAGTGGAGAAACTTACCCACTGCCTCCTAGAATCTAAGTTAACTTGAATGACCAGGGTTGTTTCCCTCCTAAAAGAGTCAAAGCCTGTCCAGGAGCAAAACTGTGAAAATCAGTGAGGAGAGAGAAAAGAACAGGCAGGAAAGAAGACACACAGTAAAGCAGCTGTGTGTCCACAGGAAATGTGCCTTCCCTAAGGTTTTGTAGCAGCTGTGAAATGCCACAATGCACCCGTCTTGGAGTGACTCTTATTTTCTTACCACTGACACCCCACATCTGCTTGCTACACTCATCTATGACTCCACGGCTAAGTTGCCCTCACCTCCTGACAACCCCTGACCCCCAGTTAACCCCACCCCTCCTGAGCCCACCTCTAAATAGCATGCAAAGCAGAAGTGACTCCACTTCCCTGGTACCGTCCTCCTCCTCCTCCAACCTTCAGCTGCAAACAGACCTTAAGAAGACACTTTCCTTCTTCCTTTATCAAGCCTCACTCCAGCATCCTCTATGCCCCCTCCCTCATGGCACCAGTACAATAAATCTGGTTGTTTCAGTTAACTGAATTTGCCAAACTACAGCTTGGTCCCTGGTGGTCTGGATGAGTCAGTATTAACACCCCAATGCTCATGAACAGCCCTCCAAAACTGATGTTTGGTGTTTTGGCTTTGTTTCCTTGACCACAGCACCCACATGTGACTTCGAGGAAAGGGATGGCACCTTTTTCCAGGGAACAACTGGGTCATTTTAGGTGCTTTCATTGGAGCCCTTAAGTAGTTGGTTATGTTGGTCTTTGTGTAGTTCTCAGTCTTTTTGACTTCAGCAAAAGAACAAAACAAAATATGAAAATAGATGAGCAGACTTCATGTGACAGCTGGGAGGCCTGTACTGTGAAAAAATTAATCAAGCCAAATTCCTTCACTCAATGGATTCTCACTGAGCCCTTTTTACCAGCCATAGCCTCTGCTGGATATTGGGGACCAGGTCAGAGCCCTGCTGTCCTTGCTTCCTGGAAGCCTGTGAATAAGTCACAGTAATATTCAGCACTGTTATTCTTAGAACTGCTAGTCAAGCTACAGTTTATTTAGCATCTACTATGCCCCGAACCATGCTGACCCCTTTACAACAGAGCTTCTCGAAACTGCAAAGAGCTTGGACTTCCCTGGCGGTCCAGTAGTTAAGACTCTGTGCTTCCATTGCAGGGGGCATAGGTCTGATTCCTGGTCGGGGAACTAAGATCCCACATGCTATGAGGCGTGGCAAAAAACCCCCAAAACTTCAAAGAGCTAGAGAGTCCCCTTGTATCTGGCTAACCATGGCAGGCTGTGTTTGGGGCCTGAGGGTTCTATTTCTAATGAGTTCCCAGGTAAGGCAGATGTGGCTGGTCCAGGAACCAGATGGTGACGTGGCACATCTTATATACCTGTATTTGTCATCGGTCCACAAGCATATTCTGTGGAATGATGACCTCCTCCCCAGGGGAAGATGTAATTGCTGCCCTTCCATATGTAGATACTAGGTTTTAGGAAAGCTACACATGGTACTTCATGGTGCACAGTTGACTTTCCATGTTTGGCATAATTTATGGTTTCCTTTCCTACAGCCCATTCACCTTTCCACTCTGCAAAGTGAGCGTGTCATGTCTTCTCCTTCCTGCTCTCACACCTCTACCATTTCCTGCTCCTCCCTGTTAGCCAAGGGCCCCATGTATCAGTCAGGGTTCTCCAGGAAAACAAAACAAATAGGATGTGTGTGTGTGTGTGTGTGTGTGTGTGTGTAAACCTCAGTCTTTACCCTTAAAGATTGATTGGTTGAGGCCCACCAACATTATGGAGGATAATCTGCTTTACTTAAAGTCTACTAATTTATTTATTTTTAAATTTATTTATTTTTAAATTGATTTATTTATGGCTGCATTGGGTCTTCGTCGCTGCACATGGGCTTTCTCTAGTTGCAGCAAGTGGGGGCTACTCTTCGTTATGGTGCGCGGGCTTCTCACTGAGCTGGCTTCTCTTATTGTGGGGCATGGGCTCTACACGCGTGGGCTTCAGTAGTTGTGGCACACAGGCTCAGTAGTTGTGGCTCATGGGTTCTAGAGCTCAGGCTCAGTAGTTGTGGCACACGAGCTTAGTTGCTCTGCAGCATGTGGGATCTTCCCGGGCCAGGGCTCGAACCCACGTCCCCTGCATTGGCAGGCGGATTCTTAACCACTGCACCAGAAGGGATGTCCCAAAGTCTACTAATTTAAATGTTAATCTCATCAAAAAAATATCTTCACAGCAAATCTAGACTAGTGTTTATCAAATACCTGGGCACACTGACCTTGTGAAGTTGATGCATAAAATAAATCATCACACCCTGTTTCTTATTTTACCAAAGTGTCTGAGTATTCAGAAGTCCACCGTGGACTTCCACTCACCTGCTCCCTGTCAGCCTCAGGGCCCAGAGATCACTTTGCCTTTTCCTCTCCCTTCACTGCTCCCCTTGGCTCCTGCCCGGCCCCTCCTTCTTTTAAGCCACACACTGTAATTCTCCCATCCTTAAGATGGGACCCATGCTCCCTTGGCCACTGCCACTTTTTCTTGCCCAATTGTCTCCACTCCCTCACCTCCTTTCTCTCTCCAAACTACTCCATCCCAGCAGCTCTACTACCTCTGCTCTGCTCAGGGGCCCTCTATACCAAATACTAGGGTCAGTATTCTTATCGGTGTTTTTCCTCATCTAATTTGTTCTTCCAGCAGCACTTATCTTCACGGACTATCCCTCTTTCTTGAAACACATTTGCCTGCCTGGGATTGCAAGGCTCGGCACTGCCCAGATTTCTCTCCAGCTCATAGTGGCTGCTCCTTCTCCTTCCCCTTTCCCCCCTTCCCCCTTTCTTCTTCGCCTCCCCCTCTGGATCTCCCTCCTCTCTTCCTAGTCTCCAAAGCTGGTCCACCCTCTCCAAGGCAGCTTCTCAGCCTGCACTTGTCCATCCCAGGGTCTCAATTCCTGCTCCGTGCTGTGACAACAGATTTCCACCTCCAGCCTTGGCTTTCTCCCTGGACAGTCATAACTATTTGTCTTTTGAGCATTTCAGACCCAGCAAGTCCAAAACTCATCTTTGTCTCCTAACCCCTTCCCAGAAACCTGCTTTGCAGTCTCCTAGGCAGACCCTCCAATCACCCAACTGGGGCCAAAACTACAGCCGTTTCTCACTCCTTTGACACCCAGCAGCACACCATGGCGGAAATCACCACTGTTCACCAGCTGATTCTGGAATGGACCATGTCCTGCCTGCATTTCTGTGGCTGCTTCCAACACGGCCTCTGCCTCCTCCATCCAGCTCCAATCTGTTCTGCACAGTGATCACGTAAAATCAAAGTCCCATCAGGCCGTGCCCTCACTTGAAACCCTCTAAGTGTAAAATCCACAGTCACTCCATTCCAGCCTCCCATTTCTCCAGGCGGGGGACAAGCCTCCTGCTTTATGGCCTTTGCACATGCTGTTCCCTCTGCTGGAATGTTCTTTCTGCACACCTCTGTTCAGTTTGCCCTCCACCTGCTCTCTCCTCAAATGTTACCTTCTCAGGAAGGTCCTACCTGACTGCCCCAGCAGGATCTTTCTTAGCCTGTTTTATTTTTTTCATGTCATCTATCATCTGATTCCCCTTCCAGCTTCTAAAAGCCAGGATCTTCTGTCCACTATGGTCTCCCCAAGGTTGAAACAAATGGTGGCACACAGCAAGCCTTTCATAAGAATATACACAATCAGCAACATAATATAAACCAAATGAAATGTATACATTAAGTGTGAGATGGCTCGATGGTCCTTGAGCAGCATTGACATTCAGGGTTCTCTTTCTGTTGCTTCACTAGTGGTATCTGTCACAATCCCATCTCGTGTCAAGGAAAACTCCTTCCCATGGCCTCCAGTTGCCTCCCCACCTCCACCCTGAGCTGACACCCCGCTGCACTTGCTCACTGGCTGCCTCACTGTGCTTCCACAACTTTAGGGCCTTCGCTCTCATGGTGGCTTCCACCTGGGACCCTGATCTCACCCAGGCTTGGGCTTGATCAACTCCCTCATCTCAGATGTCACACTCACAATGGAACCTGCCCTGACCTCTTCTTTAATACTGTGACTGTCACCACCTCATCCCCAGCACCCCTGTTACCTGACGCCGCTCCACTTTCTTTTTCCTCTGCAGCATGGATCAAACATAGCAGATCACGTTATTGATTTTCCTAACTGCCCGCCCTGCCCCTCTCACCCATCCCCTCAGCCAATTGTGTTCACAGATGCACCCTGAGAACCTGGAATGGAGCCTAGCATAATGAATGCCTGGTAGGTACTCAGTACACATTTGTTGAATGATCGAATGGCCCCGCACATTTAACGAGGTAGACAGCATCATCCTTTTTCTGGATGAGGAAACTGAGGTGCAGAAAGGTTAAGTATACCCGAGATCACCTGGTTAGGAATTGATGAGGCAGGTTTTAACCCAGGTGCTCTGACTCATAAATGCCATATAAGCACAAAGCTTCAAACAGATAACCGTGTACAGGGAGGTGTCAGGTCAGGGGAAGGAACTGGACAGGGCAGGGAGAATTGATCTGATGCTGTGTGCTAGGAATTTCTGGGCCCTGCATTTTATCTGCTTTACGACTGCAGTGGGCAGAACTGTGAGCACAAATTCCCAACACTCAACAGGTAGTTCCCCACCCAGTCACAGGGTTGGGAACCCAGGCAGAGGATCTGGACTTTTAGAGCAGGCTGCGCTATTTGCCAAAGTACCTTAGTCGGACCTGCCTTGGCGAATACTTGGTTCTTCCCCAGCTTCTCCTCCAGGCCATGGTGCCTGGCTGGTGCTCCTGAGAAGGGGGTGTACATGAACCCTGTTAACGCTGAGTCCAGTTAAGTCTGAAGGGGGTGGTTCCCACTTGTATCTGCAGGTTCCAGGTAAGAACTCTGGGTGGCCCTGCCTGCATCTGGCTGTATTTGGGGGAACAATCACTGTTCACAAAAATGAGCTTTACTCCTTTGCTTTGATCCGTCTCCTGCAAAAGTCACAGAATCCAAGCATACGGCAAATGGTGGCTCCCAGTAACTCCCCTACTCGGGAGTGATTATTCATAATGGAAAGGAAGAAACAAAAGGCTCCCAAGTCCAAGGAATAAGGAAAGCAACACTGCTAAGAAATCCCGTTCCTCAGTCCATCCACCTCTTTCCCACCTGCTCAACCAGGCCACTTTCTTTCAGGGAACTGGTATTGTCCTACTTGATCTGAGAAAAGTCATTTATCTGCAGTAGTGTATCACCTCTAGTAGATGTAGACATTTCTTGGCCTTCTTCCGTGGGAGAGTCCAACTTCAGTGCCAGGCAGATGAAGAGAAGGGTTGGTAGGAATCAGGCCTGCTCAGAGGCCCGGTACATGCTTGCTCCCAAACCCAAGAACCTGGAAGATTAAGGATGACCCCAGAAAGACCCCTCTGAGCCTTTGAGCTATGTTCAGCAGAGGGCAGTGGCAAGGAGCCCTATCTAGAGGTCCAGAGGCCCTAATTCTTGCCCCTCACGGCCCCTCGACTTCAAGTCAAAGTCCCTTAACCTGTCCCTCGGCCACAGTGTGAACAGCTAGCTACACCCTACACCTAAGGGAGCAATAAGCACTCCGACCACCCACTAGGGGCCAGGATTGACCAAAGTCCCTCTACGCACTCCCCAGAGCTGTCCTGATGCTCAGAAGGGATGTGTAACGGCAGCTGTGAAAGTCCGCAAACCCCCCCAGAAGCCGGAGCTGACACCTTGGGCATCCGATAGAGACGAATCGGGGAGGTGAGTCTTACTTTCTCCAGTCCTCCTCGCCTCTTCAGCGGCCGCGGGCCGGACCTAGAGGAGGGGTTTTGGCTGGAAGGGGGTTGGGCCTGCCAGGGCGCGGGATGCGGGGTGGTCACACCGGGATTCTGAAATGTAGTGGCCCACTGTGCGCGGCCGCCTTCTTCCTCCGCTCCCCCTCCCAATTCCAGCATTCAGCCTCGGCTCCAGGATCGTCCCTTCCGGGCGTCCCCAAGCCCGGAGTGTGGGAGTCCGAAGGGGCAGAACAGCGAAGAGAGGAGCCCCCAGGCCAACCTTCCCACACCGGCGGCCGTCCACGGCAGGGCGCACCCGCGCGAGCCCTCCTGCTGACCGTGTTCTCTGCCCCCGCCCCCCCGCTCTGCCACCCGCCTCCAGGCGCGGTCCCAGCTGAGCCTTCGACGCCCCGGCCTCCCGCCCCGCCTCGACGCGCGCCCCCCGCGCCAGCCCGCGGGGAGGCAGGGCAGAGGCGGTGTGGTTGACCCACAAAGCCCCCGGCCGAGCTCCTAGGCCGGGGCGCGAGCGGAGCGGGGCGTGGCAGGGCGGGGCGCGCCGGCCGGGCCGGGCCGGGCCGGGGGTGTCGGATGTCACCCCCAGCGCACACCTCGGCCGGGGGGCGGAGGAGCGAACCACTGAGATGCGGAGACCTCCCCGGTCCTAGAGCGGAGCAGGAAGTGTCCCAGGGGAGGGAGCCGGAGGGCTTCGGCCTTTCCTTTCCTCCGCGTCCGGCGGGCTCCGGAGGCGGTCAGGCCTGCACGGCCCGCCAACTGGGGCGCGGCGCGGCGGTGAGTGCGGCCCAGGCGGCCCAGGCTTCTGTGGCCCGCGCGCCCTGCCTCGCTTCCAGGATCTGTGCGGTGAGTCTCCGGGGAGGGGGATAAGACAACACAAATGTTGTTTTTCAGGCGCCTCCATTTGCTACCATTTCTTCCCTCCTAAGCGGAGCCGTGGTTTTCTGGATGAGCAGGAGACGGGGGCTCGGCTAGCCAGGGACAGAGTGGCCTCTGCAGAGAACCCGCCTCAGGAAGCACACCCGGGGGACCGGGCTGGAAGGATGAGGAGCTGCTGCCGCAGACTTCCGCCGCAGGAGAGATTTGAGTTAGACACAGGGAAGGAGTTCCAGGCTGTGAGGTGAGGAGCCGGGAACTGGTTAAAGTGGAGGTGGATGTGTGTATGTGTGGGGAGGGAAAGGGAGAGAGGGAAAAGGGAGAGAGATCCGGAGCGAGGAAAAGCTTGCCCTTTTTCCTGGCATAAAATGCCCATCCCCTCCTCTTTCTGCTGATGCAGCTCTGTTCCTCCGCCTAGAGCTTCTTTAAGCATGCCCCGCCCCCCTGTGGGATCCTCTTGGGACCAGCGTTAATTCATTCATCACACATCATTTCTGAGCCTCCTATGTGCCAGGTGCTAGGGTGACAGGAACACGGCTGTCTGGTTAGGGATGATGGGCAGAGCCTAGAGCCAGATGCCCCAGAGCAGGCATCTGAGTACTGACTGAGGGTGGGGCACAGGTTGGGTGCAGACCTGAGGAACCTAGAGGCCCTGCAGGTGTGTGATGGCTGAGTTCATGGAACGTGGCAAGTGAGTAAGGCTGAGATTGGGTGTCAGATGCAGGAGCAGACACTGGAGGAAATCCGGAGGCGGGGCAAGCTGTAGTGTGTCCAGCCAGATACCCTCAGAGTCCTTTTATGCCAGTCTGTATTTGTTTTTATGTTGGAAAGCAAAGAGGTAGAGAGATCTGGGGTTTTCGGATTGCCATTCAGTGGCTTTGTTGTTCTTCTGTGAAGAACACTTGTCTTCCTGTGAAATGGGACTGAGGCCTGCGTTTTGCATGGAACCCTTGGGGGGTGGGGACACTGAGCTGTTGAGATTAAGGTGCTGGCATGCTGGAGAGCCTCATAAACCCGGTCAGGAGGGCAAGTGACCACGTCCAAGGATCTCAGAGGCCTTATGGTGGCTGGGGGAGGACTGTGTGCGACCCCATGTGCCATTCATTTTCCCTGGGTCTCATAGTTTTGAGTAGTGGCCGCTACTCTCTGATTTCGCTCTGTATGTGTTCACTGGGGAGGTGGAGGGGCCCCTGAGCCCCACCCGGCAGATGTGGAGGCTGTGCCCTGAGTTCCCAACCTCTGTTCTGCCTGAGAAAGGTCTGTGAGGTGTGTGTGGTTTTCTTCATTGTGGTTTGAAGAGAAGAGAAGAGAAGGCAAGATGGGTGGAGGCCAGGTGGAAGGTCCAGACATCGTTAAATATATGCTAAAGTTTACTATTCAGACTTTAGTGAGTTGGGTGGAGGTTCATCTGAAAGCCCTGATGTTTTTAATTACATAATGTTATTTTTCTGTAAGAAACTCAGGATGTGGCTGCCTCTTTTGACTTTGTCCATCTCTTGTCTGGGGATCTTCTCGGCTGTCTGCTTTATTCCCTGCTTCCCAGTGCATATTCCACTGAGCAAGGCCGATTCTCAGTCTGTGTTGGTCTAGCACTGATTGTCAGACCTAGCCACCAGCAGGATGAATTTCCTGGATCAGCTTTGAAGACTTTTCCTGTGCATGTCTGTCTTTGTCCTTCTAGCTCATTTTGTAAAGGTCTCAAGGGCAAAGACGGTGACTTTGGCTCTGAAGCCTCAAGATAGCGGCGTTCTCAGCTCGTCCATTTCAGGTCCTTTCCAGGAGGACCTGGACACCGAAGGTACCACAGAGCGTTAATTACATCTCTCTCCTGCATGCCGCCCTGTTGGTCTCCTGGGATGCTTGGAACACCAGTGCCACGTTGAAATGCCACTGATTTTCTCCTGGACTCCCTGCCTTGTTTGTCCAGTCACCCAGTTAGGGGAATCACAAAATGATGCTTTTGGGAATGGGGTCATTCCTTCTCTCCCTTTGTGTAAGGATCATCCACACTGACACGTCTCACATGTCCCCGGGCTTCTCCCAAGGGCTGGTCTCTGTGGGCTTTTTCACTTTTCCCACCACCACCCCCAAAAAACTACTGCAGGAGACCAGAACATTGAAGCCAGTGATTTCTGTTTGGAAATAGGGTCGTCTTCTGCTGCTGACCCCCATCAAATCCCATCATGCCCACAGCCCTGTGCCCCCGAGTCTTGGCTCCGAAGGAAAGTGAGGAGCCCAGGAAAATGAGGAGCCCACCGGGAGAGAACCCTAGCCCCCAGGGTGAGCTTCCCAGCCCCGAGTCCTCCCGCCGCCTCTTCCGACGTTTCTGCTACCAGGAGGCGGCGGGCCCCCGGGAGGCCCTGCACCGCCTCTGGGACCTGTGCCGGGGCTGGCTGCGGCCTGAAAGGCACACCAAGGAGCAAATTCTGGAGCTGCTGGTGCTGGAGCAGTTTCTGGCCATCCTGCCCCGGGAGATCCAGGGCTGGGTGCGGGCCCAGGAACCTGAGAGTGGCGATCAGGCTGTGGCTGCTGTGGAGGCACTGGAACGAGAGCCGGGGAGACCCTGGCAATGGGTGAGCAGAGGGGGCTGGGCTGGGCTGGCTGGGAGGATGGGAAGGGAGAGGGAGAGAGTGGGGCTGGGCAGCAGGTGTGGAAAGGGTGGCCACCTTGTGCTTTGATGGTTTGGTGGGGTCACACGTCCCCTGGCCAGGGATGAGGAATTCCATCTAGAGCTATGTGCTTCGGTTATGCCCACATTGAAGTTTGGTTTCCTAAAAAAGCAGATTCCATTCCCTAAAGGCCCTAATTGGTGGCATGGTTATGTTACCCCCCTTTATAGCCCTGTACAAGGCTGGGACTGAGCTGCTAGTGGTAGAGTCAACAGTCAGCAGGCCCAGGGAGGGAGGGGTTTGCCCAGTCCCTGGCACAGTTGCTGGTCCTCATCTGGCCAGGGACCTCTCCACCGAGCTCTGAAAAGCCCTCTCTGGGATTGCAGCTCAAGCACTGTGAAGACCCCGTGGTGATTGACGATGGGGACAGCCCTCCAGACCAGGAGCAGGAGCGGCTGCCAGCAGAACCCCAGAGTGACCTTGCAAAGAGCCAGGACGCCCAGCCCATGGCCCTGGCTCAGGGCCCCGGGCTTCCAAGCAGACTCTCGGGCCAGCTCAGCGGGGACCCAGGTAGGGAGCCCAAGGGAGTGGGGAAGGGGTATTTGTACCTAGTCCTGTGCACTTGGGAGTAGCTCTTGACATTTTTAGTTCTCTCCTTCCCCCTAAGTAGCCTGGAACCATTTTCAGCGTCTGGTTCTTCCCTAGAGCAATTCAATCAGAATCTCATGAGAGTATCCTCTTCATGGGTGCCAGGTCGGCCCAGAGGGACCTCTACTATGGGTGGGTGTTTTTGAGGCTGCATCATCTTGTCTCTTTGAGGGCGCACCTCTGGGCTTTGCTGGTCCGGGGACAGCTGGGCACCGTTGCTGTCCCACTAGGGCCTGTGTGGGGAGCTGAGCATGGCCATGTCCTCTTGTCTCTCTGAACCTCTCTTTCCCCAGCCAAACAACTTCTGCTCTCAGGATTGTTATAATATTGCAAAGAAATATAAAAATGCTTCCTAGGGGATAGGGTGATATCTCCAGGACTTCGAGCATGGATGTTGGCTAGACATGTCTGAATATCTGTACAAAGTGCACTAATGGCCACGGGCAGGTGGCTTTGGCAGCAGATACACTTGGCTTTGAATCCTCCAGGTATGACCCCCGGGGCATGCTTCTAAACTCTGCAAGCCTCAGTTTCCTGGTCTGTCCAGTGGAGATAATCCCAATAAAGTGAGTCACATGAAATTTTGGTTTCCCAGTACATATAAAATTTGTGTTTACACTGTAGTCTATTAAGTGTCCATTATGTCCATAAGCATTATGTCTGAAAAATCAATGTACATACTTTAATTGAAAATATTTTATTGCTGACTATCACATGAGCCTTCAGCACGATGAGATCTTTTTGCTGGTGAAGGGTCTCGCCTCCATGCTGATGGCTGCTGACTGATCAGGGTGGTGGTTGCTGAAGGTTGGGGTGACTGGCAATTTCTTAAAATAAGACCACAGTGAAGTTTGCCTCATTGATTGAATCGTTCCTTTCACGAACAATTTCTCTGTAGCACGTAATGCTGTTTTATAGCATTTTACCCACGGAACTTCTTTCCTTTTAAAATTGGAGTCAGTCCTCTGAAACTCTGCCATTGCTTTATCAACTAAGTTCATATAATATTCTGAATCCTTTGTTGTCATTTCAGTAGTCTTCACAGCTTCTTCACCAGGAGTAGATTCCATCTCAAGAAACCACTTTCTTTACTCATCCATAAGAAGCAACTCCTCATCCATTCAAGTTTTATCATGAGATTGTCGCAATTCAGTCACATCTTCAAGCTCCACTTCCAATTCTGGTTCTCTTTGCTGCTTCCACCACATCTGCAGTTTCTTCCTCCACTCAAGTCTTGAACCTCTCAAAGTTATCCATGAGGATTGGTATCACCTTCTTTCAAACTTCTGTTAATGTTGATATTTTGATCTCTTCCCATGAATGTTCTTTTTTTTTTTTCTTTTTTATCTGGCTGTGCCACGCAGCTTGTGGGATCTTAGTTCCCCAACCAGAGATTGAACCTGGGCCCTGGCAGTGAAAGCACCGAGTCCTAACCAGTGGACTGCCAGGGAATTCCCGTGAATGTTCTTACTGGCATCTAGAACGGTGAATCCTTTCCAGGAGATTTTCAGTTTACTTTGTCCAGATCCATCAGAAGAAATCACTGTGTATGGCAGCTATTGCCATGTGAAATGTATGTCTTAAATGATAAGACTTGAAATTTGAAACTACTCTTTGAACTATGGGCTTCAGAATGGATGTTATGTTAGCAGGCATGAAAACAATGTTAATCTCGTACATCTCATCAGGGAGCTCTTGGGTGACTAGTCAAAAAGCAGTACTATTTTGAAAGGAATCTTTTTTTCTGAGCAGTAGATCTCAACAGTGGGCTTAAAATATTCAGTAAACCATGTTGTAACCAGATGTGCTGTCATCTAGGCTTTGTTCCATTTATAGAGCACAGGCAGAGTAGATTTAGCATAATTCTTAAGGGAAGTTTTAGGAGTTTTGGAATTGTAAATGAGCACTGGTTTCAACTTACAGTCACCAAATGCATTAGCACCTAACAAGAGAGTCAACCTGACCTTTGAAGCTTTGAAGCCAGGCATTGCCTTCTCTCTAGCAATGATGGTCCTAGGTGGTACCTTCTTCCAATATAAGGCTATTTTGTCTAAACCGAAAGTCTGTTGTGCGGTGTAGCCACCTTCATTTAATGATCTTGGCTAAATCTTCTGGATGACTGGCTGCTTTACCTTGGACTTTTATGTTATGGAGACCGGCTTTTTCCCTTAAACCTCGTGAACCAACCTCTGCTAGCTTCAAACTTTTCTTTTGCAGCTTCCTCACCTCTCTCAGCCTTAATAGATGGAAGAGAACTAGGGCCTTGTTCTGGATTAGGTTTTCGCTTAAGGGAATGTTGTGGCTGGTTTGATCTCTCCAGACCACTAAAACTTTCACCATATCAGCAATCAGACTGTTTCGCTTTCTTGTGTGTTCATTGGAGTAGCACTTTTAATTTCAATAACTTTTTGTTTGCATTTGCAGCTTGGCTGTTTGGTGCAAGAGGCCGAGCTTTCAGCCTGTCTCAGCTTTTGACATGCCTTCCTCACTAAGCTTAATTATTTCTGTCTTTTGATTTAAAGTGAGAGGTATGCGGCTCTTCCTTTCATTTGAACACTTAGAGGCTATTGTAGGGTTATTAATTGGCCTAATTTCAGTGTTGTTGTGTCTCACAGAATAGAGAGGCCCGAGGAGAGGGAGAGAAATGTGGGAGCCATTGGAACACACACAACATTTATCAGTTAAGTTTGTTGTCTTATATGGGCATGGTTTACGGCACCCCAAAACAATTACAATAGTACCATTAAAGATCACTGATCACAGATCACCGTAACAAATACAATAATGGAAAAGTTTGAAATATTATAGGAATTACCAAAATGTGACACAGAAACATGAAGTGACCAAATGCTGCTGGGAAAATGGTGCCTCTAGGCTTGTTTGATGCAAGGTTGCCACAAACCTTCAGTTTTTTAAAAAAGTAATATCTGCAGAGTGCAATAAAATGAGGTATGCCTGGATACCCATAAAATACTGAACAGGGGGCCTGAGCTGCCCATGATTTGTTTTTTTTGCTGCGCCGTGCAGCACGCGGGATCTTAGTTCCCTGACCAGGGATCAAACTCGTACCCCCTGCAGTGGAATCATGGAGTCCTAACCATTGGACAACCAGGAAATTCCTGCCCATGATTTCTAGTTGAAGTAATTAATCATCATGGAAAGAAGTGGTGCTCTCACCTTGAAGGAAGTGACCTGTAGGGTGTGAGGGTTAGTTTGGGCAGACTTGTGCTACAGTTGTGCTACAGTTATAGATGGGAAAAGAAAGTATGAGGAGACCAGGAATGCATTCTTATGATTCACAGAAGTTGTCCTTGTCATTGTAATAAGGTTTTCAGTTTTTAAAAGTTACATATTACATTTCTTTACGTGTGAAACTATACTGATTTCTGTACAAATCAAATTAACTCTCCAGCCTCTCCTTGGTTAAAAGTCAAGACAGATGTGCTCGTTTGTTTGGGCTGCCATAATAAAGTCCCACAGACTGGGCAGCTTAAACAACAGAAATTTATTGTCTCACAGTTCTGAAGGCTGGAAGTCCTAGATCAAGGTATCAGCAGAGTTGGTTTCTCCTGAGACCTGATTCTCCTTGGCTTCTAGACAGCCATCTTCTCCCTGTTTCCTCACGTGGTCTTCCCTCTGTGTGTCTGTGTCCTAATCTCCTCTTATTATAAGAGCATCAGGCATATTGGATTAGGGCTCACCCCAATTACCTCATTGTAACTTCATTATCTCTTGAAAAGCCCTATGTCCAAATCTAGTCCCATTCTGAGGTACGGGGGGTTGGGACTTCAACATATGAATTTGGCAGGGATGCCAATTCAGCCCATAACCACAGGCTTGAGAAACAACCATTTGCCCAAATAAACAATGCATGTGCAAGCAGCCTGGGTTATGCAGGTTGATGGTGGCCATGACAGGACCCGCAGGAGGAGGAGGCGCTTCGGGAACTGTAGCAGCCTACTCACTTCCTGGTGAAGTTCTGAGATGATCCAGCTACCATGGATGGGCTTTGGGTCAAAAGGGTCAGCGCTTCCGTTTCCTTGATCAATAATGCATGGACAACGTAGGCATGATGAGACTTAGCTCTTAAGAACACCTTAAACATTCAGGTGATTTATCATTGGGAAGCACTTCCAGTAAAAGCCATATAGTTCCTAATCTTGAAGCTTTTCCCCAAAATACAGATTTTGTTTAGAGGCTGAAAGCTGTCCAAAGTAATCTTTAAGGCGTCGATGTGCTCATTTATCATGGTGAAAGATAGGGTAGGGCTGTGTATTATACCCCAGAAGGTGGTAGGTGTGAGAGCAGAATTAAAACCTGCCTTCCTCAAATCCATGCCCACCTAGCCTGAGCTTCTGGCAGCAGAGTGGTGAGGCTGCCTTCCGTGGGGAATTCTCCTCACACACCCCCACCCAGATGTCACTGCTGGCTGAGCTGGCTCCCGTCTCAGGCTGTTGTTCCAGAGAGCCACACCTGCCCCTGCTGTTTGCCGAAAGCCTCATGTCCCAGGTGTGAAAGCTGAGGAACACTGGCTTCTAATGTTAGCTTTGACACTGATTTCACATTATGAGCTGCGGTTAACCTCCCAGATTTTCTCCAAACTGAGAGATGATAGTGCAGCTTATTCTGTGAAAGGAGTACCTTTTGAAACACAGTTCATTTTGACGTGGCTGCACCGTGGGCCGGGTATGTGGCTCACTTCTTGCAGAAGCCTGGGTGTGTGCTGGTCAGGGGAGAGAAATCACATGACAATGTAGCAGAGGCCCTTGGTAGCCCAAATAAGGGAGAGTGAGATGATCCCAGTACTACACT
Organism: Balaenoptera ricei; assembly: GCF_028023285.1. Lineage (NCBI taxonomy): Eukaryota > Metazoa > Chordata > Mammalia > Artiodactyla > Balaenopteridae > Balaenoptera > Balaenoptera ricei. Next base: position 167,868,938 of record NC_082641.1, read on the forward strand.
GTGTACACATTTTGAGTGATGGTGGTTGGGCACTGTGGGAAGTGCTCTTCCAGGAGCATCTGCTAGAGATAATAGTCTTTCTTAAAGAGCTTTGCAATTTATAAACTTATAAATGTATAAATTTGTATGACACTGGAGTCCGACAATAATCTTAATTGCTAACAGCTCTTACTGACCCCTTTTACTCCATGGAGCTGTAACCTTCATTTCCCTTGTATTGTGGATGATACAGCTGAGGTCCCTGGACCTGCAGGGAGTCACATAGCTAGTTGGTGGCAGAGCCAACTGGAACCCAGGCATTCCCTGTTAATGCCCCCACTGACATGTCTGAAAGCAAAGTGACAGAAATCTTTATTTTGCAAGTGCTTTTTTTTTTTAAAAAAAACTTAAATTATTTATTTATTTATTCATTGGCTATGTTGGGTCTTTGTTGCCGCGCGCGGTCTTTCTCTAGTTGCAGCGAGCGGGGGCTACTCTTCGTTGTGATTTGTGGTGGCTTCTCTTATTGCGGAGCACAGGCTCTAGGTGCGCGGGCTCGGTAGTCGCGGTGTGTGGGCCCTAGGCGCGCGGGCTTCGTTAGTTGTGGCTCATGGGCTCTAGAGTGCAGGCTCAGTAGTTGTGGTGCACGGGCTTAGTTGCCCCGCAGCATGTGGGATCTTCCTGGACCAGGGATCGAACCCGTGTCCCCTGCATTGGCAGGCGGATTCTTAACCACCGCGCCACGAGGGAAGTCCCGCAGGTGCTTTTTATGTGCATCATCTGGTAATCCTCTTTCTACAGGTGAAAAAAAGAGACCCAGGATTTTATGAGCTATCCATTTCTGATCTCTTTCAGTCCTGCAAGACACTTCCCTTCTTCAGGAAGCGAGTTTGAGGGACGCACAGCAGGTGACTGCCCTCCAGCTGCCCCCGGTGAGTGATTTCTTCAAGGGTCTTTGAGAACCCCATATTTGCCTCTCTGTAAGCTGCATGGCAGCTTTTCCAGGACCCCAGCCAGCTTGTTGTCTGCCCCACAGGTTGTTCAGCCCTAGCAGAGAAAAACTAATACAGGAAGGGCGTGAGTTTGTAAGATGCTCTTTTGCATCTCTCCTGCCTGTGTAGTCCCGGCTGTTCACCATGCTGGCTGTTTGTCACCTTCGGGAGCCTTTGTGCAGACAATGATGGTGGAAAACAAATGCCCTGGAGTCCTCATCTGTTGTCCTCTTGGCATCTTAGAGTTCCTTTCCTGTGAAAAAAGAGAGACCTTTTCACTCTTTTACTTCATAGGGTATTTTTTTAATTTAATAATAATCATGGTAATAACTATTTCAGAAATATTAGGAGATGGAGGAAAAAAGCACAGATTATTTCAGCACCGTCACACAACGGTGCAGTGAGTTGTTAGGGAATCTCCTCTGCATTTTCCCCTTCCATGTTCCCTCACGAGGCTTACTTTCTCAGGTGTCCTCATAGGATAGGGGCTGGTGTTGGTCTGCCAGGTGCTGTCACCCGCCTCTTTTCAGCCCAGTTTCTGCCTTTGGCCTTGGTTTCCCACCATACCCCTTCATTTTTATTTCTAACGCTTTTCCTTGGCTGGCATAAAATTTAGTTACTGTACCACAGAGTCACCTCCTCCCACAAGAATGGGCTGTGTGAAGGTATGGACTTTGTTTTGTTTCTGGTTCCCTGGCAGCTGGAAGACTGAAGAACAGTAGATGCACAGGAAACACATCTCAAGTTTGCTGTCCGCGCAATGCATTCGATACGACTTTAAACTTGGGGAGTGGAGAGGGCTCAGGATAGGAAGGAATTAACCAGGGTACATGGGATGGGGTGTCGCTATTCCCTCAGCGCTGTACTCAGGCGCCCTAGTGCTCAGCACACGTGTTTCAGCATCTACTACGTACTGTGATAGTTGTTGAACACAAATGACCCAAAGGAGATGAAACTCATATTTCTTATTAAAACTTGATACCTTTGACCGGTATGACACACACGGAGATACTGTGAATTTAATATCTCATGAGCTTTGGTATTCATCTTGTGAAAGGAAAATATAGATTTTGATAAATCAATGCTGTTTTATCACTCTATTGAGGATAGTTTCTGCCTAGTGCACTAGAAATCACCATTGTGAAGGTCTTTTTTTTTTTTTTTTTTAGTTTTTTAAAAAAATTCATTTGTGGTAGAATGTGCATAACATAAAATTTAGTATCTTAACCATTTCTAATGTACAGTAGTGTTTTTAAGTGTTCAGTAATGTTAAACATATTCACATTGTTGTGTAGCCCATCTCCAGTATTTTTTCATTTTCCCAAGTTGAAATTCCTCACAAATTAAGTAATTAATTCCCTCCATTCCCTCATATCCCCAGCCTCTTGAAACCACCATTCTACTTTTTCTATGATTTGACTACGCTAGATAGCTCATATAAGTGGAAGCCCACGGTATTTGTCTTTTTCTGACTGTCTTATTTCATCTAGCGTAATGTCCTCAAGGTTCATCTATGATGTAACGTGTCAGAATCTCCTTCCTTTTTAAGGCCGAATAATATTCCATGGTATGTATGTAATGCATTTTGTTTATCTGTTCATTCATTGATGGACACACCTTTTGGCTGTTATAAATAGTGCTGCTATGATCATGGGTGCACATAAAGTTTATATATTTTTTATTTTTTTACACAATTGTAGATTCATATGTAGTTGTAAGAAATAAGAGATCCCTTGTACTTTTATTTTTTATTTTTTTTAAAGGGTGTTGGATTTTTTTTTTAATTAATTAATTAATTTATTTATTTATGGCTGAGTTGGGTCTTCGTTTCTGCGCGAGGGCTTTCTCTAATTGCGGCAAGTGGGGGCCACTCTTCATCGCGGTGCGCGGGCCTCTCACTGTCACGGCCTCTCTTGTTGCGGAGCACAGGCTCCAGACGCGCAGGCTCAGTAGTTGTGGCTCACGGGCCCAGCTGCTCCGTGGCATGTGGGATCTTCCCAGACCAGGGCTCGAACCCGCGTCCCCTGCATTGGCAGGCAGATTCTCAACCACTGCGCCACCAGGGAAGCCCATCCCTTGTACTTTTACACTAAATGGTAACATCTTGTAAAAATGTAATACAGTATCACAACTAGCATATTGACATTGATACAAATAGGATAAAGATCATTTGCTTCACTGGAGGATCCTTCGTGTTGCCTTTTATAGCCAAACCCACTTCTCTTTTACCCCATGCTCTCATCCTTCTCTGACAACCGCTAATCTGTTTTACATCTCTGTAATGTTGTCATCTCAAAAAAATTATATAAATGGATTTATACAATATGTAACATTTGGGAATTGACTGTCAGCATAATTCTGTGGCGCTTCAGCCAGGGTTTTACATGTATCAGTAGTCCATTCCTTTTTTAGTGCTGAGTAGAATTCCTTGGTATGGATATAGCACAGTTTGTTTAACCCATTACCTGTTGAAGGACATCTAGGTTGTTTCCAGTTTGGGGCCATTTTGCATAAAGCTGCTGTAAACATTTGTGTACAGGTTTTGTGTGAACATCAGTCTTCATTTCTTTGGGGTAAATGTGCAGGCATTCAGTTGTTGGGTTGAATGGCAAGTGCATATTTAGTTTTTCAGGGAACTACTACATCCTTTTCCAGAGTGACTGTACCATTTTGCATTCCTTTGAACAATGTATGACTGATCTACATTTTTCACATTCTCCCACCATTTGTTGTCACTTTTTTAATTTTAGCCATTCTGATAAGTGATATCTCATTATGGTTTAAATTTGCATTTCCCTAGTGACTAAGAACGTTGTACATCTTTTCATGTGCTTATCTGCCATCTGAATATCCTCTTATGTGAAATGTTTCTTCATGACTTTTGCCTGTGTTCTAATTGGACCATTTACTTTTTCACTGTTGTTTCAAGAGCTCAGTATATATTCTAGATACTTGTCCTTTGTTGGGTATGTGTTTTGCACATATATCCTCTCACTCTGGAACTTGTCTTTCCATCCCTTTAACAGAGTTTTAAGCAGAGCAAAAGTGTTAAATTTGGATTAAGTCCGGATTGTGAGTTTTTCCTTTTAAGGATCATGCTTTTGGTGTAAAGTCTAAGAACTCTTTGCTTAGTCTTAGATCCCAAAGATTTTCTCCTGTTTTCTCCTAAAAGTTATATAGTTACGCATTTTACATTTAAGTCCATGATATATTTAATCCATGATCTGTGACCCATTTACATTTAAGTCCATGATCTCTAAGTTTTGTATAAGGTGTGAGACTTAGGTCAAGGTTCATATTTTTTGCCGGTGGACGTCCAGTTGCTCCAGCACCATTTGTTGAAAACGTTGTCTTTCCCCCACTGAATTGCTTTTGCTCCGTTACCAAAAATCTGTTGAGCATATTTGTGTGGGTCTTTTCCCAGGTTCTCTGTTCTGTTCCGTTGATCTATTTGTCTCTCTCTCTACTAATAGTACATAATTTTGATTACTGTACCTATATACTAAGTCTTGAAATTAGGTAGATTGATTCCTCCTTTTTTATTTTTTTTTCTCAAAATTATTTTAGCTATTTTAGTCCCTTTGCCTTTCTCTGTGAATTTTAGAATAATCTTGTCCATATCTATAAGAGGTCTTACTGAGATTTTGATAGGAATTTTGTTAAACCTATATATCAATTTGGGGAGCATTGACATTTTTATCATCTGAATCTTTCAATCTGTGAATGCAGAATGCTTCTCCATTTACTTATATTTTTGGTTTCTTTCATCACTGTTATGTAGTTCTTAGCATATAAATTTTGTGTGTGTTTTGTTAGATTTATATGTAGATACTTCATTTTTTGAGCAATTATAAATTATATTTTTAATTTTGATAACACATCCATTTATAATATAAGAAACACAATTGATTTTTGTATGTTTATTTTGTGTTCTGTGACCTTGATGGATTCATACATCAGTTTAAGGAGGATTTTGGGTTTTTATTTTATTTTAAACAGTTCCTGGATTTTCTGTGTAGACAATCATGTCATCTGCAAATAAAGGCAGTTTTCTTTCTTTCTTTCCAGTTGTTATGCTTTTATTTCCTTTCCTTGCCTCATCCCACTGGCTAGAACTCCCAGCACAATGTTAAATAGCAGCAGCGGGGACAGACATTCATCCTTGCCTTGTTCCCAATATTAGGGCGAATGCATTCAGTCTGTCACAATTAAGTATAATGTTAGCTGTAAATTTTAAATAAATTATCAAGTTGAGTAAGTTTCTTAATTCCTGTTTTTCTGGAGTTTTTATTATGTGTGGTTGTTGAATTTGTCAAAACCTTTTCTACTTCAGTTGATATGATCTTGTGAATTTTCTTTAGGCTGTTAATATTATGGATTATATTGATTGACTTTTGAATATTGAACCAGCCTTGCTTCCCTGGAATAAACGCCTTCTTGTCATGGTATAAAATTCTATTTATATATTGCTGAATTTTATTAGCTATTATTTTGTTAAGGATTTTTATATCTATGTTGATGAGAGATACCTGTCACTGGTTTTTGTTTGTTTGTTTTCTTTACTGTCTTTGCCTAGTTTTGTTCAGGGTAATACTAGCTTCAGAAGATGAATTGGGAAGTGCCCCCTCTTCTTGTTTTCAAAAAGAGATTGTATAGAATTAGTGTTCATTCTTTGAACATTTGGTTGGATACTCTAGTGAAACTATAAGACCCTGAAGGTTTGGGGATGGGGTGGGTTGTGTGTGATATTTTAATTATATATTAAACTTCCTTAGTGGTTATAGGGCTATTCATACTGTTTCATAGTGGATGAGTTGTGGTAGTATGTATTTTTCAAAGAACTGTTTCATTTCATCTAAGTTGTTAAATTTTTGTGTGTGGAGTGATTTGTAGTTTTCCTTTATCATCCTTTCTGTTATCAGCAGGGTCTGTGATATCCCTGTTTCATTTCTGATATTAAAAATTTGTGCCTTTATTTTTCTTTGTCAATCATTTCAGAGGTTTTAAATTTTATTGATATTTTCAAAGAACTAGCTCTTTATTTCATTGATTTTTCTCTATTATTTTTCTGTTTTCAATTTTATTGATTTCTGCTCTCATATTATTTTCTTCATTTAGCATGTTTGGGTTTGTTTTACTATTCCCTTTCTGGGTTCTTGAGGTGGGAGCTTAGATAATTGATTTGAGGCTCAAATGTAAGCATTTCTGATGTAAGCATTTTAGTGCTATAAATTTCCCTGCTTTAGCTACCTACTGCTTTAACAGGGTCCCACAGATTATAATACAATGTATTTTTGTTTTCAGTCACTTCAATGTATTCTTAAATTTCCCTTGAGACTTCTTCTTCATCACACTTTAGAAGTGTGGTGTTAAATTTCCAAGGGTTTGGAGATTTTCCTGTTACCTTTCTATTATTGATTTCTATCTAGTTCGATTCCATTGTTTTCAGAGAACACACTGTATTATTTCAACTCCTTCAAATTTGTTGGGAGTTTCTGCTCTCCTTCCAGGATTTCGATGACCCAGTGTATGGTCTGTCTTGGTATATATTCTGTGGCCATTTGAATAATAAAACATTTTGCTGTTGTCTAGTGAAGTGTTCTATAAATGTTGATTGGCTCCTATTTGTTGATGGTGCTATTGAGTTTTTCTGTATCCTTGCTTATTTTCTAATTGATTGTTGTATTAGTTTTTGAGAGAGGGATGTCGAAGTCTCCAACTATATAGTAGCTGATTTGTCAACTATAGTAGCTGATTTGTCTATTTCTCTTTTCCATTCTGTCAGTTTTTGCTTCACATATTTTGCAGCTCTTTTGTTTGAGACATACACACTTAGGATCGCTATGCCTTCTTGTTGGATTGACCCTTTTATTATTATATATAATGTCCCCCTCTCTCTGATAATTTTCTTTATTCTGACGTACCTTATCTGGTATAAATGTAGCTACTCTTTCTTTTGATTAATAATTGCATAGAGGGCTTCCCTGGTGGCGCAGTGGTTGAGAGTCCGCCTGCCAATGCAGGGGACACGGGTTCGAGCCCTGGTCTGGGAAGATCCCACATGCCACGGAGCGACTGGGCCCGTGAGCCACAACTACTGAGCCTGCGCGTCTGGAGCCTGTGCTCCACAACAAGAGAGGCCACGATAGTGAGAGGCCCGCGCACCGTGATGAAGAGTGGCCCCCACTTGCCACAACTAGAGAGGGCCCTCACACAGAAGCGAAGACCTAACACAGCCAAAAATAAATTAATTAATTAATTAATTTTAAAAAAATATGTACTTTAAAAAAATAATAATAATTGCATATTAAATATTTTCCACCCTTTCACTTCCAACCTGTCTGTATCATTAGGTTTGAAGTGAGCTTCTTTCAGGTAGCATATAGTTGGGTCATGTTTTTTAATCCATTCTGCCAATCACTGTGTTTTTAACTGATGTACATAGACCATTTGTATTTAATGTAATTATTGGCATGTTAGGGCTTAAGTCTGTTCTGGTTTTTTTTCTGTTTGTTCTGTTTTTTGTTCATTTTCTTTTTCTTGACTTCCTGTGGGTTACTTGAACATTTCAAAGAATTCCATTTCTGTTTGCCTAGTGTATTGTCAAGTGTATATCTTTATATTGTTAAAAAAAAATATTCAATACCACTTGTTACAGATGGTAAGGCAGACTTTATTCAGGACCACCTCGACAGGTATAGGGACCACTGTAGCGGAATTTTACAGTGGAGGAGAGAGGTGGGGCTTAATTCCAAATACAGCATGGGCAAATGGGAACTTATAGCTTATAGCCAAGGAGCAGGGTGGGGTCAGTGGATGGAAAATTGCTAAGAGAAAGCATCAGGGATAGAAGGGATTCTGGCTAGACCAACCTAACAGGATTCTTGCTGCAGACAGGCCAGGGTGACCAGACATCACCTAGGATGAGGAAGCCAATCAGATGTGGAAGACAGGACGTTCTGGTTAAACTGACTTATGCTGAAATTGAGTTTTACAAGGAAGTGCACAGATGGGCCCAGGGGAAGGTTCAGGAGCCTGACTAAAGTTTGGTCAAGGAAAGAATCTTTGTCAGTATAGCTTTTTAGTGATTGTGTTGCAGGAAAAATGGGGCATGAGAGGATGGTCATGTCCCAGGTCTTGGGGGAGTTCCTGGGACAGCCACTAAGTGAGAGTCCTTGGCTTCGCACAGGAAAGAATTCAAGAGCGAGCCATAGTAGTGTGAAAGCGGTTTATTTAGAGAGATACACACTCCGCAGACAGTGTAGGCCTTCTCACAAGGCAAGAGGCAGCACTGAAATATGGGGTGGTTAGTTTTTATGGGGTGGGTAATTTCACAGGCTAACGAGTGGGAGGATTATTCCAGTTATTTTGGGGAAGGGAAAGAGATTTCCAGGAATTGTGCCACCGCCCATATTTTGGCCTTTTATGATTGGCCTCAGAACTGTTGTGGTGCCTGTGGGTGTGTCATTTAGCATATGCTGATGTATTACAAGGAGCATATAATGAGGCTCAAGGTCCACTGGAAATCGAGTCTTCCACCATCTTGGGCCTAGTAGGTTCTAACCAGTTTTTGTGGTATCCTGTTCTCCTTAATGGTTGTGTAATTTTTTTAATGGTTGTGCCCTGCCCCCTTCCTTCCTGTCTCAGTTGCTCTAGGTATTAAATATACATAACTTATCACAACACTTTACATCCCTTCCCCCTCCTCCTTTTATAATACAATTGATTTAAATAGTTTCTCTGCATACATTTAGAACCACGTCAGACATTTACAACCATGTCAGACAATGTTATAACTGGTGCTTCAACTATCAAATATTTATTTAGAAAACTTAAAAGGGAGAAGGACAGCCTATCGCCTTTGCTCATATTTTGACTTAACTTTTTCCTTTCTTCCTTTCTTATGTCCCATAGTTCCTTCTTTTATTGTTTCCTTTCTGTTTAGAGAATTTTCTTTAGCCATTCTTCTAGGATAAGTCTGCTGGTGGCAAATGTACCTTTTTTTTTTTTTTTGGCTGCATTGGGTCTTCATTGCTGTGCACGGGTTTACTCTAGTTGCCTCGAGCGGGGGCTACTCTTCGTTGTGGTGCGTGGGCTTCTCATTGCGGTGGCTTCTCTTGTTGCGGAGCACGGGCTCTAGGCATTCGGGCTTCAGTAGTTGTGGCACGCGGGCCCCAGAGCGCAGGCTCAGTAGCTGTGGCGCACGGGCTTAGTTGCTCCGCGGCATGTGGGATCTTCCCGGACCAGGGATCAAACCCGTGTCCCCTGCATTGGCAGGTGGATTCCTAACCACTGTGCCATCAGGGAAGTCCACAAATGTACCTTTTTTTGATTCATTTGAAAATGTCTTGGGCTTCTGAGGGGGGTTGGGAGTTCCAGCTCCCCATGTGGTCTCCACTGATACAGTGTGTGTTGGGGTGGTGTGGGGGAAGGACTGTTATTAGTCAGCAGGGATGGAAGTCCCAGCTCTCTGCTTGGCCTTGGCCTTCTCTGAGACCACCAGTGGAGGTGTTGGGGCACTTCATTGCAGCCTGGTGAGGGTGGAAGTCTAGGCTCCCACTCATTCTCTGCTAGCATGAGCGAGGTTGGGGGCCATGTTTTTCTGTGGTGCTTGGCTGGACTAGAGCGGTTATTGTCTGTCTAGCTACTTTCCTGGTCCTGTGGCTGAGAGAACAGGCTTTTGTTAGGGTTGTATTTTTATCTGTGTCTGTTGGTATTTTGGGGTCACTTGCTCCTTCAGCTTCAAGTTTTGCTATATGAGGCAGAAAGAAAAACCAGGGTACTCACCACTCTCTGTTGTTCCTCACTGTGTTGTCTGAGGTCCCTAGCTGGTGTGCCTTCCTCTCTCCACCTTTCAGAGAGAGTTTGCTGTGTTTTTTTAATATATAATTTCCTGGGGTTTTAGTCATACTTAGTGGGGGGAATTAAAGGAACGTATGTCTGCTCCATCTTCGAGAAGGCAGCAGAAGTCTCCTCTGAAAATTTAATTTTAAATGGACATATTTATTTCCCCCACCCATTCTTGTTATAAAAATTGGCAAGATTTAGAAAGTGAAAGGATAGTACATGTTTCCAGTTATCTGAGAAGATCTCTGAGTGTTGTGATGAACTTCCTTCTTTTCTCTGCTGTTTTATTTGTGCCTTTCTGGGATCATGCTGTATTGAGTCCTGTTTTTATGCTTTGTCTCCCGTGTGTATGTAAGCATTTCTCCATATGATATAAAAGCTCCCTGGGTATCCTGCTAAGTGGCTGTGTCAGATTGTCAGTGATTGGAGTATCATTGATCCATTTACCGGGCCCTGGGACTTGGGTTTGCTTACATGATGCCATGAGCATCTGTGCCCACCGTCTTTTGTTCCTATTGCAGTTTGGGGTAGATTCACAGACACCTATCCAAGGCTTACAGGGGAAAAACATCCATATCTATTTTGAAAAATACGTAACTGCCAGTTTTTTCTTCAGAATCTTCAGAACCAGACACCTCTGCAGTGCTGTCTTAGAGCACTGACTTCTTTCATATTTCACCAATAGTGACAGTTACCATCTTTTTCTCATTAAGAGACTTGTCAGGGAGGAAAAAAAACTTTTTCTTCTACTCTCTAAGGTTCAGTGGCTGGGGAACTGCAAATTGAACTGATAAAAGACAGATTAACAGGTGAAAAATATTTATAGTATATGGCTATGGGATGCCTCACAGAAATGAAAAGAAAACTAGAAGGCAGTCAGACCCAGAGAATTATACCATTTTAACTACAGGCAATACGTTTATGGAGAAACGACAAGACAAAGAGGATTTTGAGCTTCAAGGGCTGGTGAATTGTGGGAAGGTAGTTATATGTGGAAACTAATGGAAGATAAAGGTTATTTAGTTAAATTTGTTATGCTGTCTCTGGGCTGATGAAGAGTCTAGGGTTCTGTCTGGTTATTAAGAGTCACATTGCCCTCCCCGGTAGGAGGGGAAGAGTCCTTCACAAAGGAAAATTTACGCCCTGCCTTTAGGCAAGTAGGGGGAGGGTGTTTCTTCTGCAGTCTTTCTGTTTCTCCATTGCCTACAGCTCAAAACAGTCCTTGGGCCAAAGTGGCATATTTTGGGGTGGTGTATTCTTACCCGCTTCAAGACCAACATCAAGTTCTTTGCTGCACGCCCTTGTGAGGAGAGCCTGTGGCTTTCTGAGGCTTGTCTTCCACTCTGTGGAACTTGTCTTGGACAGGCTTCCCCCATACTGGCCTCTGGCTAGCAGTAAAGCCACTTAAGGGCTGATAACTGTAGGCTCTCAGGCTCCACCCCAGACCTGCAGGGGCATAATGTGCATTTTTACCAGGATGCTTGAGTGATTGATATGTTCATCCAAATTTGAAAAGCCCAGTTCCAAACGGATTCATCTTTAGAAATTTTTAACATATTATATTTATTTTTATTTTTAACTTTTGCTTTGGCATTAATATCAAGCTTGGGGAAGACTGCCAGAATAGAAAAGACTTGCAAATACTCTTCACTTTAATTCCCCCATTCTCTGTCACTATCTCTCTCCCTCTCCCTCCTCCCTCTCTCTCTCTTACTCTGCCTCGGTCTCAGCCCCAACGCCCCCCCCCATTTTTTTTTTCCTGAATCTTTAGGGAGTTATATGCAGACATTCTTCCCCTTTTATCTCTTTGTTCATGCCGAGGGGGCATATTTCCTAAAAGCAAGGGCAGTTGCTTACATAACCATAATACAGTTACTACATTCTGGAAATTCAACATTAAAATAATAATCATAGAGCATCATGCTTCCCAATTATTAGTTGTCCTATGTCCAACATTTTCTCCTTGGAATTTCAATGTTTGTCACAGCATCAGTAGTTCTGAAGAGTGAAGACTAGTTGTAGTGGCAGACTCTGCTCAGATAGGTTCTAACTCACGATGAGATTCAGGTTAAACGTTTTGGTGGGAGTGCCAGGCTGGGTTGTCTTTCCCCATGTGGCGTGTCGAGGGCACTGAAATGGTGTTCCCCATATGGGTCATGTCAGCTCTGATCTCTGGGGTAAGGGTCTCAGGTGGGGTTTTTTTTGTTTTCTTAAAAAAATAAATTTATTTATTTATTTTTGGCTGCATTGGGTCTTCATTGCTGCACGAGAGCATTCTCTAGTTGCAGCGAGCGGGGGCTACTCTTCGTTGCGGTACGCGGGCTTCTCATTGCAGTGGCTTCTCTTGTTGAGGAGCATGGGCTCTAGGCACACGGGCTTCAGTAGTTGTGGCACATGGGCTCAGTAGTTGTGGCTCACGGGCTGAGTAGTTGTGGCGCATGGGCTTAGTTGCTCCGTGGCATGTGGGCTCGAATCCGCGTCCCCTGCATTGGTAGGCGGATTCTTAACCACTGCGCTACTAGGGAAGTCCCTCTCAGGTGGTATTTTAATATGACATATATACATATATAAGTTATGTATAATTGTTCCATATTTGTTTATTTTTTATATTAACATTGTTTTTTTAATCTTCACCATAATGATGACCAAAAATGGTGTCTATATTTTTACTTTTTTTAATCTGTTTTTTGAGCTATAATTTGCATATACCTATTTTAAGTGCAAAGTTTAGAGAGTTTTTGACAAGTGTCTACACATGTAACCATTATCCAGTCAAGACACAAAACATCTCCATCACCCCAGAAGTTCCCTTGTGCCCTTTTGCAATAAAGCTGTGCTCTCCTGCCCAGGTCAGCACTGATCTCCTTTTTGTCACAATAGATTTGTTCTTGTTTTAAAATTTTACATAAGTGGGATCGTATAGTATGTGGTCCTTGGTGTCAGGCTGCTCTTACTCAGCCCAGTATCAGTAGTTTGTCCCTTTTTATTGCTGAGTAATATTCCATTGTATAACTACGTCACAGTTGGTTTATGCAGGGCAGTTGCCTGGTGGTCCAGTGGTTAGGGCTCCATGCTCTCACTGCCGAGGGCTGGCTTCAATCCCTGGTCAGGGAATTAAAATCCCGTAAGTCACGCAGTGCGGCCAAAACACACACACACACACACACACACACACACAGTTGGTTTATCCATTGACCTGTTGGTGAATATTTGGGTCACTTCCACTTTTGGCTGTTATGAATGAAGCTTGTATGAGCATTCATATACAAGTCTTTTTGTGGATGTATGTTTTCCTTTCTCTTGGGCAATTACCTAGGAGTGAAATTGTCATGGGGAAGTGTATATAATTAATTATAGGAGAATTGGCTGTTTTCTATAATGATTTAACCACTTAGACTCCTACCTGCAATGAATGAAAGTTTCAGTTTTTACACATCTTCACCATATCCTGGCATTGTTATTTTAAAAAACATATTTTGGCTATTGAGGTGGATATCTCAATATGGTTTTGATTTGCATTTCTCTGTTGACTAATGAAGTTGGGTGTCTTCATGTGCTTGTGGATCATTTCGACATCTTTTGTGAGGTGTCCAACATTGTCCCTGCTTTTTGGGTTGCTTATCTTATTGTGTTTTAAGAACTTTTTAAAACATATATATTCTGGATAAAGTCCTTTGTCAGATATATGTATTAGGAATATTTTCTAGCAGTCTACAGCTTGCCTTTTCATTGTTTTAATGATGTCTTTTGAAGATTGGATATCTTC